>NC_141695.1:289240908-289840908 GCF_964263255.1 Lissotriton vulgaris
CCACAGTCGAAGCTGCAGGCTTGTTTTGACAGTATTTCTAGGGGTGTGGCTGGACATGCTCCCGGTCACTAAAGGTGTTTTGGGTTTATCATTCTATTTCGAAACACTTCCCTCACCTTACTCTAGAATTGGTCGCAGCATTCATACTCATTTCAGAAATAAGATTTGACAAAGCCATCAAGTTGCGCTTTGTGTTTATAGTCTGCTTATTAACTCATGTTTCCTCAGACAGGAGTCTGCTATATCATAAACATTTATTTATCTTGTAAACTTGAATTCCGTAGTTCCAAAAAATGTGTCTGGGGCGCCCACTAAGACCACTTTTGTGGGACAAATTGTTGGTGATCTAACCCTCAACCCACTATTTATTTGCAGATTTAAGGAGCCTGAATTCTCGCCTCATTTTTTAGGTTACTCCTACACGACGCTTGCACCGTGCAGGCAAAATCTGTTATTAAAAAAATAATCTTAAACGGGCATAGGGGCCACCCACTGTTTACTTTTCCGTACCATTGGTTGGCTCTCGTGTCAGTCTGGTTTCCTTTCTTCCTGTTGGTCAGCACTCCTCCTGACTTAAGCTTCCTGTTTGGCTTCACGTCTTCGTCCTTTCTGAGGAGCTTGGACCAAGTACTGCTACCGGCAGCCAGTGTCCTTTCACTGGCTGCGTACTTACATCTTTTTAACTTTCCAGGGGCCTAATTCTGTTTGTTGCTTGCCTGTTGCTACCACCACCTCACTTTGTCGCTGCATGCCTCTTCCCCGCATGGCCCTGACCTGTCCCTCCCACCACCCCACTCCGCCACTACAAGCCTCTTCCTCACCCCAGCGCTAGTTGCCTTCCTCCTACCTCTATCATAGCTTGGTTTATATAGCGCAAAGTCTACTGTACTGACTTAAAGCGCTTTACATGAGCACCAGTTTTATTACATAAGGACACATTAATTGTTGCAAGCAGAGGGAGATTTAGTGATTTGCCCAGAATCACATGATGTTGAGCTGGTGCAGAGACTCAAACCTGGTTCCTCAGCCCCAAGGGCAGCAGCTGTGGCCGCAACACCACAGCCTTTCCATGCTCAGTGTTGCAGCTAGCTACCCTTTGACACACTGGTAACTGCAATGGGCATTTGTTCAAGAATATAAACTGCTTATTAAGTATAGGGAAAATAACCGGAAAAAAACAATTTTGAATTTTGTATGTGCCTAGCTTAAAGTAATAAAAAAAAGCGCTGTGCTGCAGTCTAGCCACGTCATATCACTTTTTTAACTTTGCTATATAGCACAGCAGCCTGCACCACTGTGCAACATTAAAAAAACTTTGACAAATGCAATAGATCTCTCATTGGCCAAACCTATTTGCTTTGCCAGTGCTTATTTCATTATACGTCCTTTGAGGTTACTGTGAGATACATTTTTATGATGTAGCCAACACCAACCTGGTGGGACGGGAGTGCCTAAGCACCATATATTTTATATGGGCTAATCGCAAGGCAGTGTTGTATATGTAGAGAGAGAGAATGTGATTTAGTAGGTTCCTTTAACTCGACTCCTATTTATGTTTATAGTGAAAACTATTGTGTTTTTAGCAGAATAAAATCTTTGTCTGACTGTATAAGGAGGCTATTTACAAACTAGCAATGGCATAGCCAATAGGTCTCGCTTTTGGGACCTAATAAGTGTTTAGCTATCCAACACAATTTCCTTGGTGCAACAACATCAAGTGTTGCATGGCTAGACACTCATAAGGTCTCAAAAACGAGACCTATTGGCTATGCCAATGCTTGTTTGTTTTGCTTCTCACGTTGGCGCAGTTTGACAAATCTTAACAATTTTCAAAATCAGTTTGACAGTTACTTCAGTTGCTGTCTGTAAAGTTTTGGGTGATCTGTCAAGCAGTGGCCGAGAAAAAGGAGTGGTTTGGGGGAGCGGTCTAAGGGGAGGGGACTTCCCAAAACACATTTTCCCCAAGCAATTTCTCGAAGGGATTTTAGACACAACTAAAACGTAAACCGCTTCATGGAATGACACCACATTTGTCAGAAAGCTAGATCTTGGTCCAGAAGGAATGCTTTTTGTAATTTGCTGTTGATCTGTTCAGTAGTTTTGGCATTAATAAAATAAAAAGATTTATGTAAATCTAGAGTTACAGGTCCATGTGCCAACAGCAATGCTGGTATATGCTGATTGGAACCGGAGAGGAAAGTTGCAGCAGCCATTTTATGCATCTGGACTGCGGGGCCAGAGGGGGGTTTGGGGTGGGATCAAATTTAAAAGTGATAGAAGGGGTCAGAGTAGAAATACCCTGGCCCATGAGGATTGATGGATGCGTCTGTACACACATGCTCACACACTCAATCAGCCATTCACACACCTGCACAGCCACTCACACAACCACTTCCATTCACACAACCACTTCCATTCACACAACCACTTCCATTCACACAACCACTTCCATTCACACAACCACTTCCATTCACACAACCACTTCCATTCACACAACCACTTCCATTCACCACTTCCATTCACCACTTCCATTCACACAACCACTTCCATTCACACAGCTAATTCCACTCTCACAACCACACAGCAACACCCCCACCAACACCGCCACACCCCCACCAACACCGCCACTCTCACACTGGCATTGATACACTTCTAGAAATTACAGTACTATATGTTTGTATTAAATGTTTTGTTGTTTTAGTATAAAATGTCTGCTTTTGGTTGGGAACGAATCCGCGGATCCATAAAATGAATACAAAAAAAAGTTTTTTTACTTGGTGCATTGCCTTTATAGAAAGACTACATAAGTTACTTTGCCATCATTTTTTTATTTTTAAAATATACAATGAATGTGTTAATAAAATGGATGTATAAACTTAAGAAAATGTATATTAGTAAATTGAACTTGCGTGTTGAATTGTAGTACAATCTATTTTTTGTTAACAGTGAAATTCACTAGAAAACCATGATTGTTATAGTTATGATTTTTTTTTTTTAAATGTAGACGTTCACAACAAAAACTAAGGTCACATGGATATTATAGTTAGGTTTAGATTTTTCACATACAAAACCATAGAAATTCTGCAGTTATAGTAACCTCCGCTAACTATAACTTACTTCCCGTGCAATGCACTGCTTAAGACGTCACGTATTACATCATCATGACCGGGTCAGTGGCCTCACTTCTAACTTCTCAAATGACAGACTACAGCGCGTTCCTTCTCTGTGATGGTACTTGCATGGCTCAAGTATTGCTGGTCTTCAGTGAAGGGGCAGCCTTTATTATGCCTGCATTCATACTTCTCAGAAAAAAATAAAGTCCTACCCAAAAACATGCTTTCTACAACCGCAGTGTCTGTTAATTCCAAGGTGCTCTACTGTGGGTTCACAGATTTGTTGTGACAAAGGAGGTCCACACCTGGATATCTAGTTGATAAACAGGAGCTCTGCAGTTAGCAACCTTTGCTATGAAGCTGATTGCATGAAATGAGCAAATTATTGGGTTTCGTTATTTAATTTGACCGTTTACTGTTAAAGCTGATTTAGAGCATGCACTTCCAAAATGTGAATGATAGTGTAAGTTTTTATTCTTTTAATATCTTGATCGCTTTAAAGATTGACAGTTCCCATATCTACATCCAAAATCCTCTTGCCTCATCCCTTTCCTCAAGACCATCCATTCTCTGTTGGTTCACATGATTAGATTTTTAAATCTGCAACGTTTTGGAAGACCAAGCTTTTTCAGGTCTTTCATTGTCATACCTTTGAATTGATATTTTAGAGATTCTGGAAGCAATTTGAAGATGCACATCTTTTTTTTTATAATAGTGTTTATTGTGCAGGTCAGTATCCACAAAATCAGCAATTTGTTGACTGTACTTGCGAGAGGTGTCTTTACAACTCCAATTTCCATACGCTGATTTTCTGTTATGCCCCCACATGTTTGAAATGTATTCATTTGAAACTGATTTTTATTGCTTATGATGTAGTGAATTACATTTTTATTTACATTAATATATAATATGGATGATTAGTGAATATCACTGTGACTTTATGGCAGTAAAGGCACCAGGAAGAAAGCACTTCCTAAACGAAAACGCCATTGATCAGTAAATAACATTTCCTGTCAACGAAGTAAATATTTCAAAGGAAACCCATTGGGTTCAAATAGAAACTACATATTTTGCATCTGAGGTATTGTAAAAGGGGTACTTGAAGCTCTGTCACTAAAACCTAATGGAAATGCACTTGGGACAATGTAAACATCCTCAAAATACCACAGTTGCATACCCAGGAGTACCTGCCTTCCACCTCTGAAGAAGACTCCTTAGATTCGATATTGCATGCATAAGGTTGGCTACTAAAATTCAACTCGAACTTGCTCATTAATACCTGCTCGATATGCTTCCACTGCACCTGATGAAGCTGTTGGACTAACCCCCTAAACCAACCATAAATATAACTAATCGAGATATGACACTTAAAGCACTAAACCAGTGACTAGCTGCTATATCAGAATTTGAATTACTGAACTAAACAGCCTATGTCAGCAGGCCAACAGTGTCCATTTTACAAATATTACAAAATAGCAGAAATGTGAGTAAAAACAAAATCCCATGGTATGTCTCAAAATGAAATGCTTAAAGTGCATCCTCCCCCTCGACGTCTTGTCTTAACTTTCCCCAGATGACCTTCCTCAGCTAGTTTTTCTCTCTTTTCTCTCCTGCCTCTAATTGCAATATACATCAAGTCTAAAATCAACAGGAAAGAATCCTACCATATTGAACAGGCACCACATCAAATAAGCTTGAGTTCCCTGTGATAGTCCAATGTCACTTAGTATCCAATACAACCATGGACTGTAGTCTGAATTTAGAAGTAAACTCATTACAAGAAAACCCTTCCTTTCGGAAATGAGCATTCTTGTAAAGCAGTTCCAACAGTCAAATCAAATCAAAGCATTTGTATAGCGCGCTACTCACCCGGAGGGTCTCAAGGCGCTAGGGGGGGGGTCCGCTACTGCTCGAACAGCCAGGTCTTGAGCGGTTTCCTGAAGGCGAGGTGGTCCTGGGTCAGGCGGAGGTGGGTCGGGAGGGAGTTCCAAGTCTTGGCGGCGAGGTAGGAGAACGACCGTCCCCCCGTGGTGGCTCTTCGGATGCGGGGGACGGCGGCGAGGGCGTGGCCGGTCGATCGAATCTGGCGACTGGGAGCGTAGAAATTGAGGCGGCTGTTGAGGTATCCTGGGCCTTGGTTGTGCAGGGCTTTGTGTGCGTGGGTGAGGAGGCGGAAGGTGATTCTCTTGTTGACCGGGAGCCAGTGCAGGTTTTTCAGGTGTCCGGAGATGTGGCTGCGACGGGGGATGTCCAGGATGAGTCGAGCTGAGGCGTTCTGGATCCGCTGGAGTCTCTTCTGGAGTTTGGCGGTGGTTCCGGCTTAGAGGGAGTTGCCGTAGTCCAGTCGGCTGGTGACAAGGGCCTGGGTGACCGTCTTCCTGGTCTCGGTGGGGATCCACCGGAAGATCTTGCGCAGCATGCGAAGGATGTTGAAGCACGACGAGGAGACGGCGTTGACTTGTCTGGTCATGGAGAGGGAGGAGTCCAAGATGAAGCCCAGGTTGCGTGCGTGGTCTGTTGGTTTGGGTGCGCTGCCTAGGGCGGGAGGCCACCAGGAGTCGTCCCAGGCGGAGGGTGAGGATCCCAGGATGAGGACTTCCGTCTTGTCCGAGTTCAGTTTCAGGCGGCTGTTCTTCATCCTTTCGGCTACCTCTTTCATCCCTTCGTGTAGGTTGGCTCTGGCGGTGGTGGGGTCGTTGGTGAGGGAGAGGATCAGCTGGGTGTCGTCGGCGTAGAAGATGATGTTGAGGTTGTGCTGGCGTGCGATGGCTGCGAGGGGACTCATGTAGATGTTGAAGAGGGTTGGGCTCAGCGAGGAGCCTTGAGGAACGCCGCAGATGACTTCGGTGGCTTCTGATTTGAAGGGGGGGAGGCGGACTCTGTGTCCTTCCGGCGAGGAAGGAGGTGATCCATTCCAGTGCCTTCTCCTGGATTCCGACGTTGCAGAGGCGCTGTACTAGGGTGCGGTGGCAGACTGTGTCGAAGGCCGCGGAGAGGTCTAGGAGGATGAGGGCAGCTGTTTCTCCGTTGTCGAGCAGGGCTCGGATGTCATCGGTTGCTGCGATCAGTGCGGTCTCGGTGCTGTGGTTGGCCCAGAAGCCAGACTGCGAGAGGTCGAGGGATCCGTTCGACTCGAGGAAGGCGGCCAGCTGCTTGTTGACGGTGGCTAACTGAAGCCTTCAATATGGCGATTCCTTTCAGGATGTTGCTATGACCCAGCAAAAGGAACACTAGATGGTTCAACTCTTGATGTAAACTTGGAAGGATATAAATCAGATGCCTCGAAAGACTATTCAGGAAACAGTTATCCTTAATGATAAAGCAACTACAAAGACAGAGTGATCTATTCACTTTTATAATGAAAGTTCTGGAGATTATGCACTAAGAAACGCCTCATTCACATTAGATGTCCAATGAAAGAAAATTTCAGAGCAGTCAGTTGATTTGAAGGCCCTTCCAGATTCGAAGCAGTTGTAAAATTCTCATGACCCCCGTGACCCCTTTGCTCACACTTCATTGAAAAAGCAGCTAACCTTGAATTTGACTTCAACTCGGTGACAAATTCCAGTCAGAAGCTTCCCAACGAACAACGGCTACTTTGAATGCACAACCTAAACCTGGCTCCTTCAACTCGTTTTACACGTAAACGTTTCTCCTTTAGCATTCTGACTGGAATGGAGCATAGACTTAAACTTTTTGTGCTTCCCTGATGATCTACAGAACCATTCTCCAAGAAGTATATGTTGTTTTCTGTTGACAGATCATTAACTTTGATCTATCAACAGGTGAATTTCCATGGAAATTAAAAAATAAAAATAAAGCAAATGTCAGTGATGGACCCACTTCCTAGGAGAGGGAAGTGGAGTGCAGAAAATGTGCATCCAATAATTAGGTGTTACTCTGTGCAGGCCCCCTGAAGAAAGGATGAAGCCCAGATCTCTGGAGCCTTTACAGGAAAAGCTCCGCTTTGTTTTCTTGAGAAGGAATCTGGCTTTAATATCAGCTAGAGGTGTAGTTTAGGCCTCAAAGGAACTCTTAACTTGCCAGAGGTCTTTTCATAGACTAGTTGAGGTTACTATCTTAATGTCCCAGAATGCTGTGCAGGAGGGTTTAGACTATGTAGGGATGATGATGCATCCTAGGGTTGGCTAGTAGTGCCTGGCATCTTGAACTTGCAACTCCCACTTATAAACCCTTGCAACAGGGAGAGGCAGAGATGATGATTCTGGACCTGAAAATCAACAACAGCGGAGAAACATGCAACTGGAAAGAGAAGCCACCAGGTGCCTTGCTAAGGACTTTGTCTTCAGCTGACTCCCTACAGGACTAGTTAGGTTTCTCCAGGGCCAGTGGCGCTAACCCCCCCCCCCCCCACCCCCCTACCCCCCACCCCCCCCACCCCCCCCCCCATGATCTTGGGGATCAGTTGGTGGAAGATCTGGTCTACACTGCTCACACAAGTGCTTTGCAAGAGAGTCAGGAGGCTCTGAGGCTTGGGAGTTGTGGGCTGGTGGGTGGTTCAGGAGAGGCCCTGCCAGCAAGAGAGGAGGAACAGCAGTCAGACTGGGGAGGTAGGGAGTTCATAAGTTATTCTCCCAGAAAGGTGCACCCCTTTATAGGCCTGGGGCCTGTTGAGAATATTCCAGGTGGCTAGGTCTGTCCACCAGGAGCAAAATGAGACCAAGATCGTGAAAATAGCCACGGGTGGACTGGACCCTGGGGTTTGTGCATTATTCATTTATTACTTTCCAGGGGTAGTGGCTGTGTGTGAGGACCCCGCCCACCCCCATATGCTATTTGAAGCCGCCTTCCCACTCGCATATACGGAGGGTGAGAGCATGCAGGCTCCTTCACAGCACATAGTCAGCTGGGCGGAGAAACCAGAGTGGGCTTCCTGTGCTGCCCCAATGTGTTGAGCTGTGGGTAGGACCTGAGGACCCATGATTAAAACAAAGAAAGACACGCAGAGCACAGCTGCAAAATATAAAGAGCGCTGGAGTTCATTAATCTTCACTGCTCCCAGCCTATAGGGCTCATAATGCCCTGCGTAGAGAATATTTGCATATTTCCCGCTTTTGTAGTCTCAAGTTCATTCGTTGTTCGTTGTGGGGGCTGAATGAGGTGCAGCAGCCCCCCAAGAATGGGTTTAAAGCCCTCACCCCAAGTCTTCCAGGTCCTAGCATACTTGACCTTGGCAGAACGTTATTTAAGCTTCTCCGGAGCTGGGGCTCCGTGTTCTTTAGTGTTGGGCGCAAGGACTCGGATAAGTTGACTGCAATGGTTGCGGTATTTGACCGGAGAGTGTGAATAAGAATACACATGATTGAAAATTTAAAGTACGTTCTTCATAGTCTTATGGATATGCAATGCTTTTTTTATAAAAAATTAATGCCTAGGATAATTATTTATATGTTCGTGTTGACCTCGACAAAGCCAATTTGTTTGCAATGTATATTTATTTGGTGACCCCTGGACAAAGTCAATAGGCCTGCCTTATTTGAAATGCACCCCCTTTATATTGTGATGTTTCATCTGGTACAGGAGGGGTATTATGATTATGGGGTTCATGACACACTAGGGGTCAAATGTGATACATGAGTGTCATGAAAGGTATTCTACCTGCCTGTTGTGTGTATATATGTAAATTAATGTGCAACACGTAGTAGTGTGTGTAATCTGTTTCTTAAAAGAAATAGCACTGACTGTAAAATAATTTGAGTGTTGCATGCCAGCAATTGGACATCACTAACCCACATCACCTCCCCTGAGTAGTCTTAGGACTGCTCCACTTAACTAGCCTGAGAGAGTCGTGGTACAGTGGAGTGAGTACTTGGTTCCCAGAATGGAGATAATTGTGAACCTATTACTTGCTCAGGACTCACATTTTGCACAACTAATAACCCAATGAATTTCTAACTGACACCACTGGAGAGCTATTACAAACGTTTGCGAATTCAGTGTGCTCCTGAGATAGTTAAAGGTGAGGAATCTCTAGGTATATAAGAATCAATTTTAAAATAAGGCACTTCATGTTTAACATTGTGGTTTGCTGTTGAAAATATTTTCTGTTGTGGTGGGTGGGGTTTTTCTTTTTGATATGTCAAAATGAGCATTTTTGGTAGTGTGCTTTAATATTTTGCTTTTGCAGTTAGCTGCATGCCTCCCAAGGAAACCTCAAAGTACGTTGTAACGTATTGCTTTGTTGTCCTAGTCTGTGGTCATAGTTCCTTTTTGACCGGAGTCCTAATGCGGAGAGTGTAGAATTTTCTCTTTACCTGGTTCTTCCTCACAAAAGGCAGAGTATTGCACACATGTAAAAAACTTAATTTATGTCTCTGTTTAAGGGCAAAACCCCCTTTTTAGGTCTCTCCTGAGCCAGCGCATGCACTGCTCTGGCGAGACATTTAGTAACTGGGTGTTTAAAGTTTTACTCAAAGGCTTTTGCCGCCCTCCAGCGTGCGGTTACCTACGCGTGGACGTGCACAGGCCATCTGGCTTTTCTGTAATGGCTCATTAAGCATACAGCGCGTGAATACCCTCCCCCCGCCCCCTCCGTTCTCCCACTGTCTCCTCGTCAGCTTCTCTTATTACAAGCTTTGCGCGTTGTTGGATCCATTTCACAGGGAAGCAACTAAATAAAAAAAGGAAAGAGGTGGGCTGCTCGCACGCACCACTCGCGGGCTTGTTTTCTTTCCACTGCTTGTTTTAATGGTTACTCGCCACTGCTTGTTTTGTTCAAAATTACAAGTCGCATTCTTGTTTGGCAGGATTACATTCTAGCAATTTATACAGCATGCACATTGGCACTCGCTACTCCTTCAGCAATAGCGGACGCGTCATTCATTTTGTTGTACGCTTTAATTACAATATAACCCTCCCTCGAACAAGATAACTCAAACTGCGTCCTCTGCATAAGTTTGTGCCCCTGCCTCCCTGCTCCTCTTGACGGCTTTCGTGAAATCGTGCCACTCATGAAGCACAATACAATTTAATACTATTACAGTAAAGATGTAAAACTCATACCGAGCTCACCATGCAGCCTTTGAATACTATGTTATTGTTTAAGGCACAGACAGCCGTGGTTAGGAAAGGGAGACTCCTAGCAGCCCTCCTATCCTGCCACTCCCCTTCCCATTCTGCCTTTGCAGAGCACATCTGACCGGGCTCCATGTACAACTGTCCTCCGTGCTTTAGAGCTGTAAACTCTCGCTGCAGTGACATCCCTGCTCTTGGAGACACTTAATGCCTATCCTGCCTGACTCTCCATTGTGATCACTGCCTGCTTCCCCGAACGCCTCCCATAAGCAACAAGAACCAGCATCGGGCTGAATCGTAACTGTATCCACTAGATAGATGGTATGTGCGCCAACATGTAAAATCATAAACAAAAGGTGCTGCATGGTGAGCATTGAGTACGGGGTAAAGCTCTAACAAACAATTCAGTGTTGCTGAAAAATGCCGCTGTATTTGCTATCTGATGATGATTGTGAAGGCAGGCATCTGTTTCCCTAGTCCTCTGTTTCAGCTTATGTTTCAGCCGGTAGCCACGCATGTCCTATTATACAGAGCAGCTGAGTCAAACGGCAAGCTAACAGAGAAAAGCAGAGCATTTGGTAGTTATATTTAGATTTTTCTTTATTAAGTCTTGGACTGCAAGAATGTGTCGCCTTTCACTGCCATGTAGACACCTGTTGCTTTCCTTTTTTTCTCTTTGATCAATGATTTTGGTTTGATTGCCATTCTACCTAACCTACTGACTGATAGCAGAACTAACTAAAGAAAAGTGTTTCTAGGGTCAGCTTTAGCATTTTCCATTAAAAGCCAAAGGTGGAAATAAAGCAGTAAGAGCTACAAGCAGTGGATAACTAGTTCTCCCGTGGTGTCTCACTGCTTCAGGAGTCCATGTACACTTTATAATTCCTAGAATACCTGCGCCAAGGGTTGGCAGTTGTATTAAGTGCACTTTCATGAAAATTAGGAGTTGTAGTCTACCTGCACTCAAAATGTGTTTATATATGGGTTTTTTTAAGTCGTGTAACTATAGGTTGATAGCGAAACAATGAGGTGTCTTTGGGAATTGTTTCTGTTTCTCTAGCATAAAATAGCATTCTAACACGCAAGTTTTGGTTTAGAGTTAAAGGAACTAATTAATTCTGCCTTCAGCACTGAGCCGTGGGCATGGAAAAAGTGCAACTGGATTTGTACAGTGCCCTAATGTTATCTTCTGGTTGTTGTCAATTACATTTCTAGTGCTGCTTTTGTTTATGCTGTTTCGGATTCCACTTACACAGAAATCCTGAATATTAAGTACATCTTTTAATTAAGGTAGTGTAAGCAAGAACTTGTGTTGCTTCATAGTGCACTTTTTTTTATATCCTGAACACAAACCAATAATAAGATTTGTTCTCTGCGAACATTCGGCTATATAATAGGAAAGTCCCCAGCAGGTCTCGGTTTCTTACACTTATTAGATTAGCCTTACTAGTTCACTTCAGATCATGCCTTTCTTAATCTAAAGGGTCGGTTGACCCATATAATAGTGGTTGATTGTGTTCAAAAGTGTGCTTGTTAGGCGCTTTTACAAAGCAAGGGATTATTAACTTTGCTGGTGGCAGATGTAAGCAGTGTACTAAAAAAGAAAAGACACCGAGCTCATTTCATGCACTGCCTCAATGTTATCTGCATTAAGAGCCGAACAGCATACAAGCCTTTCTTATGTCTGACTGATAGTGCTAACATCCTGTCCAAGCTGCTGTGTAAACATCCGGATCTTGGGCAGTGCTTAAATGTATGGGTTAAACAGATTTGAAGTCTCTCTCTATAGTTCATACAAAAATGATAAATAGTAATGTGCCCGCGATCACACTGTTTGCATAACCGTGAACCCTGAATAAACAAAAACCTGATCACCTGATTGCACAGCCAGGATTGTAGCCAATAGAGCAAATCGCCTCCCAGTTGATTGACTGCTATCCCTTTGTCTTATTTTCCTCTTAACACTCCAAATAGTGTCTGCTCTTCAACATTTCTGATGCGGTCTTCATACCACATAATGCCATTACACAGTTACACTACATACACATTTCCACCCCACACACTTGCACAACTAACAGCCGCTTAATTTAAAACGATTCAGAAAAGGGGGTGGTGATGAACAGAGTGTCTGAATTAAGCAGACCACTCTTACCCAGTCCAAAGATCAGGGCTTGATCCATCACTGTTTTTTAGCTTAGGTTCTGAGCTGGGATGGTGCAGTGAGATAAATAACGGTGATGGATCAAGCCCTGATCTTTGGACTGGGTAAGAGTGGTCTGCTTAATTCAGACACTCTGTTCATCACCACCCCCTTTTATGAATAGTTTTTGGCCACTATAGGTGTGGCAGGGTATACTCAGACATGAGTCCCTTTCTCACTGCACCATCAGGATTCAAGCAAGCCGGGCCGACGACGGCTGAAATGCCAGAAACCGGTCCCCGGTAGCTTGTCTCCTTTCTGGTGAAGAATTGGCTTGGTAGTTTAGTCTGCCCTGTTCCCATGATGCACTGGGCCAGGGACAGACTGATTTGCATATAGCCAGGTTCTGAGCTGGGATGGTGCAGTGAGATAAATAACGGTGATGGATCAAGCCCTGATCTTTGGACTGGGTAAGAGTGGTCTGCTTAATTCAGACACTCTGTTCATCACCACCCCCTTTTCTGAATCGCTTAATTTAAAACAGCATGCAACCACTTCACAGCAAACAAAAAAAATAAATAAGTACAAAACATTGCCATTTGCAACGCCAAAAGCTCTAACTTTCATAATTGCAAGACCAGTTGCATTGCAAATGCTTGTTACCGCTTCTTAATAGTGCTTAGGTGACCAGTCTGTGAGTAAGTGCAGGCTGTGTATAATACAATTACCATTGAAACAGTGGTAATATTATACACATGCACAGTTTAAGTCATGAAACTCAAACACCATATAACTTCATCCGTATTTTGTTCCAATTGCCAGAATTGTTGATCGCATTTCGACCTCCTAGGAGTTTGAGATGTGTGAGTGGTGTGGCTCACTGGTTAGAGGCGGCAGACCCGGAAGCAGAGGTCAGCCCGGGACCAGGGTTCAATTCCCGACGTGGCTGGGTCTTGGGCAATGGTCAGTGGATTCGATAATTCTCGCCTCGGTGCCTACTCCAACCATGGGTCCCACTCAGCAACTCTGGGCAATAGCTTGCTTAATCTCTACTAACGGCCCCATCAGCGCAGGGGATGCTTGGCTTCACCTTGGAGATGCCCAGGAGGGACCATCTCACAGGGAAAGCCAGGATGGGCTCCCCAGTGGAATACAGCGCCAGGACGCCCCTTTGCTGGGGCAGCTGTGCACTTTACAAGTGTACGACATTTAACATCAGGACAAAATAATTTACATGAGGCAAGACCATTTTTTGTTTGACGTGTTAAATAGCTGTACAGGAAGTAGAGTCCGATTAACAGCATAAGGTTGCGATAAAATGTTGAAAAAATTACCCCCAAAAATGTCAGCATTACCTGAAAAACCTGGGTTTGTTAGCTACTGCTGGGAGTGTGCGGTGATAGTTGGCACACCAGCTTGTCTTGCAAGATCTTAGAGCTACTGAGAGTCTCTATTTACATGGATTTTTAAATAATACTTCTGAATGCATTGATATAATCTGATGTACGAAAGTGAAAACGTTCTGGATATTAATTTAATACACTTTAATTTAGCATGTTCAAATCTTTTCTACAAGATGGCTTAAAAAATTAGTGTTCCTAAAGTTAAGTGGTGTACGGCTTTCTTAGACACTAATGAACCTTTAAATCAATATTTGCCTGCTTATTTAACCTTTTCGATGTATCTGATGGCCCCCGGCTGTCCCATGTCACGGTGGGCGTGTGTGTCGGACGGCCGACTGCGCACCTGTAATTTTTTTCAACACCACTGCAGAATGTCTGCCGTGGCGAAGCGGTTAACATCTTTTTTTATTGTCCACAACTGTCTAGTAAAAAAAAACTGCTGAGTGTTGTTGTACACCAGGGTGCCGCAGACCTTGGGTCGTTCTTTGAGTATCAAGGGTCTAGAGCTTGGCCCGGAGGTCAATTTGACACGCATAGTGCACACTACGCTGTGATAGAGGGGTATGTGTATCCCTTAGGGGGGGTTGCCTTCTACTTCATCCTGGTAAAGTTTGTGCAGTCTTCCTTAACTGGGTTCCTTTTACCTCTGTCACGTCAGGGATGTGTGTTTTGAGAACCAGTGTGCTCAGTTGGTGAGGATGGTAAGTCATGGTATTTTAATATAAGTTGAATTGTCGTGTCTTGGTGGTCATTTAAGCTCCCCATGCCCTCCCTATTCGTCGTAGAAGCTTAGTGGTTTGTAATAGGTACTAGGTCTTATCTCTGTTCAGCTCAGATTGCCTCAGTTGGGACAACTCCCTCTCTTTCTGCTGTGTATTTATTGGTCTGAACTTCCTGGGCTGGAGTAATTTAAAAATCCTCTCTAGGGATAGCCCAAACCGTTACCATGAGACAGGGAAGAAGGGCAGTAGGCCCTTCTCAAACCCTGATTATGCAGTGAACATGAAGGACAATCCCTTAGGATTGGAGGGGCACCCAGAATAGATCAACCTTTGTCTCATTTTATTTTATTTATTTTGAAAGTTTTAATTCTGTCTTCTAGTGGTTGCACCTGGAAGTGTCTTAGTATCTTTTTTTTTTCTTCTTTTTTCAGTGGGCTTTGTTGAGGTGTCAACCGTTTGGTGATATGTTCCCTTATGTCAGACCTATGCCCCAGAAACCCTTTCTTCTTCAGATTGTTTTCTTTCTTTAGGCGACTTTCCTGTGTTTGGTTTCCTCCTTTACAGCTTTACCTCGTCTTGGTTGAAAGTGGGTGAGTTGCTTGTGAATCCAGATTTTTTTTTTCAAGTTGCTAAACTGCTACCTTTTCTTTTTAAGTGCGAGTCTGACTAGCCACACACTGTTTTATGAATTATGTGCTAATGACACTGGCTGCAGCGCGTGTATCACTACGCGCTACATTTCCAAAATAGGTGAGGTTTGCTCTCTTTGTTGAACGAACAAGCAGAAAAATCCGAGTGGTTGTGACCCATGTCTATCCCAGGATTTACTTATCGGTAATGCATATTGGATAATGAGCATTCTTATCAGAGACTGCCAAGTGTATATTTAATGCGGTGATCTGGTGCCTCTTCCCTCAAAATATTAACCAGAAATCCAGATATATTTATTGTGGTATTAATTATTGTTTATCAAAAAAGATGGACAAAGCTGTTCCTAGAAAGGGTTAGTGTGCTGGTCACAAAGAGGAGGGAGTGTGGTGGTTGACATGTGCAAGCCTACCACTGGGTATCCATCGTGTTGGATATAGTTGCCTCACACACCTTTGCAGGTGTCATGCTTAATCATAGGCAGTGCTCCTCGTCGGATAGGCGGTGCAATCCCCTACGGGCACACCTCAAAGAGGGGCTCTTTAGCGGAGATCTTTTAATCCAACTGCCTTTGGGTGAAGTGCGGGTGTGGGGCCAGGGGGTTGTAGACAAAATGGTGAACTAAAATGGAGCAAAGGGTACCAGAGACAACTTTATTCGGGCGGTCCCTTGCTTCAATTAAAATTGAGGCTAGTCTGGGCCTGCTGGAATTTAGTGTTTCCTGGCTCTAGACTAGACTAGGAAGTGTTAAAAAAATTGGTCAACATGTTTCTCGCTATGGTACTTTGACGCACGAATCATCAGGACCTATATGGTAAATTCTACAAACAATTTTGCCTATATCAGAATCATATGCTCATTACCGGTTGTGGGAATGTTGTACCTCTGTTGCACTGTTCACTGCCTGGAGTGGGGAACAAAAGAGGCTGGTTATGGGCATATGTGGCATAGTCTCCTCATTATTAGTGACCAAGAGCACACAACATGACATGCTAAATAGTGGATTTGTACTAGCATGTGTGAGAGCAATGAGTGGAAGAGTGGCTTGCTCATGTGGGATCCAACGCTTTCACTCTAAGCAAGCCGTGAAGACATAAGTGAACATAAAAAGAATATTTAAAAACAAATTAACAGCATTCTGGTTGTTTCCACGAGGGTGGGAACCCCAACTCACCTAATGGTAAAGATTTATATGCAACATCAATGCCCGGCGGGTCGTACATCAGGGATGGGGCCTCTTTGTATAAGGCTAGACATAAGGCAGGTTAAAAATAAAAATAGAGTGCGTGACAAAATCTAATATTCTACCCTCTCTGGTATGTCTTAGCTCTTGTTGTGGTGAGGTGATCGGGTGTATAAGTAAAGTTACATTGTTGTAGTTGGGGAACCTGCTCTCCTTATCAGTGTGTGCTATCTCTTAAGGAGGTGGTCCCAAGACTAGTGCCCAAGTGTGTTGTCCATTATAGATAGGCTAACTTCTAGACAATGAGTCCTCATAAGCCATCGTGGTATGCTGTATCGTAGCTGCCGCTGTAGGCAGGTCCTGGTGACTGATTACGCCGGGTGTGTTCGAAAAAACCCACCAGATCTGTTGTGGACTTATAGCTTAAGTAAAGGGGTGCTACTCATATATATTTTTGAGGCCCCTGTGTCAGCGCTTAGTTTTTGTAAAAGGTGGCAGGTTGGCAGAGGGAACGGGGCGGTTTTGCGGGGGTTTTTTTGTGCGAGTGGTCGGGCTCGTGGTTACTAGGCGCGATGCGCGCCTTGTCAGGTCTCTTATATAGTGGCATCACTCACCTCAGATCTCCTGTGTAGTTAGCATTCGTCCTACCCCTCTCCGCCGGGATCGGGTAGATGCGGTTGAGCGCATCTGGCCGCCATTATATTATGTATTAGGCGTGGCCAAGGCGTGGAGGAGCAATGAGCTTGCATGTCACGTGGTATCGATGGAGAAATTAGGTGGCCATCTTATAATGGTCAGGAGATACTCCTATGTATTGGACCCATAATGGTGTAGTGTTGCTCGGTGTCATTTAAATGCTGCCAAATAGTGAGGGATTGTATATTGGTTTAATCAAACGCAAGAGGGATGATTCTTATCATAACAGTGCAGTTCTCGATGGGGGCTTGATCTAGTATCGTATTAATGGCAACAATATTTAAAGGGCAAAAGTCCTCTCCTCCCCCAGCGGTGTCAGTGGAATAGATGTGCCAACTGGGGGTCTCGGTTAATAGGGTTGTGTGCCACGTCGGCTACCGGTTTCTTGCTGATGATGCCGGTGGTGTTCAGGCAGATCACATGGTTAGGGCGGTTCGAGTGGTGGCCATTTTGTAGTAGTCAAAAGGATGGTGATTAGGAGCCATGTGAATAGTAGTGGATGCTTAATTCATAGGTCCAGGTTGGATTGTACTGTATTTAACCATAGCTTGTCTCCTACCCTTCAGGGTTTCTCTCTTGGGCGGTGTATATACGGGGGACAAGTGCAAAAGTGAAGATATATCAGTGTTTATAGGGAACTCCAAGGAATATCTTCATTTAAACCCCCTTTGTCTGTGGCCAATCGGTGTATCCACCGTTGCTCCTTTAAGAAGAGGTTCTGTTTGGAACAATTGGGGCTGGCCTCCAGTATTAGCCACTTCAGTGAGTCAGCAGTGTGGTTAGTCAATGAAGTGCCTACACATTTTGGTGTTACTCTTTTTGCAGCGAAAGTTGCTGCGGTGTTCAGTAATGCGTATTTTAATGGGGAGTGAGGTCATTCCAACATATTGGAGTCCACACGGGCATATTAGTAAATATATGCAGTGGAGTGTGTTGCAAGTAGTGTGGCCCCTTGGTTCCCACTTGAAGGACTCTGTTAACTGTATTGTCTTATGTACAGAAGTGTATGGACATGCGCTGCAAGAACCACAAGGGTAGTGCCCTTTTACCGGTGGTAGATGCCATAGGGTAGACTGGGAGGTTTTGTTCAGTGCTTCTCGGTCTAGTCTGGATCAGAATGTCTTTCACATTTTTAGATCTCTTGAAAGCAAACCTAGGGACTTCGAAGGATAGGTCACCAGTCACCACACCCGCCAAGCCAAACTCCAGCAGCGACCTCAAGTGCATCCTGCTCAACACCCGCTCTGTCCACAGACACGCCGTCGAGCTCTGGAACCTGCTCGACACAACCTCTCCAGACATCGCCTTCCTCACTGAAACATGGATGAACTCCTCCTCAGCCCCCGACATCGCCATCGCCATCCCGGATGGATACAAGATCATCAGGAGGGACCGCGTCAACCAGACCGGAGGAGGAATCGCCATCGTCCACAAGAACACCATCCGCATCACGACCTAACGTCGACCACACCTTCACCGACGCCGAACACCTCCACTTCCAAGTCAAGTCAAGTCAAAGAATTTATATAGCGCACTACATACCCAGAGGGTTTCAAGGCGCTTAGGAAGGGGAGGAGCATTACTTGTCAAATATCCACGTTTTAAGTTGCTTTCTGAATGCTAAGTGGTTCTGGGTAAGGCGAAGGTAAGCGGGGAGTGAGTTCCATGTTTTAGCAGCCAGGTATGAAAAGGATCTGCCTCCCATGGTGGTCTTGTTGATGCGAGGTACAGTGGCGAGGGCTTGGCCGGAAGAACGTAGTTGGCGGGAGGGGGTGTAGAAGGACAGTCGAGAGTTGAGGCATTCTGGACCGATGTCGTAGAGTGATTTGTGTGCGTGGGTGAGCAGTCGGAAAGTGATCCTCTTATTGACGGGTAGCCAGTGGAGGTCTTTAAGGTGACCAGAGATGTGTTCGCTGCGTGGGATGTCTAATATGAGTCTGGCTGAGGCGTTTTGGATTCGTTGGAGTTTCTTCTGGAGTTTTGCGGTAGTACCTGCGTAGAGGGTGTTTCCGTAGTCCAGACGGCTCGTGACCAGAGCGTGGGTGACTGTTTTCCTTGTTTCGGAGGGGATCCAACAAAATGTTTTTCTGAGCATGCGAAGAATGTTGAAGCAGGAAGAGGATACGGCGCTGACTTGTCTGTTCATTGAGAGTGAAGAGTCCAGGATGACGCCTAGGTTCCGTGCGTGGTCTGTCGGGATGGGTGCTTTTCCGAGGGCTTCCGGCCACCAGGAGTCGTCCCATGCGGAAGGGATGTACCTAAGATGAGGACTTCTGTTTTGTCTGAGTTCAGTTTCAGACGGCTTTGTTACATCCATTCGGCGACTTCTTTCATTCCTTCGTGTAGGTTGGTTTTGGCGGTGCTGGGGTCATTGGTGAGAGAAAGGATCAGTTGAGTGTCATCCGCGTAAGAGATGATGTTGAGGTTGTGTTGGCGTGCGATGGCCGCGAGGGGGCTCATGTATACGTTGAAGAGGGTGGGACTGAGAGAGGATCCTTGTGGTACGCCGCAGATGACTTCAGAGGCCTCGGACTTGAATGGTGGAAGGCGGACTCTCTGGGTTCTTCCAGTGAGGAACGAGGTGATCCAATCAAGACTCACACCAACCCAAAGACGACCCTCAGAGGCACCCTCATCTACAGACCCCCGGGACCACGCGCACATTTCAGCGAAGACATCGCAGAATTCATCAGCCCAGACGCCCTCCCCTCCGCCGACTACATCCTCCTAGGGAACCTCAACTTCCACCTGGAGAACAGCAAGGAACACAACACCGTCACCCTGCTGGACAACCTCGCCAACCTCAGACTCAAGCAACCGGTCAACACCCCCACCCACTACGCCGGACACACGCTTGACCCCGTCTTCTCATCCAGGAAGCACATCGCCTTCAGCCACTCCACCGGACTCCACTGGACCGACCACAACTGCGTCCACTTCAGCTTCAGAAGAACCACAACCCACCACCACTCGCAACAGGCTTCGCACAGAAACTGGAGCAAGATCACCGCCGACAAGCTCACCACCTCCCTCAGCCAAAACCCACCGGCCAGCACACCGGACCCCAACGAAGCGGCCCGCAACTTCACGCAGTGGCTGACCGCCTGCGCAGACGACCTCGCACCACTGAAGAACCCTCCCAGCAGACCCAGAAGCAAGAAGGCCCCCTGGTTCACTGACTAACTCAAGGACTCCAAGAAGACCTGCCGCACCCTCGAGAAAGCCTGGCTCCTCGACCGGACCACTGACAACATGACCGCCCTCAAACTCGCGATCGCAAGCATCACCAGCTCATCCGCACCACCTATAAGAAATCACTTAAGGACCGACTGGACAACCACGCCCACGACAGCAAGGAACTCTTCAGCATTGTCAAAGAGTTCTCCAACCCCAGCACCGGTAACACCGACATCACCCCTTCAGAAGATCTCTGCGACTCCCTCGCTTCATACTTCCACCGCAAGATTGCCGACATCCACAACAGCTTCGGCGCACCATCCACGCTCCCAGCCGTCGAACCAACGCACCCCACCGCCACCCTCCGCACCTGGACCACGGTGACCACTGAAGACACAGCCCGCGGGATGAACACCATCCACTCCGGATCCCCGACTGACCCCTGGCAACAAGGCCGACTCCACCAACGCATCCCAACTCAGAGACGTCATCAACACCTCCTTCGACACCGCCACCTTCCCGGAGAGCTGGAAGCACGCCGAGCTCAGCGCCCTACTGAAGAAACCAACAGCGGACCCCACCGACCTCAAAAACTTCCGCCCCATCTCGCTCCTGCCTTTTCCTGCCAAAGTCATAGAGAAGATCGCCAACAGACCACTTGCCGCCTTCCTCGAGACGAATGGATCCCTCGACCCCTCACAGTCCGGTTTCAGAGCCAACCACAGCACCGAGACCGCCCTCATCGCAGCCACCGACGACATCCGAGCCCTGCTCGACAACGGGGAAACAGCAGCACTCATCCTCCTGGACCTCGCCGCAGCGTTCGACACGGTCTGCCACCGCACCCTAGTCCAACGCCTCAGCAACACCGGCATCCAAGGGAAGGCACTGAAGTGGATCATCTCGTTCCTCGCCGGAAGGACACAGAGTCCGCCTCCCCCCGTTTCGATCTGATGCCACTGAAGTCATCTGCCTCGTCCCGCAAGGATCATCACTCAGCCCCACCCTCTTCAACGTCTACATGAGACCTCTCGCCACCATCGCACGCCAACACAACCTCAATATCATCTCATACGCCGACACCCAGCTGATCCTCTCCCTCACCGGAGACCCTGACACCGCCAGAACAAGCCTCCACGAAGGGATGAAAGACGTCGCCGATTGGATGAAGAACAGCCGCCTGAAACTGAACTCAGACAAGACGGAAGTCCTCATCCTGGGACCATCACCCTCCACCTGGGACGACTCCTGGTGGCCCCCAGCCCTGGGCACCGCCCCCAAGCCTACAGACCACACACGCAACCTGGGCTTCATCCTGGACTCCTCCCTCTCGATGACCAAAAAAGTCAACGACGTCTCCTCTTCATGCTTTCACACCCTCCACATGCTCCGCAAGATCTTCCGATGGATCCCGACCGAAATCAGGAAGACAGTCACCCAGGCCCTCGTCACCAGCCGACTGGACTACGGAAACACCCTCTACCCCGGAACCACAGCCAAGCTACAGAAAAGACTCCAACGTATCCAGAACGCCTCCGCCCGACTCATCCAGGACATCCCCCGACGCAACCACATCTCCGGCCACCTGAGGGACCTGCACTGGCTCCCTGTCAGCAAGAGGATCACGTTCAGGCTCCTCACCCACTCACACAAGTCTCTCCATGACCTGGGCCCCAAGTACCTCATCGACCGCCTGACCTTCCACACACCCACCCGCCAGCTACGGTCTGCCAGCCTCGCCACCGTACCACGCATCCGAAGAGCCACCGCCGGAGGCAGATCCTTCTCCTACCTGGTGGCCAAGACATGGAACTCCCTCCCCATCCACCTTCGGCTGACCCAGGACCACCTCTCCTTCTGGAAGCAACTGACGACCTGGCTGTTCGAGCGGTAGTGGACCCCTTCCCCAAGCTCCTTGAGACCCTTCCTGGTGAGTAGCGCGCTATACAAATGTCATGATTGATTGATTGACCAGTATTCAAAATTTGCCAATGGCGTTTGATAATACTTTTAACTTTCGATGATACTGGCGTAAAAGTAGTTACACAAGTCATGGGTTCGTTTTCCTTAGGGGTTTTCACCCTGTGTTCCAGTAGGGCCTCTCTGCGATTATTCTTGGCTCTTTTTTGGGCCTTTGCTATATCTCTGCATGGATATCCCCTCTCGGCCAGGTTTCTAGATAAAATAGCGGATTGGTTCCTGTACTCAGAGAGGCTACTGCAATTCCGCCTCACTCTTAAGAATTGCCCAAACGAAAGGTTAGTTCGTAGGGCTTTAGGGTGGTGGCTGGAGAAGTGGAGCAGGCAATTGCGGTCGGTCGGTTTCCTGAACATGGTGGTGTATCAGTTTCCCTTCGAAGTCAACCACCACAATCCCTCCTCTTTGTGACCAGCACATTCTAGGAACAGCCTTGTCCATCTTTTTTGATAAACACTTTCGTAGGGCACAGACTGTGGCTGGACCTTCCACTCCCGTTGAGTGGTACTTCTGCCCTTCTGATCGAACTGGATCACCCTCCCTCATTTTTTGTATAAATTAATTATTAATGCTCACTTCTAGTGCGTGCAGAATATATGACTGAGCATTATTGCAGAAATAAAAACAATAAAAAAATGTGATGCCTGTAAATATTTGAAAATAGCAGCATATCAGATGGTGATCATTAAATTAAGGAATCCTAACCACTAGCTAATATCTATATCGGCATCAAAAAAATACACACTTTCATTCCTAGATATTCCATGTCTATCAGTCTGTCTATGTTTTGCCGGTGTTTGCTTGCGGCAGATACCACATCCTTTGCCAGTGTATGGCCTTAAGGCAGCCTGGTGACTAAATTGATGCTCCTGCCTGTGTACCCAACTTACATACAACAGCATCGCATTATTATGAGAAAATAGGCATTGTGATTTAAGGTGTTCAAACAAAACAAGTGAGTTTCTCCTGCACATTAATTAATGCATTGTGATGGTGATTCTTAAAAGAAGTCCTCAAATCTTTCATAAATTGGAGCTAATGGATAACAGTGGTGTCGTTCCTGATCCTGGGTGCATAGATGCAAAAGGCCTGTTGTCTTGGTTATAATGTGTTACACTTCTTAGCCTGCAATCCAATAGTGTCCTCTCAGAGTGTGACGAGATCAACATGAGATGATGAGCTAGTCTGCATAATAAGCGGGGGCGCGGATTGTGATTGCTTTTATTTAATGATGCAGCTATTTGAGGATGGTGTGAGCCAGCAAGGGGAGCCAATGGAGTTCCAGCAAGATAGGGATGATATGATCATATTTCTTCAGACCCTGGATGAGATGTGGGTGCCAGTGTGGAGCCTAGGATGCCATGCAGTAGGGAATTACCTCTATCCAGATGTGAGAATTCAAGGGCCTGAACAGCAATTCTGATGTGACTTTCCAAAACAAACAGCTTTACTTTCTTCAGGAGAGAGAGCTGTTGTTGGCTGGTTTTGTTTTGCATTTAATTAGATCTATGCATTTTATAATAAAGTTGATGATTGTTTCTGCTTTTATGCCCATGGCAAAGCATATGACGGTTTCCTATCCGCCTTTTCCAGAAAATGTTACATTTGGTTTGGCTATCCAATTTGTTTGAAAATATTTGAGTCAGTTAGTCATTCACTTCTCAGTAGCATTGGATGATTGTGTGCAGACCGTACCTTCTGCTGCATCTAGTACCTACATCGCGTTTAGGCTAGTAGATGCCTACTGTGTACAGATAGTTGCACTATACTCATAAGTAGTTTCTGCATCTCGTGCTGTCTAGTCACTACCTGTTCTGTTCAGGTAGTTGTTTTGTTCACATTTCCCGCTCAAGCAGCACGTACAGTTCCCGTCCCACCTGGTTCAGGTTTGTATTCAATTGTCTGGCGTCCAAGCCGACTGTTTTCTCAATTCTTAGTACCACTCTTAATTAGCAAGTTCTGATTTTCGAAGACCGTGTCTCACAATCATTTTGCCAAATATTAGCAAGGCAAGTGCAAAATAAGTTTAAAATAAAATCTGAGGCACCTTATTTCTGTTTTTATGTGATAACTTCCCATAAAGACTTATTTTAATATTCTTTTGTTTTTCCCTCCAGTGTGGCCTGCTTGAAAAATGCTGATTTACTTGTATACTCCCTGCACTATAGCATATGTCTATATCATTAGGAAGAAATCTGCTTCCAATGGCCACAGTGGGGTAGCTAGAGCTTTTGGCGCCCGGGGCTATCCCTCAGATTGCCGTCCATGGTAGGTAGCTGCAGGACGGAGGGTCTGGGGAAAAATTGTCCATGGTAGGTAGCTGCAGGACGGAGGGTCTGGGGAAAAATTACGGCGAGCAGCAGGGGTGGATTGGCAGGGTTTGAGTTAGAACACAACTCTATACTCCATTGCATAAGAAAGTGCGTAAGCATAGAGCAATCCTCAAGGTCAAGTCTCAGTTGATGAAGGCCCACCAGCATAAAAAACTGCAGCACTACAATGCACAAAGGACAGAAAATCCCACAGTAGTAGATTTAGTGAGAAGCGCTGCTCGTACAAACTATAATGATGGTAGTGGGGCAAGGAGTTGCACATACAAAGCGAGTTCAAGTCTTGTAAGAAAAAAGCAAGGTTTATAAAAGGGATTGTCTGTATAATGTTGTGGTGCTCACCATTCAAACACCCTGCTACCCACAGGTGTGACTGACACAAATGACCAAAAAGGAACAGTCATTC
This sequence comes from Lissotriton vulgaris, assembly GCF_964263255.1. NCBI lineage: Eukaryota > Metazoa > Chordata > Amphibia > Caudata > Salamandridae > Lissotriton > Lissotriton vulgaris. The sequence continues at coordinate 289,265,739 of NC_141695.1, forward strand.
AGAAACAAACATCGGAAGATGGGGGCACACCAATGTAGGAACATAGGACCATAATTCTTTAATAAATATACATGAGCACTCAAAGTTGGAGTAGGGAATGTATCTGAAGCTGTTCGCAGTAGACTAGAGTTGGGATACCATAATCAGTTACATCGTATACATCTAACAATAATTTCATCTTTAACACTTTCTCAAGACCCTGGGGCAGTTTTTTACGTAGCCCTCCGTTTCATGAGGAGCAGTAAATCTGGGCCTTGGTTTTCTGAGGGTTGCCTTGTTTTAAGAGGAAGTATGGTCTTGTTTTGGTATTCCATATAAAGAATGGTATAAGGACAAAGGGCGTAGAGAAAATGGCCAAATTACTTAACAGTAACCTTCATTACACCTGGTCTTCCTCGTCCCAGCCATCACTCCCTATCCTACTACCTTGAATGTATGGCCTTCAGGTAGGCTTAGGATGATGCAGTGAATGTCATCCTCCTAATTGCACCAGTGAGGGTATATGGGCTGACCCAAAATGTTTTTCCGGGCCTTCAATGGTAGCACGTGCTCCCCCTACGAGGGGAGCTCACAAATACAGCTGTAACCTAACTAGATGTGCTCCCCCGTCGGTTTGTGCACCCACTACCTCAGAGGGGAGAAACAAATACAGCTATAACCTGCATGTTGGTGCCTGGCCGTATGTCTATGCCTCCCCTAAAGAGCTGCAGCTGTTTGTGCTTGCGTCTGACAGAAAACTGTTATGGTATGCGTAAAGTTGGCAAACAATTACTGTTTTAAGCAATAATTTTGAATATAATTTCGTATGTGTCTTCACAGGCTGGTTAACTCATGAAAGTCCGGCCCAGTTCATGCGCGCGTCGCGGTGGTGGCTGTCTTCACAGGCTGGTTAACTACCACAATCACTGGTAGTGGTGGTAACGCTGCCACAGGAGCTTCAAATTGAATGACAAATTACTTGGTGCCCATGCGTGAAATGACACACGTGTACTAAAACGGCAGAACAATGGGGGAGCGCAAAAAATACCTGTATTTAGGAAAAGAGCATTTTCAGATAGCATGTGCACAAACGAGTGGGGAGCACAGCCAGATGGGGAGATGGAATCAGCAGAACACCAGCCGCCCCCAAAATAGTGCCGCCTGAGGAGGACCCCCCACTCTCTCCTCCCCCTAGCTACGCCCTTGAATTGCCAGCACCTATTGCAGTTTCGATTTGAAGGAAGGGGTGATATGCACTACCCTAAAATGCAACAAAATCATTTTTGTGTGCATTCATGTTTCATTCTACTTGTTGTCCCTCTCAACATCCCTATTGATTAAAAGAAATGAGCAATACAACCCCAAAATTCACGGTTAAAATATCTATCGAATATGAAAACCATAGACTGGATTCTTAGACCAGGAACACTTAATAAAAGCAGACTCCATAAGCATCCGGAAAGCATTACTCTGTCTGCAGGGTCCAGTTCTGTACTGCTAGTTTCAGCTATTTATTGCAATTTTTTTAGCTATACTCACGTTCTCCAAGTACTTTGAAATCAATTTTTAAAGTGCAGGTGAAATAAAAGTATGCCAGATGCCAGAGATTGGTGTTCGGTGACTATGATGCAAGATTGATCACTACTGTATGGTTTGCTTTTCTGTTTCCTTAATAAATCAGTGCTAACCTAACAAATTAAAGGAGCAACAGAATGCAACAGATGAGGATGAATGAAAAAGATCAATGGCTTAAAGTAAAGAAATTATGCAGGGTTTTTGAGAGAAAAGTCTTCAGAGATTGTCTAATGGTCATATGAAATGGTAGAAATCCTGTATCAATCAGCAGGTCAACCCAGCTCTGTACCTATTAAAGCAGACCGACTCCACTTAGCCATTTCTGGTGGTCTTTGACTTGTAGGCTAATATAAGGTTTCTTCCCGCTTGTTTTGAACAGATACGTTCTCACACTTTAGCCTCTCCATACCAAACCTCTGCCCACACTCCCAGCCTAACTACAAACGTATGGAAAAGAGCGAACCAAGCATGTCATACTTACGAGTTGCGCCTTCTATGTCCTGTCTCTTTTTTGATCTCTTCTATGGTTGTATAGTAGTTTCATATTTACGTCTGAAAGCTAAGTGTCATGTAACTTTTCAAATCTATTTATCTATGCTGCAGAATTACTCATGTTCTGGTTTTTGTCTTTTAGGTGGCAGTAGCACAGGATGCAAGCCGCCTTCCAACATCTGCCTGCCTGCCTCATTGGGGTTCTCTCCCACTGAGCCAAACATGTCAAGCCAGCACAGCCACGCCCCCTTCTCCAGCATCCAATCCATGGCTGAGCATCAGGTAAATGAAAAGCAAACTAATTGCTCTATCTATGTATAAAACGGTTAGGGTTAAGTCGCCTCTCGGAAAACTTATGTTCTTTTGGGTTGGATAATTCTGAAGTTTTTGGGAAGCAAACAGAGTAATATTTTTGAATTCCTGTAGAGCAAACAGAAAAGTTTTTAGGCTAGAAGGGCTCCAGAATATATTCGGGCTTGAGGGACATACAGTGACCGATAGGAAACAGCGCAAGTCTGGCACATTTCACAAAGCCATAATGGGTTTGAGAAGAAACTGCATAATAAAAATGAACTTGATGGTTTGACACAGTGGAGGTGAGATTATGAACAAGCATTTGCAATGCAATAGGTCTCACATTAGTAAAGTGTGAGCTATTGGTTTGTAAATTACAATTTTTTTTTAATGTGTTGGCTTCCAAAATATATAAATTAATAGCATTTTTATTCACAAAGCCAATAGCTTACACTTTCCTAATGCGAGTCCTATTGGCTATGGCAATGCTTGTTGGTAGCAAGCAAGGACAGTGCTGTTGTGGTGCTTAGTGATGATGTGGTGGTGTCCCAGAGTGATGTGGTGGTGTCCCAGAGTGATGTGGTGGTGTCCCAGAGTGATGTGGTGGTGTCGCAGAGTGATGTGGTGGTGTCGCAGAGAATTAAGAGAAGAATAAAGTATTTGTAAAAAATTAGAGAGGCAGTGGAGAAGAGATTATAACCTAGCTACTAAGGAAATATATAAACAAGCGCTTAATGCCTACCATTTGTCCTGTAAAATAGCTAAGGGAAATTACATTAAAGACACCATCTTAGTCGCACAGAGCAACAACCCTGGCACCCTTTTTTAAGTTTTAAAAAACCTGGCAGGAGCGGCTCACCAACCAGAACCCCCGACTCTGTCCACTACGCAATGCAATCTCATAGCTAACTTTCTTTTAATGAGAAAATAACTAAGATTTATTCTAATTTTATCAAAAATGATGAGGCTACAGAGTCTGTAGCAACAGCCTCTCTCCCCAGTGAGAGCCGAAAGGGTGAATTCCCCGGAGAACGTACTAACAAGGTGGCCATCTATGGACAACACTACTTTTGTAGAAGTACATAACAGCATTAGATCAGGCTCACCTCAAGACCCAATTCCTGCGTCCATTCTAAAGCAGCTGGATCCTTTCATTCTGGGTGTAATCAGATCTTTGTTAAACGCTTCTTTAAAGGAAGCTGTGGTACCCGATGACTGGAAGCATGCTATGGTAGTTCCCTTGCTAAAAAAGGCAAATGGCGACCCAGATTTTTTTCAGATTTTCGCCCAATATCATTACTACCATTTTTTTCGAAAATTCTGGAAAAGCACGTAAATAAACAACTAGCTGACTTTGTCAATAATACCAATCTGCTGCACTATTCTCAGTCAGGGTTTAGAAGGGGTCACTGAAGCCATCCAAAAGAACTGGATGTCGGTGGCACAACGGCACTCATTCTTTTAGATTTGAGTGCCGCCTTTGACACCATCTCCCACAAAACCCTGATTCAGACGTTAGAGGACATAGGAGTAAGAGGGAAAGCACTAAGGTGGCTGGAACAATTCCTTTCACATCGGACCTTTTAGGCCTTTTCTAAAAACAACTCCTCTGATATCCTGAACTCCCTCTACGGGGTACCCCAGGGCTCTATATTGAGTCCATTATTATTCAATATTTGTTACCCCATTAGCTAAAATTGCTGAAGAAATGGGCCTTACTATTTATTCCTACGCGGATGATACGCAATGAGTGTTCTCCCTAGCAACTACTGACAAATCTAATATTCCCCTCTCCGTTCTGGACTCCTGAGAATGGCTGATTGGCTTCACTCAAACAAATTAAAACTGAACGCGGAAAAAGCAGAGTTACTTATCTTTGGTGATCATAAGGATCTTTGGGGCCCCACTCATTGGCCGGTTGAAATGGGCCCGACCCCGGTTGCGGTACAATCTGCTCGCAACCTCGGGATAATAGTTGATAAGTTGTCAATGCGCACACAAACCGCTAAAACGGCTTCAACATGCTTTGCAATCCTCAAATGGTTGAGGAAAATACTGTGGCAACTCCCGTAAGGGGCACAGAGAACAGTATTATAGGCCTTAATAGGCTCTAGATTAGACTACGGAAACATCCTTTATTTAGGAGCTAATAAAGACACTATTAACCATCTTCAGGTTATTCAAAATGCCACAGCTAGGTTGCTCCTTCATCTCCCAGGGCGTACAAGCATGTCAGAACATTTGAAGAAATTGCATTGGCTGAAGATTGCCAATAGAGTGAAATTTAAAGGACTCTGCTATATGTTTCGGATCAATGTGAGGGAAGCACCTACCTATTTATGTAAACTGGCCCAGAAATACTTGCCCTCCCGCACTCTTCGGTCTATGTCTCAAGCCAAATTTGTTGTCCCCAGGTTCAAACGAGCACGCTTGGGCGGATACTCATTCACTTATTTGGCCCCAGTTCTATGGAATTCTCTTCCACTCAAACTACGTCTGGAACCTAGTCCCCTCCAATACCGGAGGGGAGTCAAAGCCTGGCTTTTTAATCAGTAGCGTCCACAGTTATGTTTTGTTATGTTAGGATAGTTTGTATAGCGCACGAATCTCCAAGGGGCATCTCAGCGCTTTTTCTTAGTCACAACAAGAAACAAATAACCAGATAAGGCAGTATTAGAACAGGTATGCTTTAAGAAGTTTCCTGAAAGCCATGTAGGAGGGGATACTTCTAAGGGTCACGGGGAGACTGTTCTAGTATTTAGGGGCCAAATAAGAAAAGGCCCTGCCTCCTGACCTACTGCATTTAATACGCGGAGTGTGGAGTAGTAGCAACGAGCTAGACCTCATTGGGCAGTTGGGAATAGGCGTTTCCAGTTTCTGTTGGAGATATACTGGGCCTATACCTTGAAGAGCAGAGAAGGTCAGGCAGCAGACTTTGAAAAAAGTCCTTTGTTTAACTGGAAGCCAGTGCAAGGTTTTCAGCAGTGGCAGTGAAGGGGTGCCCGCTGGTTGATTCAAGACCAGCCTAGCGTACTCTTTGTTCAGTTAAACAGATCCAAGGTGCCGGAAAACCCTCAGGGTAGCTGTTGCGCCATACAAATGAAAAAAGAAAGAAGAAGAATGTGGTGGTGCCCTCGAGTGATGTGGTGGTGCCCCTGAGTGATGGGGTGAGGGTGAGGGTGTGTGAGGTTGTGAGGGTGTGTGAGGTTGTGAGGGTGTGTGAGGTTGTGAGGGTGTGTGAGGTCGTGAGGGTGTGTGAGGGGATGTGAGGGTGTGTGAGGGGGTGTGAGGTTGTGAGGGGGTGTGAGGTTGTGAGGGTGTGTGAGGTTGTGAGGGTGAGGAGGTGTGAGGGTCCGAAGTAAATGGTGGCAGGGCAGATGTAAGACAAAGAAGAGACTGCGTGGTGACTGCCCCTCCTGATTCTGAAACTGACCAACGCAGAGTCTACTAGGGATCAACGTGTCTAGAGGCAAGCATAGCGGATGTAGCATTGCAGATAGCAAGTAGAGTGTTCAAGCAGAGTGTCCCTAGAGATATGGCAACACAGCAACAGCATTTGAGGAGCAAGGCTACGGCGAGCCCTAAAAATCAGTAGTCGTTTTGGGGGACGTTGAGGGGGAGTTTAAACAATAGTACGGCTAGTAAAGCTTGAAGGAAATAACTCCACAGTCTTATGAAACTGTCACTTGACATTTAGGTTATTTTAAAAGTAGATGCTGAGCTTTATGGACTGATGGGAAGGTCAGTTAAGGGGTGGTTGGTTCTTGACCATTTCACTATGCTTTATAAAGTTTTCAATAAGCAACCTTACGTTTCTAGATACTGTTTGAACATCGTTTTTTATTGGGTCTCACGCCTAGCATTGCACTGCGTAGCAGTGCTTCGCGCAGCGCGAGGCATTTTGTCATCGAAAAACGGGGTTTCAGCAGTCACTTTGGAAGCTCGTGCGTGTTATTTGTTTGGTGTAACGTCATTGGTCTTGGCGTTCATCTGAAACAAAAGACTTCCCACTATTGGCTTGTCGCGCGCATTGCTCCTCCCATGGGCTACTGGTGTCTATTAGTCGCATGAAGCTCGTAACAGACACCAATAGGCCGTGGGAGGAGCAACAGAGCGATGGGCATGTTAATAGAAATGTCACGCCTTGCTGTTGTGCGAGTGAATGCGTGTTACCAATTAAGGGCATTTTTTTTTTCCTGTGTGGCGTTCTTTAAGCAAGAGAGAAGAGCAACAGAGCAACTGGCATGGTAAATGACACGCCTTGCTGTTGCGCGTGCACGTTTTTTTTTTTTTGTTGTTGAATGGCGTGCTTGAAGCCATTGCAAACTAATGCGATGTCTCCTTCGAAATTGTCTGTCTGCCTGTAAAGTGAAGTACAAACGTAGGAGCAGTGAGCATGCGCGCATTTTCCAATTACGTAGTTTTAGCCGTGCAGGAGTACTTCACAGTTTTTTAAAACACCATTTGTTTGAAACTTAGGCTTTTGGTATGTTTTCAGTCCTCACAGGCACGATCTATCATTGTTAGAATTAGCCTCCCTCTAAAGAAAGGTTATCAACCCCTCGCAATGTACCTCTACTTGCCTGTCTGCACAGTGTAGTACAAAGGTAGGAGCATTGATATACATGCAGGTACAATGCGCGCGTTCACTAATGACGTAACTGAAGCCTTGCAGGAGTATTTAATAGATTTGTAAAACACCATTTACTTGTTTGAACTTTAAAATGACTTTATCACATTTCACCTGATGTTTGTTGTGTGGTTTGCATAGCAAGCATTTTCAGAGCTTGGCTTGTGCACGGGTCCTAAGAGCCGAGTCAGACTTTTGGCGCGGCGGTCCCTGTAAATCTGTTGGCTCACCCACCCTCTATGTAAGTGGTGTCGACGAGGCTCAGCCTTGATATGAACCTAATATTACAGATCGCAGTTTTGGAGGGCTGTGTGCCACTTGCACCAAGTGGGTCAACCCCGAGATCAGGTGAAGGAAGTCATTCTCGCCCGTTTCAATCATAGCTACTGGATCATAAGCGTTACACAGGTTATTAAATTCCCGCCAAGTCTGCCGTGCCCCACCCTTAAATCATGCTGTGCCAAGGTGCAGTGACGAGCCTACGAGTCATTGATCAGGGTTTATTTTAAATGTATGCACGGCAAGATTCGGGGAAAGTGCCCGATTTTCATTTTTGCAACCAGCGTGGTGCTTACAAGTACTGGAAAGGGTTCGGATGGCTCATTAGCCGGATATGAAGATTGCTTCTGAGACTCTAAATGTAAAGCAATGAGATTGTGTGCTTTGGCCGGTCTCAAAGCACTAGACAAAAAGACTAAGTACTGGATTATGCCATGAATTGCCCTTTTAAATGGTTTCTAAAATCTCTTTACAAATGTTTGGGAAAAACATTGATGAAAATGCAAAGCTCCGCTCCATTGTTTGACACAACCAGACCCCACCCCTTCTGCTACCCGTCCCGAATACCCTACACACTGCCAACTCCTTGCAAGTTCTAGGACTTCGTGATGCCAATCTGCAGGGGCGGAGAGGAAGTCAAACAGCAGCATGGCCAGAATGTGGCCGAAGCCGGATTTCTGAATAAATACCCTGCCTGCTACTGGGCACAGCTGACCAGATGCCAAAAAAGAAATACTTCAGCTCCATTTGTTGCAAGGATAATTAAGGCCGATAGGAGCTCCAAAACCATAAAAAACAAGCATTTGCAATGCAATAGGTCTCGCATTATGAAAGTTTGAGCTATTGGTGTTGCGTTATTTAAAATGCCAATAGCTCAAACTTTAATAATGCGAGACCTATTGCATTGCAAATGCTTGTTGTAATAGGATTTTTGAATACTTAGCTCGTTGTGTCATAATACGCCAGGTCTTTAGATTTTGCAAAATTCACCCCATGTCTGTCAGAGGATCTCAGTGTTGTAGGCTAAATAAAATGGCTACTTGTTTCCATAGTCTGCTGTGTCCTGGTTATCCACTAATATCAACAGATGACTAACCTGCCTCCTTGTGGCATGCTTGGAAACTACCTAAAAGTAGTTCTGCTCTGTATACCAGCCTCACCTCTTTCCTAGATGGTTACCCTTGCCAGTTCGTCCACCACCCTCTTCAGTTCTTTTGGTGTGGACTAAAACATGGCTCTCTCGCACTCTGTTTCATATCTGAAAGGGACTTCTAGCTGCAGATTCCATACCTTAGAATTGTAACCAGGTGTCAGACTGGATATAGAAAGTTTGTGAGCAGTACCCCTGTGCACCAGTAGGTGGCGTCGTTCTGCTGCGCATGGTTGTCCACACTGAAAGTGATGTGCAAGGTGCCGTAATATGCGGCACTGCAGCATGCCAACACCAGTTCTTTTATTTCCACGCCAGCCTTCTCAGATCTGAAGAAAGCTACCCCAGTCAATTATTGTCTGACCTTTTTCCACGTTGTCAGATTTTTAAGATTTTTCTCGTGCTGCGGCAGGATGTCAACTAAAAAGGCTGGCTTCAAGCCCTGCAGCACCTTCCACTGGCAAATGTCGGTGATGGACTCGCACCTTCTTTGCCTCTTTTGCCTTGAGCACTACCACGACACGACTATCTTCGTCGACTGCCTCACCATGCACCCCAAGGCCTTCAGGTAGTGCTCCCTCAAGCTCTTTGCTGCCCGACTAGCTACGCTGCAACAGTCTTGATCCTGGGCGAAAGGAAGCACCTGGGATCGAGCAGAGTATTTGGGTTAGTCCCACAAGCGTAAGAAGTTGGAGAGGCTTTGAGTTCACCCAGTCAGTCGAAGTCATATGTCTAGACACAGGAACGTTGACATTCGAGGCCTGGCTCTGCGATGGAGTTTGCGCCTGGGCCAACTGTGCGCCTCCCTGAGTTCGAGAGCTGAAGTGAACCACGCCTCAGCTTAGCAAGTTCAATGGGGCCCATCCACCTCATATTTGCGCGCCTTTCCGGCTGGTGTACCCTCAGGCATCACGGGTTCGGAAGGTACCCCAACTTATTCACTGCCGGCGGTTCCGCACCTGGCTGCAGTCTGGCTTCAGTCTGGCTTCTTGAATCCACAAATGGATCCAGACCAGCACCGCCTTACCACCAAAGCCGTCCCCATTCTTATTCCAGACTCCAATGCGGAGCAGGAGGGACGTTGTTCGACGCCAAATGGAACCATTCTGACCAGGTCAGAGCCTGAGACCTATTCTTATGGTCTTTGACTCTGGGGAGGATTGAGAGGGGTCGCTGGACCCTGAAGAATACCAGCACCTAGACCCCAGCATTGACTGGTGTGAGGATTTGGTGAACACCTGCGGACTGGACACCTTTAAAAAATACTGGGATGGTCTGTCTCCCTACTGTTACTACGGACGGGGTGGCTTCTAGTGCTATGGTGGTAAATGAGGCTGATCCCGGACCTTCGCCTACTCTCAGTGGCAGTCAACACTTGACGGAGGTGCTTCAGACAGGAATGACCCACTTCTTCCAGTTCATGACGCCTTCACAGATGTCCTGCTGGGGACTTGGTCCACACCTTGCATTGGGGTTCCTGTGAACAGGAAGATTGCCCGCCGCCACCCCTCAGCCCCAGGAAACCCCAACTTCATGCAACACCCTACCCCAGACAGCCTGGGGGTCCAGGTATCCACCTCCCAGGTAAATCCTGGCACATTTCCTACAACCCCACCGGATCTGAAATCCAAGAGGCTGGAAACCTTAGGAAAGAAAATGTTTTCTTCCACCATCCTGGCACTGCAGGATGTGAACACCTGTTTTTTTGGGCTGTTAATCCCATGCCCTGTGGGGTCAGGTTATGCAGGTGCGGCCCTTGGTCTCGGAGGAGGTCCGGACAATACTCTCCCTAGCTTTGTTTAAGTGGCAGAAGGGTCTGGACCAGCAGGGGCAGCAGAAGTCTCAATATAGAGGCAGGCGTAATTCCAGAGGCGGTGGAAATCCGCGCCAGGGCAACAATTGCAACAAAGCCCAAGCCAAGCCATGAATTCTTCCTTCCCCCAGCGCCGTTAACAACTCCAGTGGGGGAAAGCATCATACATCATATGGAAGAGTGGCACACCATTACAAAAGATCGCTGGGTGTTAGCTACACTTCAGAATGGATACTGTCTTAGTTTCCAACATCTGCCTCCACCCGTTCCTCCAGTGCAAACATAGTCATCAGCTGAACCTTCTGAAAAAAGAGGTAGCTATCATCCTCCTTGCTTTGCAACAAGGACCTATAGGTGCAAAGGGTGGCCTCCCTGCTAGGGTCGATTGCATCCTGCATTTTCCTGGTTCCGAATGTCAGGCCACGAATGCGTCCTCTTCAGCAGGATCTGGAGGACAAGTGGAACCAACAGTCAGCTCGCTGGGACGACAGGATTGCACTGTCAGACGCGCGCGAGCATCCATTCCTTGGGGGAAAAAAAAGAAAAATATGCAGGTCTGAGTTCTGTTCCATCAACCTCCTCCTGCCCAGACGTTAATCACAAATGCATCTCTACAAGGATGGGGAGCACACATGGGTCATCTCCAGATGCAAGGTCTGTGGTCTCCCAAAGAGCGTACTAATCATATCAACATGTTGGATTTGAGTGCAGTCCACCTAGCCCTCAAAGCATTCCTACCCTCGAATTAGGAGTTGTCTGTGTTAGTACAAACGGACAACACCACCACAATGTACTACTTGAAGAAGAAAGTAGGAACACGCTCACTGACTCTTTCGCTGGAAGTCCAACACATTTGGCATTGGCATTGGCTCCTGGCTCGCAATTTGTCAGTCACAGCAGTCCACCTCCCAGGAGAATAGAATGTGAGGGCAGACGCTCTAAGCCGGCATTTCGAGGACAGAGGACTGGGTTCTCAACGACTAAGTAGTCGAAGGCATCTTCCAGTCTTGTTGTCGTCCCACCATAGATCTCTTCGCAGATGACAAACAACAAATGCCGAGCCTTCGCCTCAAGATTCTATTGACCAGGATTGAAAGGGAATGCCCTTTTGATAGATTAATCAGGGGAATTTGTGTATGCCTTTTCACCCCTTCCGCTGATCCCGAAGGTGGTGTGCAAGCTGACTAACTAGTGCACAACGATGATCCTCATTGCACCCGATTGGCCGAGACAATGGTGGTACACGGACCTTCTCCATCTGTCAATGGCTCCACACAGGAAGCTTCTGTGCAAGCCGGACCTGCTCTCCAAGATGAATGGGAGGGATTCATCATCCCAACCTCCCGTCGCTGAACTTGGCAGCATGGCTCCTCAGGTCATACAATATGAACACCGAGGTCTGCCGCAGGACTGTATGTCCATTTTGAAAGAGGTGAGACGGCCTTCCGCAAGGCATTCATATGCATGCAAGTGGAAGCGTTTCTACATGTGCTGTATACAGAACAATTGTCATCCGATCAAGGGTCAGGAGGAGGTCATCCTCCCTTACCTTTTATATCTGGCTAAAGCAGTGTTGAACTATAATTCCATTAAGGCGCATTTGGCTGCTATAATAGATTATATGCGCTCACCTTCACAACCTTCTTTTTTCCAGTTGCAAGCTGTGAAAGATTTTCTACAGGGTTTGAAGAAGGTCTACCCTCTTGTACTTCCTCAGTCACCCCCCTGGGAGTTGACCTGGTGCTATCGAAATTGATGGGTCCTCCCTTTGAACTCATTCATAGAGCGACCTTGCAGCATATTTCCTGGAAGGCTGCTTTTTTGGTAGCAATCACGTCAGCCCGCAGGGTGAGCAAAATTAAAGCTCTCTGTTCCAAAGAGCCTTATACAGTGTTCCATGTATCAAGCTTGCCTATCAATTGGCGCAGAAGACCCTTGGGTTTTCTTCCAAAGCACATTCAACCAGAGGGAAAGCGGCTACTACTGCTTTTCTTCATAATGTGCCCATGTCTGAGATTTGTAAGGCGGCGACCTGGAGGTCCGTCCATACATTTACCAGACATTACTGTCTAGATTCAGACACTAGAGCAGATACCCATGTAGGCCAGATCTCCTTGAGGAATCTGTTCAACGGCTGATTTTTCGGCTGTTACAATCTTTGGTTGGGTCATGTGTTTCTCATTTACCTGCAGGTGGTTGTTGGGCATGCTATTCTATTCAGTGCTTATGACTATCGGTGAGGATCCCTGAAGGATAAGTAAACTTACCTGTAATACTAGTTCTCTTCTAGGGGTATCCTCCTCAGTCATAAGCAACCCACCCACCTCCTCGGGTAAATGAGATATGGTCAATATGTCTATAGTTTATTGTTGAGCCCTAACTTCAGGGTTATGCAAAGAACAACTGACCTAACTGTCACCCCTGAGGCATGATAGAAGCCAGGGGTCATGGCTGCCTTACAGGCACAGTGCCAGTTTTTGTTGAAAATGCTTTCATTTTCTATGCTGTTGCTTTACAATGCAGCCTGAAAAGTAATACTAGTATTTTCCAAACAATCAAACAATCATTTCGCAATTTGTCGTGTTACACGACCTTACCCGGACCGCATGGACAGTTTCTTGTTTTCCGAATCCAGCGCCCGATCGTCCTCTATCCTCCGTGACTGTCGCGGCACTCCTGATGGCTCCCAGTCAGGACCGTCGATCACTCGAGAGAGGTATGTTCGGAACCAGTGAAGTTCGGATGATCGGCTGTCAGACGAGAGTCTATCGGACATGAGCTCTCCCGATCGTTGCAGTCGTTCACTCTGTCGTCAGGACCTCTCCCACTGGATCCACGTGTCACTGATGGGCCCCACTATGGGCGCCAATTGTGGAAAAAGGTAGGGTCGATGTCGATCGAGAACCTTTTTCAGTATTGCCCGGCGCTAACCGCCTCTCATACCACTCTAATCTATCAAACAAAGAGGCAGGTGCTGGAGACTGGAAGACAGGAAACAGAAGTTTTTATTCCGACGGAGCAGAACACGTCAACTCAGACAACAGGGTATCTTCTCGAGGTGCTCTAACCGCATCTCTGAGGCCTGGCCTCTTATACACAAGTTTATTGCTTTATTGCATAAAACACATCTCTGTCAACACTTTGATGTACGGCAAGACCTCCTCGGAATCCCCGCTTCAAGCCCCTCCCCACACACATTTATAATAGAAGTCCCCACCCCGTTCACAACAGGTGATGATTGTCACGCAGCTGGGCATTCCGCCGATTCCCGGAATGTATGTGGTTGATCGGATCTCATGGGGTGGGGGCTTTGATCAGTTGTGGATCCTTTGATGGGGGAGCTTCCTACTGTATGGGGGCAATAAACAGCATCCGCAGGGCCAGGTGGCGGCCTGGGAACAAGCAGGACAATCGGGCACAGAGGAAAGGGGGTTTTATCAAAGGATACAGGATCATGAAAGGAATGGAGGGAGGTGTTGAGCTGGGAACAGGATGGGGTTCCGAGGCAGGTTTGTGCTGGAGAGGGGTTTATGGCCCAAGCATGTAAGAGCGGGGGCTGTCAGCGCGCGGGGGGATGCCTGCGAGGTTAGGAGAGTGAGTGAGAGAGAGAGACGCGCTGGCTATCGGCAGTGGGCAGAGAGGCCATGGCATTCAAAATGGCTGCCGCTTATGCGCACGAATGGGCATAAATAGGGACAAGATGGCGCCGATAATGTTGACGCTGCAAACTAGATTTTAACACTATCAAAGAAATAGGCTAACGTTTTCCATCCGGAGCAAGCCCTGATATCTAATCACCTTAAACTTCTTTGCACTCCGAGGTATGCCAAAGCTCGATGAGCTGTCAGATCATTCTTGGTATGGTTGGCCAAGCTCTGGATGCAGTGCCCACCTACTTGCGCTTGGCCGAGACCGAGCAGGGATTTGTGAAGGACTTAAAAACATGGCTCTTCAGTCAAGCGTAGACTGAGATTGTCTTGGTCCTTCACATTTGGCATTGAGCTCGATTGATTGTTCTTTGACTCCAATATGCCTACTTTCAGCTACCAATCCTGTCTGCACACAGGCCCTCGTACTAATCAAAGAGATGGACAAAAAAAGTGTACAAAGGTATGGAGTGCCTCAGGGAAGTAACCCCATGGGAGTCCACTTGTAGGTTTCCACCAGTGGACTCTGGTTCTCATCATTAGCACTTCCATAACAAACAAAAAAGTGTGAAGACAAAAAACAATTTATATCTATATATGCAGTATGCTAGTGCGGTGAGCAAATACTATCCCTAATCAGTGAGTTATAATTAGCTGATAAGATAAGCTATAGGACGTGTCTCCCTATTGCTTATTGCTGTGTGTGTCCATCACTCCCTCCCCCCTCCCCCGAACACCACGACAAAAATGCATGGGAAAGATCCACTATGTTACGCCACTTATGGTAATGTTGTATAACCAGTCCTTCGATGGTGCCTGCAGATGCAATGGCACTTTCATAGGAGAAACCTCTGGCTTGGGTGCAGATCTGATTATCCCCTGCTGCATATGCACTGGTGCATGTGTGTGCCCCTAAAGTCAGTTGGTGGGCTGTCCCTTCAGTCTTCGTCTACTGCAGGCCTCCTCCTTGGGCTGGGGAGCTCATCAGGGTGACACTGTGCTGTATGGTCTAAACTTAGAATCAGAACAGCGTCTGCACATAAATGCAGTACAGTTGCGGTGGTCTGTTTTTTAAAGAAATGTGATTGCCATTCAATTTAATTTGCAACATTCATGTTCCGTCAAGCTTAACTTTCACCATCCAGTATATCAACAAGTTGATCTGGGGGTCTTTGACTTTTTGTTGGAGCTATTTTGTCAGTTTTTTCAGGCACCCTAAATGTGAGGTTGATATAGAATGGTCTCCCCTTATTAGACTAAAAGTGGGAATTTTACTCAAAGGTCAGGGAAAAGGTATTCTCAAAGTTGGCCTATGGATCTTTTCCCCATGGCTCAAAACTGATGCGTCTTTCTTTATGCCATATACTTCCCTCAGAATGGTACCTTGGGGGATGTCTTAAGATTCCATTTGTCAAGGGGCATGCTTTATTCCCTCTGTTGTGTTTCCTGTGAGAATCCTGCAGAAGATGCAGGTGTATCAACTACAGCTGGTTCTGATTACCCAACGCGTCAGAGGATCGGATATGCTGATCTATTGGCACTCTGTCACTCCTTTATGTGCAAAGCATACCTCCTGTTGCAGCAGTATGGTCAGATCCTCTGCCGCTAGATGCTGTGGCTACAAGCAAGATAGATGATCACTACTGCAGGCGTCATCTTGGCGACCAGGAAAGCGGTTATCCAAACCATCCACCTGGGTTCCTGTACTGATTTTGTTTAGTAGTGCAAGTCAGAAGGCATCAAACCTCTTCAATCGCACCATCCAATCCAGACCGCAATCCATGGACACTGGTTTCCCATCCACGCCTCTCCACCAGGGCCTTGGGCTCTACCTGGGGCTCTATGACCCAGGCCTTGAAGGTTTCATTGTGAAGAATACAAGCAAAGTAATGGAAAAGATGACTTCCCAGTGCACTCCAGATTACTGTGGACTGACACCATGACTTGTGCAATCTCTGTTTCTCCCCCTGATGAAAATACTGCTTGATGGACCCACATCACCTTCGGTTGAAGGGTACCGATGGGAGCGGTGGTGGGCGATGAGAGGAGGCAGAGGCAGAAATCAGTCAACACCTCAATATTTTCAGAGAACACAGCGTTAAGGCAGAGTAAATAGTCAGCCTGTCAATGACACAACACCATGTATTCACCCTGCCGAAACGCAGCCTCCTCTGACTCAGTCCGAGAAGGAAGAGGTAGCCTTTGAGTGCTCATAGCAGGGAACTAAGTCTACATTCTTGACTGGTCGGCATCGAATCAGAACTTTGGCCAGCATAACTGCCAGAGTAGAGGTAGCGCACCGCCCCTGAAGGGGTCAGGTACTTGCACCTAAAAAAAATTCAACCAGCTGGGCCACCACTGCTTTCAGTCCATGGTCCGCACTGATCTAAACCTTTGGAGCCCCTAAAGCCATGAAATTGCTACACAAGCCTCCGACTCTTTGTAGCCGGCATGCTCCTACTCACCTGCACTCAAGTGCACATTGGCAACGGAGCCAGAGGTTGGTGCCGCAGCCAGTCTTGACGCCCATTTCTCGGAGAGCGGAGTTGACACTAAAAGCACCCTCTGTCAGCCTCCTAGGAGTCCAAACAAACCATCCTTCATTGGCTACAGGAGGAGCTGGATTCCACAGACCATCAAGATCGCCACGAAACTGCTACAGAAGAGGAAGCTCCCCTTCGAGAAAGTAATCACTCTTGTCCCTCCTTCAGCTCTTGCACATGAGATGCAAAGACAAGGCCACCAACACACTACCAGTTGCACATCCACCACCTTCCCCCCCTCCCCCACCCTAGCACTGGGAGAGAGAGAGAGATATATATATATATATATATATATATATATATATATATATATATATATATATATATAGGTTCAGAGACATCAAAGGGAGTTCTCTTCTATTTCGAAGTGACAGATGAGACGAACACGGTAATCAGCTTGCAGGCAGCAATTTATTAACAGCGTGAGGCACCTGACGCGTTTCGTTTAGGACTTTAAACTTTTTCAAAGGTAATGCCTCAGTCCATGCAGGTTTGGTTGTGGGTTCAGGTGATTTTATTTATATTATGCCCTGCCTCTGATGACTCTGGAGGTTCGCTGGGCATTGTGGTATCTGAAGTCCCCACTCGTGTATTTCATCTGTTTATGACACGTTTGCTGCAGGGAGAGGGTGTTGAGCCACGGTGTAGCAGAGTGTCTTTTAACATCATTGCAGTCAAAAATTGTTCCTGATTTGCCGGTCCCCTCCTTCGTGGTTGACTGGCATTGGGTTTGCTGCTTGTATGCTAACGTTAATTCACTCGCTGCGTAGAGGTCGATGGGGTCAGCACTGTAGTTCCTGGGACGTGATTTACTCCGTTACCAGGTCTGATTACCTCCCTGGTAT
Organism: Lissotriton vulgaris; assembly: GCF_964263255.1. NCBI lineage: Eukaryota > Metazoa > Chordata > Amphibia > Caudata > Salamandridae > Lissotriton > Lissotriton vulgaris. Next base: position 289,282,986 of record NC_141695.1, read on the forward strand.
GCTTCCCAGTCTTTTATGGGATTGCTGAGGGATCCTTACCTGACTCCGGTGTCAGGCGGCAGCCGATTTCCCCTGGGCTTCGGTTTGTCCAAGATGTGCAGAAATTGGTTCAGAGACAGGGAAAGTGCTCGGCGCTCTTTTGGTGGTGCGTTTTCTCGGCGACAGAACCAGTCGCTCAATATCAAAGAGAGTTCTCTTCTATTTCGAAGTGACAGATGAGACGCACACGGTAATCAGCTTGCAGGCAGCAATTTATTAACAGCGTGAGGCACCTGATATAGATATAGATATATAGATATATATATATATATATATATATATATATATATATATATATATATATATATATATATATATATATATTCCAGCTCCGTTGCACCGAAGGTCTGGGTCACTCGCAGGCGGGTGCCTCTCGTGTTGGTGCCCCACGTGAAAAATACCAGCTCCGTCTCTCTCTTAGTCTTTCAGAAAGAAAAACGGCACTCGCAGGGAAAGTGTTCGATAAAGTTTTAATCAGCACACTCGGCAGACAAACGCGTTTCGGTTCTCCTTCGTCAGTGTCTACCATTGACACGGAAGGAAGCAAGTTTAAAAGCTCTACAGCGCCTTATTGTATCTGCATAGAAAGAGGACTGACGTTTACCCCCGTGATGAGCAGTTTCACTTAGTGCATTACTTTTTACTTTTACATTCAAAGAAAACACGTTCACGAAAGGCATTGTAAAATACATTTCAACTCATCATTTCAAATGTTTGACAATTTACATTTAAATGATCACATTTTGTGTGAACTAGATTCATCTTTCGTGTGTGGTGTAAGTTATTCAGCCGTGGATCGGCATAGCTCACGGGGTGTAGTGAGTTCGTTACAGAGTTTAAGCTTTTCCTAAATGGGAAGCTAATTCTTCATTCCTATTTAATCCCAAGGGGGCCTTCGTCTGGAGGTCTATTATGTAGCGGGATTCAAGTCTTCTTAATTTCCGCAACCTGTCTCCACCCCTGGGATCCACTGGTATATGGTCAAGCGCAAAAAATTGCAGCAGTTCCCTGTTGCTATTGTGCCTTAATGCAAAATGTTTTGCTACGGGATAGTTGAAATCCTTGTTCATAATAGCACGTTGGTGCTCTAATATGCGTAGCTTGACATTTTTTACTGTGCTGCCTATGTATTTCAAGCCACACGGGCACATTAGGCAGTAGACAACATGGGTGGTATTACAAGTGAGAAACTTGGATATTCTCTTATTCTGTCCTGACCCTGGTATTTCATATGTGGTTCTTTTCTTGCTTCTCTCGCAGGCTTTGCATTTGCCGCAGGGGTAGAATCCTTGCATATCTTTAATTCTGCCTGTTGTTGTGATTCTATCTGGCAGATGGCTATGTACAATTTTGTCCCTAATGGACCTACCTTTTCTAAAGGTGATTAATGGAAAAGCCGGAATCTCTTTTCCAATGACCTGGTCCGTTTTTAGGATATGCCAACTTCTCTTGAGAATGTTTCTCAGATGATTAGAATCCTCTGAGAAAGTAGTTATCAATCTGAATTTCCCTTCATTTAGATTCAATTTTGTGTTCTTCGTTTGTTCTTTTAGAAGTTGTTCTCTAGGGATTCTCTCTACTCTTTTTAGAGTGTTTTCCAGAAGTAGTTTATTATATCCTCTGGCCTGAAATCTCATTATGCTTTCTCTTGCGGCTTTTACAAAGTCTGCCTCTCTTGAGCAGTTTCTCTTAATTCTAAGAAGTTCTCCGTAAGGGATACTTCTGATTAGGGTCGGGGGATGACTGCTTCCGGCATGTAAAACTGAATTGCCGGCTGTTGTCTTTCTAAACAGTTCTGTCTCAATTTTCCCACCCATCAAGCTCACTTTCAGATCTAGATAGTTCACAGTTGATACGCTGATATCTGCAGTGAATTTCAGATTTAATTCATTCAAATTTAAATATGCCACAAACTCTTCTGCTGAAGTCATTTTTCTAGTATGGGAGGGGTCAATGACTTCAGCAGAAGAGTTTGTGGCATATTTAAATTTGAATGAATTAAATCTGAAATTCACTGCAGATATCAGCGTATCAACTGTGAACTATCTAGATCTGAAAGTGAGCTTGATGGGTGGGAAAATTGAGACAGAACTGTTTAGAAAGACAACAGCCGGCAATTCAGTTTTACATGCCGGAAGCAGTCATCCCCCGACCCTAATCAGAAGTATCCCTTACGGAGAACTTCTTAGAATTAAGAGAAACTGCTCAAGAGAGGCAGACTTTGTAAAAGCCGCAAGAGAAAGCATAATGAGATTTCAGGCCAGAGGATATAATAAACTACTTCTGGAAAACACTCTAAAAAGAGTAGAGAGAATCCCTAGAGAACAACTTCTAAAAGAACAAACGAAGAACACAAAATTGAATCTAAATGAAGGGAAATTCAGATTGATAACTACTTTCTCAGAGGATTCTAATCATCTGAGAAACATTCTCAAGAGAAGTTGGCATATCCTAAAAACGGACCAGGTCATTGGAAAAGAGATTCCGGCTTTTCCATTAATCACCTTTAGAAAAGGTAGGTCCATTAGGGACAAAATTGTACATAGCCATCTGCCAGATAGAATCACAACAACAGGCAGAATTAAAGATATGCAAGGATTCTACCCCTGCGGCAAATGCAAAGCCTGCGAGAGAAGCAAGAAAAGAACCACATATGAAATACCAGGGTCAGGACAGAATAAGAGAATATCCAAGTTTCTCACTTGTAATACCACCCATGTTGTCTACTGCCTAATGTGCCCGTGTGGCTTGAAATACATAGGCAGCACAGTAAAAAATGTCAAGCTACGCATATTAGAGCACCAACGTGCTATTATGAACAAGGATTTCAACTATCCCGTAGCAAAACATTTTGCATTAAGGCACAATAGCAACAGGGAACTGCTGCAATTTTTTGCGCTTGACCATATACCAGTGGATCCCAGGGGTGGAGACAGGTTGCGGAAATTAAGAAGACTTGAATCCCGCTACATAATAGACCTCCAGACGAAGGCCCCCTTGGGATTAAATAGGAATGAAGAATTAGCTTCCCATTTAGGAAAAGCTTAAACTCTGTAACGAACTCACTACACCCCGTGAGCTATGCCGATCCACGGCTGAATAACTTACACCACACACGAAAGATGAATCTAGTTCACACAAAATGTGATCATTTAAATGTAAATTGTCAAACATTTGAAATGATGAGTTGAAATGTATTTTACAATGCCTTTCGTGAACGTGTTTTCTTTGAATGTAAAAGTAAAAAGTAATGCACTAAGTGAAACTGCTCATCACGGGGGTAAACGTCAGTCCTCTTTCTATGCAGATACAATAAGGCGCTGTAGAGCTTTTAAACTTGCTTCCTTCCGTGTCAATGGTAGACACTGACGAAGGAGAACCGAAACGCGTTTGTCTGCCGAGTGTGCTGATTAAAACTTTATCGAACACTTTCCCTGCGAGTGCCGTTTTTCTTTCTGAAAGACTAAGAGAGAGACGGAGCTGGTATATATATATATATATATATATATATATATATATATATATATATATATATATATATATATATATATATATATATATATGCTTTTTTATTGGTAGCAGGACTGTACACAAACAAGCCTTTGGAAACTGCCTTCCAGAGGGATTCTAGAATCCCTCTGGAGACATCAGAACAAGAACAGTACTTAAAAGTGAACACTATTAAACACAGGGCCTATATATGCCACATATTTCCCCCTTAAAACAACAAACCTCAAATTGAAGAACTAATCTTTTGCACTGTGAATCTTTTCTGGATTCACTATCCTGTACATTATTCCGCCATCGTGTGGTTGAGTCCAGAATCGTAGTATTTCTTCTCTACTCTTTTTTTTTTTTTTTGTTATGGGCGTCGGCGAAGTACCATTGCAGCCAGAATTCACAAGATTCAGTCTTTGGTACTACAGTTTCAGCCCAATCAAACATTACCAGCCAGAGTTTTCATGCAACTGCTGGGAATGATGGCATCTTGTATCACAATTGTGCTTATGCAAAGCTTCACACGTGTCCTCTACAAGAATGTCTAGCGAGTCAGTTGAATCAATCACAGGGTCAATTAACCGATCTAGTGTTGGTAAACGGCCGCATCCATCGCTCTCTACAGTGGTGGAATCCACAAAACTTATCAAAAGGGCGGCCCTTCATAGACTCTATTCCATAGACTGTTCTAGCAGACAGCTCTCTCACCGGTTTGGTGCCCATCTCCAACATAGCACAATCCAGGGTCTGTGGAGCAACAATCACAAAAGTCTCCACATAACTTCCTAGAGCTTCTGGCAGTGCTCCTAGCACTCAAAGGTTTTCAGACTCTCCCTATAAGCAAAGCTGTCCTAGTCCGCACAGACAACATGAGGGCAATGCACTAAGTACAAAAACAAGGAGGGACACAATCTCCAACTGTCACGCCTCTCAAAATATTTGGAACTGGGCAGTTCATCACAACATCTATCTCCTAGCAGAACACCTTGCAGGAGTAAACAACCAGATTGCCGAACTCCTCAGCGGACAGAGGCAGCAAGTTCATGAGTGGGAACTTCATCCCAAAGTCCTTCTTCCTTACTTCTTCCTTACTTCCAACACTGGGGATTTCTACAAAAATAGATCTGTTCATCACCGTCAGTAGACAGCGCAAAATGCCCAAACTTTGCATCCAGGTTCCAACACCCTTTATCCAAGGTCCATGCCCTATGGAGGATTTGGTCAGGGATATTTGCCTACACTTTTCCACCTCCCCCACTACTTCCATTGCTAGTTTGGAAGCTCAGACAAACATTCCTTTCACTGATTCTAGTAGCTCCCACATGGCCTTGTCAACTTTGATCCACCACCCTGTTAGAACGGTCAGTGGTCCCACATCAAAAACTACATCTCACCTCCAGTCTCCTCACTCAGAACCATGGAGAAATCACACATAGGAGCTCAACCTAGTGATTTGGCTCCTGAAGTCATAGCTTTTTTTAAAAATCTGCCACCACACTTTACGACTATTCTATAAGAAGCAAGAAAGCCTACCACCAGCGCGTGCTATGCAGCAAAATGGAAAAGATTTGTTATCTATTGTAAAAAAATCAATTCTCTAGACATTTCTATACAAAATATTGTCTGTTACCTGTTGCGTTTACAGCAAACAGGGTTAACTTACACTTCTGTTCGTTTTACACCTTGCAGCAGTGGATGCCTATTTGCAAAACAGACAACATTTATCTCTCTTCAAAATTCCACTAATAAAAGCTTTCCATAAAGAGAGTTGTTCTTCACACCAATCCAAAAGGCCTTCCCAAAGTGATTTCTGCTTTTCGTTATAACCAATCAGTTGAGTCACCTGTGTTTTTTGCTCAACCTGATTCAGTGGCAGAACGAGCTCTCCACATGCTAGACGAAGGGCTATACTATATTTTATGGAAGGGACCAAAGACTGGCGCAAAACCAAAGAACTATTTGTTGCATTTGCGCCCCCTCACAAGGACAACCCATCTCTAAAGCAGGCATTTCAAGATGGATTGTTGAACGCATTCAAATATGATATTCTAAAGCCAAAATAACTTTATTCATTCTCCCTAGAGCGCATGCTACACGCAAGATAGGGGCTACTATGGCCGTTTTAGGCAACATTCCTCTAGCTGACATATATAAAGCAGCTACATGGTCTTACCACACAAATTTACTAAACACTACTGTGTAGATGTGTTAGCAAGGCAACAAGCTAATGTAGGCCAGGCAGTACTTAAAACACAGTTTCAGACTACAGCAACAGGTTGGCCTCTGCTTTCGGAGTGTACTTCTGTATAGTCTATGCAAAGCATGTGATCTACAGCTCACATGCTTCAAATGGATAATGTTACATACCCAGAAAGCAACTGTTCTTGGCATGTAGAACTGTAGCTTCACATGCGCCCACCTGAATCCCTGGTCTCCTGTAGTTGTTGCAGTTTCTCCGTTTACATACATAGGAAGGACAGCTCTAGCCTACTCTTACTAACTCCATTCTCACTCTCTGCGGGAAAGCAATCTGAATGGAGTCCAAGACCATGCTCACTATCGCCGAAAGGAGTAATCGCTGTACCTCGTGACTGGAAAGACTTCTTCGAAGGCAAAAATAACTTGCAGACATCCGTACCCAACACTAGATGGCAGGAGTATGCAAAGCATTTGAATCTACAGCTGTACATTCCAAGAACAGATGCTTACTGGGTAAGTAACATTATCCTTGCACTTGATTTCATTTTTCTGATGCACATTGTTGTACCTTATTCCTACTAACTTAAACCTTATTCTCTGTTCTCAGTTAACTTCACATGCCTTTGCCTTAGATCATAAACCTTTTTTAAGACAATCATGCAAATTAAAAGTAACTTTGCCAGTATTACATGTTTTCTCTAGTTACAATAGTGCTCCAGTACTAGTTTACTCTAGTTACAATGGTGCTCGAGTACTGACTTGATTTGAGAGCAGTTTACAATTTCCCCTATAGTTGAAGTACATTGTTCAGAATTGAGATTAGTTTGTGCTTTACAGTGTTCTCGGCATGTTCTTTTCTTCATAGGTTCTGCCGGATATGACAATTTTGCAGAGGAGGATTCCCTTAACGTTCCGGGATTCTGCTACCGCACCTCTTCGTAAATTGTCTGTGGATTTAATAAAAACATACAAGCACATCAATGAGGTGAGAAACGCATGTACTTTCATAGTGTGAACTTAAATTATATTTATTTCTATGTTTATCTTGATGCAGAATACCACATTTTGTAGATAGATTTACTGTTGTGGTAACAGCTGCGTTGTGCTTATAAAAAAATGGAGACCATAATGGAGTCATAACTGGCTCCTTTTCACTGTTCATTGTGGATGTGACCACTGACCTTTTCCTCACAAGCCTTCCAGACACAACATTTTTCCTACTCATATGTTGTCAGTTAGGTATATGATTTTCCGATTACTTAGCTGAATGACTAGTGTCATGTGAACTCTACAGCTGTTATACCTTTTTGTATTCTGTATGCATATCTTGTTCACAAACCTATACTCAATATATAATTGTTGCTAAACCTTGCGCTTCCTAACAGGTGATTTGCTCTTAAGGCATGTAAGAACCTGTCATTCTATTTCACTAAAAAGTTGTAGTTTTAAGGGTTGATACTATGAGTCTTAGGAAGATGCATGAAAGCCTTGGTTCCCAGAAGGTCAGGTGGTAGGGCATGGATGACAGTAGAATATTGAACTATTTTTAGGTCGAGCCAGGGCAGCGTATGCGCTACTCTGCCAGCCATGCTGTATTGGAGTATGTACTTGAAGTCTTGCCAACTTTCTGCCTATATTGGTCATTTGCTTGTCATTGTCTTTCGTAAATGCTGGCTTTTGATTCGTTATTAGGCTTAATAGTCCGTCCTTAGTACCCCATTGTCTTAATTCGTAATCTCCCATGAGGCCTGGCCCTTTTACTTTGGTTGTTACATTGTATGTCTTCAGTCTGTAAGCACTATTTCCTTTAACAAGTTTCTCTTACTGCAGGAGTGTGGCTCATGCGCAGTTGTGACCACCAATTTGTTTAACTCTTAACAAACTGGGAGCGTTTCAGGGGCCATGGGAGACAGAAGTAAATTCCGCTAAATCTGGAATGTTTGTTTTCTGAACAAACATCTGTTAAACATGAATATGCTTTAGATTTTCTCCTCTGCTCACTGGCTATAGACCATGACTTCAACAAATGGCTCTTACCCTCTTTTCTCAATGTGTTCCTGTGTCCAAAGAGACATTTGCAGGCTTTTTTTTTTTTTTTAAGATCCATTTCACACACTCCTGCAAGCGCGAGTCCGACTGAAAGGTATTGGAGAGCTTTACTGAGCAGTTCTCCAGTTCCAAAGTATTATTATTATTATTATTATTATTATATTTAAGTTTATAAAGAGAACAGCTACCGGGAGGTTTCCCGGCGCTAGACCAAATAAAGAAGAGAGAGGCTGAGAAATATGAAGGACGACTATTGGTTAAATAACCAGGTTTTTATCTCTTTGCGGAACTTAAGGTAACAAGGTTCAGTGCGCAGGGCCCGGGGAAGAGAATTCCAGAGGGAGGGGGCTAGGTAGAAAAACGAACGGCCACCCATTCTTGCTCTTTTTACTCTGGGGATCTGAAACCTATTCTGGTTGGAAGAACGAAGGGTACGGGCAGGACGATAGTGATGAACCAGCGTACTGAGATAAGATGGGGCCTGGCCTGCATTGATTCTGTGCATAAGGCAAAGTGTCTTGAATTTCGTACGATTTTCAATGCGGAGCCAATGCAAGTTACAGAGGGAATTAGAGGTGGGGGATTTATTGGGAAGATTACAGAGCAGCCGAACCGCCATATTCTGCACTGTCTTAAGTTTCCGGGTTACCTCTTTGCTTGCCCCCAGGAGAAGAATATTACCGTAGTCCATTCTGGAAGTAATTAAAGCATGGACTACGGTTTTCTGTGTCTCTAGGGGAAGCATCCAGATGATCTTTCGGAGCCATTTGATGATAGTAATGCAAGTGGAGGAGGTTTTGACCACGTGGTGTCTCATGGAGAGCTGGTCATCGAAAATGCTACCAAGGTTACAAGCAGTTTTAGAAGGAACAGGGGGGGTACCCATTTGGGTGGGCCAATGTTGGGGCCCCCACAGAGTAGTATTCTGGCCAAACAGGAGAAGCTCAGTTTTCCCCCGTTCAACTTAAGTTTATTTGCGTGCATCCACGTGGCAATGTTATTAAGCCCCACGCAGAGGGAAGAGGGGGTGGTTTGAGATCCCGTCGAGAGAGAATAAATGATCTGCGTGTCATCGGCATATGAATTAAGGGTTAGCCCAGCTGGTTCGGCAATCGTGGCCAAGGATCTAACATATACATTAAAAAGTAAAGGGCTCAAAATGGAGCCTTGAGGGACGCCATATGCTGATTTATAAGTTTGAGAAGCAGAGGAAGGGGAAAATACTTGAAAAGTACGGTCTGTAAGAAAACTGACCAACCAGTTGAGGGCAGAGCCGGTAATGCCAGATGATTTAAGGGCATTAATAAGGATGGTGTGGGAAACAGTATCAAATGCGGCACTCAAGTCAAGCAGGATGAGTGCCACGGTTTCTCCCCATCCACTCGGCGATGGATGGTTTCTGAGACCCCCAACAGAGTGGATTCAGTCGAGAAACCGGATCTGAGGCCTGATTGTGATGGATAAAGAATGTTATTAGATTCAATAAACCGGGTGAGTTGTGAATTAGTGTTTTTCCAATATTTTTGAAAAGATAGGAAGGAGTAAAATGGGTCGGAAATTGGATGGATTATTGGGATCAGCATTAGCCTTTTTTAGTATAGGTACTATCATTGCATGTTTCAATGCAGAAGGTACCTTGGATTCTCTGAGGGAAGAATTAAGTAAATCCAAAATAAGTTTAAAAGAGGAAGGGTTCAGGATTTTTAGAATATGAGGAGGAAGTGGATCAAGTGGGGAACCAGATGTAATACTACTGATGGTATCATGAAGTGTGGAAGTGGTAAGGAGATCCCAGGTACGGATCTGCTGTGCAGAATAGAGGATATTCTCTTCTGGGACATTGGGTTCGCAGAGGATCACGGGGTCAAGTGCGTTAAAGAGGGTATTCTGTTGTGCAGGTTTGACGTGCAAATCCGCCAAAGTCTCAGAATCACAAGAAACGGCTGGGTCGGGTGATTGAAGGGGGGGCAGTAGGTGTTTCAAAATCAGCATAAATGGCATCGATTTTAGAAGTAAAGAATGCAGCCAAAGAGTTGCATTGTGAGGCATCTAGAAAAGGCGATTTGAGAAGGCACGACGCGCCAGACACTACTTGTACTACCTTGAAAAGTGCCTTAGGGCGATTTTGTGCCTCCAGTATGGTTAAATTAACATAATTCATTTTGGCCCGCTATGCTTTTCTCCTCAGCTCAGGTTACCTGTGAAGGGTGGCTTTCTGCCCCAGTTTAACGTTGCTCTGGCTCATTTGCTTTTCACCCCCTGCCAGTCACATTGCTCTATTGCTTGCTTCCTATGCCCTCTGTTCCCCTTTCCCCACTGCGCCATAATTTTTGCTTACCCACATCCTCCCTGTCTGTGTTCCTTCTGCTACCTTATTTGCAACGCTCCCCCCACCCACATACACTTTTAAACAAGCATTTGGAATGCAATAGGTCTCACATTTGCAAGAGTTTAAGCTATTGGCATTGTAAATGGCAATGCCTTTTATTTATGTTTTGAAAACCAAAACGCAAAATAAAAAGGCATTCTCATTTACAATGCCAATGGCTCAAACCCGCGTAAATGTGAGACCTACTGTACTGCAGATGCTTGTCCACCTTTGTCCTGATCTCTGAAATAAGGCCTGTTGAAGTTACTAGCATAATCTACTGGTTGAAGCGGTTCTTCCCTAGCTTGTCGCTGATAGACCAGTGATGCTAATAGAGTGCATGCTCATTGCTGATCAGAAGTCCTGTGTCTGTACTCCGGTTTTCTACCTCTTCCTTTCCCTGAGAGTTTGATGACAAATCATGGATGCAGCTCATCTAGGGTTGGCATCAGGGTCCTATTCTCAATTGTTGCACTCTAATAAGACAGTTGAGGTGATGTTGTGAGCCATTAGTACAAGACATCTATGGAAGTCCGTGACACGCAATACTAGTGCTGTCCCCTTGAATATCTCTGTAGCCAAGCAGGTGCAACATTCTTACTCATGGTTTTCAATTTGGAGGATGCTCGGATCTGAGTAACTGGAAAAAACAGAAAACTGTTGACAACTAATAGTTGGTTTTTGCTGTCCATATTGCTTCTCATGGAATAGACTACTTCAGGACAAATTAAGTATTGCTGTACACTCTGAAATGTGGATATCCTTCACGTTTTTCTTTGCTACGTAGTGAGTAGTAATTTTTAAGCAAACCTCGTTTAGCCAAAATCAGCCTCTACATCAAACATTTCAGCTAGAAAGCAACGGGATTATTTGCACACAAATTTTATTTCTACTTTGCACCTTCATTGCAGTACAAATGTACATTAAAATACTAGGAATAAAGCATATCAATTTAGGTTTGGAGTATTAAGTACGAAAATCGTTCTAAAGTCAAAGTCAAGGATCGCTTTATTCGATTCCGTTATGAGGATCATATAAACACAGTAAAACATACAAATTTAAAAATTCAGTAATAATTAGATACAGAATGAGTTACAAATATATAAAAAAAAGATACAATAAATATTATAAATAAGATGCTAACGGGGAACAGTTCCAGCAAGAGCTTTCTCAAATCAAAATTCATTTACCTCAATACGTTACAGTTCAATTACAAGGTGTTGTTAGCAATACTAAAGATTCATTCAGCCCATAGAAGATCTGCATCTAATGATGAACTTTATAAACTTAGATACAGCCCTTATAGTCCATTCATCCTGAAGCAAGAGGATCTTGAAAAGTGCTAGTCTGCACTGCTTCAAACCCCAGAGCTTTAACAATGGAATTAGATACCTTTTTCTTCTCCATCCAAAGAATTTACCAAAAAGAATACAATGAATTGTGGACTGTGCAGAGTGATTGTCACATGGGCAACTGATTAGGTTTTTAGACCAATCGTTTGTGGCTGGGAAGGTAACCATCCTATAAAAAATACCCATTCTCAATCGTGTCAAAAGCATTCTATCATAGCTAGCCAACTCAGGGGACAGATAGAGCTGGTAGCCAGAAACCTGCATTAGAGATTGATGGTGTAGAACAGAGGTCTTGTTCCCCTCAATAGACCAGGGTTGGTCGGCCAAAAAGGCAGAGCATTGTTCCTTTAACATTTTTCTTGAAATGGAAGATAGAGATACAGGTGTATTAAAAAATTCCAAATGCCCTATATTTGTTAGGAATTCCTTGACATAAGAAAGCCACTGTATATTTTTGGACCCCTCAAGTCGTATACAGTCTGCAATGATAATCCTGTTGAGATCAGTTTCAGTTGAGGTCCAGATTTTATGCCAAAGCAGCACAGGGCTAATTCTGATTCTATCAGAGATATAAGCCATGGCAAGTTCCATGTGGCACGCATACGTTGTGGTAGATCTAGGGACAGCTAACAAGTATCTAAGGAAACTATTTTCTTTTGTCTGGATTTCCTGGCAGTCTGAGGTGCCCCAAATGCCAGCCCCATAGGTGGCAGTAGACACGCATTTGGCTTTATAGATATCAAGCAAAATGCGAGCCGGCCTGCCTCCCAACTTGTTAGCAAACTGTAATAATGCCCCAATAGCACGTGAGAAAGCCAAACACCGAGTATTTTTAGCGGTAGTCCATGTACCTTTTTAATTAAAAACGATACCCAGATAGGAAAAGGTACTAGTGTTTTCTATCCTTGACTGTTTTAAAAAGGTGTTACAAACAACCTTGTTTTTAGATGTGCAGCACATAGTGAAGGTTTTCCCAATATTGATTTTCAGGCCCCTGGATCCCATATATTCTGAAACAGTAACTAGCGCCTTCTGGAGGCCTGATTGGGTTCTTGCCACGATTACCGCATCATCTTCATAAAGCAGAATAGGGACTGCGGCACCATCAATTTGAGGGAAATCCACAGCCAATTTTTTTAAATGTTCAGCTACACTATTAATATAAAGATTAAAAAGAAAGGGTGCAAGAATGCAACCCTGACGTACCCCCTTCATTATTAAAAAAAATTCCAGTGCATTCTCCTTTCTTGCCGTAACGCACCCTTGCCCCTGCCCCTCTGTATAATTCCTTGAGGAAATTGTGTATATTAACATCAACACCCAGAGTTGCCAAGGTATCCCACAGGACGTCGTGGCTCAGGCAGTCGAAAGCTGAACTGAGATCAACGAATGTTAAAAATAAGTTTCCCTTTTTGGCCATCTTATATATTCCTATCAGCATTGCCAAATTAAGTCCTTGTTCAACAGTACCAAGACCAGACTTAAACCCATATTGAAATTTGGATAAGACATCTTCATCCTTGGCCAATATCTGTAGTCTATTTAAAATGACTCTACCTGCTATTTTCATTAGGGAGTCAAGCAAGGAAATGGGGCAATAGCATTTTGGATCGTTACGATCGCCCTTTTTAAATATTGGCACTACTATCGCATCCTGCCAAGTGGAGGGAAATCCATATTTATTATAACTATTTAGTACATTTGTCAGGAGTGGTGCCCAAAGAGCGGTATTGGTTTTGTAAATATCAATAGGACTACCTTCTGGTCCTGGGGCTTTACAATTAGAACTTTCTATGATGGCCAGTTCCACCTCTGATAAAGAAAAGACTATGTCCAGAGGGAAGGAGACTTGGGAATCAGACTCTAGAGTTGTAAGATGGTCGGTCCTAATACTGCAAAGATTAACCAAGTCGTCTGTCTTATACAGTTCAGTAAAATTATTAACCCATACGGTCTCCTCAATGGCAATTTCCATAACATTACATTTCCTTTCTATGAAAAAGGGGGCATTAACTGCTCTCCAAAAGGCAGTATTATCCTTCAAAAAACACGCCTTAAGCAGGGTTCCCCAAGCAGCCTCTTTCAGTTCGTTTTTACGTTTCCCCAAGGCAAGTTTATACATTGCTCTTGCGGTCTTGATGTCTAGGGAATTTTTTTGGCACAGTCTTCAAAGTTTTCTGTAATTGAGAATGTGCCTTACTACAGTCGAGATTAAACCAACCCTCAGCCTGTGGGTTATCCCCACCCCGTCTAGTCTTTGTTAGTTTACTACTGATCTGGAGGGAAGTTTTTTGAAATGCTACAGTGACCTTGTGTGGATTTGTATCTTCCCCAAGACCGATCATAAAGTCAGAAAAATTATCTACAACCAGGTTTTGAAGGAACCCTATTGGATCCACCTTACTCCACTTTATTGCATAGCCATTAGTTCTATTCAAAAAGATCCCATGCTTACAAATTTTCAACTACATTAGATGGTTGACCACCGCTCTCCCCCCAGCTAAAAGTTGAACAAATAGGAAAGTGGTCGCTGAGAGCTATGTCCTCTTTCTGATAGATACATCTGCCGTGTGGATTCCTCACCTTGTGAATATCCCCCTTGCGTCAGCAACGTTCGGAAATTTTCTTCGTAGCACGCCGTCGTGGGCGACGTCACAGGAGCACGGCATCGCGCGCGACTCCGTCTGACGTCACCGACCCCATAATAGGCCTACGCCGGCGTGATGACGTCAGTTCCCTTTTTTCCGCGTCTCCGACGCTAACGGTTTTCGGGATCTTCAGCGATACCTAGTATCTTTCTAACTAATATTTGTCACTGTTTCTCTCTTGCGACTTTGTTCCTCTCCGGAGATGTCGTCGAGGAAAACAGGCTTTAAGCCATGTAGGTCTTGTGCCCGCATGATGTCTATCACGGACCCGCATAAGGATTGTTTGTGGTGTCTTGGATCAGGCCACGACGTCAAGAACTGCGAGTCCTGTTTCAAGATGAATCCGAAGGCGCTTCGGGAGCGTGAAGCAAAGTTGCTCTTGGCGAAGGTGAAAAAGGACTCTGGGCGACTTTCGAGATCTACGTCACGGAGATCGAAGTCGAAGCAAAGGTCTCCGTCGAGGTCGAGATCGGCGTCGAGGTCCAGAGCGGGTTCGAGGTCTGGAGACGACTCGAGGTCCAAGGCGAAGTCGAAGTCCAGAGAAAGATCTAGGTCTAGATCTAAGTCGGCTTCCGGGCATGCTTCGAGCTCTTCGAGGAGAAAACATAAGAGGAGGAAGCACAGTTCGAGACATCATTCGGGGAAGGATTCCTCTGACTCGAAGAGAAAGTCTCATAAACACCGTAAGGACTTTGTCTCTCCTTCACCTGCTTTGTCAAGAGTGAGTTCTCCGGCGCCGGAGCCGGAGCCGGACCCGGAGCCGGTTTCCTCGGAGCATGAAGAAGAGGAGGTGACTCAAGAACCGGCTTCGGCGGAGACTCCTGTGAATCCAGAAGGTCAGGGTGAGGATGTGTCGGGTCGGCCTCCATTGCAACATCCGGTAGGTCCGTACCCTTCCTTCCCTGGTCCTGGGCAGGATCCCTCGCATTTTCTCAATGCGATGTTTGGAGTGTATTCTAGGGCGATGTACCCCGCTGGAGCGCCTGGTGGCCCCATGGGTCCGTTATCGTACAACCTGGGTATTCCTCAGTCGTATGCCCCTGCTCCATTTATGCCTTTCATGCCGGCGCCTGTTTCACCTTGGCTCGGTACGGCTCCACCGAGGTCCTCGACTCCGCATGCGGCTTCGCCGACTCCGGATCGACCTCGCAGTCGAGATCGAGGTGCCACTCCTGTTCTTGACTCTCGTCCTCCTGCTTCGGTTCCTCGAGCGACGTCGGAACCGGCTCCGTCGGAGTCGTTACCGGATCCGTCGACTTCGATTCGAATGGAGTGGTCGAGGCGAAGAGCTCAGCGTCTCCTCGAGCAAAAGGATGATGAGAGTTCAGATGTGGAGGAAGGCGAGCTTCCTGATCATGGTGATGACTTCGAAGAGCTTCGGGATGCTAGTGGTCTGGAACTCTCTCCCGAGTGGGGTCTGCCTTCGACTTCTGATGCACCATCAAGGGACGTGGCTCCTTATCACGTGGTTATTAGGAAGGCTGCTGAGCTTCTTAACTTAAAGCTGCCCACGGTGGAGTACAAGCCCAACATTCTCACGGAAGTCCTGCATTCTCCATCCTCAATTGTGGAGCCAACTTTGCCGTTTACTGATGCCTTGTCAGATCCAATTAAGGAAATTTGGAAGAGGCCGTTGTCTGCTCCTGCAGTTTCAAGGGTAATTGCAAGGCGTTATAGGGTGGCTCCTGATGACCCTGCATTTCTTTCTACGCATCCGTCTCCGGAAAGTCTTGTGGTTCAGGCGGCTTGTTCTAATAGGGCGGCAGGCTCTTTCCCTCAAGTGCCTGCTGACAAAGAGTCTAAGAAAGTGGATCAGGCTGCGAAGAAGACTTTCTCTTCTGGGAGCATGGCTCTAAAGTCGTCCAATGCCACTTGCCTTTTAGGTAGATATGTGCACGCGCTGATGGACTCAGTGAAGCAGTTGTCACCAAAACTTCCTGAGGAGGATAGAAAAAACTTTAATGAAGTCATCTCTGACACTCAGGCTGCGGCCCGCATGGTCATCCAAAGCGGCATGGACACTGTGGATTCAGTTGCCAGAATTATGGGCTCATCCATTGCAACTAGGAGAGCCGCATGGTTAAAGTCATCTGATTTCTCGGCGGATGTACAATCTACTTTGTTGGACTTACCCTTTGAAGGATCTGGCCTTTTTGGTAAGAAGGCAGATGTGGCCTTGGAAAGGTTTAAAGACAGCCGTGCCACTGCGAGATCGTTGGGTCTGCAGATGAGAGGGTCTGCAGCCAGAAAATTCAAGGGTTTTGGTAAATCTTCTTTTCGTCCCTTCAAGCAGGGCCAACAACAGCAGCAGAACCCTCTATATAAGTCCTATAGAGGTAGACAGAGGGGTCGTGGTCGTGGACGTCAAGTCTCCTCTTCCTCCACTTCCTCCAATAATGCCCAACCCCCACCCGCATCAGCAAAGCAGCCCTAGATCCTCCATTCTGGATCATGTAGGGCCAGTAGGGGGTCGGCTTACTCACTTTCTACGAGATTGGGAATCGGTTACATCAGATCTTTGGGTTCTCAATCTCGTAGAGAATGGGTATGCACTTCCTTTTCAGGAGTTCCCTCCCAATTACCCTCCTTGCCAAGGTTATTGCTCGGAGGACCACCTGCTTCTCCTGCAGGAGGAAGTCCTGGCTCTGTTTCGAAAGGGAGCGATAGAGGTGGTTCCAGAGCAGGAGAGGGGTCAAGGGTGCTACTCCCGGTATTTCTTGATTCCCAAGAAGGATGACAGGCTTCGGCCTATCCTGGATCTCAGGATTTTGAACCTCTATCTCAAACAGGAGAAGTTCAAAATGCTCACCCTTGCTCAGGTTCTTCTGGCGCTGATGGAAGAAGACTGGATGGTGTCGATCGACTTGCAGGATGCGTATTTTCACATCCCAATCCTGAAGTCGCACAGGAAGTATCTCCGTTTTACGGTGGGATCGCAGCACTATCAGTTTGCGGTCCTCCCGTTTGGACTTACTACTGCGCCTCGAGTTTTCACAAAGGTGATGGCAGTGGTGGCGGCGCATCTCAGGAGGTCAGGGATTCCTGTATTCCCTTATCTAGACGACTGGCTGATCAAAGCAGAGTCGCCGGAGATGGTGCTCCTTCATCTGCAGGAGACAACTCAGTTGTTACACAGGTTGGGTTTTTCGATAAACGTACCCAAATCTCACCTGGTGCCCTCCCAGCGCAACCTGTTCATAGGTGCAGTACTGGACACGTCTGTATGTCGTGCATTCCCTCCACCTCAAAGGATTCGCGACATACAGGAAATGATTCCTTTGTTTTACCCTGGAGCGGTCGTTCCAGTCCTGAAGGTCCTTCGTCTGCTCGGTCTGATGGCTTCTTGCATTCTGTTGGTCAGTCATGCACGCTGGCACATGAGGGCGCTCCAGTGGTGCCTCCGCAGGCAGTGGTATCAGCACAACGGGGATCTCAGGGAGTCTGTGAGGATCTCCAGAGAAACTGCAGCGGACCTGTCCTGGTGGGGCGTGGAAGGCAATCTGTCACAGGGAAAGCCTTTTCAGCTACCTCCATCAGTGGCCACAGTGATATCGGATGCATCCACTCTCGGGTGGGGTGCTCATCTGGGGGACCTGGAGGTCAAGGGTCTTTGGTCTCCGGAAGAAAGGTTTTTTCACATCAACCTTCTAGAATTGAGGGCGATACGTCTAGCGCTCAAGGCCTTCCTCCCTTCCCTTCGCGGTCGTTCGGTCCAGGTCCTAACGGACAACACGACTGCGATGTGGTACATCAACAAGCAGGGGGGAGTAGGGTCGCAGTGTCTCTGCAGAGAGGCTCTGCGTCTCTGGTCCTGGGTTCAGGACCATCAGATTTGTCTGGTGGCAAATCATCTGGCCGGGGTTCTGAACGTGCGTGCGGACAGTCTCAGTCGGCAGTTTTCTGCCGACCACGAGTGGAGGCTTCACCCGGAGGTTGTTCGCAACATCTTTCGGATGTGGGGGACTCCTCGGGTGGATCTTTTCGCCACTCGCGAGAAAGCTCACTGCCCTTCATTCTGCAGTCTCCAGTATCCGATGCAAGGAGCATTGGGGGACGCGTTTCAGTTGAGTTGGGGAGATCGACTCCTTTACGCGTTTCCCCCCATACCTTTGATTCCTCGGGTTCTGAGGAAGATTCGTCAAGACCGGGCCCAAGTCATTTTGGTCGCCCCGGATTGGCCGAGAAGGGTGTGGTATTCGGACCTACTCCACCTATCCTCTCACCAGCCGCTCCGTCTCCCTCACAGGGCAGACCTCCTCTCTCAGTTGGAGGGGCAGGTTCTACACCCCCACCTCCAGACATTACACCTTCATGCCTGGAGATTGAACGGGGCAACTTGAGTTCTTTTTCTCTCCCACACGAGGTGGTGGATGTCATTCTCTCTGCCAGGCGTGACACCACTAAGTCCATTTACTCCTATAGGTGGACTAAGTTTGTTTCTTGGTGCAGGGAGAGGGATATTGACCCTTTGAGGGCTCATTTGTCTAATATTTTACAGTTTGCCCTTTATCTGGCGCGGCAAGGTTTGGCTGTGTCCACGGTCAAGGGCTATCTTTCGGCCTTATCGGCGTTTCTATGTTTGCCAGATCAGCCTTCTCTCTTTAAGTCTCCGGTGGTTGTGAGATTCTTGAGGGGTCTTGTGAATGTTTCCTCCTACCCCTTTTATTATTCCTCATTGGGATTTGAATCTTGTGCTGACCTTTTTAATGGGTTCTCCCTTCGAACCCTTGCACAAGTGTCCATTGAGGCTTCTCTCTTTTAAAACTATTTTCCTCGTTGCAATCACCTCGGCAAGGAGGGTAAGTGAGCTTCAAGCTCTAAGTTCCAAACCCCCGTTCCTGACCATTCATGCAGAAAGGATGGTTCTTAGGACCAGGGCTGCTTTTCTGCCTAAGGTGGTGACTCCTTTCCATCTTGGGCAGTCCATTACCCTTCCTACCTTCTATCCTCCCCCGTCTAAGGAGGAAGAGAGACTGCATCGCCTGGACCCTAAGCGGGCGGTGTCCTTCTATCTGGACAGGACTAAGGACTTCCGGATGGACGACCAGCTGTTTGTTGGCTTTGCTGGCTGCAAGAAGGGCAGAGCGGTGCACAAGCGCACTCTTTCCAGATGGATAATCCTGTGCATCAAGATCTGCTACTCCCTTGCGGGTAAGGACCCTCCTGAGGGTATTAGAGCTCATTCAACTAGAGCAAAGTCTGCAACATCTGCTTTGTCTAGGGGTGTGCCTGTTGAGGATATTTGCAGGGCCGCGACTTGGGCCTCCCTCCACACTTTCGCGAAGCATTACTGCTTAGATACCGAGGTGAGGAGGGATGGCCACTTCGCGCGTTCTGTCCTCCAAGACTTCCTGGTGTAGCAGAGTGGACACCCTCCTCCGGGAGTGGGGACTGCTGTGGGAATCTATTCACAAGGTGAGGAATCCACACGGCAGATGTATCTATCAGAAGAACAAGTTACTTACCTTCGGGAACGCTTTTTCTGGTAGATACTATATCTGCCTGTGGATTCCTCACTGACCCACCCGCCTCCCCGTTTGTCTACTCTGCTATACCTGGTCTTTCTGTATATATGATTATAATACTGTTGTATTGATTTGGTTCTATTTGTACTGTGTACACTGTATATTTGCATATTTGCTATCGTTGGTCCGTCCGTGTGCCTCGAAGGCACGGAAAAAAGGGCGGAACTGACGTCATCACGCCGGCGTAGGCCTATTATGGGGTCGGTGACGTCAGACGGAGTCGCGCGCGATGCCGTGCTCCTGTGACGTCGCCCACGACGGCGTGCTACGAAGAAAATTTCCGAACGTTGCTGACGCAAGGGGGATATTCACAAGGTGAGGAATCCACAGGCAGATATAGTATCTACCAGAAAAAGCGTTACCGAAGGTAAGTAACTTGTTCGTTTTGAACGTTAGCACGTTGCGATGGTAACTTGTAGTGACCAGGGTATAGTCAATCACTGACTTTGATCTCTTACCATTAAAGGTTGGTTGAAACTTAGCCTGGGGAATACAAAGCTCGTTAACAAAGCCCAAGTCTTGCTCGAACAATAAAATGTTTAGTAAATTCCCCAACGTAGAATGTTCAAAATGAGAGCATGGATCTCACATAAGGTTGACTATGCCGCATGTGTCTAGATTACCGTGGGGACAAAGATGACTATTAAAATCTCCTGTTATTACAGTACACCTTTCCTCTTGCTCTAAACCAGTTTTTCCACATAGATCTTCTTTTAGTTCCTCTAAAGCCCTTTTGTAATCATCGCCAGGAATTTTGTTATAGAATTTACAGTCTGATAAGCTGGTTGCCTCCGACCAGAAGTGTGAGTGCCTAATAATACTGGTTATTTGCCTTGCTAGGGAGCCATTTGGCTGACAGGTTGGCAGTGTTCGATATAAAGGTGCATAGCCCACCTGAACACCTGCCCCTACTTGACTGTTGCGCATGGGGAAAAGAAGGTACGATACCCATTTATATGAATCTTAGACCAATTATGTCAGTTATCTATGAATGCTAGGAAGTTTGGGTCTTTTACTTTACTAGACAGGCCCGCTATGTTCCAGGATATCAAAGCCAGCCTACCCCTGTGGTCAACTGGTGAGAGATCAACTACCACTGATGAAATTGCATTTAACCAAGCTATAACTTCTATACCAGCTCCCGTTGTTTCACCAGCACCCCCCGCTGATGTATCTGGGTGATTGGGACTGGTCAAGATATTCCCATCGGAAACTGCAATCAAGTTAGTCGCTGAGTCGACATTACTATCTGACTCTATTACTATAGAGTCATTAATAGGGTCTGCAGATTTCTCTTTGTGCATTTGGGAAATTGGGTCATTTAGACAGGCTCTTCTGTTGGGCTTAGTATTATGTATTCTTTTTCTTCTATTTAATGGAATTATAGTTAGTGGCCGTCAGTCGACCATATCCAGGCAACTGAACCTGTTTGCAATCGGAAGGCCACCCCAGTTATCTCCATAGGCTAAGTCCCTGGTGGGCTGGCCCCACCCCATATCCCCCATTCTCCCGCCCACTCACGCTGCCCTGTTCTGTACCAATTCCCATCATAATTACCTTCTCGAGTAGGGCGATTTCTCAGTGGGTAAAAAAGAGTCTTTTAGGTTGAATTCCCTCGAGCTTGTCATGCGAGTCCTACAAGTAAACATGGTCGGCCTGCATAGGGATCCTCTAAGTTGATCAGGACACAATCACCCTGAACTGTTTTCCTCTCTTATCCCACCCATGGCACCCTACGCACCATCAAGATCTTACTTGAACGGTGGGGAGGTAAGGGCCGATTTAAATTTAGCCAGTGTTGAACCTTATTTTTTAAGGACCAACTTGCTTCCTCTGCAGCTTCAGCCAATTCCGGGACCCCGGTCATGACCACTACATAAGGGTTTGCCTCAGGGGGCAAATTCACAGGTAGTCTCCTTGCTGATAAACCCTTAATCCTAATCTCCTTGGGTTGCAAGGTATGCACCCTAGATGGGGTGGTCCCCTCTAGTGAGGGGGTGGCACCAACTTTAGGTTTATCTGTAGCTGTCTTCTCTGGGGCAGATATAATCTTTGATTTAATACTAGTCACTGGGGCCGGCAAGTTGGTAACTACTGGACCTGCAGATTTATTGGTGCTTGGTTTATTGCCCCTGCTTTTGGTGTCATCTGGGGTTTTGTATTTTTGCACAGAGCATACAAATCCTCTATCTGTTTTTCTATGTTAACTAATCTATACTCAATCGGGGACAAAAAAGATTTAAGACGCTCCTCTATTTTTAGCAGGAGTGTGCTGTCAGCCTTGTCGACATTAACACTATTCTCAACCCGACTGATTTTGGCCACTACGTTTACAGAACTAATATCCTTTTTGAGCAACATTATTTGATTGATTATGTTTTGCCTGTAAAGTTTGAACGGAAACCCCGCTATTTTTTTTTTGTGTGCTTCACCCCTGCCCCCGGGTTTTTTTTATTTAGGAATTTTACAGATTTTGAGGATGGCCCCCCTCCCTCCTTTGCCTCGATTGGCTGGGGCTTTTTTCATTTTGAGTAGTATTAACAACTAAGATAGGAGTTTTTTCTAATTCCAAACTTAATTGAGAGTCGGATAATATATGGGACGCTGACAGATCCACCGTATTAGGCAGACTGTATCGTTCAGCAGGAGTATCAGTTTGACCCACAACCCTAGACTGTTCGGGAGTTGTAGCTGTGGCAAAATGGCCCAACAACTATCTTTTTGCCATAGCTAGGTCTTGGGACACTCTACGTTCCATTAAGGTGATCCCTTAGTCTATAAATGTGTTAGCCCTTATTATAAAATTATCAAGTGTGCCCGTTAAAGAAGCCCCTCCTGCAGCCGTTTTACTTCTACTCCCACGAGTGCTCATAATGAAAAGGACAAAGTCCATTATCCCCAATACAACAGTAAGAATCAATATAATTGATGGGACTTATACACAAGATTCTACTCGAGCAGGGGCGGCAGAGGGGGGAGGGGGTGGGGGGAAGCCCAGCCCAGCCCCTCACACAGTCTCTAAACGGGCCCGCCCTTGGCCCGGGCTTCGTCCACGCTTCTCCCGCGCGCGTCTGCGTGCGCGTATGTAGGTGTCTAAAATAGGTAGGAGGAGGGTGCGGGAAGAGGCACCAGCAGCGTCCAATGGTGACTCGCAAGGCCCGCTGGTCCTCGCAGTCCCGATCCGGCTGTAGGTACACTTCAAACAGTAGAGTTCAGTTCAATGCTCTCCCTTCGTCCGCTGTCAGGAACAGAAGAGCGTTTCACCCAATGTCGGCGTCGGTGTTAAAGAAGCATTCCTCCCAGTTTGTCGACCAAAAGCAAAAGAGCGTTTTCCAAAGTGTCTACGTCTTCGAGCGGTAAATCGTTCTAAAAATCGAGATGAAAGTACCTTAATTACTGTTGGACAGAATCTTAAACGCGAACCGTCCAAGCAGTCCGCAAATGCTCCTTTTACCTAGGCCTCCTCATATTGGTTTCACTAGCAAAGGTTTTCTAACTGGTATCTATGAATATGTAAGAAATGCGAGACTCCAAATGACTATGGCAAACCTTGGATTTTGTGGTATCTCTTAGAGTGTCGGTAGTATTCTACCGACCATAATGTCCTTTGGAATGTTGGAACATTGAAGAGTTTAGATGATGCAAGACTGTTGGTGTGAACGAGGGAGAAAAGGATAAAGCGTTTTACAGAGAATTACTAAAGCTGATCATCTTTTGATCTGTCTGCGTGCAGCATGATATTTTTCTGAGACCTACATTGTACCATCCAAGGTATTGAAATAAATAAAACTTTTTAGTATAGCGGGAGATATAGCACATATGTTATTTTGACTGAATTTTACAACTGGCTTTTCAAAAGTATAGACCCTCTTTGGTTAGAAAATATTGTAATTTATCTCCAGTCTTTATGAAAAAGCGTTCAAGTATTGATATTTGGATACTTTGTTATAATGCAACCCACGTCTCAACACACATACTTGGGTTATCCGTGTATAAAAGAACAAACTTGTAGTTATGTTTTTATTTTCTTACTTCTTAAGCCAAGAAATAGTCCAAAGCAACTCAGTTGTAAGAAATGCCCATATATAACCTTTTTGTGAAAAGTGTATTGTCTTTATGTCCTCATTAAACACTTGCCTTACAAACCAGAAATAAAGTGCTGTTCATTTTTCTTACACTACAATTGTTTTTTTAATTAAAATATTTTCATTTTTTGGTGCCATTGCGAGTTTAGCAATTAAATCCGATGTAACCAAAGAAATATTATTTCCGTCTTTGCAATTAATTTCTCTTGGTTTTGAGTTACTGTACACAAACGACATCTGTGTGTGCATATTCTGCTTCGCGGTTCATGAACATCACCAGGCAGTGGTCGGACTTCAACCTGTTTATTTTCCTAACTCCGTTTACTCTGTGTCCTATCGAACTTTCGCACACTTCGCGTAGCTTTATGCAACGACCACGTGGTGACAAGTGCAACATTGAGAAACCGCTTGCTCGATGAATAAAAAGCGACAAATGTCGCTCCATAAAATGACATTATGTTGTCCGCATGAAAACACTTCCATTTCATGGATAAGAAGAGCATTTGCGAGATTGATAACTTCTTTTCGAGCTCCCTTGGTACACTGGGAATGAAGACTGCTCTCTGGCGCCAAGTTATGGCCTGTCACCTCTCTGATGACATGGGGCACCTTCCCTTCTTGACTTTTTAGCAAGTCTGTACTTCCGAAATTCATCACATTTAAAAGACACTGGAAATTGGACACATGAACGTTTTTGAAATAACATTCTGAAGTGCAGAAAACATTTATAATTTCATGTTTTTTGTCTTAATGGATGTTGTAAGTGAATGTGATAATATCGTTTAAAAAAAAATTAAGTATAATAGCAAGTTTTAAATACAAATGTCTTATTAGAACTAGTGAAGGCGTCAAATCGTATTTCGGCCTTCAAGCCAATTCTGTTCTTTGGTGCCACCTTGTGGATTTTCGTATATCTTTTGCTAACGTACCTAAGACTTATTATTTACTGGCAAAAAATGAGGCAGTAGAAGAAACACTTCTTCTTGGTTGCCCCACTTAGCAGAGCAAATTTTTATGAATAGCTTCAGTTATTAGAAGGCTTGGTTGTTAAAGATCCTATTACAACTACCCAATCTAGCATAATTAATATCAATAACGTGATTACTGTTTCGGTGAATGAAATCCATTATTCTCCATTAAATGCATTTGTACAGGAACGACTTGAATGTATTTGCTAATGGAAAGGTGGTACAGTTGCAGAATCTGAAATGTCCAGCGGTCTTAGTCATGTCCCACGTTTCTATGATGGGTGGGCTGAATGGAGTTTTTAATTTAAATATGTGTACAAGATATTGAATAGAATTATCGTTCTACATTGATACAGCACTAGTACTGGTGGTATAGGCTGTCGCACTACCAATCTTTTTAGAGTTATAATGTGATTTAGTTAGAATTGATTTCAGCAGTCCGAATTATTTTCAATATAGTGATGGTGCCCATCAAGGTAACAGTGACATCCCACTACCACAGATGTCGACTTTCAGGGTTCCCAGCATTCTTTTTGAGGACACATCGACTGAGACACCATTTTTTACTATGTACGTTTGGATTTGCACATAGAATTGATAAAATCTGACAATGGGGATCCATTTTACATACGTCGCCGCGCTTGCAGAATTTTAAATATAGGTCCACCTCATTTCGTCTTGGACCTCCTATCAACTGGCCGTGGTGAAATACACTAAACACAGCTGAATGACAATCATTAGATAAGGATTACACCTTTATAATCTTAGAGAAATAATAAGTTGACCAATAGGATTCAGAGGCAATTTAACGTTTTAATTAAGGCACATCTATCCTTCGTTTTTGACATTCCTAACTAGGAAATAAAAGCCTTGAGGAAGTTACTTTTCAGTAACGAAACACGTGTCGGTTGCCTGTTGTGTTTTTCTCTGGATATATGTACAGAAGAACCCCTAACGAGCTTTGTAACATGTATCAACAGTATGGCACTGTAAAGACAATTGTGTTAAATACGACATTAAAACAGCAGAGATATGTCATGTTTTGGATGTTCTCTATTTACAGTTAAATATTGGATTGTGTACCAAAAGTCGTGATTCTGTAAGGTCAGGGCAGGGAATTGTCTCCCATAGAAGCACTTGTAATGTAATGTCTTGTAAAGCGCCTGAATCACCCCACATGGGGTATCTCCGCGCTATAGACCGCTGGGGAACCCGTCCTGGCTTTCCCTGTGAGATTGTCCCTACTTGGTATCTCCGAGGTGAAACCAGGCATCCCCAGCGTATGTGGTGGGCCGTTGTGGAGATGAGGCAAGCCAAGCTAATGCCCAGAGTTGCCGAGTGTGATCCCGGGTTAGAGTAGACACCGAGGCGAGAATTATCGAGTCCGCTGACCCTGTCGCATCGGGAATTGAACCCTGGTCCCGGGCCGTCCTCTGCTTCCAGGTCTGCTGCCTCTAACGAGTGAGCCACACCACTTGCTTCTGTGCATAACTAATATCAGAGTGCCGAGGTACAACAACTGTCTAGTTGGAATTCTCTCTCTGTTTGAATGCAAAGTGTAATCTAGACCTGGCAGTCTAGTTTCTTCTAGTCTAGGTTCTTAATCTTCCTGTTTGAGGAGAAATTAGTGAGCAGTTTAACCATTGAGCATTATATATATTTGTTTACATAATATTTTTGTGGCTGTCTGGAGATCAAATCTAGGCTTTTCTAAGAGGCTTGTTTACCTATGTTTTGGGTATGAACTTATTCAGGAATCCATCTATCACAACCAGATCAACAAAATATTGATATAGCACAGCCAATGGGACTTCAGATTTTCTAATCGGGGTCTTTGAGTCATGAATAATATTTTTTTTTTAAACTCGCTTGCAGCATAAAAGCCTGTACTAGTGATCTTTAGTTGGAAATAAAATTCTTTAGGAAATTATTTTTCTCATACGTTCAAATACGAGCAACCTACCCTCCCTGCCTTTTCAGAGGCATACTACCTACATCTACATTTCAGTTATTTAATGTGTGCAAGAGTGTCCTCTTCGGGGAAGCAAAAACCCCAGCACATTTGCTTTTAATGGTCGGGAGTTTTATCAGTTTTGTAATGAGGTAAATCTGTTCCTGACGAAACATTGCTGTAGTATAATTTTTGTAGCATATGGTGCTGGAATTCTCCAGTATTGGGGTATCTTTTATAGATTCACATACTTGAATCATTCCCCGTCGTCGAAGTGGGAGTCCCATGGTACATAAAAAGCAATAAGTAATTACTGTAACATTAAAGTTACTAGAGAGAAACGATTCACTTTAATATCTTGTCCTGCTTATTAGATTGCGGGTGAGTAGTGCGCTATACAAGTATTCATTTAATACGGTCCAAACTCCAGGCAATAGCACCCTCTGAACCTCTCCACAGAGGCTCCAGGCTCTCAGATTTTCTACCGCACGTCGTGTGAAGGGAGTCTCCCTGAGCTCTACTCCGTACTTCATCTTTATCTTCTGGTTTCTTCAGATATTACTTCTAAACATGTCTTCTAAAAAGCTCTTTCTTCAGGTACTGTGAATCTTTTGGGAAACTGACATCACTCAGATGATCCTCACAAAAAATGTATTTGTCTTCACCCAGACCATTAGGTGAGAGATTGCAAAATCTGTAGAACATTTTCTCAAAAGACCTTGAGAGACATAGAGGAACGTCGTCTTCTGTGGCTTAAGAAGCTCAAGACAAAGGACAATCCTTTTTCTGATGAGGAGTGATTCCTCTTTAAAGACAACAGCTTCAAAAAAGAGAGCTAGTGAGGCGGAGCTGGTCTCTCCTAAGGCTGCTAAGGTTTTGAAAAAACATCATCACACCTCAAAACTGGAAGATTAGCCTTCATCTTCAAAAAAGGCACCTGTCTCTCTTAAGAGTCAATCTGTGCCATCTTCGCCTTCAAACTCCTTTTTCAAAATCGAAGCAGGAGTCAAGGTCTCTACCTGAGACGCTTTTACCTCACAAAAAAGACGATTCGTCTAGGATTCCTTCAAGAATTTCTGTTGCCACAACTATAACGACATAGACTTTCTCTTCTCCTCAGACCAAAATGATTGTTGTCTGCATTATCTCTGTCAACGTTTGTATCCGAGAAGGTGAGGGCGTCTGTAATATCAACGTTGTCTTTATCATCAATGATGAAAAAGAAGTGGCCCTTGTCAGGGCCTTCGTCGCCAGAAGCACACTGACGTCGACGGTAGCCTCGTTGACTGAGCTGAAGACCTCTGACACAGGTCCTTGTGACCAGTTCGTCGACTTCCAGAACGTCGATGGAAGAACTGTTGAGAAAGCCATCATCTTTGACATCTGTAGTAGGTTTGACATCCTAGTCGATGCTTGTTCCATCGTCTGTTTTAGCTACTTGTAGGGATGATTTTGGACTTCTTAAAAGAAAAACTTCTCAGGAGCTTTTATTGCCTGTTCATATCTCTCCAAGTAAGGTTTCTTCTTGTCCTCCAGAAGAAATCTTTGACTATGGAGCAGATGAAGAGGAGTCAGATGATGATGATAGGTTTCGGGCTGCTCGCAGTCCTTCCGAACTCCTTATAAAGTGCCAGGACGAAAAAGAATACGTTTTTTATCCCAACATTACTAATCAGGAAAGACAAGCTGATCAAACTGTACAATGCCAATGTCCCTGGTCTCAAACTTGCAACATATGGTAGAGGATTACTACCGCAGATTTCCTCCCTCGGAGCAGGCATCTTCTGTTCCTCAGACACCTATTCATCAGCCTCCCTTGCTCATCAGATCTCCTCCTCCAGTTTCTCCAGTACCCGCAGTAACTCAACATCCAGACCAAGAGATTCATACTACTGATGAAGAAAGAGAAGAGGGAGAGTTGGACGAAGTATCCCTTCCTAACGAATGGGATGATTACCAGATCCAGACACCTTTGTCTTTCACTTCACCTCCTATAGATTCACCACCTGAGGATGTAGTGAGTTTCCATACCCTTATGAAGAGAGTGGCAAAGAGGTTTCAGCTTCCTATGGTCACCAAGCAGGCTTATTGTTTCTTATGATTTTAAGGAACAAACTAAGAGCGGTCCGTGCTATCCCTATTGTTGACTTCATATGGCAGGAGGGCTTAAAGGTCATGAAGACACCAGCATCAAGCCCTGCAGTCTTGCCTAAATTAGAAAAGAAATAAAAGGCTCTGGATAACTCTCCTGCGTGCCTTGTCGGGCAACCTAAACCCGACTCGGTAATTTCACAGGCTGCACAACGCTGTGCCAGAAATCCTGCATCTCCTTTATCTCCTGATAGAGATGGAAGACGTCTTGATTCCATTGGCAAAAATGTTTCCACCATGGCGACAACAACTGTCGGAGCTGCCGGTTTACTTGCTGTCTTGGGCAGATAAGACCGGAAAATGTGGTCAGACATTTTACACTTTATAGAGTTGTTGCCGGAGGAATAGACGGCTGAAGCGTTAACATTTTTACAAGAGGAACAAAGGATCTCAGCTGAGATTATTGCCGCACAGTGGATGTTTCTTCCACTGTATCCCGCCAACTGGCTGGAGCTGCAGTCCTGAGGTGTCAGGGCTGGTTGAATGCTACTTCTTTGCGACCAGAAGTTCAAACAAAAGTGATTGACATGCCTTATGATGGTGAATCCCTATTTGGCCAACATAGAGATGAAGCTCTTCAGACCATAAAGAAAGATACAGATACTGCTAAGGCTCTTGCACTCTGCAATTTAGAAAACAGCCCTTTCGGGGAGCAAGAGGTCGCGGCTCGTCATCCTTTCGAGGAGGATACAATCCATGTAAACCATATCGACCGTACCAAGGTACACATCTTCACAGCAGCAACAGTGTTTTAAGCAACCTCCGGATGTTTCCTCAAAGCATTACAGAGGAAAGACTTTCAACAGAGGCAGAGAACTCCAAAAAACAGTGACAACCACCCACTGCCAACCACTTTTTTGATCAAACCGGTCAAAGTTAGAGGAAGAATCTCCCATTTCTTCTCCGAATGGTCTGCAAAAACGGACTCTTGTGCTGCAGAGTGGCTGGCTGAGATGTCCAATTCAGGGTCCTACCTTTCGGCCTTCGTTAAGCTCCCCGAATGTTC
Source organism: Lissotriton vulgaris (assembly GCF_964263255.1). Taxonomy (NCBI): domain Eukaryota; kingdom Metazoa; phylum Chordata; class Amphibia; order Caudata; family Salamandridae; genus Lissotriton; species Lissotriton vulgaris. Next base: position 289,312,825 of record NC_141695.1, read on the forward strand.
ACCAAGGTTTTAGCACCGGTTGTGGCTCATCTTCGTCAGGATGAAGTACTATCTGGACGACTGCCTCATAAGGGCGAAATCTTTCAGTGGCAAGCAGTCACACTCAAAGATGTCTTTCTCTCTTCCAGTTATTAGTTCTCGCAATAAATCTACCACGGTCTCAGTTAACCCCTTCAAAGGTAAAAACATTGTTAGGGGAAACCTTGGACAAACATCGGGCAAAGGTCTTTTTCTCTCAAAAAAGACCACAAAAGATTTACAAGCTAGCAACTCTACTACTCACAAAAAAGTCAATTTTTGTCCACAAATTCAAATTGCTTCTTGGAATGTTGTAATCTTGCATTCCTCGAATTCCCAACTGTCGTCTGCGACCAAAACCCTTGCAAGAGGAGCTGGACAAACAGTGGTTGATCACATCATCGAAGGACCCTGAGATCAGCAAATAACACCTCAAATGAAAAAAACACTACTATGGTGGACTCAGACCCCAACATAGCAGTAGGCATATCGTTCATAGTGGACTCACCAGGTTTCACAATAACAACCGATGCATCCCTTGAAGTCTGGTGAGCACATCTACAAGGACTGACAGTGAAGGGAAAATGGGACAGTCAACAAAGAATATTGCACTTAAACCTCTTGGAGTTGATGGCAATATTCCTTTTAAAAAAAAATGTTTAAACATTTTTGTTGAGAAAGAAAAAGCGACAATCCTACAATAAACAATTATAGATACACAATACAGAGACAAATTATCGCAAAACATAAAACAATAAAAAAATCCTATACAGAAAAACAGGTGTGTTAGGAGAGGGTGAGGGAGTAGGGGAGGGGGAAGGTCTCCCTAGATCAAAATCAATGGCTTACACTACTGCGTCTCGGCATGAAAGTGGTGCGTACATCTTCGGAGATGCGGATTAAGAAGGAATAGATAGTGGGTGCAGAGTTACTATGTCTGAACAGTGGTCTGCCCCGGGGAAGATCTGTGCGGAGCGTTTTCGGAAGCATCCTGAAGTTCAGAGATGTCAGGGAGGCCTCTTGAGCCTGCGTCAAGTAATTGTGATAGACTTACCAAATGTCTTTAGATCGTGAAGATGGGGGGTGAAGTGTGACATCTATGTCAGTTTGCAGATTACAGTGTGACATGCTGCGCAACCATGCTGATGCAGTAGGGCAACGTTTGGCTCCCAAGTGTATCGCTATTTCCTTTTGGCTAGCATCAGTGCTATGGCAACAAATTATGAAAACACGGTTTAATATAGCCGACCAGTCCAAAGAGGCCTAGCCTTGGGGAAGGGATGAGGGGTGCAGTAATTATTTTTGCTATTGTTTGAAATACCTCAACCCAGTAAACTGAAATTAGGGACAGGTCCAGGTCATATTTGCGAATCGGAGTCTATTGTCCCACATTTAGGGTAGCTGGATGATTTAGTAGGATCAAACTTAGCTAATTGACGTGGGTTGATATAAATGATGGTGATATTCCTGGCTCTGAAATCCTTTTGTTCCATATCAGGAGCTTCAGTATTAATTCGGACAGACAATACAAGCAGCATGCATTATTTAAACAAGCAGGGAGGTACAAAATCAACTATGCTATCCCTTCAGGCTCAGCAAATTTGGGATTGGGCTATACAACATCAGATAACACTGACAGCAGTACATGTTCCAGGAGTGGTCAAAATCCTAGCTGACTCTGAGCATGTCAGTTGCATCCAACCACAAATGGGACCTTCACCAACCAACGTTGGATCACATCTTTTGGTTGTGGGGCAAACTGAGTTTGGATCTATTTGCAACCAGTCGGAACCACAAATGCCAATTCTTCGCCAGCTGACTACCCCAACAGGGATCGTGCGGGAATGGTTTTCGATAAATTGGTCAAAAAAGTATGCTTGCACTTTTCCTCCGCTTCCTTTAGTCCCAAGGGTGCTTTGGAAGATAAGGAAAGAACCTTTCTGAATACTTCTCATAGCCCCCAGGTGGCCTTGCCAATTCTGGTTCACAGAGCTCCTACTCTGTCTGAGAGCAAACCCAGACTATTGCACCCATTACAGAACGTGTTGACTATGAACTGCGGCCAAGTTTGCCATCCGGATCAAACATCTCTATCCCAGAAGACCCAATCTACAACAGGGGTCCTGTTCTTACAGATGTGTTAGATTTACACACGGTGTGCAAATGGATGTTTGCACAAGGCACGGATGATAAACCTTCTCTCGAAAAGGAGAGCCAGACTATTGATCTGAAAAGCATATTGCTGTTGGGGCAGCTACAGAGTGGCATATACAACTAGTTGGAGCTTTTTAAAATGACAGTTCTGAAGGACGTCTTTCTCCTGCTTTGCACAGGTCCGTACATGTCAACCCTCGACTTCAAGCCCAGAAGCATAGTCTTGCATGACGTTACAACAAAATTTGTCAATGGACAAGCCATTTCTGGACCTACACATGCAGGTGATCATTACCATCTGTTCACTACCACAGAAAACTGAAAATGCCCATGCATTAACTCCAGTTACCCAGAATTGCCTTCTGTGGTACCCTATGCGTCTGATCGCATCTGCACTGCTTCTTATCCCCTATGCAGTAAGCGAACACAAACGTCCTTAACACATTTTATTAGCACTATCATGGGCAATACAGCCCTGTTTCTCAGTGTTTCTTGAACTACCAATCTACCCACACAAAAAGCTGCCAAACCGAACTTGTAACAAGGCAAGAGGGAGGAGTAAGACATCCAAACCTCAAATCAATTTAGCGGTTTGATGTAGTGATTTTTCGCATGAGGTCCTGGAGTTTGGGAACCTCTAACCACCTGAAGAGTGCATGCTAATCCTGGGTGAGTCATAAACCCACCACATATGCGTGTCATGCCACAATGTGGATTCTTTTTATTCATTATAATATAAATAAGCAGAACCCTTAAAAGCATTGGTGTAAGACCTCATATGTTATTTGTTTCATCTTCAAAAGTCGTGGTTCGCAACCACATCCATTAGACCCCTGTCATTCCCATATTACCCATACCTGCTGTATTTATTACCAATTTCCAAGCAGTTCTCTGGCCACCTTCCTTCTGAATAACCACACACATCACACATCACACACCGTCATCAGGGGATGACAGTCTCCTTTATGACACTGCCTACTTTCCTGACCCACAGGAAGATCCAGATAGTGTTAATGACCCATGGGGTCAGTATGACATAGACCCTGTAGCCGACACTGATCCCACCCTATACCCCTCTAATCCCTCACCACCACATGATACAAAAACATATCATTGGTGTATATATATTTATATACATGTCCAATAGAGATTTCCCACATCTCTCTGATGCACTCCAACCGGTAGCGCTCCAAAGGACGGGAAGCGGACACCGAATGTTGTGGTAAAGCAGGTCTTTATTCAGTTACAGCTTTCAGGTCAGACGCGTTTTCGAATAACGATGTATTCTTGTTCACTTGACAAAACACACACACACACACACACACATATATATATATATATATAAATATATATATATATGTGTGTATATATATATATATGTATGTGTGTGTGTGTTTTGTCAATGTGTGTGTATATATATTTTCAACAAAACAGGTAAGCTTCAAGACGAAGGAAGCCACATGAAGTTTTATTTGGCCCTCGTAATTTTGCATCCATTTCAATGCTTGCCTCAGCAGAAAGTCACACAATTGGAGTCTTCGAAGTAAATGTCACCCTGATGCGTTTCAGTATTTCTCCATCCTTTCTTCAGAGCCAAATTTCAAAGGGGATTAAAGAAGCAGTTTTTCACTGCACACAGTTGTATACATTCCCAACACCTGCCCCAGTGGGCGTGGCATCTCGCAAAGCCTTCTGGACCTTGCAGTGCGTCAACACTCTTCCCCTTGTGGGGCAGCTTCCAATACCTTCAAATTTAAACTGTAGATTAATTCCAAGTGGAGAGAAGTGCCACACGTGCTATTCACCCTGCCTTCCAGCAGTGAAGTTCGTGCCCCATAACAGCACCATCCTGCATTGGCGCGGCAGGTCTTCATTCCGTGACTGCAGGCAACAATTGAAAGCCTGCACGGACTTGCCCCAAGCAGTGGGCTCTCCTTCACGGCTGGGCAACAGCCGTTGATGATTCCAACAAAACAGATAAGCCCCAAGACGAAGGAAGCCACAAAGTTTTATTTGGCACTCGTAATTTTGCATCCATTTCACAGCTTGCTGCAGCAGAAAAACACACAATTGCAGTCTTCAAAGTAAATGTCAGCCTGACTCGTTTCAGGATTTCTCTATCCTTTCTTCAGAGGCAAAGTTTAATGGGGATTAAAGAAGCCGTTTTTCATTGTGCACAGTTATATACATTCCCAACACCTGTCATTCCGGTGATGATTTATTCGACTCGCCAACGCGTTTCGAGGCTTACGCCTCTTTTTCACAGTCAGTTCCGGGTGTGCTCAGAGGGTTCCCATCACTCATTATATACATGTAAATTTTCTACGTATAGTATGTCGGTTCACTCAGCATGATGGGACTAGTAGTCCACGTGTTGGGAATGTAGTTTTGCTTCAGTAGGTTCTGGCACATCCGTTTTTTAAAACACTTTGTTACCCATAGTGGGTCTTCCAGTATGATTGCTCCCCCATTAAGCCTGTCATCTGTGCTGTAGATACGGCCTGGATACAGTTCCTTCCTTCCAGCCTTGCAATTCCGCAATGGTGCAATCTTCCACGACAAGAACTGCAGTGCCATCATGTATATGAGTGATGGGAAACCTCTGAGCACACCCGGAACTGCCTGTGAAAAAGAGGCGTGACCGCCTCGAAGCGCGTTGGCCCGTGACCAAGGCCGTAAGGCTGAAACGCGTTTGTGTGCAGACTAGGCTCTGTTTGAATAAAACTTGAAATCTAAAAGCTCCTGAGTGCGTCGTTTCTTTGATGAAAAAATTTACGTTCCTGGCTGCTGGCTGAGCTGAACGCCTGCACCCGCTGCGTGTGCTGCTCCGGTCAAACAGCCACATTGTTAAAAAAATAAAAGTATAAATATATATATCTATATCTGTTTGGTTTTAAAAAAATAGGACATGATTAGAATGTCGTTCTTTTTTAACCCTGTAGAAATTGAGTCCGGGTTTTGCAAGTAACATGCAAGTGCATGATGGGCTCAAACATCAAAGAGGAATTGACGAACATTACTCTTAGTAGCACAGAAAGTGAAAAACCATGTAGCATTTCTATTTTGCTGTTTCTACTCTGTTGTGACCCTGTTTTCGGTATTTGTAAGCCTTGCATTATGTTTGTATTTTACAAGTGCATACAATCGTAATGTTGAAAAGGCATTTTCTATGTCTATTTTTATGAAATGTTAAGCTTTAAAAGAAGCACCAATATGGCGCATGACAGGTTGAGAAAGGCAGCAAGACTGCTGAAACGCGTCCCTGTGGTGTCAGTGTGTGGATTGTAATCATACAATAAACTGGAGAATACCCATGATTTCGAGTGCCGGCTCTTCAATCACAGAAGATTGGGGAATATTTTTTTTTCATTTTCAGCGCCAGCAGTAGCGCTACCTTTTGTGCACCACCAACGATCAGGCAGCACGCCAGTACTCCGCAATTTGTATCTGGATATATATATATCCAGACTTACTTCATCAGGACATCATATATATATATATATATATATATATATATATATATATATATATATATATATATATATTCACGTAGATCGTCACTTGTCGAACAGAAAGCATCTGCTGAATCCCAAAATGACGAAGAGTCAACCCAGAAAGTGCTGGTGCAAACAATGTTTATTTAAATAAAGCCAGCGCTGCCGCCATGACGCGTTTCGCCTTCGAGAAGGCTTGATCACATGACAAACTGCTCGCCATAGAGCACGACTTTTAAAGTGACCGTGCATTGCAATTCATAAAGGACATAGAAAAGACACTGTTACATGATTAAACAGCGCCATTCACATTCAAATGGTAAAATACCACATGATAAAAATGAACTATTAAAAACAAAGCTTCCTTATAACATATAGCTGTGTTTAAGGGATCCCAATACTTTGTTTAAAGAATACCTTCAGTGACATGTCATTAGAACAGTATCAATATTTTTTGCTGATTAATAGTACATGACAAATAAATGTGTCTATGTAACATATCTAAGAAAATCATTGTAAATTGATATTAGGTCACCATGTTATTGCGCTTTGTAAATTAGCTCCATATTCGACAGCACTATAATAATACGCTGATAATGAGACTGTTGCTGAATATAAAATACTAAGTCCTTTTTGTCCTTATTCAAAGACAATGACAAATGTTCAAAATAGAGCCCAAGTGGGCCTGCCACAAAGTCTGCTGAATCATATTTAGTGCAAATTAAGTGATGAAAAAGTATTTACAATATAAAGTGCAAGTGAAAAACAGCCGATTCTAAGTGAGTTGATTTCTTATATAAAAACAGTTTTTTTCTTTTCTTTTTTCCTTTCTTTTCAAAAGTTAAGAGATATGATCAAATAGAGCAACACATTTCACAGAAATATTTTCAAAATTCATCAGACTCCTTTGATGAAATCAAAGCTGTAAGTAACTATCCGGGCAGGTTTCACTGGGGCATAACAAGAAAATCCTTTAGATACAGGTGTAAAGATCTTCCCTATCATTTAGCCCGTTGGGATTCTTTGTATTAAGCTCCAGTATATATCTAGTCTCAAGAAGACTGAATTTGACCTCACAGTCCCCTCCTCTTCTTGAGACTTCTACTGCATCGATTAGAAAATACCGGAGTTGATCAGGTATGCCTTGATGTTTGTCCTGGAAATGCCTGGCAACCGGATAGTTTTGGTCGTGGCCCGAGATTGCACGTATGTGTTGGAGTATCCGTTTGTGGGCAGGCAGTTTAGTACTGCCTACATACTGTAGACCACACGGACACTCCAACACATAAATGACAAATTCAGATTTGCAGGTCAGCCACTTAGAGATAGCTGTGGGGCGTTCTCGAAAAGGGCTTCTAAAATGCGTCCTGCTGCTGCCGAAGTGGCAGGCTTTACATTGTGGACAGGTCTTAAAGCCCTTCTTGAGTGCCCCCCAAGTGGTGGAGGTTGTGGGCTCCAGGGTACTACTAACTAGTGCCCTCGCCATGGACGGAGATCTGCGGAAAGTAAGTTCTGGTTTACTATTAAGTTTGTGTCCAATTACTGGATCACTTTGAACCAGATTCCAGTTCTTATATAGTATTTTCCTCAAGGCCCCATGCTGACGGTTAAAAGTTAGAATAACACGTGGGCTGGTAGTTGCATGTTCTCCTCCTGGTTGGCTATCTGTGGTGATGTTTCTTACCCTGGGGACTAAGGCCTCCTGTCTGCTTATTGAGTTAGATCGCTGGATGGCATTGACTAGACTAGCATTGGAGTAACCCCTGTCAAGGAAACGCAGCCTGCAGGCTTCCTGTGCGGCCGCACATTTAACATCTGTACTACAGATTCTCTTGATTCGGAGCATTTCCCCGAAGGGAATGCTCCGAATTAAATGTGCAGGGTTCTGGCTATTGGAATGTAGTATTGTGTTACCAGCACTTGGTTTCCTGTATAGTCTAGTGCCTAAGATGTTATTGGCTACAAATACTTCTACATCCAAAAAACAAATGGAGACAGAATTTATACTTGAAGTAAAAGTAAGATTAACAGAATTTACATTGATTGAATCAACAAAGGCCCTGGCACTTTCAATGTTCCCCCTCCAAATCAAAAAAATATCATCAATGTAACGCAGGTATAAAACAATATTGTTGGAAACAATGTTACGGTGCTGGCCAACAAGGACCTGTTCCTCCCATAGCCCAACGTGTAAACACGCGTAGCTTGGTGAGAAACAGGCCCCCATCGCCACACCCCTTACTTGATGATAGATTGCTCCATTGAAGATAAAGTTTTGTTCAAGGCACATTTTGGTCATGTACACCTGCATTTTATTGTGTGCCACTGAATGAGGAGGGCATCTGTCCAGGTAGTATTCCAGGGCCTTCAATCCGTCATGATGTTTTATGGAAGTATAAAGAGAAGAAACATCCAAAGTCATTAAAAGCATATCCTCCTCCCAAGCAAAACGCTCAATCTTGCTGAGAAAATCAAGAGTCTTTAACATATGAGTTAAGAGCCTTCACATGTCCTTGAAGAAAAAAGTCAATGTACTTTGAAACATGTTCTAAGGAACTGTCAATTGCCGAAATAATCGGTCGGCCAGGGGGTTGTACACAGTCCTTACGAATTTTAGGGAGTAAGTAAAATGAGGGAATAACTGGATGGTCTTTCTTTAGATATCTGAACTCCTCATGTGAAAGGAGTCCTGCGCTTCTCCAGGCTTGTAACTTCATTTGTTGGTCCACCCATGTAGATTTAACAGTTTGGATGTTACTTCTTCGTTAACATGCGATGTCGTTTAACTGTAATTCTGCCTCCCTAATATACATATCTTTGGGCCAGAGGACCACATTGCCGCCTTTATCGGCCTGTTTCACGATTATATTGTGATCCCTTTGTAATTTCGTGATAAGTTGTTTGTAGCACCAATTTTGTTTAGATATGTAGAATTTCTTCTTGTTTGTAGTAGTATATAGTTTTTTTGATGTCTTGTACTACTATTTCCTGGAAGGTATCCAGATTATCATGGGTCATGATAGGCTGAAAGGTAGATTTCGCCTTGAAGGGAGTGGTAACTTTTCTGTTAGAAGCGAGAGAAATGTCCAATCCATTGTCTGACATAGCCTCATTTTGCAAATCCCAGATATTTTCAAAGGTAGTCTGACTATCTGTTCCAGTCATGATCGGGCTAGTAGTCAAATTGGAGGAAGTGTCTTTTTTGGGATGTAATTCAAAAAACTTCTTAAGTTTTAACTTGCGTGTGAATCTATAAATGTCCATGTGAGTGTCTGCATAATTCATATTGCATGGTGGACAATATGATAGTCCTAGATTTAACACGGAAGTCTCTGCTGTTGTTAATTTGAAATTTGAGAGGTTGATCACTGATTTGAACCTTTTTTCTTTGTCTTTTTCTGGTAACGTTTCCAGTGGCCTTGCTTCGTTGTGGTTTTGCCACCTGAGGTTCCGGCCGCGGCACTTCCTGCGCTGCCAGCGCTTGTAGTTGGCCCGTTTGTTTTTGGCGTATATGTTTTGTGGGACCTCAAGGTTTCTCTGCGGTCCTGGCACAGACAATCCACTTCTTGGGCCAGGGTAAGCTTGGTAAACCCCAAGCTAGTATCACGGTTTGGATCTGATTCCGGTTCACTTTCCACAGCTGAACTTAAGCTGGAGACTGAGGTAGCAGGTAATAATGTGTCTTCTCTCGTTTGTTGATTGCCTCTGTTTGTTCGCGCTTTTGCTTTAACTGCCTCATAGCGTCTGGCAAACGTGAAGACCTGGCCGTTTAGATAATCAATACGGTCTCTCTCAAATTTAAAAGCTTTACGTTTTTTAATGACTTCTTCCTCCTTAGACAAGCCTGACATCATATCTGATCTCATTTTGACGATAGGCTCCGTTATTTCAATCTTGGATATTTCCTCCTCTAAAGTGTCTATTTCCTTTTGTAATTTGTTGCGATCACTGTCAGCATATTTGACCAAAATGTGCAATAGTTTGCTCAAGGAGTTCAAATTAGCTTCCGCCCACTCCGCCAGCATAGCCGGATCCGGGTTCTCGTAGCTTGGGGCGATAGTGATCCTCAAGCCTCTCGGGACACGACCCACTTCGAGATAGCGGGAAAGAGATCGATGTTCCCACCACTTTGATTGCTCCGCACGCATGGTGTGCTCCAATCTTCTGAACAAATCTTTAGTGGTTTTGTTTCCCGTTTCGTGAGTCGTGGATGTGGTGCTCAAAGATCCCCCAGCCGGGGCATCTAAAAACATGGAATCAGCTGCTTCTGCTCGACTGCGCAGTCTGGTGGCGGCCATAATGTGTTGCGCTTGTATATAATGGCAAATGAAACAATTGCACTGGTGAAAAACGACCTCCCGGTATCGGAATTGAATGTCCTACCGGGGTCGCGCACACTTCCCTCTGCCGTGTCCAAAGACCTTCCTGAGTTCGAAACACTCGGACGTCGGCTCCGTGATGTCGAAGGCTGAAAGACTCCGGTTACTTTCCCATGAAGGCACGTTGCGGGTAAAGCAGGGGCGTTGCGGCTTTCTTCTCGCCGAAGATTGTAGAAGCTGGTCCCGAAAAAGACTTCCTGGAACAGCGGCTTCCTGCCGTATCGCCCTTGGTTGGGAAGGGGTTCAACTCGTACCTTAGAAGCTGTGGTACTCGTAGATTCACGTAGATCGTCACTTGTCGAACAGAAAGCATCTGCTGAATCCCAAAATGACGAAGTCAACCCAGAAAGTGCTGGTGCAAACGATGTTTATTTAAATAAAGCCAGCGCTGCCGCCATGACGCGTTTCTCGAGAAGGCTTGATCACATGACAAACTGCTCGTCATAGAGCACGACTTTTAAAGTGACAGTGCATTGCAATTCATAAAGGACATAAAAAAGATACTGTTACATGATTAAACAGCGTCATTCACATTCAAATGGTAAAATACCACATGATAAAAATGAACTATTAAAAACAAAGCTTCCTTATAACATATAGCTGTGTTTAAGGGATCCCAATACTTTTTTTAAGAATACCTTCAGTGACATGTCATTAGAACAGTATCAATATTTTTTGCTGATTAATAGTACATGACAAATAAATGTGTCTGTGTAACATATCAAAGAAAATCATTGTAAATTGATATTAAGTCACCATGTTATTGCGCTTTGTAAATTAGCTCCATATTTGACAGCACTATAATAATACGCTGATAATGAGACTGTTGCTGAATATAAAATACTAAGTCCTTTTTGTCCTTATTCAAAGACATGGACAATTGTTCAAAATAGAGACGATCAGGCAGCACGCCAGTACACCGCAATTTGTATCTGGATATAGATATCCAGACTTACTTCATCAGGATATATATATATATATATATCTCAAGACCGGGTCACCCCGGTCTTGATCACATGACGTGCTAAAAACAGGAGTGTCATTAAATAGTGCTGTACAGGGTGCCACTCCTACTAATTACATGGACAAAATACGACAAAATAATTTTTTAATATATATATCCTATTATAAGGTGGATCCCTACACAATACAGGATGAGGATGATTTCTTATTGGAAACACTTAGTAGGTCTCATAGAACAGTACAGTTCTTGCCCACGTTGAAGGGTATGCTTAAGCCTACACTGCAAATATTTAAGCAACAAGTCAAATCAAGAGTCATATCCCCAAGGGTGGACAATAGATATAAACCCTGTACCTCCAATCCTACCTACATCAAGGGAAAAGTTCCCTTGGATTCTTAAGTGGTTCACACTGCCAGAAAAAGGGCCAATTCTCAGTGCACTGGGGTTGCTGCAACAACTGATAAAGAGCAAAAAGTATGATTCAGCAGGAAAACTTAGCTGCACAAGCAGCCAACCATTTTTGTATAGCCGATTCATTATTCTAACTTTCCTGATGCAATAGAGCCTAATGGAATGAAATGCAAGAGCTTCTCCAGAATCTCCGATACCAGTACAGACCAAGACAGACTTGGTTAAAAGAGGAAGGCAAGATTATTTCCAAGGCTGCCGAACAATGTGCACTAGATTCAACTTGTGCAAGGGAGGTGAATACAAGCATTTATTCAGAAGCCACGCATGACTAGAGTCTCTGGTTTTAAGCCTGATGTCCATCACCTACTTTATCTATGGTGAACATTTGTTCGGATCACAGATTAAATATTGGAAAAAATTGAGACATCTACCCCGCCAAAGCACTATAAACATTTCAACAAAGACGCTCCTTTCGGAGAGGGCAATATAGAGGAGAGGGCAATATAGAGGAGAATCAAGAACTAGCGCCTCTACAAAACAGGCAGTGCGCAAAAGCAGCAAGGTTCCCATCTGTCCCAATACAGCAGAGGGGCATAGTATAGATCACATTACAAGAATGATTGAGAACGTGGTCGGGTATCCGCCTCTAAAGTCACTACTCCCACTAAACAGTGACCCACTAAGCCTCCCCCCTCAACATTTACCACCAGTAGGGGGATAGCTCCAGCAATAACACAAACACTGGGCACAAATTACAGCAGATCAGTCCATCATAAAGGATTGGTACTGCACAGAACTTACAGCTACCCAACTCAGCATACCACCACAACACAAAATGTCACCAGAACACCTCACACTCCTAAAAGAGAAGGTCCGAGTTCCGAGTTCTGCGAGTCCGATGTCAGAGTTCTGCTTTCAAAGGGGCCATAGAACATGTCCCAAAACCACACCAAGGAAACTGGGTGTACTCCATCTACATTCTTATTCCAAAAATGGGTGGGACCTCAGGCCACTCAACAAATACATCCTATCACAACACATCTTTATATAGTAACACTACAGGAAGCAATACCGTTGCTACAGAAAGGAGATGGACCTTATAGCGGCCTACTTCCACATTCCAGTACAACTAGCACATCACTGCTATCTCCCTTTTCAAGTGAATTGACAGCACTATCATTTGAAGGTGTTGCCATTCGGAGTAACGACTGCACCAAGAGTATTCACAAAATGCCTCGCAGTGATAGCAGCTCATCTCAGGAAGGGGAGGGTGGCCACACAATTTTTCCCACATCCAGATGATTAGCCAATCAAGAGTGCTACTGACCTGCAATGTCTGCAGGACACTCAAAAGGTAATGAACCTTCTACAAAAATTAGGCTTCAAACTCAATACAGCATCTCACCTGCAACCTTTGTAAATGCAGCAGTTCATGGGCACATCTTTAAACTCTGTTACAGTCAAGGCCTATCCGAGTCCAGATAGTGTGCAAAAGTTTCAGTTCACATGACCTCTTTTTCAGTCCCATCATAGTCAAAATACTGATGTGCTTTCTTGGGAGGATGGCGTCCTGTATCTATATAGTGCAGCACACACAACTGCAATTGCGCCCACTTCAACGCACGCTGTAATCACAGTGGTCTCAAGCGTAGGGGCATCTACAAGATCTAGTGTTGGTAGAGCCATCGACCCATTGCTCTTTACAGTGGTGGGAAAGCAACAATCTGTTGCAGGGTGGGCCTGTCAAAGCCGGAATTCCGCAAATCAGAGTTACAACAGGTGGGTCTCTAGAGTGTTGGGGGGCACATATGCCCGACCCCACAGTTTGTGGCCATTGGTCCCTACCTCAAAAAATATTTTCATATCCGTTATCTAGAGCTTCTTGTGATTCAACTAGCTTTGAAAGTTTTTCATCAACCTCTTCACAACAAAGTAGTGCTAACCCGTACAGACAACATGACCGCAAAGTAGTCTATTAAAAAAAACAGGGGAGCATGCACTCCGTAAGCGCTCCCACATAGCAGAACAGGTATGGCTTGGGCACTGGCACTGTGCATCATAAAATACACCTCCTAGTGGAATACCCACCAGGGGTGGACTACTTCGCAGATATGCGCAGCAGAATGTATCAGCAAGTACACGAGTGGGAAATCAACACAACATCCCACTACTCATATTTCCAACTTTGGGGAACCCCCGAGATAGACTTTTTTTTGCAACCCAGCAGAAAAAAAAATGCCAAAGCTTTGCTTCCAGGTTGCCTCACCCATAATCCAAGGGCAATTCTCTGTGGATTAACTGGTCCGGATTATTTGTTTATGCTTTTCTACCTCTCCCACTCATTCCTTACATGGTTCAGAAGCTAACAAACATACTACACAAATCCTGATAGCCCCAACATAGGTGTGACAAACATGGTTCACAACCGTACTACAACCATCTATAGTGCCACATTTGAAACTGCTTCTCTGGCAACATCTTTTAATTTAGGAACAGGGAAAAGTAATACATCCAAATTCCATACAGCTCAATCTGGTGATTTGGCTCCTGAGGTCTTGGAATTTGGGCACCTTATTCTACCACAAGAAAGCATGGACATTCTAAACAAGCACGCAGGCCAGCGCCTCAAGCCTGTTATGCTGCCAAATGAAAAGGATTTGTACATTACTGCTTAGCCAAACAAATCCTACCGCTCTCGCCAGCAGTGCAAGACCTTGTTGGTTGTCTTTCATTTACAACAAGCAGGCCTTGCATATACCTCTATTAGACTACGCTGAGCAGCTGTTGCTGCTTACATGCAAAACAGACAACAAATGTTGCTCTTTAAAATTCCAGTAATCAAGGCATTTATGGAAGGGCTAAAAAGAGGCTTCTATCCCACCAGCACCAGTCTGGACCCTAAATATTGTTCTTACTAGACTCATGGGAACACCCTTTGAAACACTACACTCTAGTGATTTACAGTTCCTCAAATGGAAAGTAGCTTTCTTAGTAGCCATCACATCTTCCAGGTGAATAAGTGAACTTCAAGTGCTCACTTTAGAAGAACCTTTCTTTCAAATTAATCCAACTAAGTGGGTACTTTATATTAGTCCAAAGTTCCTTCCTAAATTAGTTTTTGCATTCCATGTAAGTCAAATAATTGAGCTACTAGTATTCTTCCCTAAACCAGATCCAATAGCAGAAAGAGCTCTACGCTTGCACGATATTAAAAAAGCATTAATGTATTTCATCATGAGAACTAAACTTTTGCGTAGAAGACGCAAATCCCCCAAATGGTACTCCCTATATCAAAAGCTGGAATTGCAAGGTGGATAGTAAGATGTATTCAAACTTGCTACCACAAAGCAAAATGAGCTCTACCTGTAACTCCCAAGGGCTCACTCTACACGTAAAAAAGGAGCCTCGATGACTTTTGGGAAACATTCCACTAGCAGATATCTTTAAAGCAGCAATATAGAATAACCCACACACATACACAAAACACTATTGTGTTGATGTCTTAGCTAATCAACAATCTAGAGTGGGTCAAGCTGTTTTATGAACACTTTTTCAAACATCTACATCAGCAACTAGCGAACCACCACTTTTGGGGAGCACTACTTTACATTGTATGTTAAACACATGCATCTGCGGCCTGTGTTACAACTGAAATGTTACTTAACCTGCAAGCATCTATTCATATCCCGTAGTGCCGTGGTTCATATCCACCCACCCTAATCCCTGGAAGTTACTGGCTAACTTATTTACTTCTCTATTAAAACCTTTTACCTTGTTTTTTTCTCGCAAGCTTATCTTTTCTGTCACTATACTGCTCCTCTTCTAACCTCTCCCGATGAGCCAGAAGCAATCTAATAAGGGAGCCGATCATGCACATTACAGACTATAGGAGGAGTCACAGTACCTTATGAATCGGAAGACTTCTTTGAAGAAAAACAATTTGCAAACTTCCGAGCCCAATACTGGATGAAAGGAGTGTGCTTAGCATATCATTCTACGGCATTACACACTACGAACAAATGCTTACAGGATAAGTAACATATTCCTTCAAACATCTGCTTGCTAGCCACCATGTTAGCATGAGTGTGCTGCTTTGTAGTCTGTGTAGAACATAGGATTTATAACAGCTTATGCTAAACACAGAAAATGTTCCTTATCTAGCAGTACTCGTATCCACGCTCTCGCCTCCCCGGATGCAAGCTCATGCTACAGATTTTCTTTCACATAATATATTCATTCACAGTTAACTGTCCAGCTATGCATTACTCCACTTATCACATTCACTCTTTGAGGGGCACAACGCACTCTGAGGTGGAGTCTTTGTCATGGTTCATTGTGAGTTTGAGGGAGGAGTCACGAAATATCCAGAAATCGAAATGTATTTGGACAAAAACAACTCGAAAGCAGGTGCCCCAACACTAGACCGAACTGGTGTGCAGAGCAGCACTACAACCTACAAACCTATATTTACAGAGTAAGTAACACTTTCTCATTATGCTACCACAAGTCACAACATGATGAATGGGAATGATTCAAGAAAGTAAGTCCAGCGAAAATACAAATTCTGTTGTTGGAAACATGAAAATATTTCTCCTCTAATTGCAGGTTTTATTTTTTCTCGCTCTTAATTTATTAAAGATATATTGCTACTCTTGGAGCAAACGATTACATTGGTATTGCTGGAAGATATGGTGATGTGTACTGTTGCTGTGTAGAGTGGCCTACAAAGCACGTTTCTATCAAGATAGCCACCTACTGCTGGTTTAATAAAATTGATGGTTTGCATCGTTAATTGTATTCGGCTTGTTCCTTCCAACTGATGTTGACTATACTCGCTCATAGTTATCCTTTTTTCTCTTTCAAGCTGTAAGCCTATTGCTGTTTTGAGCTATAAAAGGTCAAGGGTCCCACCCCCACTCCGGTTTCGGAGATAAAAAATCTGGGGGTATGGTTGGACCCTACTCTCAGTTTTGCATGCCACACCAAAAGGACTGCGGCCTGCTGCTTTGGCATTTTGTGTAACTTGAGACCTGCACTCGAATATTTTGACGCCGCGACCCATCAACTTGTGGTTCAGGCGACGGTGCGGTCTCGGCTTGATTATGCCAGCTCCCTTTTTATAGGGTTAATTCAGGCCGAGCTCACCCGCCTCCAGCGAGTGCAAAATGCAGCCGCCAGAGCAGTTGTAGGCCTCCCTAGGTTTTGTCCTGTGTCTCAAACCTTGCGTGCTCTCCATTGGCTACCCATCAGGCAGAGGATTCACTTTAAAGTACTATGCATGTCCTTTAAGATCTTAAAAGGTCCCTCCGCCCAGATTCTTCATAATCTTCTGTGTCCTTACATTCCGGGTCGTTCCCTACGTTCTTCGGACCGGGAATTAGCAGCAGTCCCACGTTTCAAACGCAGCCGAGCCTGGGGGCGCTCCTTTCGGGTGCGTGCTGCTGCTCTGTAGAATGCCCTTCCATTTGAAATTCGGACCCTTGTCGACCTGCTCTCATTCCGCAGGGCTGTCCAGACTCTACTGTTCCCATAGTCCTCTCCCTTCTTAACGTTCATCTTCTCAGTTATGTTGTGTGGATTCCTTGTCAGGCGCCGGGACGCTCCTTCGCTGGAGCAACTGTGCGCATAATAAATGCCAATAACATAACATAACAATCTTTTAGGTTTAAAGTATTTTATTCATTCAGTGTGACACATCCAAACTTATATATAGCAATATAAGATCAGCAAATGAAAAGGAGCAAAAGTCCGGCATGTCACAACATTTTAGCCCAAACATTCCTCACTGCCCCAATGCCCCCCCAACTCCTCCCCCCACCCGCCCCCCCCACTGTCTAGTGCGCTACTAACATGCAGCCTATCTCCCGAGGCTATAGGCAATTGGGGAGGAGGATCTTATCCCTCTCACTGATCTGGCGGGCTCGTAAGCCGTAGGAGGCGGAGGTACCTCGGGCAAGTGAGCTCCCTGAACTCTGTGAGCAGCAAAGAGTGAAATGGTTGCCACAGTTCATTAAATTGCGTTACATCCCCAGCCACCACCAAAGACAATTTCTCCATCCCCAGCACCTGCCAAAGTCTGTGGAGCCAGCCCGTTATTGTGGGTACTGTATCTGTACGCCAATGTATCAAGATATTCTGGACAGCAGAGCCGAGTGCAATGGCGATCTGTCTACCTCTTCTGGACTTGAGGGGATACATTAGAGCATTTGGGAGTCCTAGCAGGGTATATGCCGGGAAGCGCGGGAGCTCTATGCCGAAATGAGTCAATTTCATCGAGCACTTCCTTCTAGTAGACAGTTAAGAGAGGACCGTCCCAGAGAATGTGCGTGAGTGTGCCCCGATGTCCGCACCCCCGCCAGCACGTGTCCGTCTTACTATGGTTGAACTCATGAAGCCGCTCAGGCGTATAATACCAGTAAGTGGACACTTTAGTAAAGGTATCTGTGAGGCCCATATGATAGGCTGAGTGACGTGCCCTATAAGATATGTGGTCCCATTCCTTGGGGCTCAGTGTCCTCCCAAGCTCCCGTCCCATCTAACCCTCCCTGGATTGTGGAAGTATGTGGAGGGTAGTTGCAAAAACTTATACAGGTCCGAGATTAGTTTCGAGTCCGATGTACGGGACAACAGCCATCTCTCACACGGTGAGAGCATCCTATCCGCCACCTCCCGCACCTGTGGCTGAAGGGCCCAATGCCGAACCTGCATGTAATGGTGTCTCTCCGTTTCAGGGAGTGAGAATTCCTGCCGAAATTGTGTGAACGGGATGATACCCTCGGGGCCATACAGGTGACATAAAGCTCTACATCCTGCCTGCCGCCAATGTGTGAAAGCTCCTTTCTCCATCCCGGGGGTGAAGACAGGATTATCCACTAGCGGCGCATCCCAAACCCGCAAAGGTACTCTAGTAATGAAGGATGCGTAAAGATTCTTAGGCCGATGAGTCCGGTGCAGGAACGGTATCTCCTGCAGAGGCCGCCCCGCCATCGCTTGGTCCTGGAAAAGCCAATGCTTATCCGACTCCCACCTGCACCATACGACCAAGTATCTCAATTGCGACGCCTGAAAGTATTTCCGGAAGTCGGGAATGCCCAAGCCTCCAGCGTCAGGAGACAAAAGAGAAAGGGTCCTGCGTAGCCTAGGCTTTTTCCCCTGCCAAATGAAACAGGCTACGTCCGATTGCAATTGCTGTATCCACCCCTTCGGCGGCAGCAGCGGCAGGGCCCTGAATAAGTAGAGCACTTGTAGCAAGATCGTCGTCTTGACGGAAGCAATCCTACCCAACCAGAAAAGGATGCCGCGATTCCAGCGGCCTAGCTCGGCCTTGATCTTGACACCCAAGGCCAAGTAGTTGGCTGAGACCATGGCTGGCAACGTAGGGGCAATCTGAATCCCTAAAAACGGTATCGCCTCCGAGGACCAAAGTAACGGGAACCTGTTCTGCAAGTACGCCTTGGTATCAGGCGCCAGAGATATATCCAAAGCCACCGACTTCCTCATATTTACTTTAAAGCCCGAGACCGTGCCGAATGCCGCCAGTTCTTCCATACAGGCCGGAAGTGATGTCCGGGGTGTAGCCAATGTGAAGATGACATCATCAGCGTAGAGACTGACCGCATGGGTAAAGCCACCCATCCGTATCCCTTCCACCGCCGGTCGAGTCCGCACCCGATGAGCGAGCGGCTCCATGTAGAGAGCGAAGAGCAAGGGTGAGAGTGGACAGCCCTGCCTTGTGCCTCTCTCAATGGGGAAGGCTGCGGAAGTATGGCCATTAACCCGGACCACCGCTGATGGCTCCTTATAGCAGTTGAGGATCATAGAGCGAAACCGTTCTCCAATACCTGCCTTCACCAGCACTTGTTCCAAGAAGGGCCAGTGCATGCGGTCAAACGCTTTTTCTGCGTCGACCGTGAGCATCATCCTCTCACCCGGAATCCGGGATGCCTTCTCCAGCAGGTGGACCACCCGTTTTGTATTATCCACCGTCTGCCGTCCCGGAACAAAGCCCGCCTGATCCGGAACAACAAGGCCGGGCAGATGAAGCGCCAAGCGGCTTGCCAAGATCCCAGTATAAAGTTTCAGGTCGACATTTAAAAGAGATATCGGCCTAAAAGATTCACAGTGTTTGGGATCTTTCCCCGGTTTGGGGATTACCGTGACGGAAGCCCTCAAGGCGGGATGGCTCCAGGTTCCGCGAAGGAATTGAAAAGGCGGGCGATGATTGGGGCTAACGATCCGCAGAACGTCTTATAGAAGAGGGCCGAGTAGCCATCCGGGCCTGGTGCTTTGCCGTGCTTAAGTCTGGCAATGGCCGTCACTACTTCCTCTATGCTAATGTCCCTGTTTAGGTGGTCCGCCTGTAGCGGGTCCAAGGAGGGCAAAGTGATCGATTCTAGGTAGGAGGTCATAGCCGGCACATCCACGGGTCACCCGCATAGAGGTTGCCGTAGAACTCCCGGAACGCGGCCGAAATGCAGGCGTCATGCGTCACTATACCGCCCATGGGGTCAGAGAGTTCTTTCACCAACTGGCTCTGCCTAGTGGCCCGGAGTCTATTGGCCAAAAGTTTGCCACAGCGATCCCCCCCCAGTATAAAACACATGGCGTAGTCGAAGGGCCGCATATTCCGCCCGGCCCACATATAAGGCGGCAAGAAGTTTCCTTGCTTCTTTAAGCTGCCGCCAAATCCTCGGGGCCCCAGTTCTGCGATGAATCAGCTCCAATTCCCGGACCCTGTCAGTGAGCTCATCCCTCTTTATCTTGCGCTCCCTATTTTCGGCCACAGACATCGATAAGAACTCTCCTCGGAGGACCGCCTTCAAAGCTGCCCACTGGGTGGCTCTGGTAGTATCTGTGTTGTCATTGTGCGCTAAATATTCACGAAGTACCTGCTCAATACGGTCCATCACCGTTTTCCTGTGGAGCAGAGTATCCCGGAGGCGCCAGACCCTCGCCAGGGCGGCAGACGGTGGCAAGCAGAAGGATGCCTCAATAGGGGCGTGATCCGACAGGGAAATAACCCCCATGCCTACGGTAGTCGCAAGGGCCTGCACCGGGGAGGTGACCAGGAGGTGATCAAGCCTCGCGTAGGTCTTGTGCGCGTGGGAGTAGTACGAGTAATCCCTGTCCACGGGGTGCTTATGACGCCAGAGGTCCTGGAGGTCCACCTCCGCAAGTCGCGCCTTGCAACCAGCTGAGAATTCCCCGACTTGCGGGGAGCGCTGAGCCGATCTGTCGACCACCGAATCAAAGACCATGTTAAGGTCGCCCCCGAGGATAACATGCCTGTCCGGCGAGGCTGAAATCTCTTCCACCGCAGACTGCAAGAACCGCTCCTGTTTGTCATTAGGACTATAAAGAGAGCCTATTGTGAATATCATGCCCCCCACCCGAAACCTATGTGCCAACATCCTCCCTTTAATTTCTGCGAATTTATGGATGTGCTCCCCCCTGAAGTGTCGAGCCACTAGAATCGCTACCCCGGCTGTCTTGGTAGGACCTGAAGAAAAGAACTGCGTCGGAAATTTACAAGAGCGTAGCCTATGTGTGTCCTGTGGCAATAGGTGGGTTTCCTGAAGGAGGCAAATGTCCGCTTGGGTGTTCTCCAACAGGGAAAGCACCGCTCGCCGCTTAACGGGATTGTTCAGACCCCTGACATTCAGGGTCACGATTTTAAAGGAATGAGGAGGCATAGGAAGAAATGTGTGTAAAGGCGCAAGTGTCCTGCATGGTGAATACCGTGGGTGAGCATACTCCCTCAAACAGCAAGTCGGTCACCCACCAACAGTATGCACCGCCTCTCCCCCTTGCGCACCGCGGCCTAGTACCAACCACCAGCCCCAGTGCGACCAATTCACGCGCCAACCTCACAGACCCCCCCTCCCTTGCACCAACCTATCGGCGCAAAGCAAAATGGAGAAACTCAGGCAAAGCAACATTTCCTAATACAGCGCACTGGACAACTTCTTTCCCCACACCCAACTCCCACGAACCCTCCCGGTACCCCAACACCCCAAAACAACTCCTTCCAAACCCCAAACACTGTCCCCGTCCCTCCAAAAAAAGAGTCAAGGAAACCATTGTCCAAGGCCGGCCCAAAAAGGCAAGTCTATGGGAAAGTCTCGACAGTGGACGTCCAGCCACAACCCCACCCCCGCTCCCCCCGCACTCCCCCAGGCCCCCAAACCTGCAGCTCAAAAAAGAAGCAATGTCGATCTCACCCCGGAGAATTCTTAGGCGGTCAAAGCAACCTCCTCTGTCGCAGTTTCTCTAGCGACCTCCCGCACAGCATTATCCATCTCAGCCCGGATAGTAGGCGAGTCCGGTCTCACCGAAGAAGTCGAAGACCTGCGGCCAGGGATCGATTGCCAGCCATCCCTGGTGATCCGGCGACGACGTGGAGTGGGGCCATCTTCGTCAGTCGCCGTGATGCCCAATACAGTACAGGTGTCCTGAAGGGAGCGCAGCTGATGCAATATTCCGTTCCAGCGGAAGATAATACGGAAAGGGTGGCCCCAAGAATATTGAATGGCATGCTCCCGCAAGAAATCAGTCACAATCTTAAGACTTGCGTTTCTGTAGGGTGACCACTGAAAGATCTTGAAAGAGGGCCACCCCATGGCCTCTGAACTCCAAGGAGGGCTTAGTGCGAGCTACCCCTAGAATCCTTTCTTTCAGGGGATAGTCCGGCAGGAAAGCCAGAAGATCGGGGGGAGGCGCCGGGGCTCTACGTCGTGGGCCCACTCTATGTGCCCTATCGATCCTGAGAGTGAAGTCTGTCGGCTCACCCAGGACTTCCCTAAACAGATCTTGCAAGTATGCGGCCGCCTCTTCCCCTTCTTCTCCGAGCGGAACGCCCCGGACCCTGATGTTGTTCCTCCGGGAACGGTTCTCGAGGTCCTCCACATGGGATTGTAGATCAATCTGCTGGTCTCGGAGCCTAATCACTTCCTGCTGAAGCTGTGTGAGTTCCTCGTCCCGGGCACGTCACGCTTCTTCCACGGATGAGACCCTTTCTCCCAGGCCATCAACCTCTCTCCGGACCTCTCGTACCTCCCCCGCTACTTCCTGCGTGAGAGTCTGGAGGTCATCCCGTAGGGAGCTAAAGAGCGACTCAAGGAACGACCTAGTAACTGGTGGCTCCCCTCCGCTCGCCCCCTGTGAACTGCTAGACTGACTGGGGGAGGGCTGTCCACGGTCCTGCCGAGCATTGCTCCTGTTCAGCATCTCCGGCAGGGTGCGGTCACCCTTCCTGTTCCCCCTGTTGCCGGCCATCTTGGGCGCCGAATAAGAGTGTTCAATCCTCACCAGCGATAGTAGCGTTCACAACACCACTTAGCTACCCGCTGTGTGACCGCCCTGACCGAAGAGGCCGCACGTCGCTCCTGTAGTGCAGTCCAACACCCGTTCTCCACCGCTCCGTGCTCTCCGGGCGGAGACTCCTGCCCACTCCACCTCAGTGCTAGGCCGGCGGGATGTAGCTTCCAGGTCAAAATGGCGTCCACGCTCCGTAGCACGCTGCCTCTCAAGCAGCCCCCGAGCGGACCCCAAGCCGTACACAAGGGAGCCAACAGGTCCCCGCGGCAGTCGTTTCAAAGGCTTCTGAGACTCCTCTGGGCCCGAGCTGCACCACCAGGCACCCACCACTTCCTGTCCGGTTTCAGCGGGTGGGACGTTCTCGTGCCCCGTGCCAGGCCGGCAAGGCCTCCGAAATCCTCGGCACCGGTCCCATCCACGGCTGTAAATCGGTCGTTCGTCTTGGCGGGGCCCCAACTTCTCACCACTCCGGTCGCTTTCGTTCAGCGCCACAGTCCGCGGCTCCGCACTGCAGTAGGGGGCGGACCCGAGCTGGTCCCCGCTCCCCTCTAGGCCGCGCCAGCTGCCTCCGCACAGCGCCTCAGGCTCGAGTTCGCTCACAGGGCGGACCCAACGGCACTTCCGGTCGGGCCGCAGCTTTCGAAGGTCGCGGCTCGGCTTCCACAGTCCGCCAAAAGTGCCTTTTGGCGCGCAGATTTCTCTCCCAGCAAGGTCCACCAGTTCTCCACTGCACCCGCCGTCGCCAGCTAGCGACGGTGGGGGGAGATCAGCGATAAATAAGGTGCTCAGGGGCCTGGGCCGGAGGAGCTCGCCGAGGTCGCGTCCTTCTACTCCGCCATCTTGCCACGCCCCCCACAGCAATCTTTTAGACTAAAAGCGTTCTGCTGTGTGCTTTTCATACACAGCCTCCCAAGCTCTATCACTTGCGCTCTGCTGATGTGTGCGCTGTGTCACAAGTGCCCCATCATGGCTGTTAATAACTGAGTTTATGCCACTCTGCCCCAAACTATTTAGGTATATACTCTTTCCCCTGGTGTTCTGACCATTCTTCGACTCCTATGTCTTTGCTATTTACCTAGCAAAGGTCTGGGGCCAAAAGACACACTTTATCCAGCCTAGTAGCCGTTTTGGCAATAATTATCCATTGCACTAGATGGAAATAAGGAAACTCTTAAAATGTATATGATTTTACATATTTAAACGATAATATTCCATTTAACAACTCTACCTCCTGCACAGTTTCTGGTTGCATCTTTTAGTTGGAGGTGGGGGTCTGTGTTTTAGATGAAAGGCTCATAGGACTGAGAGGGCAGAGATGCTATGTAATGTGTGGTACACAATAACTAGTGCCTTATATATAATGTGGAGAAACCAGTTTAGACTCTTGACTCTTTCGACCAAACAAAAGAAGCCTCAAGTGTTTTTACCGAGGCCTATTCCCCACTAAATAGTCTTGCATGCATTCACAAATCAATGCTGCATGAATATTGATGTGCATGTTGGCGGCATTCATACGTAACGTTTGTAGCTGAACAACTTCCCTCATTGTACGGTGTAAGTGATGAACACGTCATTTGTTCCTACGCATCATGAACATTATATTGGATGCAGATGATCCTTCCTACTGAACTATTCTGTTGGCGAAAACCTTAACGTGCCATGGTTGCAATTAAATATGTAATGTAATGTAATGGTGTCTTGTAAAGCGCATGTATCACCCCGCCCTAGGGTATCTCAGCGCTGTAGACCGCTGGGGAACCCGTCATGGCTTTCCCTGTGAGATGGTCCCTGCTGGGTATCTCCAAGGTGAAACCAGGCATGTGGGGGGCCGTTGTGGAGATAAGGCAAACTAATGCCCAGAGTTGCCTAGTGTGATCCCTGGTTAGAGTAGGCACCGAGGCGAGAATTATCGAGTCCGCTGACCCTGGTCCACGACCCTGCCGCTTCGGGAATTGAACCCTGGTCCCGGGCCGTCCTCTGCTTCCGGGTCTGCCGCCTCTAACCAGTGAGCCACACCACTCCACAGTTGAGTATTTAGGGCCAATCAACCATCAGTTTGATACCTTGGAAGAGGTGGTTGTGAGTCTACTTTATTAGATAGGACAAAAACATGTTTTATGTACGTTTTATTTGAGGACCACCTTATCAATTACTGTTAAAAATCAAAGTGGTAGCAGGCCTTCCCCTCAGGGTTCAGTCTTCCAACTGGACTGCGGATTGATATTTTGACTGGGCACTATTACAGAAACAAATCATTTGTTTGTGCATTATAGTTTTAGGTATATTCTGGGTCATTTGGATCGGCTTTGGTTCTACTCTGAAACCAGTCCACAGAATGAAACCAATCCTTATGAAGATTTGTTCGTTTTCTTTTTGGAAAAAACATTGTTGGAGTGCTTCACACTGCCCTCTACTTGGGTATGTTTGAGGTCTCATTTGCAGAATGAACAATGGAGGGGTAAGGCGTTCGAAATGGTGACCTCTGTCTGGAAGAACAATGTGACGGAGCACATGTTCAAATCCGTGTTAAATGGTGATCTTCCTGATATTGATAGTATTCAATTATATTACTTCGTATGCTGAATATCCTTGGAAATTCATCTGCATGGTATCAGAGGGTATGTGTAACATATTCCTACTCTCTAATGAAAGCTTGTCTTCTAGACTCCTAAAGAAGATGGGCAAAGAAAAAAGCCACCGTCGGCTGTCTGAACCACTTTTTACATAGGGCGGCCTTTATTCACAACTCTCGTTCAGTTCATTTAAAACTTATACTATGGACTGAAATTTCATAATCCATACTATATATACCTATAGTGGAATCTTGGTGCTTGCGGGTGTCTTGTATGACAAGAACTGGCAGAATAATGGAATGCAATACTTCCTTTTGCTAGATGCATCCAAAAAACTAGATCTGAACTCTTCTGAGAGGTTTCACATCACCTTCAGGTTGAGAAGGCTTATGGTGATGGTGCAGCAATATATAATGTGGAAGTAGTTGTGATGTCAATAGTAAAATATTCTTTTGTCTGTAATGCCAGGTATACTATGCTAAGAAGAAGCGTCGAGCTCAACAAGTCCCGCCTGAGGACTCCAACACGAAAAAAGAGCGAAAGGTCTACAACGATGGATACGATGATGACAACTATGATTATATTGTGAAGAATGGGGAGAAGTGGATGGACAGATACGAAATTGACTCTCTTATCGGAAAGGGTTCATTTGGACAGGTACTATATGCAGACTAGATTTTATCTTCTTGGTTCTAAACACTGTAGATACTTAAGTTTGTTTTGCTGATTCTTTGCTGGTATTTACAGTGTGCTTTTTTCTGGTGTTACTTATGTATATTCTGAGCACTTTATTCTGGTAGTACGTCTGTGTTATACCCAAAAGCACTGATTATTGCTTAACAAATATTTAGTGTTGATATGGCATGTTTCCATCCCTTTTCAGGTAGTGAAGGCATACGATCACCATGATCAGGAATGGGTGGCTATTAAAATCATTAAGAACAAGAAAGCGTTTTTGAACCAAGCCCAAATTGAGCTGCGGCTACTTGAGCTTATGAACAAACATGATACTGAAATGAAGTATTACATAGGTAAGCACATATGTATTTACTTAACAGCATATGTTACTTGGTATGATGCTCTTTAAACTGGTAAATCCATTACTGATTCATCTTCTTAATTGTATCAAAGGAGGAGGGGACACTTGACATCAAACCCTAATAAATTAAATGTTTCTACCTTGCTTGGCTTTGGTACACATGCTCTGCATACACCTACCTTGTAGTTTGCAAGTTGTCTTTCTTCTTGAAAGTCTTTCGAGGCACCAGATAATGCAACTCCTCTCACATTGGGGAATGAGCACGGCACAGACTCAATTGTTTCTTCCCGCTATCGGGTTTGGATGTTCAGAGATTGTTCTGAATACTACAAATCCTTAAAATGTATTTCGCGCCCCTGATGTTCATTTTCATGCAGACTCGTTGGGATAACCAGTTGTCTTCTTGACAACCCTTCGCACTTCTCACATAATCTCCAAAGACATCGTCGGCCAACTTTCCATGCCCTAGAGGCCTTCGGCCTTTGTGACCCCTTTGGGGACCATTTGCTCTTCATCGGCACTCAACACTAGAGAATGCAGACTGTAAGGGGATGATGTAATGGATGCCCTTCTAGCATTGCCCCCAGTGCAGTTTTAAATATCTGTGGTGACATTGTGACGTCTACAACTTGTTTTTCCTCCAACAATGAGTCCACATCCTGTAAGTTCTTCCTCCCCTTCTGTTAGAAGAAAACCCTAAGGTATTAAAGGGAAAGGTGCTAGGCTCAGCTTAAGATGCACCAGCAGACCTTTTCGGAGACTCCAGATATATTCAGGGAAGATCTGTTTGGTATCGAGGAAAGTGAAAAGGCCAGTTTATCCTGAATTCCAGCAATGCAGGCGGCTCTTTGAGTCTATCAGACCAAGAGGAGGTACAAGATGTTAGTCCACCACTGAAGAGCACCGGCCCTTGTATGAAGATCACACTTAGGTCTGCAAGTGCACCATCTGTCCCTTAGACCTACGCCTCCAAGCACAAATTGTCCCACACAAATACAGAGCGCTTCTTCCACTGGGTCTGGCTTGGAGTCCCAAGCTGGGCACAAAAGGCTGCCCCGCATGCCCGCTGCCTTCGGGCTCTGACTGACTCCTGGACAAGGCTTTAAAGTCAACCAAAGCCACAACCAAGGGCATCCAGTCCCAACCGCACCCCTTCCCCACCATCGAGCCCTAAAGACCCAAAGAGTAGTAAGCATTCCCGCCTGCACTACAGGATGATGCCAAATGCACCATCAAAGCCACCACTGAAGATTTATGATGGTGAAAGTTCCTAGGATGCCAAACTCCTAGTCAGCTGTTGGAACCGAGGAATTGAAGGTCCAGATCAGACGCCGCAGGATCTTGATGCCAGGTAGAAAAACCTCTTTATACATATTTTTAACGATCTACACTTTACTCCCACTTTCACAGTGGGATAATATTGCATGATAACCCAAGGGCAGCCTGTGAATCTTGGAACAAGATAGAGTACAAACCAGTCTTCAGTGATCTGAACATTGACCGCTTCAAACTTATGGAACACCATCTTCAAAACCAACTGCCACATTAATAAAGCAATCACGGCAGCACCCACAAGCTCACCATCTCTAGATCTCAGCACCCCCCTCCCCAACACACACACACACACACACATCATAGGCTTTCACCCCTCTTTTTGGCCATGCTGCACAGTATCCTGGATACTGCACAGCAGGGCTAAAATTATTGACAAAGTTAGAGTACAAAAAGTGAGACCTGTTGGCTTGGCTAGTGCCTGCTATGTATCCTGCAGTATATATTAAGTTCTGCATCGTAGGATCTTCATTGATAGTCTTATAAACTAATGCGGCTGTTATCATGGAAGAAATCTATGTACAAAGGAGTTCCCAAAAATGCGTCAGGAAAATATTCTAGTGTTTGACTCAATTAAGATATCCACGATGCAGAAACAGGCATACAGGTATGTACCGTTCGAGGCATGTGGGCTGCTGAATTCATATCTGTGCATAGTCCGCCACCTAGTGTTGGGTCCGGATGATTGCACATTGTTGTCCTGGAAGAGTCTTCGAAGTATCACGAGATAGGTGGCTCCCCTGGACTACAGTGCGCATGGGCATCGCCTCCATCCCCAGATTGTTTTTTTCCGCCATTGGGTTCGGATGTGTTTCGGTTCCCTCTGTCGGAACCGATAGTTGTTCTACTTTATACTCGAGAGCAAAAGGTCTTTAGGCTGGGCGTCGGTATAGTTGCGTACGGTTTTCTTTCTGACTCTCAGCTCCGATCTCTTACTGCCCTTCCACGTGCTTTCGACGCGGACGGGCCTACACTACACCCTTTGCTATGGAGCGGACTCCGTTCAAAAAGTGTCCGCTGTGTCACTCTAAATATTCGCACCTCGACGTGCACCCTGTGTGCAATACCTGCTTGTCACCGGATCACCGCGAGGACACCTGTATGGCGTGTTCGAAATTCCGAAGCAAGAAGACTTTAAAGATCCGCCGGGCCAATCGGCTCAAGGCTCAGTTGTCTGCTTCGGCGCCCCCACCAGATGACATTTTCCAGGAATCTGTCGAGGGAGAAGACGACGTGCGAGGGTCGGACTCTGGGCCCGCGTCCGAGGAGGAGACCTACGACGCGGGTGAGGAGGACTATAACGAAGTCTCCGACGAGGTAGGGGACGACGACCAGGCTTGTGCCACGATGGGAGATAGCTCGGAGGAGGAGCATCTCCATACAGACTCAGGGGTTATTCCCCTTCATGCGGCCCAGGTCGAGGGATCGCCTTCGGGCCTTACCCAAGATCTAACTATGAGTCCTACGTCCCCGCCTACGGGCCCGGTCACGGACATTTCAAAGCCATCACTTATGTTGAAGAAAACGAAAGTGAAGCCAACGGGTCACGCACCCTCGGATGCGAAACCGAAACTGAAAGTTGCGCTGGTGAAGAAGGTTCTGGAGGCGTCAACTTCCAAGAAAACCAAAATGGCCGACTTGAAGAGCCACGCCAAAATGGCCGACCCGAAGCCCTCTGGGTCGGCGCCGAAGGCGAAGGCCCCCGACGCGGCTGCGTCGGCGCCGAAGGGGGTCATGGACCCGAAGACGGTTCCGAGGAAACGTCAGGCCGACGACGCGCCTAGACATGGGGCGTCGGGGCCGAAGAAGAAGTCTACCGGTGATCAGGCTCTCGAAGATGAGGGGTCGCTCGAGCCGGTTCAGCCCTCGGCAGCCTTTACGAAAAAAGTGGGGGACTCCTTACAGCGGATCCGGAAGTCCACTGAGGTTCCTGCTCAGGATACCGTAGCGCCTACGCTCACGCCTAAGCCTACTAAAGAGCAAACGCCCATTCGTTTTACCCTTCCACCCAAGTCGGCGCCGAAGGCCTTCGCGCCGAAACAAAGCGGGCACGCAAAGGAGGTATTGACGCCGAAAGCTGCCTTGGTGGTGTCGAAGCTTCGGCTCCAACCGCTTGCGGTGGAGGAACGTCGTGAGGTGATCGACGCCAACACCGGAAAATTGTCGCTCCTCAAACGAAAGATTACGTCGGAGCCGGCCTTGGAACCTTTTAAGATTCCGCTCAAGAACAAGAAGTACTCTGCGGACTCTTCGGCTCTGATGGAACCTGTGTCCCCACAGGCCTTGGAACACTCGCCGACGCATTCCCCCGCGCCTGATGCGGACGAGGAAGATGCCGAGTACACCTATCCTGCGTACTCTGACCTGGAAGAGGAGCATGTGCCCTGGGCCGCAGGAGGCGACGCAGAAGACCCGCAGTCGAGTCAGGACACTCAACTTTTCGCCGCCAAGACGTCCCCGACAGAGGACTCGGCGGCCTTCCATGCCTTAATAGAGAGAGCTGCAGCGAACCATGACGTCGAACTGCACTCGGACCCCGTGGATGCGGACTTCTTATTCGACACCTTCTCGGTAGCCGAACAGCAAGTCAAGACACTACCGATGCTTAAAGGGGTGCTGAAACATGCACAGGAGGTTTTCAAGGAGCCCACCCGGGCGCGGGTGGTTAACCCTCGCATCGACAGGAAATATAAAGCGGCGCCCACGGATCCCACGTATATTAAGGGACACTTGCCATTGGACTCCCTGGTGGTTTCCAACGCTCGGAAGAGGGCGAATTAGCTGACTACTGGTGACGCTCCTCCCCCAGACAAAGAGTCCAAGATCTTTGAGGCATCAGGCAAACGCATTGCTGCACAGGCAGCTAACATCTGGAGGATCTCTAACACCCAAGCCCTGCTTGCACGTTATGATAGGGCCCATTATGACACATTAGAGGCCATTCTGCAACACTTGCCTGACCAATACAAGGAGGCGGGAGAGATGCTCATTCAGGAGGGTAAACTCATTACAAATGCATCCATCAAATGTGCCCTAGATGTGGCAGACACTGCCTCCAGGGCTATCAATACAAGTGTGTTACTTAGACGCCATGCCTTGCTTCGAATCTCGGGGTTCAAACCCGACATCCAAACCACGATATTGAGTCAAACGGTGAATCCTGACCATCTGTTTGGCCCTGAGGTGGATGCCTCCCTAGAAAAGATGAAAAAAGATACAGAAACTGCCAAATCTATGGGGGCTTTACAAAGTCAGCAGTTTCGGGGTGGTTCCTTTCGCCGCTCCAATTCAAAAGGCACCTCAAGGGGACAGGCATCCCAGTCCACACAATACTACAAGGGTAACACCCAGCCCTCGTATAACAACAACAAGGGCAGGGGTGGCTACAGAGGCAATAATATCAAAGGCAGGGGACGTGGAAACAATGGCTCCAGGTCCACCACCACCAACAAGCAGTGACGTCTTGTCACTGCCCCCCGATCACACGACACCTGTCGGGGGGAGACTCCAGCAGTTCCTGCCGGCGTGGAGGTCCATCACCACGGACAGGTGGGTGAGGTCTCTTATCCAGTACGGGTACTGTCTAGAACTTACGTCCATTCCACCGGACATACCGCCAAGAAGCCGTGCTATGTCCGGCGAGCACTTGACCTTGTTGCAGCAAGAAGTTCTAGTCATGCTGCAAAAAGGGGCGATAGAGCTCGTTCCATTGCAAGAGCGGGGACCAGGGGTTTACTCCCTGTATTTTTTGATCCCCAAACAGGACGGATCACTCAGACCGATCCTGGACCTCAGGCCCCTGAACTGGTACATCAACTCGGAGCACTTCCATATGCTCACATTGCAGCAGGTGCTTCCCCTGCTTCAACAGGGGGACTTTCTGGCTACGCTGGATCTGAAGGATGCCTATTTTCATATTCCCCTGCATCCTTCCCACCGAAAGTATCTCAGATTCACGATCTTAGACCAGCATTACCAGTTCAGAGTCCTGCCGTTCGGGGTCACCACGGCACCAAGAGTATTTACGAAATGCCTAGCGACTGTGGCGGCGCATCTCCGTCGCCAGCACGTCCACGTCTTCCCATACCTGGACGACTGGCTCATTCAAGCAAAGACGGAACAGCAGTGCGTAGACCACGTGTCACGCACCATTCACCTCCTGCACGATCTGGGATTCTCTCTGAACTACCCAAAGTCCCATCTCCAGCCCGCCCACGTGCGACAGTATCTGGGCGCGACAATCGACACTCTGGCAGCCACTGCGCAGCCGAATTCAGTGAGAATCGCCAGTATCCAGGCGCTGATCCAACGATTCAGACCCCAACACTCGCTTCCAGCGAAAGTGTTCATGCAGTTGATAGGCATGATGGCCTCCTGCATCTCCATTGTCCCGCACGCGAGACTACATATGCGTCCGCTTCAGGAGTGCCTAGCACGTCAGTGGACTCAGGCTCGTGGGCAACTGACAGACCTAGTGTTGGTGAGCGGTCGGGCGTACAACTCTCTGCATTGGTGGAATCCACAAAACCTTTGCAAGGGCCGACCATTCCAAGAGCCTGTCCCACAGATCATCCTGACGACGGACGCCTCTCTCCAGGGATGGGGAGCACATGTACTCCACTACACTGTGCAGGGACTATGGACACTTCAGCAAAGGAAGATGCACATCAATGTGTTGGAACTGATGGCAATCTTCATGGCCTTAAAGGCGTTCAAAGTACATCTGTGCAACAAGGTCGTGTTGATCCGGACGGACAACATGACGGCCATGTACTACATCCAGAAGCAGGGAGGTACACACTCTCCACAGCTGTCTCATCTGGCTCAGAGCATGTGGAAGTGGGCCATTCAGAGGAACATCTTCCTCATGGCAGAGCATCTCCCGGGCAAGGACAATCAAATGGCAGATCTGCTCAGCAGGCACAGCCATCAGATGCACGAGTGGGAGATACATCCATCAGTACTCCAACCGTACTTCCAAAAGTGGGGTCATCCAGAGATAGACCTGTTCGCCACAAAGGAGAACGCAAAATGCCAAAGCTTCGCCGCCAGGTTCCCACACCCCCAGTCACAGGGCAATGCGATGTGGATGAACTGGTCAGGCAGATTTGCGTACGCTTTCCCCCAGCACCTCTGATACCCCTGGTGGCACGCAAGCTCAGGCAACACTCGATGACGCTCATCCTGGTTGCTCCAACGTGGGCTCGCCAACCATGGTACACCACGTTTCTGGAACTCTCCGTGGTACCGCATCAAAGGCTTCATCTCACTCCCAGCCTTCTGACGCAGAGCCATGGCGACATTCAGCACCCAGATCCGCAACAGCTCAACCTGGCGATCTGGCTCCTGAAGTCCTAGAGTTTGGCTACCTCAATCTTCCTCCCGATTGCATGGACATCATTCGGGAGGCAAGGAAGCCCACTACTAGAGCTTGTTATGCGGCTACATGGAAGAGGTTTGTCATCTACTGTGTGGACCACAGCATTGACCCGCTAGATGCTTCCATTCAAAACATCATATGTTACCTCTTTCACCTGTATCGATGTAATCTAGCGTACTCTTCCATCCGCATTCACCTGTCTGCTATGGCAGCATACCTCCAGAATAGGCAGCACCTGTCACTCTTTAAGGTCCCTGCTATCAAGGCTTTTCTGGAAGGACTCAAAAGGGTCATTCCACCAAGGACTCCACCAGCTCCAGAATGGAACCTCAATGTGGTTCTTACAAGGCTGATGGGTCCTCCCTTTGAGCCACTGCACTCTTGTGAGCTCCAGTTTTTTAACTTGGAAGGTTGCGTTCTTAGTAGCAATTACATCGCTACGGAGGGTTAGCGAGCTGCAGACGCTCACCATCCAAGAACCTTTCTTCCAGGTCCGTGCTAACAGGGTGGTGCTCCGCACTAACCCTAAATTCTTACCCAAAGTGGTCTCACAGTTCCACATAAACCAAACAATTGAATTGCCGGTGTTTTTCCAAAACCCAGAGACGCTGGCGGAGCGTATGCTCCACACTCTTGATGTGAAAAGGGCCTTGATGTACTATGTGGACAGGACAAAAGATTTCCGCAAAACCAAACAACTTTTTGTTGCTTTTGCCACACAACACAAGGGAAATGCAATCTCCAAAGCGGGGATTGCTAGATGGATAGTAAAGTGCATTCAGATCTGTTACGCTAAAGCTAAGCGCACTCTCACTATCCCACCGAGGGCCCACTCCACTAGGAAGTTGGGGGCCTCTATGGCTTTCCTAGGTAGCATTCCCTTAGAAGACATCTGTAGAGCAGCCACATGGTCTACCACACATACTTTCACTAAGCACTACTGTGTAGACGTGCATTCCAAACAGCAGGCAGCTGTTGGTCAGGCTGTTCTAAAAACGCTTTTTCAGACTGCTGCAGCTGGCACGGGCGGCCGCCGTTAATGGAGGGACTGCTATGTATTCTATGCACAGATATGAATTCAGCAGCCCACATGCCTCGAACTGCAAATGCTACTTACCAGTATGCATCTGTTCTTGGCATGTAGGGCTGCTGACATTCATATCGCCCACCCTCCTCCCCGGCGCCTGTAGCAGCTGCAGTATTTATTCATATACACACATATGCTCATAGCATGGTCATCACTCACTTTCTTCACTCCATCTCTGCCAATGGCTAAAAACAATCTGGGGATGGAGGCGATGCCCATGCGCACTGTAGTCCAGGGGAGGAGCCACCTATCTCGTGATACTTCGAAGACTCTTCCAGGACAACAATGTGCAATCATCCGGACCCAACACTAGGTGGCGGACTATGCACAGATATGAATGTCAGCAGCCCTACATGCCAAGAACAGATGCATACTGGTAAGTAGCATTTGCATTTTCTTTCAAAGTAGCGATGCACAAAATTAAGAGAAGACCAGGGGATACAGAGGTGTGCATATATAGGGGCACATAATTAGTAGTGCAGGGTTGAAGATATGTTTCTGAGGGTCCAGAATCCAGTGAAATTTAGACCAGGATGAGGTAATATTTGAAGAGGTGAGTCTTCAATTCCATCTGAAAGTGAATGACGGAGTGAGTTTGCCACACTGATAAGAGGCCTTTCTGTCCTTTGTGGTATTTTGCTTTGCGATGTTGTTGCTGAGGGAATTTGTCTACAGAGAACTTGATTTTGTTTGCCAGCTCTGATGGGTGACTGTCATACACAAGAGAACCTGTCAGACATTTACAGGTTACTTTTACCTGTGCTGTTTAGGTAATTTGATTTGTTGGGCATAGCCATCTTTATGGTGTTTTTTCTTCTAATTATTTATGTTACAGTACTTGTGGATTGTAATATATATATGTATGTGTGTGGCAACAATAACTTTGATAATAAAAGTACCGTTTTACCTTTCTTAAAATTCTGTTTTGTTTCTTTTGCAGTGCATTTGAAACGGCACTTTATGTTCAGAAATCATCTCTGTCTGGTGTTTGAGCTTCTCTCCTACAATTTATATGACCTTCTTCGTAACACCAACTTCCGTGGTGTATCTTTAAATCTCACTCGCAAGTTTGCCCAGCAACTCTGCACTGCTCTCCTATTTCTGGCCACTCCTGAACTCAGCATCATCCATTGTGACCTGAAACCTGAGAACATTTTACTTTGTAACCCCAAACGTAGTGCCATAAAAATTGTGGACTTTGGTAGTTCCTGCCAGCTGGGGCAAAGGGTAAGTACTAGCCTTGTTTTACAAAACAGAAGATTGATTCCAAGTTAGGAAGCAAATGCTGGATTGACAATGACATTTTGTGTGATAAAATACATGCTTAGGAATCATGGGCAAGTATTGTTCTATATGTGCAACTTAAGTTTTATCAAAACATGCCCTAACCTGTAATGTAAGCAGCTGTTTAACTGCAAAAGCAAGCTACATTATTACTGCATTATACATAGTCTACAGAAATAAGTGGTAATAGGAAATATCTGCAAATTCTTTGCTATTTAATTGTTCCATCATAATGTGTCAACAGTTAGCCTAATTCGGAAAGCATGTAAGTATGTAAAAATACCACTGTTGTCATAAAATCCCAGTTTTGGTTCCACAGAACCTGGCAATGTGGATTTGTATGTTCCTAAGGTGAACTCAAGGATGCAGAAGTTCTACAATTTGAAATGCTCCAAGCATTTAACGAGCATTCGTTTTGTGGTGGCGAGTTCTCCTAGAAATTATAGTCTTCGACATCCATGAATGTGCATGGTATTCATGAAATCTTGAAAAAGTCACACATTTTCTCCACATCTAGGAGGCATTTTATTGCAGCAAATATTACACTCCTTCACAATCCCTTTGTAAGATAGCGTGCTCTGAGGCAAGTTATTTTTGTGTTTCTCGTTAGTAGGTTGACCCTCATGACCCCAATTTTTTGTTTTCACTGTCTTATTCTTTTGCTCTCATTTCTCATGCCTCATCCTATCTCCACGGCCCCTTCTAGGGCGGTAGTTGACACCTTCCGCTGTACATCCATGTGTTGGATTCCTTGTTTTCTTCCCTTGTGTGTTCAGACCTTATTAACACATTTCCTTTCCCCTTCCCTTCATTCTGTACCTGCTACACTTTTGTGTAGCTGCTTGTTGTAAAATTCATAATGTATCTTTCGAGGAATCTCTTCCATTTAATTTTCTAATGGTACCCTAGCTATCTCCTTGCCCTTCCTCTGCCCAACAAACTTTATTGCTTTCCCTCCAAAAGAGGTAGCTCACTGACATGCTACTTTGTTGTATTCTCTACTACTGTTCTACAAACCTTTCTTTCTCATTGGTTTTAATAAATTCACATGCTTGAATCATTCACAGCCATAGAGTTGCCATTTTATTATCATAATCACCTCCTTGGAAGTAACCCAAACGTGAGATGAATACGCTGATCGCACCCCCCCCCCCCCCCCCCCCCCCATTTGGGCTACGTTTCACCTGTGAATGAAGCCCCTCCGTTATCTTTTCTTTGATAAGTTTTCTACATTTCAATTTGTTAATTTTCTTTGGTCCTTTCAACCTAGTAGGCAGGGTTCTCTCAGTAGATTGTCTGACAAACAAATGAATTAGACATGTCTGACTTCACAAAAGGCCTCTTCAGATCTTGTAGCTCGTTTGGAAATCTGTGCCTTTATACTTTGACCTCAATAATTGTGGTTATTGTCACCTGTTCTTTAACCTTTCAGCTACTGCCTGCAAAATATGCAGGAAACTCACTTCAAAGACCCTAAACTGCCCTGTGGATTGCCTGCTACCGTAGCAGCAAAGGTCCCTGACCAAGGACAAACCTTTTATTTGGGGCGAGTCAATATTGAGCTCCCCTCCACTAACTTTAAAAAGTTGGAAATGAAGGGGAGCTCTAAGATTTATTATACCATAGAGGATACGGAAGAAAATTTAAATCCCAAATGATAACCCTTCTAGGAGTAAAGTTCTTTACCCACCACCACACTCCACCACCCATCGGACTTGCTACCTGTTGACTGTTGTAAATAAGTTCCTTGATTCAGCAGTAGTATGAAAGGAGATTTATTCAAGAGCACAGCAGTAAAGGACCCAGCGCCTGCTGACCAGTCAACCAACTGCCCAATCAGAACCTGGAGCCCCAGTAAACATGCTTATTCTAGAACAAGACAGAAAGAGCATGGAGTAGAATGAAGGTCATAGAGAGAACAGGATATACAAGCAAATAGTTTACAACACATCTTCCATCTTTATAAACAAAAGAATAACACATCAATTGCAAAAATAATCATTGAGAGAAGGAGGTGGTTTACGATACCTTGAAACCCTAGAAGTGGAAAGAGAAGGAGGTAGGGAAGGAGAAGAATCAATGATGGTGCTTGGAAAACTAGAGGAACCAGAATCCGATACATCACCACCGCCAAAACAAGACCTGTCCGAAGGAGGAGAGAGAGGAACACACTCTTGAGATAAAAGCATGTAACCACTACCCCCCTCTTCATTTGAAGAAACAACAGAAGAATTATGAGAAGCAGCAACAGAGTTATCAGATACAGGTTGAAAAGGTGTTTGCCCATTTTTGTGATAAACAGCAACCCGCCTCAAATTCCACTTCTCACCATTATCAAGAAGAACATAATTAGGGAAAACTTTTCTAACAGTAAAAGGTCCCCTAAATTTTGTCAAACCCATAGCACACCTTCCAGGTTGTACTTTAACCAAATCCCCTTTTGAAATCTTACTTCCGACAGTGAGAGAATGCAAAGTAGAGTTGGAATCCACAAAATCACCTCTACTCAAAAGTTGTTTGACCCAAGCAGGAACCAGTTTGGACCCAGGAGCCCTTCCACGCAAGATTTCAAAAGGAGATTTCGTGCAATTACCATGAACAGTTGTTCGATGAGCGCACACCATTTCCTGGACAGGATCAGACACACAACCACCACTAGACACAGCCAGTTGAATTGTTCCCTTCACCAACCTATTGAACCTTTCACAAATCCCATTACCCTGTGGATTATAAAGTGAAGTCCGATGGTGGGACACACCAGAGTGAGAAAGAAAAGACTGCATTTTCTGCGACACCAATTGGGTCCCATTGTCGGTAACAATAACACTGGGAAAACCCTCACATTGAAATAAAGACTTTAAAAACTTTTTAGTGGTCTCTGTGGTGATATCCTTTACAAATTCAACAACTATCCACTTTGAAAAAACATCAACACACACGATGGCAAAACGTTGATGCAGATTAAGCTCAGACATGGGTCCAATAAAATCCAGGCATATGGTATGCCACGGCACACCTGGACAGAAAATATCACCCATGCTAGTGCCAACAGCCACCTTCAGTACAAAAGGGGGTGGCAATGGACGGAGCATCTGAACCAATCAAACACTCACACCCAGTCAAAAGATCTGGGTTTAATCCATCACCGTTCTTTAGCTCACTCTGCCACCCCAGTTCAGCGTGGCTATATGCAAATCAGTCTGACCCTGTGCCTCATGGGAATAGTCCAGCTAGAACTGCCAAGCCATGCCTTCCCTGGACCGGAAACAAGCTTCCGGCTTGCTTGAATCCAGTGGCAAAGTGAGCAAGGGACTCACGTCTGAGCATACCCTGCCACACTTATGGCGGCCAAAAGCGGTACAAAAGGGGGTGGCAATGGACGGAGCATCTGAACCAATCAAACACTCCCACCTAGTCAAAAGATCTGGGTTTAATCCATCACCGTTCTTTAGCTCACTCTGCCACCCCAGTTCAGACATGGCTATATGCAAATCAGTCTGACCCTGTGCCTTATGAGAACAGTCCAGCCCGAACTGCCAAGCCATGCCACCTTCAAGCGTTTCTAACCTTCCTTGCACATACTACACTGTTAAACCCACACAGCAACCTGAGCATCCATGCCAGGCCACTAAAAATTAGATTTGAGCCTTTGCTGGGTCAAAGTCTGACCTAGATGCCCCTCATGGGCAATATTAAAAAGCTTACGTCTGAGACCACAAGGCGGAACAAACCTGTCATTGCGCAAAATAATGTAGTCCCCACAAGTAGATAATTCGTCCAGAATCTTGACATAAGGACGAACAGAGACCTGCAAACAGCTCTCTCTCCTTGAATCGTCCTTGATCAACCTAATGACATCCTTGAGGACCTCATCACTTCTCATAGCATCAATCCATTCCTGATGCGAGAAAGAACCAACACCAAAGGAAACCTCTTGCACCCAAGCAAGACTTTCATCCAACAAATCAACATGCACATCACCCTCAGTAGGTTTCAAAGGCAATCTTGAAAAACAATCAGCTTGGAGATTCCTCCAACCCTGAATATGCTCAACTTGAAAATGAAAATCCTGCAACTTAGCTGCTAATCTGGCCAGCCTCGGAGAACATCTAATAGCACCACCAGGAGCCAGAATCCTAAGCAAAGGCTTATGGTCCGTTTTAATAACAAAATTGACCCCCCAAAGATAAGTGCGAAAATAATGCGCACCCCACACAGCTGCCAAAGCCTCCTTTTTAATGACACTGTAATTCCTCTCAGCATCAGTCAAAGTTTTAGAAGCGAACGCAATAGGACGTTCAAAATGACCAGGTTTCTGAATCAGAACAGCACCCAAGCCAAACGCACTCGCGTCAACCATGAGAATGGAAGGTAGTCTAGTGTTAAAAGGAGCTAAAATTGCAAATTTCGTCCTTCACCAAAATAAAAGCGGATTCCTGCTTAGGACCCCAAACAAACTTGCACCCCTTCTTGAGCAAAACTCTCAAATCAATAGTCTTTTCTGAAAAATTGCTGACCAATTTAGAGTAGTACTCTATAAGGCTCATGAAGGGCCTCAACTGATCCTTATCAGCTGGTCGAGGAGATGACCTTATGGCCAACAGCAAATCCTTCTTTGGCTTAATCCCTGAAACAGAAATTTCATGCCCTAAATATTCAATCTGCTGAACAAGAAAAGCACACTTCTCCCTGCGTAGAGTAAGACCAGCATCACCAATCCTATGTAATACTTGTCTAAGTATTTTATTGTGCTCAGACACTGAAGAATGTCATCTTGAAAGTACACAACTTTTTCCAACCCCTTAAACAATTCATGAACCATGCGTTGAAACACGCTAGCCGCTGAAATCAACCCAAAAGGTAAACGTGTGAACTGAAAGATACCTTCAGTAGTGATGAAGGAAGTGTCATGCAGTTTAACCTGATGGTATGGGCTCTTAAGGTCCAGTTTAGAAAAATATTTTGCACCCTCAAGTGTAGACACTAATTCACCAATATTGGGAAGGGGAAAAGTATTGTCAATCACGCATTTATTAACAGACCTGATATCAACACAGAAGCGCAACTTGCCATCTGATTTTTTTTTTTAAATAAACACCGGAGAAACCCACGGTGATCCTTCCACAGGTTCAATGACCCCACTCTGCAACATTTCCTCCAACAACTCTTTAACCTCACTCCTGAGCTTGTGTTGAATAGGCAAACAACCCTCTTTCATCTTTATCATGTGGGAATACCCCTTCAGCTCACCCAACTCATTCCTAAAAACAGAATCAAGCTCACTGAGAATTAGGTCAATAGAATCATCCTCCAAAACCATCACTTGATCAGGAACCCTTGGGTTGATAATAATGTACAAGTCATATTGATGAACCCAACCCAATATGGGTGGACCATCAAAGGACACTTAGATTTTCCCAACTGTGGACCTGTTTTTAAAGACCATGCTGGACTCATAATAACCAACAATATCTATGGTTTCCCCTTGAAAACCCTTCGGAGAAATATCACTCTTAAATAATGGTTTGTCCGACCACAACATTCTGAAAGTGGATTGAGGAATGATGGTGTGACGGGAACCAGTATCCACCATAAGTGAAACCTCCCGCCCATCTATTACAAACATAGCCCTAGGTCTATTTTGTCTTCGATCATCAACACTTGCAACATCAGAGTCACTAACTACTAAATGTTTTTCAGCAGCAGAAGAACCATCACAAGAGTAATCTTCTACAACAGCAACGTTTTGCTTATTCTTCGTTTTACACATCTTTGAAAAATGTCCAATCCTGCCGCATTTTAAGCACTCTTAATTAGCTGTGAAGCAGAACCTGGCCTCAGAAGAATGGGAATTGCTCCCACATCTGTTGCAAATTTTGTTTGAAGAAAAACCTTTCTTAGGAAATGTTTTGAACTTATTTTTGATCACTGCAACAGAATCATCTAGACCAGAATGAGAATCAAGTTCTCCATCTTTATCCGAAACTACAGACACTTCTTGCTCTAATTGCTTTTTCTTCGAGTTTTCAATAACTTTGATGCACTTCTCAGACTCTTCAAAGACTTGTGCAAGTTCAATTGCGACTTTAAGTGTAGGATTTTTCGCCGCCCAAAGTCTTTCCTGAATTTTGTGGCTATTACACTGCACTATGAGCTGATCTCGTATTAGCTCCTCAGCAATTGTTCCAAACTTGCACTTTATTGACAACGCCCTCAAACGAGTAACAAAGTCATCAATATACTCTTCCGATCGCTGTTTTTGTGTATAGAATTTATAACGATGCATCACAAGATTCTCCTCCTTAGCAAACTTAACCTCCAACCTGGAGATAGCTTCCTTGTAAAATCAGGAATGGCTTGACCATTAGCCTGTAAGGCGATCGGTAAAAACCTAAAAATTCTCTGTCCCTCCTTCCCCAAGGTACTAAACAAAATGGCCTTTTTCCTCTTCGCGGAAAACTCTTGACCATCAATAGCCTCCAAATAGTTGTCGAACATAATGAACCAGTCCTCCCATTGCACCGGAGGATTTCCAGGTTCACTTAAAAACGGTGGAGGTAGAGTTATAATAATATTCTGTGCCATGTCGAAATGATTTGAAAACAAAAATAAACAGGAAAGTCAAGTACAAATACCTTCACTTGTGAAAGTTCTTTAGAAACCCCAACCGAGATGCAGAGTGATCGGTTACAGATAAACTTTGAGAAAATCTCTGCCGGAAAATGACTGCTGCATGAGAAGGAGGCTTGACACACACGTAGAATGAAAACGAATGACGTCACGCACACCGTCAGAAGGACTGCAATCCAAAATGGCCGCGAAGTGAAAACGAGGCTTGACACACGCAGTCCTGACGTTGGTGAAGCACGTCACACGCTCGCTTGGAGAAGAACAGAGGAATGGAGAAGACGAACTTGAATTCGTTGCTAGGGAACAGGAAGCGAATACTCACAGGTGAGCGGTTGAAGAGAGAAAGTTTGCCAAATTAGGAGGAATAGTTTCGGTTTTAGCCGAGTTAGTTTCCAACGCCTCAATCTTCACTGGAAAGTAAGAGAGGCATCACTGGGTTCGATCTGGCCAGGTCCAACTGCTGGAAACGTTGCTCTCGCTGAGAATTCGTTTTAAGTCCCTCAAAAGACAGCAGAATCCAAGGATCAGCAGGCACAAGTCGCCAAAATGTTGTAAATAAGTTCCTTGAGTCAGCAGTAGTATGAAAGGAGATTTATTCAAGAGCACAGCAGTAAAGGACCCAGCGCCTGCTGACCAGTCAACCAACTGCCCAAGCAGAACCTGGAGCCCCAGTAAACATCCTAATTCTAGAACAAGACAGAAAGAGCATAGAGTAGAATAAAGGTCATAGAGAGAACAGGATATACAAGCAAATAGTTTACAACATTGACCTCAAAGAATTTCATTCATTAGTTGAAAGGGCATCCAAAAGATTGCAGCTGGCAGTGTTCTGTAAGGACTATTTTCATGTCTCGTCATGGAGACAATAGTAGTTTAAATTATTGTTGAGATTTGTTTCAAGGTTCTAAAGCTCATGCTGACAGGAGCTCATTTAGTGGACCACCTAGGCAGTCTGGGAGCTGAAAACATTTTTTTGGACTCCTAGGGGTGTCGGATTGCGTCTTTCTGCAGTTGGGCAAAACTGACCTATATTTGTTTGCCAGTAACGTGAACCAGAACTGGCAAATGTTTTACTTAATAGTTTTCAATGACTACTTGATTTGAGTGAGAGAGACTGTAGTGAATCTTACAATTGCTTTATACAGTCCTTCTGGTTCCTTTGTTTTGATACACAAAGAACTATAGAAAATAGTACTGCACTCGGCTTACACACTCTAGAATGTCCCAGACTGAGCCAGATGTTCTCATTACTTGTCCTAAGCTTGCATGTGCACCATCCTTTTCACTTCAGTTGGTGACCTTCTCTGACAATCTCCGCATATAGAACCTTGCACGTTAACCCTTGACAGATAGACTTTACTGTCCAAAATGGTAGAGGTTCTCATTACAGCTAAAATGTTACAATGAGACTGGATTGTGTTGAAAAAGAAAACAGTACTGGAATCTACCAACTGAGTCATTGAAGCGGGATAGCTGTTGCCCCCCTTTGTTAGGTCATTCAGAAACTTGCTCATCATGGCTGCTATATTTTACTGTTTTTCTGGAGCACTGTGTTGCCCTGTATACAGATTCTTCATGGTTGTAACATCTTTCCCTTTCCCGTATCCACTCATCCACTGGTGGCACTTCTACTGCCCTCCTGTACTTTGCAATGTCCTATTTTGAAACGAGGAGCCCCAGACCTATTAGATTGCAGGAGTACCGGATACCACCCAACTCCTCCAATTTTGGTTGAAGAACAAAGATCAACCAAGGTTTGTTTAAAGGGTGTGTTGCACTTGTAATTAGTATTCCTAGTTATTCAACAGCTAATTCATAATCATTTTGGGCTCCAAATTCGTGCTTCCAGAGCGAGATACTGCCCCATGGGGTAGGGCTGAAAAAATTAGCACCAGGAATCAATGATATGGGTTTAGCCATTCCTGTGCAAGGAATGGATTAAGTTTGAGAACGTTATGCAGTTTTAAACGATGTTGCCCCAGCATGTTAAACAGGTTTACGTTGAAATGGGAGTTCTGCAGGACCTATGTTCGAGGCATGTGGGCTGCTGAATTCATATCTGTGCATAGTCCGCCACCTAGTGTTGGGTCCGGATGATTGCACATTGTTGTCCTGGAAGAGTCTTCGAAGTATCACGAGATAGGTGGCTCCTCCCCTGGACTACAGTGCGCATGGGCATCGCCTCCATCCCCAGATTGTTTTTTTCCGCCATTGGGTTCGGATGTGTTTCGGTTCCCTCTGTCGGAACCGTTGGTTGTTCAACTTCTACTCGAGACCAAAAGGTCTTTAGGCTGGGCGTCGGTATAGTTGCGTTCGGGTTTCTTTCTGACTCTCAGCTCCGATCTCCTACTGCCCTTCCACGTGCTTTGGCGCGGACGGGCCTACACACCCTTTGCTATGGAGCGGACTCCATTCAAGAAGTGTCCGCTGTGTCATTCTAAATATTCACACCTCGATGTGCACCCCGTGTGCA
Organism: Lissotriton vulgaris; assembly: GCF_964263255.1. Taxonomy (NCBI): domain Eukaryota; kingdom Metazoa; phylum Chordata; class Amphibia; order Caudata; family Salamandridae; genus Lissotriton; species Lissotriton vulgaris. The sequence goes on from NC_141695.1 coordinate 289,357,359, forward strand.
ATACCTGCTTGTCACCCGATCACCGCGAAGACACCTGCATGGCGTGTTCGAAGTTCCGAAGCAAGAAGACTCTGAAGATTCGCCGGGCTAATCGGCTACAGGCTCAATTGTCGGCTTCGGCACCCCCACCAGACGACATTTTCCAAGAATCTGTCGAGGGAGAAGACGACGAGCAAGGTTCGGACTCGAATCCCGCATCCGAGGGTGAGACCTACGACGCGGGTGAGGAGAACTTTGACGAAGTCACCGACGAGGTAGGGGACGACGATCAGGTTTTTGCCACGATGGGTGATAGCTCGGAGGACGAGCATCCCCAATCAGACTCAGGGGTTATTTCCCTTCATACGGCCCAGGTCGAGGGATCGCCTTCGGGCCTTACCCGAGATCTGCCTATAAGTCCTACGTCCCCGCCTTCGGGCCCGGTCACGGACATTTCTAAGCCATCACTTATCGTCAAGAAAACGAAAGTGAAGCCAACTGGTCTCACACCCTCGGATGCGAAACCGAAACTGAAAGTGGCGTTGGTGAAGAAGGTTCTGGAGGCGTCAACTTCCACAAAAACCAAAATGGCCGACTTGAAGAGCCACGCCAAAATGGCCGACTTGAAGAGCCACGCCTGGATGGCCGACCCGAAGCCCTCTGGGTCGGCGCCGAAGGTGAAGGCCTCCGACGCGGCTGCGTCGGCGCCGAAAGGGGTCGTGGACCCGAAGACGGCTCCGAAAAGGCGTCAAGACGACGGCGCGCATGGCCAGGGGGCGTCGGCACCGAAAAAGAAGCCTACCGGAGATCAGGCTCTCGGAGAAGAGGGGTCGCTCGGGCCGGTTCAGCCCTCGGCAGCCCTTTCGAAGAAGGTGGGGGAATCCCTCCAGCGGATCCGACAGTCCACTGTGGTTCCCGATCACTGTGGTGCCTCAACCCACACCTAAGACTGCTAAACAGCAAACGCCCATTCGTTTTACCCTTCCACCCAAGTCGGCGCCGAAGGCCTTCGCGCCTAAACAGGGCGGACACTCAAAGGAGGTATTGACGCCGAAAGCTGCCTTGGTGGTGTCGAGGCTTCGGCTCCAGCCGCTTGCGGCGGAAGAACGTCGTGAAGTACTCATCGACGCGAACACTGGGAAACTGTCGCTCCTCAAACGTAAGATTACGTCGGAGCCGGCGTTGGAACCTTTTAAGATCCCACTCAAGAACAAGAAGTACTCTGAGGACTCTCCGGTTCTGGTGGAGCCCGTGTCCCCACAGGCCTTGGAACACTCGCCGACGCACTCCCCCGTGGTTGATGCGGACGAGGAAGATGCCGAGTACGACTACCCTGTGTACTCGGATCCGGAGGAGGAGCATGTGCCTTGGGCCGCAGGAGGTGACATAGATGACCCGCAGTCGGGTCAGGACACTCAACTTTTCGCCGCCAAGACGTCCCCGACGGAGGACTCTGCGGCCTTCAATGCCTTAATAGAGAGAGCTGCGGCAAACCATGACGTCGAGCTGCACTCGGACCCCGTGGATGCGGACTTCTTATTCGACACCTTCTCGGTAGCTGAAAAGCAAGTCAAAACGCTACCGATGCTTAAAGGGGTGCTGAAACATGCGCCGGAGGTTTTCAAAGAGCCCACCCGGGCACGGGTGGTCAACCCTCGCATCGACAGAAAATATAAAGCGGCGCCCACGGATCCCACTTATATCAAGGGACACTTGCCATTGGACTCCTTGGTTGTTTCCAACGCTCGGAAAAGGGCGAATTCGCAGACTACTGGTGACGCTCCTCCCCCAGACAAAGAGTCGAAGATCTTTGAGGCCTCGGGCAAACGCATTGCTGCGCAGGCAGCAAACATATGGAGAATATCTAACACCCAAGCCCTGCTTGCACGTTATGATAGGGCACATTATGACACATTAGAGGCCATTCTGCAACACTTGCCTGACCAATACAAGGAGGCGGGAGAGATGCTCATTCAGGAGGGTAAACTCATTACAAATGCATCCATCAAATGTGCCCTGGATGTGGCAGACACAGCCTCAAGAGCTATCAATACCAGTGTGTTACTTAGACGCCATGCCTGGCTCAGAATTTCGGGGTTTAAACCCGACATCCAAACCACGTTATTGGCTCAAACAGTGAATCCTGACCATTTGTTTGGCCCTGAGGTGGATGCCTCCCTGGAAAAAATGAAAAAGGATACCGAAACTGCCAAGTCAATGGGGGCATTACAAAGTCAGCAGTTTCGGGGTGGTTCCTTTCGCCGCTCAAATTCAAAAGGCACCACGAGGGGACAGGCATCCCAGTCCACACAATACTACAAGGGTAACACCCAACCCTCATATAACAACAAGGGTAGAGGGGGTTACAGAGGCAATAATGTCAAAGGCAGAGGACGTGGAAACAATGGCTCCAGGTCCACCACCACCAACAAACAGTGACGTCTTGTCACTGCCCCCCGACCACACAACACCGGTCAGGGGGAGACTCCAGCAGTTCCTGCCAGCGTGGAAGGCCATCACCACGGACAGGTGGGTGAGGTCCCTTATCCAGTACGGGTACTGTCTAGAGCTTACATCCATTCCACCGGACATACCACCAAAAAGCCGTCCTATGTCCGGCGAGCACTTGACCATGTTGCAGCAAGAAGTTCTCGTTATGCTGCAAAAAGGGGCGATAGAGCTCGTTCCATTGCAAGAGCGGGGAACAGGGGTTTACTCCCTGTACTTTTTGATCCCCAAAAAGGACGGATCACTCAGACCGATCCTGGACCTCAGGCCCCTGAACTGGTACATCCTCTCGGAGCACTTCCATATGCTCATGTTGCAGCAGGTGCTTCCCCTGCTTCAGCAGGGGGATTTTCTGGCTACGCTGGATCTGAAGGATGCTTATTTTCATATTCCCCTGCATCCTTCCCACAGGAAGTATCTCAGATTCACAATCTTAGACCAGCATTACCAGTTCAGGGTCCTGCCGTTCGGGGTCACCACAGCACCAAGGGTATTTACAAAATGCCTGGCGACTGTGGCGGCGCATCTACGTCGCCAGCACGTCCACGTCTTTCCATACCTGGACGACTGGCTCATTCAAGCAAAAACAGAGCAGCAGTGCGTCGACCACGTTTCACGCACCATTCGTCTCCTGCACGATCTGGGATTCTCTCTGAACTACCCAAAGTCCCATCTCCAGCCCGCCCACGTGCGACAGTATCTGGGCGCGACAATCAACACTCTGGCAGCCACTGCGCAGCCGAATTCAGTGAGAATCGCCAGTATCCAGGCGCTGATCCAACGATTCAGACCCCAACACTCGCTTCCCGCGAAGGTGTTCATGCAGTTGATAGGCATGATGGCCTCCTGCATCTCCATTGTCCCGCACGCGAGACTACATATGCGCCCGCTTCAGGAGTGCCTAGCACGTCAGTGGACTCAGGCTCGTGGGCAACTGACAGACCTAGTGTTGGTGAGCGGTCGGGCATACAACTCTCTGCATTGGTGGAATCCACAAAACCTTTGCAAGGGCCGACCATTCCAAGAGCCTGTCCCACAGATTATCCTGACAACGGACGCCTCTCTCCAGGGATGGGGAGCGCATGTACTCCATTACACTGTGCAGGGACTATGGACACTACAGCAAAGGAAGATGCACATCAATGTGTTGGAACTGATGGCAATCTTCATGGCCTTAAAGGCGTTCAAAGTACATCTGTGCAACAAGGTCGTGTTGATCCGGACGGACAACATGACGGCCATGTACTACATTCAGAAGCAGGGAGGCACACACTCTCCGCAGCTGTCTCATCTGGCTCAGAGCATGTGGAAGTGGGCCATTCAGAGGAACATCTTCCTCATGGCGGAGCATCTCCCGGGCAAGGACAATCAAATGGCAGATCTGCTCAGCAGGCACAGCCATCAGATGCACGAGTGGGAGATACATCCATCAGTACTCCAACCGTACTTCCAAAGGTGGGGTCATCCAGAGATAGACCTGTTCGCCACAAAGGAGAACGCAAAATGCCTAAGCTTCGCCGCCAGGTTCCCACACCCCCAATCACAGGGCAATGCGATTTGGATGAACTGGTCAGGCAGATTTGCGTACGCTTTTCCCCCAGCACCTCTGATACCGCTGGTGGCACGCAAGCTCAGGCAGCACTCGATGACTCTCATCCTGGTTGCTCCGACGTGGGCTCGCCAACCATGGTACACCACGTTTCTGGAACTCTCCGTGGTACCGCATCAAAGGCTTCATCTCACTCCCAGCCTTCTGACGCAGAGCCATGGCGACATTCAGCACCCAGATCCGCAACAGCTCAACCTGGCGATCTGGCTCCTGAAGTCCTAGAGTTTGGCTACCTTAATCTTCCTTCTGACTGCATGGACATCATTCGGGAGGCAAGGAAGCCCACTACTAGAGCTTGTTATGCGGCTAAATGGAAGAGGTTTGTCATCTACTGTGCTAACCACAACATTGACCCGCTAGACGCTTCCATTCAAAACATCATCTGTTACCTTTTTCACCTGTATAGATGTAATCTAGCGTACTCTTCCATCCGCATTCACCTGTCTGCTATGGCAGCATACCTTCAGAATAGGCAGCACCTGTCACTCTTTAAGGTCCCTGCTATCAAGGCCTTTCTGGAAGGACTCAAAAGGGTCATTCCACCAAGGACCCCACCAGCTCCGGAATGGAACCTCAATGTGGTTCTTACAAGGCTGATGGGTCCTCCCTTTGAGCCACTGCACTCCTGTGAGCTTCAGTTTCTAACTTGGAAGGTTGCGTTCTTAGTAGCTATTACATCGCTACGGAGGGTTAGCGAACTGCAGGCGCTCACCATCCAAGAACCTTTCTTCCAAGTACATGCTAACAGGGTGGTGCTCCGCACTAACCCTAAATTCTTACCCAAAGTGGTTTCACAATTCCACATAAACCAGACAATTGAATTGCCGGTGTTTTTCCAAAACCCAGAGACGCTGGCGGAGCGCATGCTCCATACCCTTGATGTGAAAAGGGCCTTGATGTACTATGTAGACAGGACAAAAGATTTCCGCAAAACCAAACAACTTTTTGTTGCTTTTGCCACGCACCACAAGGGAAACGCTATCTCCAAAGCGGGGATTGCTAGGTGGATAGTTAAGTGCATCCAGATGTGTTACGCTAAAGCTAAGCGCACTCTCACTATCCCACCAAGGGCCCACTCCACCAGGAAGTTGGGGGCCTCTATGGCTTTTCTAGGTAACATTCCCTTAGAAGATATCTGTAGGGCAGCCACATGGTCTACCACACACACTTTCACTAAGCACTACTGTGTAGACGTGCATTCCAAACAGCAGGCAGCTGTTGGTCAGGCTGTTCTAAAAACGCTTTTTCAGACTGCTGCAGCTGGCACGGGCGGCCGCAGATAATGGAGGGACTGCTATGTATTCTATGCACAGATATGAATTCAGCAGCCCACATGCCTCGAACTGCAAATGCTACTTACCAGTATGCATCTGTTCTTGGCATGTAGGGCTGCTGACATTCATATCGCCCACCCTCCTCCCCGGCGCCTGTAGCAGCTGCAGTATTTATTCATTAATACACATATGCTCATAGCATGGTCATCACTCACATTCTTCACTCCATCTCTGCCAATGGCTAAAAACAATCTGGGGATGGAGGCGATGCCCATGCGCACTGTAGTCCAGGGGAGGAGCCACCTATCTCGTGATACTTCGAAGACTCTTCCAGGACAACAATGTGCAATCATCCGGACCCAACACTAGGTGGCGGACTATGCACAGATATGAATGTCAGCAGCCCTACATGCCAAGAACAGATGCATACTGGTAAGTAGCATTTGCATTCTCTTTAAAGTCTTGAAAGAATCTCATATACTTTCCATCCCACATGCCTCCTAGCCTTGAGATATCAATGTGAGACTACTCTCTAAAGCCAGTCAGTCCCATTGAGACACTCCTGAATCGTGCCCGAGTGCTGTCTCCAGTATGAGCTTGTTATTCCAGCCTATTATTTTTAATGCTTGTCAGCAGTTGTGGTTGATTTTTTGAGACTGGGGGCAATGTCATGGGGATTGCTGGGTCGGTCCTGTTGCTGTAATGAGCTGTGTTGTCACTGCTGGCTGCAAGTCTCGAAAGCTGAGCCCTGTGTCATTGACTTTTTTTTACAGGCTTGTCATATGAAATTGTAGGCTGTAGGCCAATCCAGACGAAGTGCCGTATGTAGGCATGGGCAGAGACAAATACAGAGATGTCCTATGGGGAATTATCTTAGGAGCATCGCAATCTTGGTGGTGTAATCGATGCAGATCTTCCAAAGTACGAGGATTGAAGGGATTTCAATCTCAAAGGTCCCATATTTAGATTTCATCACAGCTGAGGGTGTGTTGCAATACAAACACAGATATGCTTGAAATAGTCGGCTTGAACCTGCATCTTAGTTTGCCAACAGAAAGCCAAATACCTTACTTTTTCTTGAACAATCATGGACTTACCCGGTTAACCCTAAGCCTCCTCCATAAAATAGACAATCTCCAACAACCTCTTTCCTGTTCATGTGGGTATGGCTGAAAGAGGAACAAATCATTTGTTTACAGCATGATCAATCAATCAAAGACATTTATAGAGCGCACTACCTACCCGTAGGGTCTCGAAGTGCTTTGGGGGGGCTGGGGGGGGGTGCCGCTACTGCTCGAACAGCCAGGTCTTGAGCTTCTTCCTGAAGGAGAGGTGGTCTTGGGTCAGGCGCAGGTCGGCCGGGAGGGAGTTCCAGGTCTTGGCGGCCAGGTAGGAGAAGGACCTTCCTCCTGTGGTGGCTCTGCGGATGCGTGGGACGGCGGCGAGGGCGTGGCTGGCGGATCGGAGGTGGCGTTTGGGAGCGTGAAAGTTGATTCGGTTGTTGAGGTAGCTCGGGCCTTGGTCGTGGAGAGCTTTGTGTGCGTGGGTAAGGAGGCGGAAGGTGATTCTCTTGTTGACCGGGAGCCAGTGCAGGTCTCTTAGGTGTCCGGAGATGTGGCTGTGTCGTGGGATGTCGAGGATGAGTCTGGCTGAGGCGTTCTGGATGCGCTGGAGTCTCTTCTGGATCTTGGCGGTGGTTCCGGCGTAGAGTGCGTTGCCGTAGTCCAGTCGGCTGGTGACGAGGGCCTGGGTGACGGTCTTCCTGGTCTTTGTGGGGATCCACCAGAAGATCTTCCGAAGCATGCGCAGGATGTTGAAGCACGACGAGGAGACGGCGTTGACTTGCCTGGTCATGGAGAGGGAGGAGTCCAAGATGAAGCCCAGGTTGTGTGCGTGGTCCGTTGGTTTGGGTGCGGTGCCCAGGGCGGGGGGCCACCAGGAGTCGTCCCAGGCGGAGGGCGAGGAGCCCATGATGAGGACCTCCGTCTTATCTGTGTTCAGCTTCAGGCGGCTCGTCGTCATCCACTCGGCTACCTCTCTCATCCCTTCGTGCAGGTTGGCTCTGGCGGCGGCGGGGTCGTTGGTCAGGGAGAGGATCAGCTGGGTGTCGTCGGCGTAGGAGATTATGTTGAGGTTGTGTTGGCGTGCGATGGCCGCGAGGGGGCTCATGTAGACGTTGAAGAGAGTCGGGCTCAGTGAGGATCCTTGAGGGACGCCGCAGATGACTTTGGTGGCCTCTGACTTGTACGGTGGTAGGCGGACTCTTTGTGTTCTCCCGTCGAGAAAGGAGACGATCCATTCCAGCGCCTTCTCCTGGATTCCGACGTTGCTGAGGCGCTGCACTAGGGTGCGGTGGCAGACCGCGTCGAAAGCCGCGGAGAGGTCTAGGAGGATGAGGGCCGCGGTTTCCCTGTTGTCCATCAGGGCTCGGATGTCGTTGGTGGCGGCGATGAGGGCGGTCTCGGTGCTGTGGTTGGCACGGAATCCGGACTGCGATGGGTCGAGGGATCCATTCGTCTCGAGGAAGGTGGCCAGCTGTTTGTAGACGGTCTTCTCTATGACTTTGGCTGGAAACGGGAGTAGCGAGATGGGGCGGTATTTCTTGAGTTCGGTGGGGTCTGCTGTAGGTTTCTTCAGTAGAGCGCTGAGTTCGGCGTGCTTCCAGCTCTCGGGGAAGGTGGCGGTGTCGAATGAGGTGTTGATGATGTCCCGCAGGTGGGGTGCGATGACAGCGTCGGCTTTGTTGAAGACGTGGTGAGGGCAGGGGTCGGTTGGAGATCCGGAGTGGACGGAGTTCATCGTGTGGACGGTGTCTTCGGTGTTGACCGGGGTCCAGGCGCGGAGGGTGGTGGTGGGTGGAGGTCCTGCGGTCGTGGCGTGCGTCGGTTGAGTGCTGAAGCTGTCGTGTATGTCCGCGATCTTGTTGTGGAAGTAGGAAGCGAGGGAGTTGCAGAGGTCTTGCGAAGGGGTGATGTCGTTGTTTCCGGCGTTGAGGTTGGAGAGCTCTTTCACGATGTTGAAGAGTTCCTTGCAGTTGTGTGCGTTGTTGTCCAGTCGGTTTTTGAACGCCGTTTTCTTGGCGATGCGGATCAGTTGGTGGTGTTTCCGGGTGGCGAGCTTGAGGGTGGTCCTGTTGTCCGGCGTGGGTTCCTTTCTCCAGGCTTTATCGAGGGCTCGGCAGTTCTTCTTGGAGCTGTTGAGTTCGTCGGTGAACCATGGGGCTCTCTTACTGCCGGGTCTGCTGGGCGGGGTCCTCAGTGGGGCGAGTTCGTCCGCGCAGTTGCTGATCCACTTCGTGAGGTTGTCGGCGGCCTGGCTGGGGTTCGCTGAGCTGGCCGGAGGGTGCTGGCTCAGGGAGGCGGCGAGCTGGTCGGCTGTGATCTTGTTCCAGCTTCTTCGGGCAACCTGTGGCTGGTGGTGGTGGTGGGTCGTCGTTCTTCTGAAGGTGAAGTGGATGCATCTGTGATCTGTCCAGTGGAGTTCTGTGGCGTGGCTGAAGGCGATGTCTCTGCTGGATGAGAAGATGGCGTCGAGTGTGTGTCCGGCGAGGTGGGTGGGGGTGGACACCAGCTGCTTGAGTCCAAGGTTGGCGAGGTTGTCGAGCAGGGTGCTGGTGTTGCAGTCGTTGTTGTTCTCCAGGTGGAAGTTAAAGTCCCCCAGGAGGATGTAGTCAGCGGAGGGGAGGGCGTGCGGGCTGACTAAGTCGGCGATGTCCTCGCTGAATTGAGTGCGTGGTCCCGGAGGTCGGTAGATCAGGGTGCCTCTGAGGGTGGTCTTCGGGTCGGTGTCGATCTGGAAGTGCAGGTGTTCGGCGGAGGTTGGGGTGTTGTCGGTGCTGGTCGTGATGCGGATGGTGTTCTTGTGGATGATGGCGATGCCTCCTCCCACCTGGTTGGCGTTGCGGTCCTTCCGGGTGATCTTGTATCCTTCTGGGATGGCGATGGCGATGTCGGGCGCTGAGGAGGCGTTCATCCAGGTCTCCATGATGAAGGCAACGTCAGGGGCTGTGGTGTCGAGGAGGTTCCAGAGTTCGATGGCGTGTCTGTGGACGGAGCGGGTGTTGAGCAGGATGCACTTGAGGTGGTTGCTGCTGGTGTTCGGTTTGGCAGGTGCTGGTGTCGGGCGGGTCTGGATGCAGGTGAACTTGCAGGTGTTGCAGCTGAAGGGTCCGTGGATGCGTCGTGGGGTGGCTCTGCAGCATCCCGGGACTCGGCCGGTGTTGAGTGCGGTGAGGGTGGCGGCGGTGTACGTCAGGCGGGTCGGTCGGGGTCCTCGAGGGCCAGGGGTCCTGGCACTGGGCGCGGTCCAGGCGCAGACGGGCTTAACTTTGGCGCGCCTTCGGCGCACAAACGGCGCGCCCGCTGCGCGTGACCGCTGCGCGTGACCGCTGCGCGTGACCGCTGCGCGTAACCGCTGCGCGTACGCACGGTCGCCATATAAGGCGAAGTGCGCGGGTGGGCGGAGCAGCTGGGAGGCGGGAGCGGGGAGGGAACAGAAGGAAAAAAGGGGCGGGGTCAGCGGTGGTGGCGGGGAGCGGGAAGGGAAGACGGAGGGCGGCGAGGTAGGCGGGCAAACAGGAAGGAAAACGCTAACACGGGCACAGAATGACAATAATACAGGCACAAATGGAGATCAAAACGCTAACACGGGCACAAAATAATAATAAAACCGGCACAAATGGAGAACAAAACAAAACCAAAACGACAACAGCAGCGTCAACCGGCAGTGAAGCAGGCAGCGAGGCAGAGGGCAAGGCAATGGGGCACACGCAGCAGCTGGTGGCCGTGCGGCGCGGGGGTGTCCCACAAGTGGGTCACACTCACCTGCGTCGCACGGTCGCCATATAAGGCCAAGTGCACGGGTGGGCGGAGCAGCTGGGAGGCGGGAGCGGGGAGGGAACAGAAGGAAAAAAGGGGCGGGGTCAGCGGTGGTGGCGGGAAGCGGGGAGGGAAGACGGAGGGCGGCGAGGTAGGCGGGCAAACAGGAAGGAAAACGCTAACACGGGCACAGAATGACAATAATACAGGCACAAATGGAGATCAAAACGCTAACACGGGCACAAAATAATAATAAAACAGGCACAAATGGAGAACAAAACAAAACCAAAACAACAACAGCAGCGTCAACCGGCAGCGAAGCAGGCAGCAAGGCAGAGGGCAAGGCAATGGGGCACACGCAGCAGCTGGTGGCCGTGCGGCGCGGGGGTGTCCCACAAGTGGGTCACACACCTGCGTCGCACGGTCGCCATATAAGGCCAAGTGCGCGGGTGGGCGGAGCAGCTGGGAGGCGGGAGCGAGGAGGGAACAGAAGGAAAAAAGGGGCGGGGTCAGCGGTGGTGGCGGGAAGCCGGGAGGGAGGGCGGCGAGGTAGGCGGGCAAACAGGAAGGAAAACGCTAACACGGGCACAGAATGACAATAATACAGGCACAAATGGAGATCAAAACTCTAACACGGGCACAAAATAATAATAAAACAGGCACAAATGGAGAACAAAACAAAACCAAAACAGCAGCAGCGTCAACCGGCAGCGAAGCAGGCAGCGAGGCAGAGGGCAAGGCGATGGGGCACACGCAGCAGCTGGTGGCCGTGCGGCGCGGGGGTGTCCCACAAGTGGTGGTTGACCATGCTTCCATCCCATTGGAAGTGCTACACCATCTGTTCCTCCTAATCTATTCCGATAAGGGCTCAGTGACTAGGATGACCTGCAGTGATGAGAGAAGGCACTCCTGCTCAGTGCTCCTCCCTATGAGAAAGAATTCGGATAGCATACCATTATTACTGGGCCCATTCAGAATGGTATAGGACCTGGCATGTAGGAAAGGAATCTAGGGCTGAAGTTACTCTTGTGCAGTACCTGAAGATGAATGATCAAAAAAACGAATTGAAAGCCTCTTTAAACGTCTACCAGAATTAATGCGTTAGGACTAGAAATGTCATGTACACAGGGTAAGGCGAGGTGCATTCACCTCCGTGCCTAGTGCTGTGGTCTGGCATAATACAATTATGATCTTGGTGTGATAGGTAAGTTATGAATTTGATTAGCATTTTGCAAAGATGTTTTGCAAGCATTTACACTTTCATATTTATCAAGGGTATTGGGTGATATGAGCATTGCTTTTGGTCCTTGTTGGACTTCAATAAAATCAAAATAGTAGCTTCTCTCACATCTGTAAAAGCATGCTTGATGCACGTGTACTGTACATGCACATGCCTTGAAATACCCTGCAATCTAGTGTTGGGTCTGGATGTTTGCAAGTTGTTTTTCTCTGAAGAAGTCTTTTCCAGTCATGAGGGAAGGTGACTGCTCCTTTCGGCGATAGTGCGCATGGGCACCGGCTCCATTGATAGATGGTTTTCTTTCAGCCATCGGGTTCGGACGTTGGAATCTTTCTGGTTTGCACCCCACTGTACCATTGTCTGTATTGTTTCAAATGCATTATTTTATCCTCTGCGTTTTCAAAAATCCAAAAACTATCCTAGTTGAATAGTCTAAACTCCGACTACAGCCTTCGGACCTAGCTCGTTCTTTCACTTCCAATCGAGAGATCAACATCGTGTAAATCTGCAGATGGAACGGACTCAAATTCAATTCGGTGCCACTCCAAATATCCGCGCACCCACCTTCACAAAATCTAACTTGTGCCATCTCCAGAGCACAAGGAAGAAGACTATGACGCTTGTTGCTAATTTTGCTTGAAAAAAATCCTCCGAGACCACCAGGCTCGTCAGAAAGAAATGCTGCGACAAAACATCGAAAGACCCCCGATATCTTCAGATAGTGGGGAAGCGTCGGCAGCGAAGGATGACAAAGCCTTCTCCATCCAATATTCAGATTCCGAGCTGGAGATAGAATTGTAGTCCCAAGACTAAACAGCCTGTCAAGGTGCTGTGAGTATCAAAGCCCCTTTACCCACAAAACCCACCTCCATCAAACCTAAAGCTTCCGGGTCACCACTTCCATCTGGCCATTTTAGGCCCTGAAACTCTACCTCTAATGCCCCGCCCTCTGGCTCGGCACCGAAAGCACAAGTCAAGCCTTCCGGCTCGAGTTAAGATAGTTTGGCACCTAAAGATTCAGCTTTAAAGAGAAAAAAGTTAAATCCAGCTCAGCATCTAAAATGTCAGCACTGAAACGAAAAGATACTATTCAAAAGCTTCCACAGCCACTTTTGGAGACCATGCAGCAAAAAATGGATCCAAAAAAGAAAAAAATCTGCATATAAATGCAGACACTGGACCTATTACAGCAAAACCAGTGACACCATCCTCCAAAAGAAAAATAGACTGTGGACATAAAATCCCTCTTGAGACATGGCTACTAACGCTCTTCATACTATTTCTGATACCCCTCCACCCTCCTCACCAGTACCTACTGTACCACCAGCAGACCCTCTAGACATCACACCACAGGGCTCTCCACATACAGATCCTGATACAGGGGATGGGGCTGACACGTATGGACAACCTCCCAGATCCAAGGAATGATTACAATATAAATCCTCCTACTGATGCAGACTTAGCTCTATACCCTGCTAAACCTTCACCTCATATCAGGTGCCAGGACAGCTACGTACCATGGAGTCACATAAGGAATCTTTGGAAGAAGATTTCTTATTCAAAACATTAGGAACCACACATATGATGAGACAAATCATTATTATTATTATTATTATTATTGCATTTCTTATATAGCGCCAGAATCGACCCCCGAAGGGGTATCTCTGCGCTTGCCTTGGGAACCCGTCCTGGTTTTTCCCTGAGAGATAGCCCCTACAGGGCATCCCCAAGGTGAAAGCCAGGCATCCCGCCGCGGGGGGGGGGGTTGTGGAGATTAAGCAAGCTTAATGAGAGTGTGAACCCATGATTAGGACAGGCACCGAAGCGAGAATTATTGAGTCAGTGGACATTTGAGCTCAACACCCTGCCGCGTCGGGAATCGAACTCTGGTCCCGGGTCTGACCTCTGCTTCAGGGTCTGCCTGCTCTAACCAGTGAGCCACACTTCTCCACATTACCTATGTTAAAAGGTAAGATGAGGCGTGCTGAGGACCTTATCCGGATCCAGTGTGGGACACGTATTAGAACACCTATGGTGGATAAACCTTATAAACCCCCACCATTTGACCCAATTTTTATTAATGCCAGCTTCCTTTGGATTTCTTGGTTGTATCCAATGCTCATAAAAGAGCAAATGTGCAAACCACAGGGGCTGCACCTCCTCTCTGACAAAGAGTCTAAACTAATAGATGCCTCAGGTAAAAGAGTGGCTGCACAAACAGACAACCACTGGCGTATAACCAATACACAATGTCTTATGGCTAGAAATGACAGGGCCCACTGGGACGAAATGGAAGATTTACTTCAGTATCTCCCAGAAGAAGTCAGAAAGCGAGGGCACAGATTAGTACAAGAGGGAAACTAATTTCGAATTCCTCTACTAGATATGCGTTACATGCTGCTGATACTGCAGCTAGAGGAGTCAACACTAGTATTCTCCTTAGACGGCACTCATGGTTACGAATCTCTCGTGTCAAACCAGAAGTACAACAAACCATACTAAATGCGCTGTTCAACAAGGAGCATCTATTTGGTTCTGAAGTGGACAAATCCCTTGAAAAAATGAAGAAATATACAAAAGAAGCAAAATCTAAGGGGATGCTAGAGGCACCCTATAACAGATTCCTTTCGCTGCTCATTTTATAGGGAAGGCTCCAAAAATACCTCCACCGATGCCAACGCATCTTCCTATAACCCATAAAGCCAATCTTCCATCTCTAGAGAATTTTACATAAAGGCACTTACAGAGGGCACAATTTTAAATGCAGAGGTAAAGGTACCCCAACACGCACCTCTCCATCTCCCAACAAACCTTGACTTCATAACCATCATCATACACCTGTCGAGGGAAGATTTCATCAATTTCTTCCCATTTGGCAGTCAATAACATCAAACAAATGGGTGTTGGATATTATCCAACAGGTTTATTGCCTGGAGCTCACCAGCAATTCTCCCACTATTCCACCTCACATTTACAAACTCTCTAGAGCACCAACAACTGACCAAACAATAGGTACAACTATTTTTTAAAAAAAGAGCTACAGAACCAGTTCCAATACAACACCAAGGGTCGGGTTTACCCGCTTTACTACCTAATCCTAAAAAAGGACGGTTCTCATACTATCAGACACTTCCATAAGGTCACATTTCAACAAGTTCTTCCCCTTTTACAACAAAGCAACTTTGTCAGCATTAGACAATAAGGAAACTTAGTCACATCCCCATCACCCAGCACATTGCAAATACCTCAGATTTGTGGTAGCAGGAAAACATTATCAATTCAAAGTGCTCCCATTTGGATTAACTACAGCACCCATAGTATTCACCAAATGTCTGACAGTAGTAGCAGCACATCTAAGACGACAACAAATTCATGTCTTCCAATATCTAGACGATTGGCTCATCAAAGCCAGCATATCTCAAGTGTTTACAACCTACTCAAATTACAATACATCTTCATCAATTGGGATTCATAATCAATCTGCAAAAATCCCATCTTCAACCTACACAGCTGCAACTCGATCTCGGAGCAATCCTAAACACTCAAACCGGTTTAGCTTCTCCCAATGCAGCCCAAATTCACAATTTTCAAACACTACTACTACAATTTCAAAGCAACCAATATCGAACAGTAAGAACTTTCTTGCAACTTTTAGGGATGATGGCATTGTGCATTGCCATAAAACCTCATGCAAGATTAAACATGCGTCCTCTACAGGAATGCTTAGCACGACAATGGAATCAATCCGTGTCACCTGAAAGATCTAGTGTTGGTAGACAGCCGCACCAATCACTCTCTGCAGTGGTGGGACACCCAAAACGTGTCAAAAGGGCGGCCCTTTATCGACCCTGTTCCACAAGTTGTGCTCATAGCAGACTCATCCCTTACAGGGTGGTGTGCCCATCTACATCATCTGAGTTCGGGGTCTCTGGGATACCAAACACAAAGGTCTCCACCTCAACTACCTTGAACTTTTAGCGGTTCATCCAGTGCTCAAATTCTTTGTACCTGACCTAATAGGGTAAGTTGTCTTAGTAAGGATGGACAATGACCGCTATGTACAATGTACAAAAACGGGTGGTGGTGGAGACACACTCAAGTTATCACTCCTCGCTCAGACCATATAGCATTGGGCAGTACATCACAAAATCCAATTGCTAGCAGAACACCTTCCAAGGATGGACAACAAATTTGCCGACCTTCTCAGCAGGATGCGCCAAAAAGTCCACGAATGGGAAAGCCACCCCAAGTTCTCCTCCCATACTTCCACAAATGGAGAGTTCCACAGATCTCTTCGCAACAGCAGAGATCTCAAAATGCCCAAACTTTGTCTCCAGGTTCCCACACCATCTATCTAAAGACGATGCCCTATGGATGAAATGGCCAGGCGCTTTTTCACCGCTCTCCCTCACTCTTCCATTTCTGGTTTGGAAGCTCAGACAAACATCCTACGCCCTTTTCCAGAGGCTCCCACGCCCTTTTCCGGCGGCTCCCACATGGGCTTGTCAACCATGGTTCACCACACTTCTAGAACTCTCCGTAGTTACACATCAGAAGTTTCACCTCACCTCAAACTTTCCTCAGAACCATGGAGAAATTAGACATCCAAACCCTAGGGAGCTCAATCTAGCGATTTGGCTCCTGAAGTCCGAGTTTGGATGCCTACATTTACTGCTAGATTGTATGAACATTCTTAAATAAGCAGGAAAGCATGCAATGCAGCCAAATAGAAAAGGTATGTTATATATTGTAATAACCAAACCATTGATCCATTAGACGCTTGTATACAACAAATCGTTTATCTACTGCATCTATAATGTGCTTTGCCTACACATCCGTACGTCTACACCTTGCAGAAGTAGTGGCATATCTTCAAAACAGACAACACTTACCACTATTTAAAATACCAGTCATTAAAGCCTTTATGGAAGGCCTTAAAAGAGTAATACCACCAAAAGTACCACCTGCACAGAACCTTAATTTTGTTCTAACAAGACTTATGCGTCCACCTTTTGAATCATTGCTCAATTGTCCACTGCAATTACTTTCTTGATTGCTATCACTTAACTAAGACGTGCCAGTGAGCTTTAGAAACTATTCTTCCAACTCTATAAAGATAGAGTAGTTCTTCGAACTAACCCAAAGTTCCTTCCAAAAGTAGTCTCCGTTTCACCAATTAGCCACTCGTTTGTTACCTGTTTTTGTCGTTCAACCTGCTTCAGTAGCAGAAAGCGTTGATGTCAAAAGAGCAATATTATATTGATGGAACAAAAGATTTTCACAAAACAACGGTTTGTTGCTTTTGCTCCCCCTCATAAAGGAAAACCTATCTCTAAATTTGACATTTCTCTATGGATTGTTAAATGTATCCAAACATGATGTGTTAATGCTAAAATAACTTCATCTATTCCTCCTAGATCAAATTCTACACGTAAAATAGGAGCATCTATGGCCTTCCTGGGTAGCATTCCTATAGCTGACATTTGTAAGCAGCTACATAGTCTACACCACACACTTACTAAAAATTGTGTGGATGTATTAGCATGTCAACAAGCCAATGTAGGTCAGGCAGTTCAAAAAACACTTTTTCAAATTGCAATGCCCACTGGTTAGTCACCGCTTTTGGAGGATACTGCTATACAGTCTATGCAAAGCATGTCTATCTACAGCACGCATGCCTCAAATGGATTGTAACTTAACCTGTAAGCATCTGTTTTTGGCATGTAGAGCTGTAGATTCACATTCTCCCTCCCTGGACAATTATGGTTGTTGCAGTTCTTATTACTTATCCAGTATTTGGGTGTCTTTCATAGATTCACATGCCTGAATCATTCCCCGTCGCCGAGACGGGAGCCTCCGGTACATAAAAAAGTAATGTCCTAAGGACATACCTAGAGAATATAGGCCGAAGGGCCTCCCCTTTGGGGCCTTTCCACGTCCTTATGTAAAAAGGACCGAACTCTCATCGTTAGCCAATCAGCTCCGACCTCCCTCTAGAACCTTCCCGGGAGGAGCCTCAGTCCCTCAGATTTTCTACCGCACGTTGTGCTAGGGAGTCTCCAACCTGAGCTCTTCAGGTTTTTCTTGCTTCGAAGTCTCAAACTTCGCTGGAAGTACACTTTGTACGAACAGAATACTTATCCTATCTTCGACTACTGTCTCCCATGTCGGAATCCAATAAGAAGGCTTCATCCATGGCGGACTCGCAAAAGAAAGCCCTTCTCAGGGCCTGTTCCTCCTGCGGCAAGCAGCGGATTCAAGCGGAGGATAAGCACGATCTGTGCTTATATTGCCTGTACCCTGACCACGTCCCTGACAAGTGTAGGGTGTGTAGAGCCTTCCCAAAAAAGACTGTTAAGGAAAGAGAGGCTCGCCTTCTCGAATGGCTCGACAGGCTTAAGGTCCGAGACACTCTGGAATCTTCCGAGGGTAGTGTCTCCGTGACCTCCAAAGTCTCCAAGAAGAGACCCAGGGTGCACAGGAAACCTTCGGAGGCACGTTCCACCACCTCCTCCGTGTCTGTTAAAGACGGCCAGAGGTTCAAGAAACCCGCTCCATCTACTAAGCGGACCACCTCGGTCTCGACCACTGTGTCGACCACTACGGCCTCATCGCCCTCCGCGACGGCCACAACGACCACCACTGCGTCCCCAGGCGCACCGGTCTCCTTTACCATTCCTCCGAAGCCTTCGTCCAAGACTAATACAGGACCATCGACGGTGTCCCCACTATCTGCGTCATCGTCACCTAAGAGGTCCAAATCTAAAGGTACGCCTTCGCCGAAGAAATCTCATACCGAGGGATCGTCACCTAAACGGTCGAGGTCAAGTTCAAAGGGTCCGCCTTCACCCAAGAAATCTCAAGTCGAAGGCTCTACCACCAGTAAGTCGGCGATTCACTTATCCCCGCAGAAATTGGTGCCATCGACACTAACGGAGACGTTCAAGTCACCAACACACACGGCGGGCGCGCCATCTTCACGCACGTCGTCGGAAGAGACCCCGGCGCCATCTTGGAAAGAATCTAGATTGGTCGAAGTCTCCATTCACTCGATTCCAACTTCCTCGGTTCCCCCAACGGTGGAATTGGCACCCGAGCAAGAGCAGGTGACACTGCAGAGTGAGGAGTCCGACGACGAAAACCAGGACGTTCACGAGGACCAGGACGAAGTTATGTATCAGGAACGCTCCATGAACGTCAACACGGAGAACACCCCGATGATCTGTTTGCCCCTGTCTCTGGTCAACGATTTGCGCTCCCTGGTGCAGGACTATAAACAACGGTTCCCGGATGCCGACAGCGGAACCCAGGTGCCGGTCACCCAAGCGCAACCGTCGGCCTCGCGCCCTTCCGCTCTCCAGGCCCGTCCTCGGAACCAACCCCAGCCTCACACTCGGCCCCAGCCTCAGGTGGAGGACTCCTCGGAAGACGAGGAGGAGGAGACGGACTTGGAGGAAGGCGAAGTGCAAGACGTTGACTCGGACCACAGAGACGACGATGCCGATGCTGCGTCATCACACCATTCGTCTACCCCGGCATCCCCGCGACCGCGCCAATCTGAGACGGCGGACGTTGGGGGTTTCCACAAACTGGTGGACAGAGCAGCAAAGAGGTTTCACATGGCGGTGGAATCCACGGAAACGGAATGCTTCCTCCATGATTTCAAGGAGCACAGCCAGAAATTGGCCAAGTCTATTCCACTTATAGACTTTCTGTGGGAACAGGGCAAGAAGCTGATGCTTACGCCTGCCTCGGTGCCTGCGGTGGTTCCGCGCCTAGACAAAAAATATAAGGCCCCGATCACCGCGCCAGCCTGCCTGACCGGCCACCCCAAACCGGACTCGGTTGTGACTCAGGCGGCCCAAAAGCAATCCCGCAACCCATCCTCGCCGCTGTCCGCACCCCCAGACAAGGAAGGAAGGAAATTGGACACCATAGGCAAACGGTTCTCTACCACGTCCGCCATGACCATCAAGGTAGCGAATTCCATCGCCCTACTAGGGCGCTACAACCGCCAGCTATGGGAAGACATAGCCCCCTATCTGCAAGGTCTGCCATCCACGGTCCAGGACGAAGTGAAAGCTCTCCTAGCGGAAGGACAAAACTCCGCGGCAGAAATCATCGACTGCGCCATCGACGCAGCCATGACGGGATTCCGCCAGTTGGCCGGTGCTGCCGTGCTCCGCCGCCAAGGCTGGCTCAAAGCAACGTCCTTTCGACAAGAGGTCCAATCTAAGGTGCTGGACATGCCTTTCGATGGTCAGTTTCTCTTTGGGGAGAAGATAGACGAAGCACTCCAGGCCATCAAGAAAGATACCGATACGGCGAGGGCTCTGGGCTCCCTCCAGTCCCGGAACCAGTCCTTTCGGGGGGGCCGCTCCAGAGGTCAGTACTCCTACAGAGGTTCCTACCAAAATCGGTCGTCTTACTCCTACGGCAACAGGAACCAGCCCCAGCACAAACAACAGACCCGGCAATCGTCCTATGGGAGGTCGTCCTTCAGAGGCAAATCCGCCAAGAAGGGCACTGGCGGCCGCCAGTGACCATTTACTCCAGCCAGTCCCACCACCGTCTCAATCCTTTCGAATTGGGGGAAAACTGACCCACTTCCTCCAAAATTGGCGAAAAATCACTACGGATCGGTGGGTACTACAAATAATTCAATTTGGACATTCCCTCGAAATGGTCAACACCCCTCCCAACACTCCTCCGCTGAAGCGTGCTCACAAACACCTGCACCTCCTTCTCAAAGAAGTATCCGCCATGTTGGTCAAAGGAGCCATCGAAAGAGTCCCAGAGTCCCAGAAGGGGAAGGGTTTTTATTCCCACTTCTTCCTAGTCCAACAGAAAGGGGACAAATGGAGGCCGATCTTAGACCTCCGGGCACTCAACGCCTTCCTGCGGACTCAATCCTTCCGGATGGTCACAATCCAGGAGATCCTGGGGGCGCTGGAAAGAGGAGACTCTATGGTCTCCCTGGACTTACAGGACGCCTACTACCATATCCCCATCCTCATACGGCACAGGAGATACCTACGGTTCGAAATAGCAGGCAGACATTACCAGTTCAAGGTCTTGCCATTCGGCCTCAAATCTGCACCACGTATCTTCACGAAGTGCTTGGCGCCGGTGGCAGCCTTCCTGCGACAAAGGGGTCACCAGGTATTCCCCTACCTGGACGACTGGCTGGTGAAGGCGCCTTCCCCGGAGGGCGCGACTGCTTCCTCCAACGCCTGCAGCGCTCTTTTTCAACAACTGGGTCTGACGATCAACCTCACAAAATCATGCACTACTCCATCAACGAGGATCACCTTCCTAGGGGCTACCTTGGACACGAAGCGCGCAAAGGCTTTCCCCTCGGAGGACAGGACCAACAAAATACTGTCTCTGGCCGCGGCTGTGGCCAAGAAGTCTCGCATCAAAGTCCGGACATTCACCTCCTTGCTAGGGATGATGTCCTCCTGCATTCTCCTCATACCACACTGCAGGCTCCGCATGCGTCCCCTGCAGGAGGCGCTGGCGAGACAATGGAAACAGAGTTCCGGCTCCTTCGAGGACATTATCACAATCACACCGGCCATCACAAAGGCCCTTCTGTGGTGGAGAAACCAGACACGCCTGACGGCCGGCTTGCGGTTCCTCCTGCCGCCGGCACCTCTGGTCATCACGACAGATGCCTCACTGGAAGGCTGGGGCGCGGTTCTGTTGGACCTTCGAGTCAGCGGCAAATGGGACGCCCAAGAGAAACAACTACACATCAACCTCTTGGAACTGAGGGCAGTGTATCTGGCTCTGTAGGCATTCCTGCCACGTATCGGAACTTCCCCGGTGCTCGTCAAAACGGACAACACCACGACGATGCACTACCTGAACAAACAAGGGGGAACGCGATCTCTCTCTCTCTCAAGAGAATCGCAAAAAATCTGGAACTGGTTGGTGGCACACGGGCTCTCCCTCAAAGCGGAGTACGTTCCCGGGAAGGACAACACTATCGCGGACGCCCTCAGCAGACAGACCTCTCTCTCCCACGAATGGGAGCTGAACGGCGACACGGTGGCCCACGTCTTCTCGCAATGGGGGACCCCGAGGATCGATCTCTTCGCGACGGCAGGGAACGCCAAATGCCCAAGCTACGCAAGCTGGCATCCCCAACGGGGGTCGCTGGGAAATGCTTTTTCCATCGGCTGGTTCAGCGTGTTTGCGTACGCTTTTCCTCCGTTCCCGATGATACCGAGGCTCCTCCGGAAGATGAAGACGGAGCCGTGCACCCTGATCCTGATTGCTCCGTACTGGCCGAGACAACACTGGTTCTCGGACCTGCTTCGCCTTTCCATCAAGCCCCCGATTCACCTGCGACAACACCCGAACCTCTTAACGATGTCCGGAGGCCAGGTACACCACCCGAACCTCCGTTCGCTCAAATTATCGGCCTGGCTCCTGAGCACCGAGAGTTCGGAGACCTAGAGATCCCGCAGGACTGCAGGGCCGTACTAGCCAAAGCGAGGGCGGGCAGCAAGAACAAAACCTACTCGCTGAAGTGGAAGAGGTTCTGCTTGTGGTGTTCGGAACAAGGCTTACACCCTCTCCGGGTCACCCCAGTACAGCTGCTACCATACCTCCTCCACCTGGCTCAATCGGGGCTGGCTCACGCCTCCATTAAGGTTCATCTGGCTGCGATTTCTAGATTCACCAGGACCTCATCAGGACCTTCCCTATGGTCCAGTCGACTGATAAAGCAATTTCTGAAAGGGCTCTACAGGTCCTTTCCGAGGCCTCGGAAAGTCCCTCCGACCTGGCAATTGAACTTGGTGCTCAACCAACTAATGAAACACCCTTTCGAGCCCATACACCGGGCCACTCTCAAACATCTCTCATGGAAGACGGCGCTCCTGCTCGCCCTGACGTCGGCCAGACGTGTCAGCGAACTTCAGGCGCTGTCTATTCAGGAACCGTATCTCCAATTCAGGCACGACCGAGTGGTACTCAGGCCCAACCCTAAATTCATTCCTAAAGTGCCGTCAGACTTTCATCTGAACGAACCAATTGTCCTCAGGTCATTTTTTGCAAACCCTTCCACAGCGGCGGAAAGGGCGCTGCATTCCTTGGACATTAAAAGGTGTCTCAAATTCTACTTGGACAGGACCAAAGAGGTCAGGAAGTCTTCTCAACTCTTTGTAGCCTACAGCAACCCGCGCATGGGTTTGCCCCTGACAAAACAGAGCATCTCCCGCTGGATTTCTTCAGCGATTGCTTTCTGCCATGATCAGGCCGGACGGCCTTTGACGGACCGAGTGGCTGCCCACTCTACCAGAGCGATGTCAACGTCAGCGGCGCTCTTCGCTGGAGTGACGATCCTGGACATCTGCCGTGCGGCGACCTGGAAGTCCCCGCACACCTTTTCTAGGCACTACTGCCTGGACATCGAACTGCAGAAGGACGCTGCAGTGGGACAAGCGGTGCTGCGCCATCTCTTCCAATAAGGTGAGCCTTACCTCGTCCCGCCATCCAGGTATGCACATTCTTCATGGGTTTTTTCTGCTATATGCATGACTGTATATTGCCATGTTTCTCTCACGTTGTCTGTAATTTATGCAGGCCTGCTGGTTGTGAGAATGTGCTTTACCACTATGCATGTATAACTGCTGGCTACTCTGATTCAGGCATGTGAATCTATGAAAGACACCCAAATACTGGATAAGAAATGCGTTACTTACCTGTAACAGCAGTTATCCAGTATTGGTGTCTTTCATAGATTCACATGCAACCCTCCCGCCTCCCCGGTAAGGACTCACGTACCTCTATGTCTACATTGCGACACCCTATCTGGGTGCGTACGAAAATCTGAGGAACTGAGGCTCCTCCCGGGAAGGTTCTAGAGGGAGGTCGGAGCTGATTGGCTAACGATGAGAGTTCGGTCCTTTTTACATAAGGACGTGGAAAGGCCCCAAAGGGGAGGCCCTTCGGCCTATATTCTCTAGGTATGTCCTTAGGACATTACTTTTTAGGTCGAGCTGGACTAGCATCCGTAGGATGCTCCAGTCCAGTTCGAGAACTATAGTCATCGACTTCAGGGGGATTAGGAGGACAAGAGGGTGCCACGCGCTTTAGCCTGTGGATTTGACCTCGTGCACGCGCACGTCGGCTCCGTCCACATTCACCGTGCACATCCCCACACATACACACATGCATGCGCATACACACAGACAGACACTCGCTCGCTCACACACACTCTCCCCCCCCCCCGCCCCCCCCCCCCGCAGTCATCACACACGCATACACACACGCATACACACAGACTCCAAGACACATACACACACGCACGCACGCTCACACACATACAGAGCCCCCCGCCGCCCCACTCACACACACATGCCCCCCGCCCTCGCAGCTCAGCAAAGGCCCCCACTCACCGGTACTCGTCTCCAGGCGAGGGCTCGTTGCAGGCGGCGGCGGTCTCATCCTTCTGTGCGTTCGAGGCTCTCACCTCACGGGAGCCCGCCCGGGCTTCCGGTGTGTCTCCACGTCCCGCCCCCGGCCTGCCTGACTTCCGCCCGGGACATAATAACAACTACGTTTGAAGGAGCGCGCTTTAATGATTCATCCACTGCTCCGTAGGCGTAGATGTGTTTTATTTATTTTCAAGATGATGACTCGCAGGTACCTATATTGTCCCTCTTTTCTGCCCACTGTCCAGGTTCCTAGGATAGCCAGTCTCTTTCCCAGGATGGCTGTCTCACCGCCATTTGCCTCCATTCAGACCGCGTCCCTGCTCGGCTCCCATCCCTTTGAAGCAGCCATGTTAGGGGTGGCGAAATCAGATTTAAAAGGACCGCAAACTCACCATGCAACGTTTTTGACAGGAGTCGAGTGTAATTTTTTGCTTTTCATTTTCCTTATATACTTTGATGGAAGGCAAGGCTCCCTCCATTTTGCTAATGCCATATTATCCTCCCTCGCTGCTCTTCCGACATTACCCTAAGTAAAAATCACGGTTGGGTTTGAGGAAGCAAAACGCAGTGACATAATGTTTGCACAACATGCAAACCCGCATTAGGTTATTAACTATAAAATAAACTATACTTAAGGCCCTGAAAGATTCCTAGAGCTTTAACAACACTCCTTTTCTCTATAGTGGCGTTTTTACTGCTAGCCTTCCCTTTGGAAAGATCTCAATTTATTATTCACTGAAACTACGACCCTCCCCCCAGCCCCGTACTTGCAGGATTCTTAACGGTACCACCCCATCATCAGTGCTATTTAACCCTGTGCATGACATCTCTGTGAGCTTTCACCTCACTGTCACCTCTCACTGTGTTGTAGTTCACTATTTGTGTGGATTACACCCATCTGTTATTAATTGCCTCTTTGCAGGCCTGCCTCACAAGAATACACCAGTGGATTTCTTCTGCTTTTCAGAAACTAGAATTCCCTCACTTAAACCGTGGCTCATTGGTGCTTCTTCTAGTGCCCCAAGCCACTCTAAATCTCAGCCTCCGTGTCCAGAGCGGCATAGTAAAGGTGCATTAAATATGCTTTTTGGAAAAAACAAGAAAGATTAATGTTTTCATACCACAGAATAGGTTTTGTTTGCCATGTCATGCATGCATTAGTACTTTCAGACATTAGTGGGGACAGTACTAATATCTAGTTATTTCACCTCTTATTTTGCTTAAAGGCCATCGCACTTCATTATTATTAGGGTAAAGGAAATCTGACAGCATTACCCTTTGGCTGGCCACATGCTTATCCCATGGCTACCAACAATGATCATATAATATACTACCTATGCTGCACCACATTCAAACGGCTCATATGCATACAAGAACATCTTAAAATAGCCCCTGGGTCCGCATTTACCCAATTTACCTCGCCCTCCCTCTATCTATCTATCTATCTATCGTCCTCCCTCTATCTATCTATCGCCCTCCCTCTATCTATCTATCGCCCTCCCTCTATCTATCGCCCTCACTCTATCTATCGCCCTCCCTCTATCTATCGCCCTCACTCTATCTATCTATCGCCCTCCCTCTATCGCCCTCACTCTATCTATCTATCGCCCTCCCTCTATCTATCGCCCTCCCTCTATCTATCGCCCTCCCTCTATCTATCGCCCTCCCTCTACTTTTATTTAAGTATTAATTTTTTTAAAACATTAAAAGCCATTGTTATTTGTAATATCAATACATCTAAGTCACGTAAATACAACACATATTGCATTACAAATGCTATAGGTGTCACATTTGCAAAAGTTAAAAGTATTGGCATTGTAAATGACAAAGTTATTAATTTCGCGACTTTCAAAACCAACACATAAATAAAAAATTTGTCATTTACAATACCAATAGCTCAAACTTTCCTAATGCGAGACCTATTGCATTGCAAATGCTTGTTTATGTACCGGAGGCTCCCGTCTCGGCGACGGGGAATGATTCAGGCATGTGAATCTATGAAAGACACCAATACTGGATAACTGCTGTTACAGGTAAGTAACGCATTTCTTACATTCTAAATGCATCAACATCTTTACACT
Source organism: Lissotriton vulgaris (assembly GCF_964263255.1). Taxonomy (NCBI): domain Eukaryota; kingdom Metazoa; phylum Chordata; class Amphibia; order Caudata; family Salamandridae; genus Lissotriton; species Lissotriton vulgaris. The sequence continues at coordinate 289,383,316 of NC_141695.1, forward strand.
ACACTTAATTCTCACTCTCTTGCGGGAAAACAGTAATCAAGTCGATCTCCATGCACACTATCACCGAAATGAGTCGCCACCTTGCCTTGTGACTGGAAAAGACTTCTTTGAAGAAACAACTTTCAAACATAGGGAGCCAACATTAGATGCAAAGCATTTGAATCTACAGCTCTACATGCCAAGAACAGATGCTTACAGGGTAAGTAACCTAATTTGTTTCTTTTGACAGAGAAATAGAAGGTTCAGTGGCATGTGTCTTTTGATACATATGCTATGCATACTACTGCCATCTAGTGTTGGGTTAACAGTTGTGCAACTTGTTTTTTCTTTGAATAAGTCTTTCGAGTCACGAGGTAGAGTGACAACTCTTCTCAATGATAGTGTGCATGGGCATCGACTCCTTGATAAATTTTCTCTTCTCTGCTGTTAGGACAAATTTTCCTCTCCTCCGTGTTCGACTCCGTTTGGTACAAGTCTTCTGTACTATCAGGTCTTCGATGTGATAGTGAATCTTGATGGTGCTTTTCCAAATGGTTGCCTCTTGATAATCTTCGGGTATGACCTCAATCAATTGCTCTTTGGGTGAGGCCTGTCTCAGGTCTTCCTTTCTGCGTGCTCTCAGTACCAGAGATGTGCTCCTGATGGAACAAACACCTTTTCGATTCTGCCCGCAGTGTTGCGCTAAATATCCATACCCTGACCTACACCAGTTGTGTAATCTCTGCCTGTTGCTAGACCACTGTGAAGCTGACTGCGACGCCTCCAAATCTTTCTGATCCAAGAAGACCCGACTTAATCGAATGGCAAGCAGACTAGAAATGTTTTGCCACTGCGAGGATGAAACTCCCAACAAATCCGGTGAGTAGCATGCTGGAAAGTGAAGAGAAGGATGCAGCGTTCTCCGTCTGAGATCTTCAGCTCCGAATGTGGAGGAATGTGAGCAATACTCATATGCTGCCTCTCGGGCAGCATGTGAGTATTGCTGCCACCCATAAGGACACCCAGTTTCGGCCCATGCTTCCATGCAGGTTACTGCATGCAGATGACATATTTAAAGAACCTGTACGTGCCTGAGTTATAACCCCACAGGTTGATCAAAATATAAAGCGGCTCTCCCGGACTAATTTTTTATACGTAGCCAGGTCCCACCAGACACGATTGTGGCTACCACAGTTCTTGAACAGGCAGATAGTCAGGCAAGTGGAGGTACCCCACCTCCTGAGAGAGAGCAAACATATTGATGCTGCTGGGAAACAATTTGCAGTTTAAGCAGCCAATAATAAGCATATTGCTAACCTCTAAGTCCTACTTGCACGTTGTCATAGGGCCCACTGGGATGAAGTGGAAGAACTGCTACAGTATCTTACAGAAGAACACAAAAAGGGGGATCAACAAGTAGTTGACAAAGGTCAGGCCATAAGAAAACAAGTTACTTACCTGTAACTACAGTTATCCAGTATTGGTATCTTTCATAGATTCACATGCCTGAATCATTCCCCGTCGTCGAGGCGGGAGTCCCACGGTAAATTATATATATATAGCAGTGCCTAAAAACCATTAGTAGTAGGCTAGAAAAGGATATAGGCCCAACTAGGCCCAAAACTTAGCAGCCTATCTACCTCATTATGTAAAAAGAACTGAAAATGTAGCCTCAGCCAATCAGCTAACCTCACCCTCTAGAACCTTCCCAGCCCAGGCAGTTCTCCTCAGATTTTCCCAGCACAAGTGAGAAGTAGTATCCATAATAAGAACTGCCCAGCCGGGGAGGAGGGTGGGTGCATGTGAATCTATGAAAGATACCAATACTGGATAACTGTAGTTACAGGTAAGTAACTTGTTTTCTTATCCAGTATTGGGGTATCTTTCATAGATTCACATGCCTGAATCAGAGTAGCAAGCAGTAATAACCATAACTGTCGGTAGAGGAAGGTGGGAGACAATCCAAACCATATATCCCCACACAACCTGGAAGGTACTAGAGCAAGAACATATTTCAGTACATATGCAAAATCATGACAATACCTTCATATAATATATATCTATATATAGAGCATTAAAACAGTATATTAGCACACATGTAGCAATAGAAACAAGAAAAACCATAACAGGCTGACCTCAGTGAAGAAGATGCTGCAACACTGCTTCTCCCACTGACGTATCTTCATGTAGCACCGGCTGCAGGCAATAGTGCTTGGTAAAAGTATGCACACTTTTCCATGTAGCAGCACGGCAGATGTTTTCCAGGGTCACCCCTGCAAATAGGGCTGTAGACGCTGACATCATCCTGGTGGAATGCGCCTTAACCGTTCTTGTCAGGGGCTTGTTCGCTTTCTCATGACAGAAGACAATGACAGAGGAAAGCCATCTGGCTATAGTTGCCTTCGTCACTGCCTGACCACGTGTAGCTTGTCCATAAGCCACAAACAGTTGGGTAGATTTGCGTAAATCTTTTGTCTTTTGTAAATAGAATTTGAGGCATCTTTGGACATCCAAGGAATGCAGCATCCTTTCAGCTGGAGTCTTTGGGTCTGGAAAGAAAGTTTTGAGTTTCACCGGTTGGTTGATGTGAAACTGGGTCGGAACTTTGGGAATAAACTTTGGATGAGTTCTAAGTGTCACACAATCTTTTGAAAAATGTAGGAAAGGTTCTGATATAGTGAACGCTTGTATCTCACTTACTCTCCGGGTTGAAGTGAGGGCTAACAGAATAGCCACTTTCCAAGTCAAGAATTTAAGTTCCGATTTATGAATTGGTTCAAAAGGCCTTTTCAGCAACTGAGATAACACAATATTGAGATCCCACTCAGGAGGAGGAGGCCGCACTGGAGGGAAAACTCGAAACAATCCTTTAAGGAACTGTTTAATTAAAGAAGAAGAACACAAAGATGGTTTGTTGTAACTCTTCCTGAATCTGGATATGGCAGCAAGGTGAACTTTGATAGAAGAAAAAGCGAGACCTGATCTGGCTAGAGACAGCAGATAAGGCAGAATCTTCTCTGGAGGAGCCTGTAGTGGATGGACGTCATGCTCTCCGCACCATAAACAGAATCTCTTCCATTTGAAGCGATAGGTTCTGATGGTAGACTGTGCACGAGCCTGAGATAGAACAGCTCTACAGTCTGGAGAAATCTCTAGGTCCTTAAACTCTAAGAAATCAGGAGCCAGGCGTGCAAGTGTAGCGACTGAGGATCTGGATGAAGTATTTGTCCTTCCTCCCTTGTCAGCATTGAAAGTGTCGGCTTGAGGCGCAGTGGAGGTTGATGGGAGAGTATCAGAAGCTCCTGGAACCAATACTGCCTCGGCCAGCGAGGAGCAATTAGGATTAGAGAGCAACGCTCTCTCTTCATTTTCTGTAGAACCTTTGGGATGAGAGGAATCGGCGGGAAGGCATATGCAAAGATTCCGGTCCACCTCATCAACAGGGCATTTCCTCTCGATCCTTGCTGGTGGAACCTGCTGGCAAAGTATATGCATTTTCTGTTCTGTTGCGTGGCAAACAGGTCCAGCGTTGGTGTGCCCCAGAGCTGGAAAATTGTTTCCACTTGGCGTTGTTCCAGTTCCCACTCGTGACATCCTGTGAACGATCTGCTGAGATCGTCGGCCAGAGAATTCTGAATTCCCTGAACATGTTCCGCTCTGAGGGAAATTTTGTGGTGGATTAACCATTCCCACATTTCCTGCGCTTGAAGAGACAGGGCCAGAGATTTTGTGCCCCCTTGCTTGTTTACGTAAAACATGCTGGTGGTGTTGTCCGTGCGCACCAGTACTGCAGAGCCTGCAATTCTTGGCAGGAAGGCTCGCAAGGACAGGAAAATTGCCCTCAACTCGAGGCAGTTGATGTGTTTGTGCTTGTACTGATGGGACCACCGTCCCTGCACCTGAAGGTCCTGGAGATGACCTCCCCAACCCTCCATGGAGGCATCTGTCGTTAGAGTAAATCCCGGTAGAGTCTGAAGAAAAGTGAGCCCTGGAGACAAATTGTTCTTTGCCGCCCACCACAGAAGAGCTTGTTTTATCTTGGGCGTGACCTTGATACGGTCCTCGAAAGATCCGTCTATCTGCCGCCATTGTCGATGCAATTCCTCCTGGAGAGGCCTCATTCTGAGTCGAGCCAGTGGAACTAGATGGAGTGCGGAGGAACACATCCCTAGCAGGGAAACAAACTGTCGGACCGAAAGAGACTTTTTTGACCGTATTTGACTTGCCAGCTTTGTGATCTTGTCCTGACGAATTTGGGTCAAGAAGGCCTTGCACTGAGAGGTGTCTAGTACTGCTCCCAGGAACGTCAGAATTTGGCTGGGTTGAAGTTGAGATTTTTTGGCGTTGAGGGTCAAACCCAGATTCGAGAACATTGACAGAGCACTCTTGACCGATTGCCTTGTTGAAGTCCTCGTCGGACTCTTTATTAACCAATCGTCGAGGTACGGGAATACTTGGATTCCCTGTGACCTCAACGCAGCTGCAACTGGGACTAGAGTCTTGGTAAAGATTCTTGGTGCAGACTTCAGGCCGAAAGGGAGCACCTTGAATTGAAAATGGACACCAGCCACTGTGAATCTCAGATACTTGCGGTGGTTTGGATGAATTGGAATGTGGAAGTAAGCGTCTTCCATATCCAGGGAAGCCATGAAATCTCCCTCCATGAGGCAATTGAGGACATCCGTGAGTGTCACCATGCGGAAACTCTGCTTTTTCAGATATGTGTTTAAGTTTCGTAGATCCAGAATAGGACGCCACTCTCCTGAAACCTTTTCCACAAGGAAGAAGCGAGAATAAAACCCCTGATTTTTCTGGGATGCTGGGACTTTCTCTATCGCATTTTTGTGCAGCATTTTCATGGCTTCCATGTATAACAAATGAAGACGAGGAGGGGAGGGACCCCTGGGCGGTAATGTTGGAGGTTTCTGCAAGAACTCCAGAGTGTGTCCGTGTTTGACTATGTCCAGAACCCACTGATCTGAAGTTATCTTCCGCCACTGCTGATAAAAGGCAGAAATCTTGGCGCCCACGGGGAGGGAGGGAAGGGAGGATGGTGTCCGGCAAAACTCACTGGCGTTTATTTGAATCACGTCCCTGGTAGTTAGAACGTCGTTTCCCTCCTTGACGAGAGAAACCCGCTGACGATGACTGTCGATAGGACTGCTGGTAGTACGGCTTATTTTGAGGTTGATACTGGCGGTTTTGTTGATTTTGATAATGTCCTCTTGATGAAAAACCACGGCCTCTTGCTCCTCTGAAAAAACCTCGCTTATACTGTAGTGCACCAAGCGATTTGGCCGTATCAGTATCCGTTTTTATCGCAAGCAATGCTTCATCTATGTGCTTGCCAAACAATAACTCGCCATTATAGGCCATGTCCAGTATTTTGGTCTGGACCTCAGGTCTGAAAGAAGTCGCCTTGAGCCATCCTTGCCGTCTAAGAACTGCCGCTCCGGCCAATTGTCTAAAGGCTGTATTAGATACATCGAGGGCGCAATCGATAATTTCAGAAGCTGCCCGCTCGCCTTCCAAGACAACCTTCCTGACCTCTTCAACACGGTCATCGGGAACCAAATTGATGAACTCCGACAGATCTGACCACATTTGTCTGTCGTACCGTGCTAAAATTGCCAAAGAATTAGCAATCTTGACAGTAGCAGCGGCATTAGCCGAGAACTTCTTTCCAATTGCATCCAATCTCCTGCCCTCTTTGTCTGGAGGCGTTGAAAGAGGTGCAACCGGATTTTTGGATCGTTGTTGAGCCGCTTGTGAAATCACTGAGTCAGGACGCGGATGACCAATTAAACATGAAGGAGTGTCCGGTGGTGCTCGGTACTTCTTGTCGACTCTTGGAAGAACCGCCGGGATGGAAGCTGGCGTCTTCATAATATCAATCCCTTCTTTCCAGATATAATCAATGATAGGGATAGATCTGGACACCCTTCTATACCCTTCTTTAAAATCATGAAGAAAACAGTCGGTTTGTTCAACCGAAACTGTGATTGCAAATCGAGCAGCCGCCCGGTGCATGATATTATGAAAACCTCCTATGTCTTCTGGCGGAGAATCTGAAGGTTTTGGCAGATTAGGAGAGGGCATAGGAATGACGTAATCATTCCATGGTTCCGTAGGCGTGGAATCCGGAAGTTCCCCATCCTCCCTTTCATCCTCATCTGGAGATGAGATGTCAACATCCTGATCTCCAGTCCCGGGATCAACATCCTGCCTTGGAGAGTGTGAAGGATGTGGCGGTGGATTTACTGGCATGTCCTCTGGCACAGTATTTGGAGCAGGCAGAGTTGGTGGAAACCTCTGACGATAATCGGCCAGCATGGCCTGCAAATCCTGTACTAGAACAGACGGAAGATGAGTCGTGTCTTCTGTGTGTTGTTGCTCCTGATGATAAGGAGTAGCTAAATTTTCCTGATAGTAATGAACCTCATCATCATCCTCATCCTCTTGATATTTTATGTGCAACTGGGAAGGGTGATGGGCCACTCCAAAAGGATCATCATCATCATCATCCTCTTCATTATCCGAATCTGCTTCCACGTAATTTTCCAAGATATGCGAAGGCAAGAGGGGAGACAAATGAGAGTAACTCTGTCTCTGAAAAGATTTCATCTGAAAATGGGTATACTGCACCCTAACCGGAGATGTGGGCAACAAATGCGTAGATGGCACATTCAAAGATGCCAGCGCTGCTGTCGATGGCAAAAGTGAAACAGATGCGTGAGTTGCCGATATTGTCGTCGACGGTATCGTCACAGGTATTGTAATCATGGATGAAGACTTCTTGGAAGGCGTTCTAGTAGACGGATCCGTCGACGGACTCCTCGTCGTCGAGCTAGTCGTCGACGGAGCTGAAACCCTCGTCGACGTGCTTGTCGTCGACGGGCCTGTCGTCGACGGGGTCTTCGTCGACGAGCCTTTCGTCGACGGGCCCTTCGTCGACGGGCCCTCCGTCGACGGGGTCTTCGTCGACGGGGTCTTCGTCGACGGGGTCTTCGTCGACGGGATCTTCGTCGACGGGATCTTCGTCGACTGGGTCTTCGTCGACGGGATGGTGGAAGTCTTCGTCGACGGGGGGGCCGTCGACGAGAGCGTCGACGGAAGCGATGACGAGCGCTTCAAAGATGGTGATTTGGTCGTCGACGGTAGACTCGTCGACGACGCGCTTTTCTTTGACGATCTTGTCTCAGAAGAAGAGGCCATGACGGACATCACAGGAGAAGTAATTGCTGAGGTGGTAACAGTATTTGAAGAAGTAGAAGACGTAGAATAGGTGGTAACAGTGAGAGAAGACACTAAAGTGACAGCTTTAGTGCGGACTGTACTCACAGTAGAAGACTCTGTTGACGCAGCACTCCTTGTGGATTCAGAGGGTTTATGAGAGAACTTAGATTTTTTCAATCTCTCAGGGGAACACCTCTCTTTGGAACTGGCTCTCTTACTTGAAGTAGAGGCTCTGTCCTCGTCATCTCTGACAGACGACTTCAGCCACAAAAGAACTCTCGCCTCTCTATCCCTTTTGGTCTTAGGAGGGAAGGTTCGACATATCCTGCAATCCTTCACAACATGTGAAGGATGCAAACAATAAATACAGTCCGAGTGCTCGTCGTCCACGTGAACTCTCTTCTTGAAGCATGAAGCACAGGCCTTGAATAAAGCCTTCTTTTCCGACATCTTGAAAGAATTGAAGAAATTTCTGAAGAAAACTGAGTAGGCACTAGGGAGACTCCCTTACACACGAAGTGCGGTGAAAATCTGAGGAGAACTGCCTGGGCTGGGAAGGTTCTAGAGGGTGAGGTTAGCTGATTGGCTGAGGCTACATTTTCAGTTCTTTTTACATAATGAGGTAGATAGGCTGCTAAGTTTTGGGCCTAGTTGGGCCTATATCCTTTTCTAGCCTACTACTAATGGTTTTTAGGCACTGCTATATATATATAATTTACCGTGGGACTCCCGCCTCGACGACGGGGAATGATTCAGGCATGTGAATCTATGAAAGATACCCCAATACTGGATAACCAATAATTCAATTAGATGTCCCTTAGATGCAGCAGACACAGCGGATAGAGGCCTCGGCACCAGTATACTGCTCAGAAGACATGCCTGGCACAAATGCTCAGCATTTAAACCAGAGGTTCAATATGCAGTTTTGAACATGCCTTTTGATAGGGAGCATTTCTTTGGCCCTCAAGTGGGCTCCATTTTAAACAACGGGAATAAAATATACTGACACCGCAAAAGCAATGCGAGCTCTTCAAACTCCTACACTTTGCGGTTCCTTTCTCCGCTAAGGCTAGAAGGAGGGACACAAATCCTTTGCCACAGATTCTACTTCCCAGCAAAAAGAGGCACAATCCTAAAGGATTTTAGAGGCTCTAATAGAGGCAATAATAATAGAGGAAGAGGTAGGGGTGCTTCAACACATGGTGCAGCCACCGCCCCCAAAGGGTCTGCCCTATTCTTCCCCTGATCACATAACACCAGTCGGAGCAAGACTACACAGTCCTTTTATCTTTCAGCATGATCCTAGTAGCTCCTACTTGTGCAAGTCAGCCCTGGTTCACAATGCTCCAGGATCTCTCAGTAGTCCCACACGAGAACCTCCCCGCCAGGCCAGACCTTCTCACTCAGAATCCAGGACACATAAGGCAACCAGAGCCCAAAATGCTCAACCTAGCAATTTGTCTCCTGAGGTCTAAAGAGGTTGGTTATTTAAGCTTACCAGCAGAAACATAGACCTTCTTAAACAGGCACACAGACCCACAACTAGAGCCTGTTATCCTGCAAAATGGAGGAGTTGTGTTTGGTATTGCCAACCTAAATACATTAATCCTATCAAAGCCACCGTTGAAGACATTATTTGCTATTTACTTCATTTGTAAAAGTCAAATTTGGCACACACTTCCATTCAATTACATCTTGCTACAATTGCTGCCTATCTTCAAAATGGACTGCATTTTATCACTCTTCAGAATTCCTGTCATTAATGCATTAATGAACGGACTCAAACAGGTAATTCCACCTCATGTGTGTCCAGCACCCTCCTGCAACCTAAACATTGTGCTTACTTAGCTCATGTGTCTTCCTTTTGAGCCTTTACACTCATGCTCACTTCAATTTAGTTGCCATTATGTTACTCAGACATGTTAGTGAGCTCCAGGTATTGTTCAAATGCATAAACAAAAATTGTGTACTTCAGACCAATCCAAAATTCATACCAAAGGTAGTTTCTCAATTTCATCTCAATCCATTGAGCTACCTATTTTTTTCCCTAACACTTTCTGTAGCAGACAAAGCTCTTCACTGCACTGTAGATTTAAAAGAGCACTCATGTTCTACATAGATAAAACTAAATCTTTCAGGAAAACAAAACATCTGTTTTTAGCATTTTCCCCACCACACAAAAGGGGAAAAAACATTCCAGAAAACTATCGAAATCCAGGTTATAAGCTGGGTACATTCGTTGTAATTCCAGGCCGAAAAGGGCAAAAAAAAGGGGGGGGTCATGGGAATATCTTTGACTACACTCAAGATTTGTAAACCTACTGTAAACATACTACGCCTCACAATTTTCATAAATCATCATGGGGAGAAGAAAATCTAGAGACTTTGAAAACTTGGACGGTGTGGGTTCAACCGAAAACAAAATCCAATAAAACAGTACGCAATACAAAGTACGCAAGTCGGCAGGAGGCAACTGTGTTCTTGATTGCATAGATGACCTTCTTATCGAATGCAAAGATATTGTAACTTTGCAAGACAACTTACAATTGACAAGGTAACTAATTTACTTTTTGCAGACGACACTTTGATAGTTTCCAAACCCCGAGTGGCCTGCAATCCCTCCTAATACGCTTTTAGTCTTTTTGCGCATTAAGGGGTCTTGAGATAAATACAGCAAAAACCATGCTTTTAATGATTAACCCTCATCGATCCATCGATCTTTTAAGGGAAAGCTTTTTCTAGAGGGGAAACCACTAGAGAGAGTGAGTACATTTTGATTACTTGGGTAACACTCTCGGATGACCTTTCCTGGAGACATCAAGTTAAAAGGCAGAACCTCCAGCCAAGACTATTCTCAGGGGCTATGATCATGGAGCACAAGATCTCATCAAGTGAGCCAATAGCTGCTCCTCTCTGCATTTACGATCATAAAGCCTTAGGAGCAGCTGTCTATGGGGCAGAACTCTAGGGGTTTGAAAAACTGGATGAACTCTTAGTGACTGAAAATACATTTTTGAGATCACTTTGCTCTCTGCCACAGAGTACCCCCCTGCAACCGCTGAAATTTGATATGGGCAGATGTACGATTGTTCAAAAAGCGCTGTTACGCACCCTGCTCTTTTGGCTAAGTTTAAAAACCACCCCAAGCCACTTCCATATGCTGTTGCTTTGGATGAGTTATATGCGCTGGATCGCCATAAGTTCAAGTTCAAAACAACTTTATTTCGATTCATAACGAATCATAAAAAGCACGTAGACATGAAATACATAATTAAGGGGAAGAGTTACATCAGGTTGCAGTCGCTGTTAAAATAGAGCGATTAAAATATTTACAAAATTTTAAAAAAGTGCAGAAATTTTTCAATAATTCCATCGGGTGTTGTCAAAACTGTTAAGTTATCTATTTCCAGAACGTTTTTTAAGGCGAAAAGCAGCTACCAAGAAGTTAGCAACACTAAACATAGTTAGCGGTGAATCTAACGTTTTTAAGTAAAATAGGGCAGGCTTGATTTGAACGAACCCCTTGTTCTTAAGCAATGGAACAATATACTTTTTCCTGGGCAGATCATATATACCACAGAAGAACATAAAATGAGCAGTGTCCTGCAGAGAAAAACCGTCACATTTGCAGGCCGCTAAGTCCTCTGGCTTGGCCCATACCTTCGAGTCATTTAACAGAAAGTGAATCTGGTTAAGTCTTATTTTGGTTAATAACCAGCGATGTAATGGAATAGACACTACTGTTAAATAAGGTTCAATGGCCGGTGTAGTTTTGGAAATATAGTGCTCCCTCACAGAGGGTTTCGCAAGCTCACAGCTTTCCCGCTCCATTTCTCTCACTTTGAAAAAAGTCACTTTGAACCATTCCAGGTCATTCTTAACGATGCAGGCTGGTTTATGGAAGAGATCTGGGCGGCCCAGGGAAGTTAGTGTTTTTTTAATATATGCTAGCCACGGGATGTTTTTCATGTTGTCCAGAAGTAGGCAGTCTCTCATAATTGTGTGGTTCAGGGTTAGATTGGAGTTCAGCCATGTTTTTAACCACATCAAGATAGGGGATTGTTTGATGATGTCACTGATGTACCCCTGGCCTAGTTCCGTATGGACAGAGAAAGTGGCTGTAGATTGAGGTAATCCTAGGAGCATATGTAAAAATCTGTTTTCTTCCATCTGTATTGAATCTATATTGTTGGAATAACCCCAGATGGAAGCCATACCTTACTACTGAGATTGATTTCGCTCTGTAGAGTGCCAGCATTGCTTCCGTGGGCTTACCACCCAGACGTTTTGAGAAGCCGACAATGGCGGCTGCTGTTCTTTTCATGGCGTTGGTTTTGACGGATATTTGAGGTGCCCACGTGCCCTTATCGTCGTATAGATATTTGAGGTGCCCTTATCGATCGCCATAAGAAAATCGGCTGGCTATCCAGGGTGAAAACTTTGTTGTCCACCCTAGGTCCCTAGGAATGAAAGGCATATGGGACGCGGATTCTCCTGAATCACTTCAATCCAAAGCCCAGGTTAAGAAATGTTAGTGGGACTTGGTGGCTCAGTCCCTTTTCTCCTATGCTTTTGGGGGCCGTTTGACACTTGATTTCATGGAGTTCAAACTGGAAGGTGCCTTTGAGCAATATATGGAGGCCATCACCAATCCCCTGGACAGGAAACTCTATATGCTATTCAAATTTGGTTTCCTTCCTGTTAACACCTTTGTTGCCTCTTGGCGCAAGTCCACGGCCACATCTCTGCTTTGCCCTGGCTGCTCTTTTGCAGCCAAGTCCATCAGTCACATACTTTTTGCATCCCCTAGGTACCATCTTTTAAGATCTATGTAGATAGCACCAGTGCTTAATTTGTAAAATTTGAAGTGCAGGTGCTCACATCTTTGTCGGAGGCCACACCTACTTATCTCTGGCTCCACCGACTTCCTCCATTGGCTCCACCCACTTCCTCCATTGGCTCCACCCACATCCTCAATTGGCACTGTGAAAAGACAGATGATTTTCAGCAAGGGAGGAGCCTTCCTCATAGTAAGGTTTTGATAGGAGGTTACCCTGCCCTGAGAAAATTTTGAAAAAGATTCAATCAAAAGTGCATTTAAAGCACAAGTTTGGAATAAATTAGCTGAGATCACTAATGCATTGAAAAGGGACAATCACAGTGCTCTATGTGCTGATTTGAGCTAAAGGACAATACTGGGAGCACTGCTGTTATCAGAACACCTGTGACCTGTCTACACCCCCTGGGTAAAGCTGCTCCCTCTCAAAACTGTCTCTGTTGTAGGAACCTCTCTCCACACAGCCCCATGCTGCCTCTTTTGTTGAAGCATTGTCTGCTATAAGAGCCTCTCTAGTCTCTGCCTCTCTTCTCCTTCAGACCCCATGGACCCGCTGCAGTGCTGCACCCCTCCGAGGCCCCTTCGCTTGCTCGGTCAAATGATAAATTATATTAAAATAGTCCATTTATTTGGTAACCCGTCCCTCATGTAGTCTCTACTGAGGCTGTGTCTTCACTTACTTACACACTGTATGTCTTTACACCATTGTGGCGGTGGCGCACACACAGCCCATATGTTCCTTTTGGCGCTGGGTGGTCATGGGCAGGAGGCAGCTGAGCTGCATGTCCTGCCTGCCTGCCTTTCAGTGGACTGCAGAGGGCTGCTTGCAGGCCTCGATGCGCTGATGCATACGACTGCTTGGGTACCAGAGCCACTACCACTGACAGCGAGTCGCCCTTAGTCTGCACCCCCCCCCTTCTATGAGGCTGCGAGGCACCAGTTGTGTGACTGTTTGCTTGTACTGTCCCTCCCTATGACCCCGCTCGCCTGCCCCACCACGTGTTGCCCATACTGTGGCCTCAGTGATGCTGCGTGCCCCGCCAACACTCTGCATCTGCTGCCTCAGTGTGACTGGTGATGTCTCTTCCTGCCCTCAGAGTGTTGCCCGTGCTGGGGTTACCGTTACTCAGAGAGCATGGCCGTTACAATCTCTTTCACTGGGCAACAGGAAGAGTAAATACATCAAAACAGTGTGCGTCGTGCGAGCAATTGTAAAACAATTGTAGCCACTAAGGCAGACTATACATGCAGGTTCTTAGAGTCTGAGATTCGCCCACTTTGAGATGTAAACAACGTTTCATAAACTCGTTAACAGGTACATAACAAAAGTCAAAATTACTGATGGTTAATGGCAATTACTTTCATTTCCTACATTTTTGTCATTAATGTGAAGCAGCTTTTCTGGAAGCACCGAGCACTGAGTGACACAGGTAGTTCAAAGCTGTGAATTCCCTGTGAACAGAATGTAAATTATCTGAGCAAGCGATAGTTTACGTATGTTGCTTTTCAATTTGTCCTAGCCTAGGTACAAAAACGCATGTCATCTGTTTGATATTTTTGCAGTAAGACAGAAGATGAAATGCAGTCTGTCAGCAAATGCCCCCATGTGTGCACAATCGTGACACAACATAATAAAAGGGGTCTTATCATGCGCGAACTTAGCCCAATGTGCGTGTTCTGTCCCTGCTGACTTTTGATCTTGCAGATTACAGATTTTTGATGTTCAGTCTAGTGATTTACCCTCTTGGCACTGCAGAGCAGAAACACAGAAATCGTGGCTGGAGAATCAGTGATTTACAAGATAACGCAGACTTCATTTTCTTGACATGGGCTTCAAATTCATTTTCAATTCGGAAGAGAATGTGGCATCACTTATTTACAGATCTGTGCGCTTGTGGCTTTTAAATGTAGTCTTATGCTGGCATTCACAAATAATCCTGAATTAATATAATATGAAATTTGTACACAGTAATGATCAGTGTAACTCGTATTTCTTAAATATACAAATACACTGGGGTAAGTGTGTGCTTTTTGTCAGCCGTTGGACTTAAACCAAGTTCAGTGCTTAATATTCACCCAATTTCTCCTCCCCGAATCGTCCCTCAGACCTCCGTGCCAGTTGGAGGCCCTTTGCTCCTGATCCTGCGCCTGCGGCCTACCAGGCCCTGCCCTGCTTCATCTGCGCAGCTTGATTTATTTAAACGAAAGTTACGAAACCATGATGATTTGGCCGCCGCCGCCGGCCTACCAATCAAGATCATAATTTTAATAAAACGGACCTGACCAGTAATAACCATCACGGCTGCTAGGCCCTGCTGCCAGCCTCGCTCACCCAGGTCGCCCTCACCTGCTGAGCAGTCCAGAGACCTAGGGGCTATAATGTACTGCAGCGCAGCAGCAGTAACTGTAGCCAACCTCACCTGTGTCGTCGCTCCCGAGTCCCGATATAATATTTTCAAAGGGCGTGCGTTGGTTGCGGAAACGTGGTGGCTGCTGTCTGGTGAGGACGGAGAGGTGCGGGTATGCTGGGGCGGGCAGCGAAAATGCGCGCACATTAATTTGCATTCTCTGCGCAGGCGTCACTGCCTCTACCCCCAACCCCCGCAGAAGACGACCAGCAAAACCAGGCCTGCCCAACAACAACTACTGCTGTGTCCCGCCCACGGGGCCTCATCCGCGGCCGGAAGTAGTCTGAGGAGGAGGAAATAATTTAAATTGAGTTGAGAATCGAACTCCGGAGGAGTCAGTGTCAGTGACGTGACGTCACCGACCGTCACGAGAGTAAGCGTTTGTGTTTACAGCAAAACAGCATTCCTGATCGATTCGAGTCAACCACAACCAGCACTGTCTGTATGACTCGTCGTCGGTAACTTTATTAAACTTCAGGAAACAGCATACATCACTTGGCACCACAGCAGTAGCACAGTACCCACGCTCTCTGTGTGTGCCAGTGCCACTCACGACTTAGGACATGTGCACTTCTTAATGCAGCGTGCCTCCGTGACTGTAGACCCGGCCCTCATAATTAAGTGCCGGTGCTAAGCACCGGCAAGCTCCGGCTCAAATTAAGCCCTGGATAGCACCTATCTTTAGGCAACTAGGTACCCATTGGTACAGCGATGCTTTGCGCATTCTAAAATCTGATTCTAGCATGCTAATGTCTGTGCTGATGCTACATATTTGGGCAAAATGTGGATTAGTAGAAGGTATGCACTGACCATGTTATTGACGTATCTTTTTTATATTTTAATATTTTTTAAATTATTTTATACATGTATATATTTATTATTCTGGTTCTGAACAAATTATAGAACTTTACCTGCATGACGGGTCATGCTCTTTTTTTACGTCTGACTTTTGCAGACAGTTCTTGGATACAATTTTTAGCTGTTCTCTGCTTTTTTTTAACTCAGATTTATTTTTTTCGTTGGATAGTCTGAGCTGAACCACCAGCTATTGGGAATCAGTAATCAATCTTCGGACTGCTCTGTACTTTATGCACTGCCACTTTTAAGGCATCAATCAGATATCGGAGGGGTTAGCTTCTTTTATTAATCCTAGGCATAGGCTCCGGTATGAAGGTTACCGATTCTATTTACTTAATGCACATGCACCTTTGTGAACTTTCTTTTTCCCTGCAGTATTAGGAAGTCTGGACTCTAAAAAGAAAAATGTACATGCTGCTACGGATTAATATTTTACATTCGATCTTCCTAGCATGTCTGTATTGTATTGTCTGTTTGTGATACTTTTATGGCCGCAATGGCCGAAGTAGTTATTAACTGACTACCATTCAAACTTTCCATTTTAAAGCAAAAAAAACGTTACCTACAACACCCAAAGCGTACTTGTAAAAAAAGGGAGCAACAATGGCATTTTCTTGAAATATTTCCATAGCTGTAATTTGTAAAGCAGCTACATGGTCTACACCACATACATTTACTTAACACTGCTGTGTAGATGTGTTAGCACTCCAACAAGCCAATGTAGGTCAGGCAGTGTTTTCAAGCTACTGCAACTCACACGCTACCTCCACTTCTTTAGAGAGACTGCTTCAAAGTCTGTGGAGAGCATGTGTATCTACAGCCACACATGTCAGTAAACGGATTATGTTACTTACCCTATAAGCATCTGTTCGTGGCATGTAGTGCTGTAGATTCACCTGTTCCCTCCCTCCTCACCAGACGCTTTTGACCGTTACAGTTACAGAGGATAACAAGTCGTTAGTAGACTGAAGCACTCAATAGTCCTGCCCACGTGCTGGGACCCAGGAGAACTTCAAGGCAAAGAAAGATCTTCGCCTTTCTTGGAGAAGGCCTGCAAAGACACTTAAGAAAGGGACAAATTGTGCAGCCTAAAAACATAGGCGCAATGACCAAATTCTAAATCAGGAAGTAAAAAAAGGACCAAACCAAAGTATTTGTTTACAATTTCAAGATGTTTTAGCAAATAGCATAAATCTCCCTCACAAACCCTTTTTTAGGTCGAGCCTGGGCAGTGCATGCGCTGCTGCGAGGTATGTAGTAGCGGAGCATGGGTCTCGAATTCTTGCCCACCACGCCCATATTTTTAATTGGCTTGTGTCATTGTCCTTTGTAAATGCTGGCTTCCAGGTCGTTATTAGACTTGTTAGTCCCTCCTTGGTACTGCCTTGTCTGCATTTGTACCTCCCATGGCGACTGGCATTTTTACATCTGTTGCGACATGGAATGTCTTTTTTGTCTGTAAGCACTATTTTCTTTAATGAGTTTCTCTACTGCAGGCAAGACTTGCTTTCTTCGCCATGCTCACTTTTACTTTCAAGCAGCCTCGGACAATGAATGGCGACCACTTCTATGAAGTTAAATAGGTCTCGGATTTACAAGAGTTTGAGCTATTGCAATTATAAATGATAATTGCTTAAACTCTCGTAAATGCGGGACCTATTGCGTTGCAAATGCTTGTCATGATGGAGAGCCTCATAGGCGGCATTATAAGGTTATAATTTGAGGCTCACCCTTTAAGAACCTAGAAACCACCAATATCCCATCATGCTTAGGCGGTGGCAGTTGCTTCAGTTCTTTTTTCCGGCTCCTACTGACAGGACCCGGATGCCTTGAGATTGGCTTTTTTTAAGGTTTTGTTGTCTCAAAATTCATTACAAAACTTAGTGACCACACCTTTATTCAATGTCTTTCATCTCTCCCTGCCCTTTTCTGTTTTCTGACAAAAAAGTGAGGAGTTGAGTCAAATAAATGCCTTCGTTATTTAACCAAGATGAGAGGAAGAATGCCAAAGCAGACCCTCTCCAAGTCTGTATCCTCTGTCAACCACCATCTCATGTTCCAGACGCATGTCATTGCAGGAATTGTTCGCGAAACCCCTTGCCTGAAAGGGAGAAGATTTCTCTTCATAGGATTGAAGAGAGATGAAGCACCCAGCCAGAAGGTGGGACCTCAGAGCAAGAGGAAGGTCAGTCTTCCACCAGAGTTCGCTCTTCAACCACTAGAGTATGTGAGGGGTTCTGAAAAGAGATTTTCTGGCCAAAAACATTGGTCCCCATCGACGTAGAGAGAATTGACGTCGAGGCAAGGTATGGCTCCGATTTGTTCACCGTCAAGAGATGGATCGACCTTGAGGAAGCACGGTCGTTCGGCAGAGGTAACGTCAAAAGACCATATACTACTGACTTGCACGTTGCGGTTTTGGAGTGCATCGTCGTGGGGAAGGAGAGTGGCTTCACATTGAGAAATAGAACCACTTCAAAATGTAGTGAAATGTCGACATCAAGGAGACTAGAAAGGAGGAGGAGAATATATTATTCTCTAGAATCTCAATATTTGAGTGTGTATTCACCTTCTCCCATTCTGGTACCATCATCTCAGTCTCATCACCCTACATTACCCGCTCCACCTCAGTCTCTTCCGCCACCACCACTGGTGCTACCTTCACCTCCTCAACCAATAGCATCTCTTCCACAACCTCCACCAATAGCATCTCCTCCAGTGACTACAGTTCCACCTAGAGGGACTCCAGCTCTGAGCAATAGGTAGCACTCTTGAACACGTCACTGTTCTCACCATCATGGTCATCATAGTCCTAGGCACTCATCAACATCCTTTTGCTGGTCCAAGATCTTACCGAAGACATACAGATACTTCGCCCACGTCTCCACACGAGGATATTCTCCAACATTATCGGACTCTCCACCTCCTTGTATCTCACCTTTGGGATGACATTTCAACCTTCCAAGAGGTCCTGTATGAGGGGTGGCTAAACTAATTATAAGGCTGTCGGTCCCAACATCTCCCACATCGGTGATATTCGAGACACTACACCAATGACAGCTTCCAGACCTCGACTTTGGTTGGTGCCTTACCTCTGAGAACCTGCCATGGAGCTGTTTTTGACACTGGCCATAATTAAGCCTCCTCTGTTAAGGCTTCAGAAGAAATATTGCCCCCCCCCCCCCCCCCCCCCCCCCGGATCAAAACCCTCTATTCCTCTGCTGTGATCCTCCACCAGCGTCTATGGTAATATTATTGGCCAAAAAGTAACATTCTTCATCTCTGTCATCTGCTACTCCTGTTAGAGAGCAGGAGACTGGACGCGGCAGTCCGCAAAGTCTGCAGCATGGCAGCAACATCAATGAAAGCAGCCAGTGCTACAGCTCTCTTTGGCAGATATGACAGGCCTATTGGCTTACATCCAGCATTTTACTGAACATTTCACAAGAGAGAAGACTTCATGGAAATAGCCAGCGAGGGGGCAATGGTGTCTAATCAAGTGAATAGCGCAGCACCAGATTCTTCCCAACTTAGCCGCACATGCATACGGTCACTGAGTTACCTCACAAAGGCATGCTTTCCTCTGGTTTACATCCCTCCAGCTGAAATCACAACAACGTATACAGAACTTGATATAGGTCCCACACTCTTTGCAAGTCACGCTGCTAACGAAATGGTGAGATTGAAAAGCAAAATGGAGACCCTCAAAGCAATGGGTCTAGAGAAACCAAAAGAATAAAGATCTTTTTGACTACCAACATAATTTTTATTCTCTGAGGGTTCAAACCAGTCTGTGGTACACATGTAGACCTCAACAGCAACTTCAAAAGTCACACCAGTGAAAATAGACAAGAGGATGCTCTGCCCAACATTCCGCCCAAGGGGCTAAACAGGAAACTGGATCCAAACCATGAGTTCTCTACCCCCACTCAGCTACCCCCACCATCCCCCTCCCAGCTACCTCTTCTGTTACTCCGGTAAGAGTCGAATTTCTCTTTATCTAACAGGGTGCACCCTGCCAGCGTCCATTCCTCCAAAACTGTCCAATTTCCATATTACATTGCTACGGTCAGAGGCCAACATCCTTTTACAGAAGAAGGCGTGGACGCCACAGACAAGGGCACAGGCATTTACTCCAGTTACTTCCCGGTTGCAAAGAAAGACAAAAACGAATTCAGACCTATGCTTGATCTCAAAATAGCCAACAAGTGGATTTGACTTGTGAGGTTTCAGATGCTGGCATCAGATCTACACCCAATTACACCAAAGAGATTGGCTTTGCACCATCAACCTTCATTCACAATGCATACTTTCATATTCTAATCACCAGAAAGCATTGTGGGACAGGACCATTATATGTATCCACTACTTCAATTTGGCCTAAAGTCAGCAACCAGAACGTTTTCAAAGTATGTGGCAGTGGTGACAGCCCATCATGTCAACCTCAACAAGTCCACCGCAACTCCGGTTCAGAATTTGTATTACTTGGGAGCCTCCAGCGACGCCTATTGATCCTTCAGAAATGTCATACTCTCATGAAGGTGTCTCATCCTACAGTGAAGGCAGTATAATCTCTTCTCGGCTTGATGGCTTCCTGCATCTTTGTCACCCCAAATGCTCCCCTCTGCATGCGGCTTCTCTAAGAATGTCTAGAGGACCAGTGGGAACAACTGGCGGGCAACTGGGAAGACCAGGTCTAACAGTCTCAAAACCGTGTAAAACATTTCCTGAAATGGTGGTGCTCTCCAACCAATCTCTTGCAATGCATGCCACTTCACTAACAGGTCCCCTTTCCCAGACTATAGCGACAGATGCATCACTACTAGGATGGGGAGCCCACAAGGATTCGGGGCAGATATTCAGATGGAGAGATTATGTACTATATCAATCTCCTAGAATTCCACGCAGTTCATCTATCGCTTAAGGTCTTTCACCTATCATTTACGACCACACCTTTGTGTTGTTCAGACGTACAACAGAACCACCATGCACTACCTCAACAAGTAGGTAGGGATGAGGTCCAGAGCCTTGTCACTTCAAGCCCAGGCGATTTGGAGATGGCTCTTTGCCAGGAACCTGAAAATAACGACAATTCACCTCCCAGGTTTCCAAAATGTTCAGGTGGACACACTTGGCAGAGTTCTAAACGAAAACCACAAATGGGTCTTGCACAACGAGGTCGTACAAAATATCTTTATTAATGTGTGGGCACCCCAACCACCACAGAAAATGCCGCGGGACCCTGGGGAATGCCCTATGAATTGACTTGTCCAACACATTTCTTTATGCCTTTCCACTGATTCCCATGATACCAACAGTCCTAATCAAGCTGTCCCACTCGAGAGCCAAGATGATCCTCATAGCTCTATAGAGTGGCCACGTCAATGGTGGTTCATGGACCTTCTTCACCGGTCAGCGCATACACATCTCAAGTTGCCATTTAGCCTAGACCTACCAAAGAAATTCGGAGGCCAGATGCTTCACCTCAACCTCTCCTCCTTGAATTTATCTATATGGCCCATGAGCTAGTGCAATATGGCTATTTGAACCTACCAGACGACTGCATGGGGTTCCTCAAGTACGCTATACAGCCTTCCACCTGTTCTGTTTACACCTTCAAGTGAAAGATTTTGTGTTTGGTGTCACTCGAATGTGAACCCTACTAAGTGCCAAGAAGATATTATTCTGCCATACCTTCTACACTTGGCTACATTTGGCTTGCAATTCTATTCTATAAAGGTTCGCCTGGCAACGCTTCCAGCCTATAGAAAATAGAAAATGTCCTTCACAGACCTCTGTTTTCCAAAATGCCTGTGATTTTAAGGATTTTTGAGAAGGGTTGAACAAGGTTTACTCTGCCATCAGGGATCCCTCACCTCCCTGGGAACTTAACATAGTAATTTCATGCCTTATTCAGGATCCCTTTGAGCCGATTCAAAAAGCCTGCCTGCAACACCTTTCTTGGAAGACCGCTTTCCTTGTAGCTATCGCTTATGTTATCCATTAGCTTGCAGAGTTAGCTTGATCCAAGCACGTATTCTCATAAACCATACACACTTGTCCACTCCAATAAAGGGGTCATGAGGACTCATCCGAAATTCCTCCCCTGGGTGATTTCGGACTAACATGTCAACCAGACCATCTCATTACCTACATTATTTCAGAATCCCTCTTCTCCAGCGAAATAACTCTTCATTCCCTGAATGGGAGGAGAGTTTTAAGATTCCATCTCAATAAAACACAGGACATCCGCAAATCAAGCCAATTGTTTAATAAATATGGTCTGGTCCGTATTCTTTTAGCCACTTTCAAACAATCCATTTCCAGAAGGATAGTTTCCTGTATTTGGTTCTGCTATCAAGAAGCTATCAAAACCGTCAGCTAAACCTAAGGCACGCTCCACTAGAGATAAAGCAGCTACTGCTGCCTGAGAAATATTTCTATTGCGGATATTTGCAAAGCAGCCACATGGAGATCAGTTCACACATTTACCAAACACGATTGCCTAGGCTCTGATGCTAGAGCGGAAGCTCAAGTATGGCAGGATTCTCTCAGAAATCTATTTGCTTAAAGTCTTCCTTACTTTATCCTATATCTTCACTGCTCTTAGTGGGGATGGGCTTGGTAATCTATCCCGTACTTATGACTATAAATGGAAATCCTTTACGAAAGAAGGAATAGTTCTTACCTACAACTCCTGTTCTCTCGTAGTGGAATTTCCATTATAGTCATGAGCAACCCTCCCTCCCTCCTTGGTGGAATGGACAGATGTATCCATGGAATCTACGTATTATCATACATTGCCTTTAAAAAAAAAAAAACTGAAGCAACTGCCACCGCCTGAGCATGATGGTATACTGGTGGTCTCTGGGTTCCTAAAGGCTCAGTGTCTCTATTTTGAATCTTACAATGACAGCCTATGAGGCTAGGCTGCCCTGACACAGGGAGATGTGAGGGAGATTCATGTTTGCTAAAACGTCTTGAAATTATACACAAATACTTTGGTCTGGCCCTTGTTTAACTTCACGATGAATTTGGCCTTTGTTGACTATGTATAGAGGCTGCATAATTTGTCTCTTAAGTGCATTTGCAGGCCTTCCTGAAGAAAGGGAAAGTAAACATTTAAGAAGACATGTATTGAACTGCTTCAGGGTCCTCCCCTGCATGTAGGTGGGACTATTCAGTGCTTAGGACTGTAATGGAAATTCCCCTATGAGAGAATAGGAGTTGCAGGTAAACTATTCCTTCCAGGGTCTCATGTTGGTGGAGAAATTCAAGGTTTATTAATGTAATGAAGATTCCTATGATAGAAACTAAGGCTGCATGTAAGTAACCTTTACTTCTCTTCATATGGGTGAATGCCACCTAAATGTGGTTCTTCCAAATGTATGCGCCTTTTTTGATTCCCTAGCAGTTGTTTATAACATTGTTTTCATGGCTTCTAGATTTACCAGTACATACAAAGCCGGTTCTATCGATCACCTGAGGTTTTACTTGGAATGCCATATGATTTGGCTATTGATGTGTGGTCCTTGGGATGCATTCTAGTGGAAATGCACACAGGTGAACCTCTTTTCAGTGGTTCTAATGAGGTAAGCACTGTCAATTATTTTCTTCTGTTTACATTTACTTTTGTATAAGGCAGCATATCTATTTTCACTTTGCATTTCCTTCTTCTCCTAGAAATGTAAGCAGTACATATTGCAAATTATATCCAAGTTCAGTCTGTTGATTAGCCTTTTGGCAATTCTGTTTATAGTTCTGTACAGTAGTAAGAACATTGAGCATTTTGGTGAACACAAAAGCAGAGGAACACATTTTTATTGGTCAATGAGACCCAAGCAGTAGGAGCATATACGAAACGTCAACTCCTGTATTGGCAAATATATTTACTTGTCAGGAGGCAGATAAAGTGACAGCAGAGTGGAAATTAATGTATTAGATAATATGTTGTCAGACTGAAATCATAAAAAAGAAGCAGTAGTTTGCAGGTTGACTATAGCATAAGTTCATTGAAAAGGTCTTGTTGCTGGGATTCTGCACATACACAGCACTATACGCAGGAAAACAGGACCTCGATGTATAGGGGTTGTACCTTCCTACCACCTTAGTACCCCAAATCCCTTAACAGACTAGCTATAGTGTCTTTCGTCCTTCTACATATTTATGAAGCTACAAATAATTAGACAATCCAGAATCGTGGTAGCAAGACATACCATTCCACTCACTCATACATTTTTTAAATTATTTTTTTATTTATTTTTTTTATTACTTTTTTTTTCTCGTGGTGATTCCAAAGAAAAGAAACATTGATTACATTTGCATATGTGTTGCAGTAGGCCATGAAACAAGATCATTATACTTAGTTCAGGATTTTACACAGCCATTCAGCCCACAACCCGGGGGTCGGGCGGCATACACATGGAATAATTCAATCTGTAAAACAGGAGATCTAAGCCCACTTCCTACACCAGACGCTTGTATTCACCACTTTTACACTTAAAATATTTTTTTCTTAAAAACCCAAGAAAAGGAACAACTCTAACAGACCATAGGTGTTGCCTTCGTCCAGCCAGATGCGGCACCATGCTACAACGCTGCAGTTGAGCCTATTTGTATCCAGCTAGATTGGGGAAAGTCCGGCATTACAATACCTATCCCCAGTGTGTGCTCTGTGCCCTATGCAGGCAACCCGCTCAGTGCGAAGTCGTGTCTCCCTCCACTTCCTCCGTGTCCCTCACCTCAGTACCCCCCGCTGACTCTGCCTCCCGTCTGAATATGTATTCAAAGAACAATCCCCAAAAGTTCTTGGGTCTGCTTCGTGGTGGTAATAGCTCACAGAAATTTTCTGACTGCGTACAGCAATACTCCAAATCCCTAAACCATTGCTCTGTCTTCGGGAGCGGCCTCCTCATCCAACACATAGACACCCGCCTTTTCGCCAGGAGTAGCCCTAGATCTGCGAGCTTGTGCTGCGCCTTAGGTAACGGCTTTGAATAGCCTAACAGTACCAAAAGTGGCAAAGGGGAAATGTCGCCCTGTAGTACTCTCTTCAACTCCCAAAATACTTCCTTCCAAAAATGCTGTACACCCGGGCATTCCCATGCAAGATGTATAAATCCCGCTTCGGGCGATCTGCATCTCACATTCGGCACTGCCTCGAAGCCCAAACCTATGTAGCCTATCAGGTGTGTGGTAAACCGTGTTCAAACACTTAAAATGTACCAGCCTGTGCCTGCCGTTCATTGAAACGGTTCTCGTGGTTGAACAACAGTAACGTCACATCTCATCCGAAATCTGCGTTTCTAAGTCGCGTTGCCAATATATGCGTGCCTTATTATATCCGGAAAATCGTTCTGTCATAGTTATTTATACAAAGTGGATACCATTTTGATTTGGTTCTTCTGTCTTAATAACGTGGGTGAGCTCCCTCAGTTATGGGGGTTCCTGAAGATCCACCCCTAAGTGCTCGCGCCAAGCGTCCCTTACTCTGTGGAACTGAAAACGCTGCTCTATCGTAGGACATTGCCCCTGCTCTTCTATATCCTTCATTGTTTTCAAGGTGCCATCAATGAACATATCCCCCGCCGTACATATACCAAGTTCCTTCATAGCCTCTGACTCAATTATTCCTACATGGGGTAAGCCACACCAACCATTCAATGGGGATCTGAGGGGAATATAACAGCACCCCGGCGTGGTACTGCAAGATTGCATGCCAGGCATCACTCATACTTGTCCACAATAAGGATGGTCAGAGTCACTGTATAGTTAAAAATGTTTATTTTAACTATAGTGCTCAATAATGCAGTATACTAGCCACTACCAGCAGCAAAATGCATAAACCTAACAGTTAGCATTGTTACAATACCATAGAATATGAAGGAGGATGTCATTATAAGCCACTATAAGGCCTAACCACCAACGCCTTGGTAAGTTGAAGTTTATTATATAAAGGAAGATATCTGGGGGTTTGTCAGCATACACCATACCTTAGAGCCACATGGTAGCTTTACATCAGAGTAACAGCATAGCTCTTCTTCAAGGAAAGGTTTATCTCCAAGTGTTTGTGAACAGCATGCAACCCTGTAATATCAAAGCACAAGCTCTCCAGCAGTGCAGCAGTGTGTAGCATGTATTGTCTAGGTACTAGGGACTGACCAGATCAGAATAACAAGGGGCATGATTTTCGACCTTGCACATTGTGTTCAGACTAAAATCCAGGGACAGCAGAGATCGCAGAACGCAGACCGTTCTCATGTGAAAGGCACAAACAGTCTTGCAAAATAAACTTGTGTAGTAACTTGCGCAAAAGCAGCATCCTGGCAGCAGAGCTCATGCTAACTTAACATGTATGCACCCGTTAGGGTAATTCTCGACATTACTATCTGTGTTTCATTTATTGAAAGGCTGCCTTCCTAAAGCAATCACATCACTCGGGCACATCAATGAATTGGAGACCCTCGCACTTCAGGAATCTTTTTTCCCCACAGCCACAAAGACAAGTTGTCTTTTATAACCAATCCTAAGTGTTGCAGCATGAATCCTTTTCTGGAGTTACATGCTGTGCAGTATTCCGCCATCTAGTGGTTGGGTCCAGAATAGTTGTTTTTTTGTCTTTTTGTGTTTGGGCGTTGTCGAACACAGTTTGGTGCCAGGTATGTCCCCTGCGTTACTTCGGACGCGCCCTGGAAGTTGTACTTTTAGCCAGCTTCAGATTTTTTTTTTTCTGCCGTTGGGTCTGGAAGCAAGCGAGGACGCTACCGAAAATCGCAGAAAACCCTGAAAATGTTTTTTAAAAGTGAAACCTAAACATGGCATGGACGACATGACCGGAGAACACACCTGGCCTTCGGAGACTTCTTCAATACAGACTACCGCCACCATGACGATGCATGGTTCGACAAATGATGAGGTTGGGGCCATGGAAAGACCCCCTTAAAATTCTGCCTCGAGAGCCACCACAAATTTGCCCAAAGTGATCCATATGAGGTGTGCAACCTCTGTTTGCTCAAGGACTAGGATTGTGAGGTCTGTGCAGTGTTTCTGTCGAAGGCTCTCAGGGCACTCTGAAAGCGGAGATAGGGCCACTACGTGACAATGGCCCAGGGATAGAAGAAACCTTCTTTGAAGGAATTGTGCCTCTCCAGCAACAAGGAGGACCAAGGAGTCCCAGCAGAATCAACACACACCGGTTTGGATGTCGAAATTCTCAACTCAGAGGAAAATCGCACCCAGAAAAAGATGGCAAAAGATGCAGAAAAGACATACAAGGTAAGACACCCATACCCGCTGGAAACGAAGGGCCACGAAAAGAAGGCACAGCCGAAGGCAGCACAGACGCCGTATAAAAAGGCGATGAAAGGTCTGCCGTGATCCAAAGCACCCCATGGAACCCCGGCCAAGGTACTCAGACGAGGGAAGATCGCTTAAGGCGTCGAAGCAGAGGGTCGAGCAAGAACCCACGAAGGCAGCTACTCCACCCTCAAACACTGAGTCCACCATTTCAAAAAAGAGAAACTCTCCAGTCACCGACACCGTGAGAACCCTCTAGGACAAAGAAGAAAATGGCGGCACTCCTCCAAAAGGAGTTTGACGAATCACTCAAGGGATTTCGTATACCTGCGATTCCCACCGTCTACACCAAAAACGTTGACGCCGAAGAAACGGAAAAAGCCGAAGAGGAAGAAGAGATCCTCTATTCGTGTCCAACTCCCGAACCACACAACAAGGACGTTGAAGAGTAAATCAATGCACTAGAGGAAGAAGAAGCCTCTGAGAATTTCGAGGATCAATGGAACGACACGGAAAGTCGAGAGGAGGAAATATGCTGCTATCCCTCAAAGGCTTCGCCTTCAGATGATATCGCCTTCTATAACTGACTCTTAAAAGAGCAGCAGACTTTTTTGGGATCGCCCTTGAAAAAGAAAAGGAGGTAACAAGCTTCCTGCTAGAGACATTAGCTCCTGCCATCAAGGCCAAACAGTATCTTCCCATGCTACAAAGCATCGTGGACCAAGGCAAGGAACCCTTCAACGATCCAGCCTCAGCCAAAGGAGTAACACCAAGGGTTGAGAAGTACAAACCTTCCTCCAAGGACCGTTAGTATATACAGGTTAATACTGTACCAGACTATTATTGTCACCACAGCAAGGAAGAGGGCCAACTCCCTTTCCAACACCTGTCCCTCTCCGGAGAAGAAGACTATAAGAATGAACATGGTGGGCATAAAAATAGAAAAGGAGGCAGGTACGCCATGGCGCATTGCAAACTCAAACACCCCGTTAAACAGGTATGGTCACCAACAATGGGAGGACATCGAGAAGCTAATCAGCAAGCTCCCAGAAGAAGACCTGAAAAGAGGAAGATGCGTTGTTCAGGAAGACAAGAATATTGCAAATACATGCCGAAAGTCCGCAATCGATGCGGCAGACACCTCCAGCAGACAAATGTGCACAGGCACCACACTAAGGAGAAATGCCTGACTAAAAATATCCGGCTTTAGCAGGATGTGCAGTCCTCCATCATTAACAGACCATTCACAGGGGGACACCCTGTTCGGCAAAGAAGTTGACAAAACCCTTCAAACCCTCCAACAAATAATGGACAACGAAACTGCAAGAGCTTTGGGAGCCCTGCAACAAAGAGGAGCTTTTAAAAGAGGAGGGTTTAACAGAAGGAATCCCACAGGAAGAGGAACCTTTGCACATGGACAACAAATACTTCATCCAGAGCCGGCCCAAGGAAACGGTCAACAGTCAAGCCAACAGGCCGGATATCAAAGCTGGCAACAACAGCCAAAGCAGTCCTTTTGTGGAAAGGTAAAAGGCAGTGGCCAACCCTGAAGAGGAAACTACAGAAACTGACTCATGCACAAAAGTAAACTTACACACTACACCAGTGGGGGATAGGATAGCACAATACCTGCAATAATGGCAAAATATCACTACGGACAAGTGGATATTAAATATGATAAAATATGGGTACTGACAAAAACACCACCAGCAAAACGGCCAGAAATAAGAAGGTGCCACAAATCAGAACTCACACAGTAAGAACAGAAATCAAAGAGCTTTTTCAAAAACAAGCAATAGAAATGGTACCAAAAGGAGACCTTTTCAAGGGAAAATACTCCCCTTATTTCCTAGTGCCCAAGCAAGACCAGACCTAAGGTTCATAAACAAGTTCATCTTAACAGATTTTAAGATGACTACTCCAAGAAATAATACTACAAATTCAAAGGGGACATTACATCGCAACAATAAACCTCAAAGAAGCATACTTGCACATTCCCATGAACAAAAACCACAAAGTATCTCAGATTCCTTCACGAAGGAACACACTATCAGTTGAAGGTGCTACCTTTTGGAATAAAATCTTCAACAGTGCCAGCCGCAGTAGCAGTACACCTACAAAAGGAAGGAATACATTTCTATCCTCATCTAGACGACTGGCTCATAAGAGCAAATACAAGGCAAAGATGTCACAAACGTGTTTGAACAGTAATCTTCACACTCCAAAAACTAAGATTCTCAAATCACAAGAAGTCCTACACAAAGCCTGAACAAGAAAAAAAAATTCTTACGGGCAAGACTCAACTCATTACTGCCACAAGCTTATCCAACCCAAAAGAGGATACAAGCCATCAGGCTGGAAACGTCACTTTACCAGAGGGGTCAATCTGACAGTGAGGGGAGTCAAACTCATGGGCATGATGGCATCATGGATCCCACTCATTCCTCATGCCCGCCTCCATATGTGACCCTTCCAGGAATGGCTTTCCAACAATTGGTGTAAGAAAGTGCCTCTTTGTATACTGGACCCAAGTAAGGTACAGTGTGCACATAGTCCACAGTCCCCAGAGGTTTGGCAGAGGTTAAAGTTAGATATAACCTTACTCTCAAAAGTGGTAGCTTGATCGAGCAGTAAGGCAGGATCAGAGGACAGTGTAAAGCATTTGTTGTACACACTCAGTCAGCAAATTGCCTCACACACTCAAGAACTGAACTCTAGGTCAATTGTTTTGTATATAAAAATGTATTGTTTTATTTTAGAACCACAAGTAGGTATAATAATACTTTCTCAGATGCTACAGTTGAATACTTTCAAATAGCAGTAGACTTTTCAATGCAATAAATACAGTTGTTGCAATATTCAACACAAGTTAAACACAGTTTATAACATTGAGCTCAATGAGAATTTTAAGTACAATGCAATATCAATTACTTTACGTATGTTTTTCTTAGGGCTGGATCCTGGGTTCAGCCCTGGTGCATCTCCTGTAAACAGTTGAAAGAAATCGTTTTTGTTACACCGGCAATTTTCAAGAAATATTTGTATGTTTAAAAAATAGACTGAAGAATTTCTGGCAAAAAACAGCCAATGTTATCTCATGGAGGAAAATTAGGTTATCGGGAAATCAGTAGTTACTACTTTTTAGGGTCCGTGCTTGGCACAATGATCCAGTACTGGGAGCTCTCCTGGTAACAGGTTAGTAATTTCGTTTTCGTTGATAGGGTGATTTTTTGTGAATATTTCAAAGGTTCAAAACTCAACACTTAAAAGAATTTCCAAGTGAAAACCAGTCAATTTTACCCGATGGAGAAAATGTAGGTTATCAGTTTCCAGGTCACTTGAAGCAGAAGACGATGCAATACATCTTCAAACTCTGGGGGACCCCATAAACAGACCTATGTGCAACAACACAGAACAGGAAATGCCAGTTCTTGGCCTCCAGGTTTCAGCACCACCTGTCAAAAGGGAATGCCCTGACAAACTGGTCAGACATTTGCATAAGGTTTTCCACCAATACCCCTAATCCAAAAAGTCCTAAAAAAAAAAAGCAAGCCAACCAAGATCAAACCTATTTCTCATTGCTCCACAATGGGCCAGACAAACATGGTACTCAAGTCTGTTAGATTTGTCTAAGGGACTTATAATCAAACTCAAGGCAGACTAGGACCTACTAACAATGCAACTGGGCCAAATCTTCCACCCAGAGCCAGTGTCACTCCGCCTAGCGGCCTGACACCTGAGTACACAGTTTGGTCATCTAAACTTGCCGCTGTGAACAATGGAAATTCTAAAGGAGGCAAGAAAACAAACCACAAGAAAATACTATGCCGCAAAATCGAAAAGGTACACCACTTCATGCACGACAAACAATCTGATGGACTCAATCTCCACACAAGAAACACTGTTCATACATCTAACACACCTCCTAGACAGTCACATCAACTACTCAAGCCCAAACGTACACCTCGCAGCTATCGTAGACTACACCTGAGGAAAATCCTGCAAGACCTTCTTCACAAGACCTGTCATAAATACATTCTTAGAGGTGTATAAAAGAGTTGCACCCCCACGGACATCTTCAGCTCCCATGTGGAATTTAAACCTAGTTTTGACGCAACTTATGACAGAACCATTTGAGCCCATGCACAAGGCAGACCTCAAACATATCCTAAAACAACATTCTTAATAGCTGTCACTTCTTTACAAAGAGTAAGTTACCTACAAGCATTAACCATAGAAGAGCCATACATTCAAATCCATACGGACAAAGTAATCCTAAGAATAAATCCTCAATTCTTAACCAAAGAGGTGTCTAAAGTATCACTTCAATCAAAGCATTCTCCTACCAGTCTTCTTCAAAGACCCGCAAACAAAAGGAGAAAAGAGTCTCCATGCCTTGGATGTAAGGAGAGCTCTACTGTACTATCTACAGAGAACAGAACAAGCTCGCAATAGCAAACAACTGTTTGTTGCATACTCACATACCAAGAGAGGAACATCGTCACGAAGGCAACAATTGCACAATGGATAGTCCAAAGCTTCCAACTATGCTATGCCGCCATGGGAAAAACCCAAAGCCTAGGGCCCAAAGCTCACTCAAATAGGAAAAAACTAGCAACGCTAGCATTCATGGCCAATGTGCCAATAGACACCATATGTGCTGCTTCAAATGACTTACAATACAAGCAGCAATTTTGGTGCAGTATTGGGGGCGGGTTGAAGGGATAGGAAAAGACTGCACAGGGTGAGCAGGCTGCCACGAGCAGGAAACAATACTCCATGGTGAAAATGAAAGCTTATGTCCTGGGATTTTGGGTGAACCACTTAAATACAAGCTGCGATCTCATAGTGGTGGTGGGTGCCAGGTAAAGGAGTAGGGAGAGATGGCACAGGGCGAGTAGGAAACAAGACGCACTGGTAAAAATGGAAGGAGTGGGGAGCGACGGCACACAATGTGACTGGAACAGCATTTGAGCTTGTAAATGACCCATTTGGCAACATTTAAAAAACAGCATGAAACTGCATCAATACATGCTGTGAAGGGCGTGCAGCCAGAGCTGTCGACTCTGGAGTTCGTCTTTGCACAGGCTTAATATCCTGCGATTTTAGACAAATCACTTCAAATACAAGCAGCGATTTCGGATGAGTGGTGGGGGCAGGGTGAAGGGAAAGACGGCAGAGAGCGAGCAGGCTACCACAAGCAGGAAAAAGAGGTGGTGAAAATGAAAGTAAAGCAATGATTAAACCGCAATGCAAAAGCCGACCAAAACATGAAGCACAGCGTCCATAAAGCAGGTGCTGTGCTGACACACAAGCTGAGGCAAAGAAAAAAAAATAGTGCGCACACAGAACCTATATAAAAAAAAAGACCACATGTAACGAGGCAGTCTCCTTGGATGGTTTAAAACACAACAAGGCGGGCCTATTTAAGCATGCTGCCCAGCCATAGGCATGCATTTATAAAGGGGATGAACAGGAATGAATGGAAACTATGTGAGGTGCTTCAAGCCCCAATCTAGATTACAGCATGCCTCAGAGCAGCGAATGCACTGCCCAGGCTCGATATAAATGTCAGTCCACGACTCACTGAGATTTCTCTTCCTATGTTTACAAATGTTTTATAAAGCCGATTCAAGTCCCTAGAAGATCAAAGAAAAGTCCCATCCTTATTGTCATATTCTCCCATCCGCATGTGGTGAAAGATTAATGTTCAAGGCATGTGAGCTGTAGATCACATGCTTTGCATACTCCTGCCATCTAGTGTTGGTTCCGGATGTTTTGTAGTTTGTTTTTCTTCGAAGAAGTCTTTCCAGTCACGAGGTAGGTGACTCCTCCTTTCAGTGACACTTCGCCTTGGGCATCAACTCCATTGTTTGTTTTTTCCACCATCTGGTTTGGACGTGAAGTGCTTCACTCCGGTTCAACACAATTTCTTCTGTTCCTTCGGTGCCCAAGACACAGTCGACGGTATTGTTTGATCGCGTAATCCCATTCTCTGCGTATCGTATTTACTTGAAACACCCTCTTTCAATCGAGAAGCTTGTGGAAGGCCGTCCGGCCTACCTGCGTCGGTCCACCTCGTAGTCGATGGAACGGACTCCATTCAAATTCTGCCCTCTGTGCCACACAAAGTTTTCGCGCACCGACTCACACAAATTTTGCAACCTGTGCTAGTCTCCGGAGCACAGAGAACAGGACTGAGACGCGTGCAAGGATTTCCGGTCGCGGCATGCAGAGCCAACACACAAGTTCCATTCCGGACCTCCTCGGGGAAGATTTGGAACAAAAGGCCGGAGACTGCATCAGAGCCAAGGGAGAACAAGATCCCATCTCCATTTCCGACTACAGATATGAGGGGGGGATGACGAAATCCCGCAAGGGCAGCGTTGCGGGAGTACTTAAAGTCCACCTCAACCCAAGAAGGCTCCAGTCCAACTGTCCGCACCAAGAACGTGTTTTCCGACGCCCTGCCCTCTGGCTCGGCACCGAAGCACAGCCAAAAGCATTCCGACTCCGAGCAGAACCGGTTGACTGGCTCCCACCAAAAGCCGAAAACTCTTTCGGATCCGAAATCCTCAGCATCCTAAAGGCCGGCACCCAGAACACGGGCACCAAAACTTTTGTCACCAAAACAAACTGTCGTGGCCATTCCATCTAAAGAACAACATTACGATGTTCTGCCTGCCAAACCGGATCTAAAACAAAGGGAGTTATATATCCACCCAACTACTAGGCATATCACCACAAAAGTAAAAATTAAAAGAAAACCTAAGACAGAAGACACCTACCACAGCCCTTTAAAAAAGAAGAATGTTTGTACTAATCCTGCTCCTCCTCCCCTTCCATCTCCTCAGCCTCATCCTATAATTTCATCTGAACACTCACCACCATATACATCTGAAGATCAGGATGATGGGGATGGGAATGGGTCTGGGGACAATGTACCAATACTACCAGACCCCTGGGCAGAATGTAATATCAATTCCCCACAGGGAATGATCCTGACCTATACCCTAAGAAGCCCTTTCCACCGGACGACTGTGTAGGTTACATAGAGCTGCTGGGTAGAGTTACTAACTACCATGGGGTTCTGCTGCGTAAAGAATCCCTGGAAGAGGATTTTCTTTTCGGAACCCTTAAACACAAAAATCCTCACACGCACTTCCTATGCTCAAGTGTATGATCAGACATGTGGACGATATCTTTAGTGACCCAGTAAGGGCATGTATCCATACCACTAGGGTAGATAAATAGAAGTCTGCACCATCTGATCCAGCTTACATGGTGGGCATAAGTCTAAAGCGCAAGACTAAGTGCGGGATGGACAGCTCATTTCAAATAAATCAATCAGGTGTGCGCTAGATGCTGCAGACACTGCTTCCACAGCTGTGAACATCAGCGTCCTTTTAAGAAGGCATGCCTGGCTACGTATTTTAGGATTCAAACCAGAGGTGCAGACTTCTATCCTGAACACACCCTTTGATAAAGAACACCTCTTTGGCCTTGTGATAGATTCTTCATTGGAGAAAATCAAAAAGGACACAAGTGCCCTCATCCATGGGAGCCCTTCAATTAACACCAAGAGGTGTTTTTTATTTGGTGATCCTTCTACCGCGGAGGATCTTAATTTCTCCTCCGACTCTACCGCCAGCACATACAAATCTCCAATAAGGTAATGCAAGGTGGATTGTTAAATGCATTCAAACTTGTTATGCAGAAGCAAAAAGTACTTTAACTGTACCCCCTAGAGCGTATTCCAGTCGCAAATTAGGAGCCACTATAGCTTTCTTAGAAAACATCCCCATAGTTGACAATTCGCAAAGCTTCAACATGATCTACATCTCACACATTCACCAAGCAGGATTGTGTAGATGTATTAGCGAGACAGCAAGCTAATGTGGGCCAAGCAGTACTTGGAACGCTATTTCAGACAAATACAACAGCTACAGGTTGGCCACCGCTTTGGGAGAATACTGCTGTATAGTCTGTGCATGACTTGAACGGATATTATTACTTACCCAGTAAACATCTGTTCTTGGCATGTACAGCTGTAGATTCACATGCATCTCCGGGTTCCTGTAGCTTCTGCTGTTCTCTTTATTATATGTACATATGCATGAACATCTTTATTATACTCTTTCTAACTCCATTCTCATCCTCTGCGGGAAAACAATCTAACAATGGAGTCGATGCCCATGCGCACTATCACCGAAAAGACTTCTTCGAAGAAAAACAAACTGCAAACATCCAAACCCAACACTAGATGGCAGGAGTATGCAAAGCATGTGAATGTACACGCTGTACATGCCAAGAACAGATGTTTACTGTGTAAGTAACTTTTTCTTCCACTGGATACTCCTCAATAGTCATAAGCACTGAATTATCTCCGCCCACATGCGTGAACCCGGAGCATATACAAAAATACATATATATGTGTATGTAGTAGAAAAAGAGTACATAGTACAAAATAAACACACACATATACATGTATAACATAAAAAATATATGCAGCCCCAAACATATCCAATAGGCTTACATGTATTGCTCTAGTATGAAAATAACATATAAACATATAATGTAAGAGAATGACATGTACAGTAATAGCATTCAGCAAAAACTTATTTTCATCAAAGAAAACAGGTAATGACAGGCAATTAGCCTAAAGAAGGCTGCATAAATAAATAACATCCCTGTACAGAAAAGGAAACTAGCACCTCGCCTTTAAGGCCTCAGAGACCCTAAGCACTTCGCCTTTAAGGCCTCCAGGAGACCCCTCCTCCCATCATGCACCACAGATGACAGTTGGGTCGTTTATTTTTTCCATCTCCTTCTGTGAGGAACCTGGAGCTCGAGCTTAACTTGATTTTGACTTTTTCCAGTCCGAATTTGTATTCAAACGATTTTCAATATTTCTTGTTACTGGTTGGATGTACCGGTCTTTTTCTGACTAATTGGTCATTCTTTTCAGTCCGATATGCAGCCTTTATTTTATAAATGTCCTTCCTGTGGGAAAAAGATGACTAAATCCGCAAGAACATTGAAAGACACAGAGAAGATCAGGCTTCTAGGCTTGATGGAGAGAGGAAAACGTCTTAAAAGTGGCTCAGAGAGTCATCAGAGGGCCCTCCTGTCCGAGAAAACGGCGAAGATCTACATCACCAGAGGATAGAACTAAGAAAAAAACATCACAGCATGCCATCGACGTCGAGACCAACTAAACAAGTATGATAGATGTCGAAGATGAGATTGCCGTCGAGAGGTAGGTCGAAACCTACGTCGCAAGCGAGATTGTCATCTAGGACCAGATCGCTGTTGAGGAGTAAGTTGACGTCGAGACCTACAAAGCAATTGAGATCGACGTCTAGGACAAGATCGTCATCGAAGTAAGTCAACGTCGAGACAGAAAGTGCACTGGCTGCCGATGCGCCAGAGGGCGGTCTTCAAGCTGCTTGGCCACGCCCATAGTGCCCTCCATAAGAGAGGTCCTACCATCCTCCAGGGGAATATCGAATTCTACGTCCCTACAAGGAACTTACGTTCACTCCAGTCTGCCCTCGCTAGAACTAAACGCATATATAGAGTAAGGGCTGGTGGTCGCTCATTCTCCCACCTGGCAGCAAAAAAACAGAATGAGATTCCCCCTGACCTAAGGTTTACCACTAACTACCTCCTGTTTCGAAAATAACTAAAGACTTACCTTTTTCCTAAATTCTAATGCTCGCATCAATGTCGGTCCGTAGGAGTTTCAGTTTTGGCTCTTTGCTGTAAAGAACCTTCTACTGTGTTTCACGCTAACAGAGTAGTTCTCAAAACACATCCTAGTTTGTTGCCTAAAGTAGTCTTGGACTTCCATATTAACCAGACTATAACTTTACCTACTTTTTTTCCGAATCCTTTGAATTCTCCCGAAAGATCTCTTTACTCCCTATATCTCAAGAGGGTTCTGAAGTTTAGCAGCGTGAATCTTTCTGGATTCACTATGCTGTGCATATTCCGCGGTCTTGTGGTTGGGTCCGGATTCGTAGTCTTTTCTTTGTGGTTTTTTTTTTTTTTTCGTCGCCCAGGTTGGCGTTGGCGTCACCCCTCCTTGGGTGTATTTCCGGTGACGTCGGCATGCTTCCTGCGGAAGCTCCCACCCTTGGGCGCCATCTTCAGATTCTTTTTTCCGCGGTCGGGTCAGGATCGTTCCCGTTTGGCTCCAGACATTTTTGGAGAAAGTTCAAGGAAAACACTGAGATTGAAGAAGTTCACGAGAAGACTAAAGGAAGACTTCGCCGATCAAAGACCAGCGAAAAAGAAGGGAAAATCATCGAGGACTTCGACGAACGTCGACGTCCACGCGGCCAGGGAGGCCTGAACACTCGATGATGGACAACACGCCGTTCAAGTTCTGCCGTAACTGCCACCACAAGTACGTGCAGAAAGACCAACACCCGGTTTGCAACCTTTGCTTACCGAGGACTGCAACGCCTGCTCCGCCTTCGCCCCGAAGACCCTTCGTGTGAGGAAGAGCCAGAGGGTAGCGCACGCCACCCTCCAAGGAAAAGCCCAGACGCCATCGCTGTACGAGCTGGGGATGTCCTCGGAGGAAGAGGACAACGCTGCAGCCGAAGACGACAGCTACACGGTCGTAGAGACCGATTACACGAAGACATCGGATAAGGTAGGAGACTCGTCGTTCCCCAAGAACACGAGAGACTGAGTCTCGAAAAAACGAGGGCAAGACCCCGAAAGCGCCGCGCAGAAACACCTGGCGTCCGCGACTATCCACAGGCCCAGCGGATCCTCTGAGAAGGAGTCCCCGGCGCCGAGAGCTGTTGAACAGCCGAAGTCGTCGAAAATCGCCCCCGAAAGGGACCGATCGACGCCGAGGGAGAAAGACCCTAAAGCCACGACGCCGTCCAGGGACCCGAAACCCAGTTCGACGTCCAAGTCGTCGGCACCGAAAATCTCGCCGCCGCGCCAGGGGCTGAAGAGAGGGGCCGAACATCCCGGCGCGGACAACGCGGCCGAGATGGAGAAGAAAAGAAGGCAACTAGAAGCCGAAATGGAAAACATCTTGCAGCGGAAGAAAGATTTCGACGCCAAGATGAGAGCCTTCACGATTCCCCACAAGACCAAGCCACCCGTGCTAGATCTGGTCGAGGAGGAAGACGAAAACGTCGGAGCATGAGCCTGGCGTCGAAGTGGTCGACGACCAGGAAGATGACGAGAACCCCTACGAGACTTACTGCTATGGGGAAGAAGAGGACAGCAGGATGGACGGCGAGTCGGCCACCTCTGACCCGCAGGAGGAGGACTACCTTGATGTCGACACAGAGAGCCCGGAAGAGGCGGTCGACACATATCCCTCGAGGCCATCGCCGCCGGACGACATCGGGGCCTACAACTCTGTGATAAGGTCTGCGGCAGCAGCTTTTAAACTAAAGCTCGACGAAGAGACGCAAAAAGCGGACTTTCTTCTCGAGACATTACTCCCCACACAAACAAGGAGCCAGTATCTGCCCATGCTCGATAGCGTCTTGGCACAGGGGATGGAAGCATTCAGGGAGCCTGCAACATGCAAGGCAGTCACTCCCAGAACGGAAAAGAAGTACAAGCATTCATCAAAGGACCCAGCCTACATTCGAGGCATGTTCTCGGCTGACTCCATCATCACGGCCACAGCAAGGAAGAGGGC
Organism: Lissotriton vulgaris; assembly: GCF_964263255.1. NCBI lineage: Eukaryota > Metazoa > Chordata > Amphibia > Caudata > Salamandridae > Lissotriton > Lissotriton vulgaris. The sequence goes on from NC_141695.1 coordinate 289,421,609, forward strand.
CAACGTGGCCACTACTTCTGGCCCACCACCTGATAAGGAGAGCAAAAGGATGGACTTAGTGGGCAGGAGGATCGAACGGAATGCCGCGACCCAATGGCGCATGGCTAATTCCAATGCCCTCATAAACAGGCACATGTACCAGATCATGGAGGAGCTGGGACGGCTGGTGAAAGACCTGCTCTAGAAGGCCAGGCAGAAGGCCGAGAAACTGGTGGAAGACGGGAAGAATGCGGCAAATTGTTGCCTCAAGACGGCCCTGGATGGAGCAGACACCTCCAGCAGGCTCATGATGATGGGTGTCACCGAAAGAAGACACGCATGGCTCAGAATCTCGGGCTTCAAACCAGAGGTTCAACACAGCCTCTTGAACACACCGTTCAACGGCGAGACGCTGTTCGGAACATTGATTGACGACAAACTCAGTCAACTAAAGAAAGACAATGAAACTGCAAGATCCATGGGAGCATTGCAGTTCAGAGGGTCACCCAGTCACGGAGGCCCGGCGGAAGGGGTGGAAACCAGCCAGGTACTAAACACCAGGCTTTCCAACAGACGCACCAGACGGACTCGCAGGCGCAACCGAGTCAGGTGAAGCAGTCCTGGCAGTACCAGTCAAGAGGCCAGTCCTTTCGAGGGAGAGGAAATGGACGAGGACAGCATAAAATAGGGGGCCAGCAGCCCGCCTCTAAATGACTTCGAACAGATCCGTATGCCCGCCCACAGAAAAGATCCCAGGGGGCAACACGTACAAAGGGGTCAAGACAATCTGGACACCTACCACCACATAACACCAGTGGGTGGAAGATTAAGATTCTACCTCCAGGAATGGAGAGAGATCACATCAGACAAATGGATCCTCAACATCATCCAATTCGGATACTGCATAGAATTGGAAGGGAGGCCACCAAGCAGGAGACCAAAGAGAAAGCCACTAGCAAACGAACAGCTAGAGCGGCTTCAGGAAGAAGCAAAGGAGCTCCTACAAAAGCAGGCCATAGAAGAGGTTCCCTTCAAGGAAAGAAACAAGGGAATATACTCAACGTATTTCCTCGTGCCAAAGGTCGACGAGACGATGAGACCCATCCTGGACCTGAGGTTCCTGACCAAATTTATAAGAACACAAAAATTAAAAATGACCTCCCTGCAGGAGGTGCTACCGCAATTGCAGATCGGAGACTTCATGGTCACGATAGACCTCAAGGACGCCTACCTGCACCATCCCAATGAACGTAAAGCACAAGCATATGCTCAGGTTCACGATCGGAGAAAGCCACTACCAGTTCACAACACTAGCCTTCGGGCTAAAATCAGCACCGAGGGTCTTCACAAAGTGCCTCGCGGCATTCGCAGCGCACCTGCGAAGGCAGGGAATACACGTATACCCTTACCTGGACGACTGGTTAGTGAAAGCAAACTCCTACCAGAAATGCAAGAAAGACGCACATACAGTGACGAGCACGCTAATAAACCTGGGGTTCTCCATCCATTGGAAGAAATAGTCAATGGAGCCGGAGCGAGTAAAGATCTTCCTGGGGGCACAGATCAACACCTCACAGGGCAGGGTGTTCCCCAGCGACAGGAGAGCAAGGGCCCTGGTGAGGGAAACTCACCTCTACCAGAGGGGACAAGCTCGGACAGTGAGGACTGCGAGCAAGATCTTGGGGATGATGGCATCATGCATTCATCTGGTACCAAATGTACAACTTCACATGAGACCCATCCAGGAATGGCTCCAGGAACAATGGTCACAGGCTTCAGGCAGTTGGGAGGATCTAGTGGTTGTAACGCACACAGTGCAGAAGGAGATGGCATGGTGGACCATGGAGAACATAACAAAGGGAAAGCCTCTAACACCCCCAACACCAACTGTGACCATCACCACAGACGCATCCCTGAAGGGATGGGGCGCTCACATGGAGGAACTCAAAGTGAGGGGTCTGTGGACACCAACAGATGCGACAAAGCACATCAATTACCTAGAATTGAAAACAATCTTCCTGGCACTGAAAGCATTCCAAACAAGACTGTACAAGCACAAGGTGTTGCTGCAGACGGACAACACCACAGTGATGTTCTACATCAACAAGCAGGGTGGAACACAGTCAACCACGCTTTCGAGACTGGCGCAGGAGATGGGCCATTCCCCTCAGGATAGACCTACTGGCCATACACCTACCGGGGAAGGAGAACATCCAAGCAGACTGGCTCAGCAGACAGACATTGGCGTCCCACGAGTGGGAGCTCAATGCTCAGGAGACGAGGTGGTTGTTCAACAGGTGGGGAACGCCATCAGTGGACCTGTTTGCAACACGCCAGAATGCAAAATGCCAAAGCTTCGCATCCAGACAACCCGAAGAGGGCTCCCTTGGGAATGCCCTATGGAAAGATTGGTCCGGGACATTTGCTTGCGCTTTTCCCCCCCGATACCACTGATACAGAGTACTGAGCAAGTGCAGAGCGAGCAACATGACCCTGATACTGGTCGCGTCACAGTGGGCCAGACAGACATGGTACTCTCAGATCATGGAGATGACACAGAGTTCACCCCACAGATTCGGCAGGAGAAAAGACCTGCTCTCCATGCACAACGGAGAGGTACTGCACCCAGAGCCAGAGAGCCTGAGCCTAGTTGTGTGGCTCCTGAGGACATAGAGTTCGCACACCTGAGACTGCCAGAGAGCACCCTCAGGGTCCTTCGGGAGGCACGAAGGCCCAGCACACGGAAGTGCTATGTGGCAAAGTGGAAGAGATTCACGATGTGGTGCAGGAAAGAGAGACTTCACAATAAAATGAAGGACTCCACAGTGCTAAAATACCTCACGCACTTACTGGAGAAGAACCTCAGCTCGTCCTCCTTGAGAGTCCACTTGGCTGCGATAGTCGCCTACACAAGGGGTGAGATGGGCAGGAGTTTCTTCACATCACAGGTTGTGAAGAGGTTCCTGGAAGGAGCGAAGATCGCACCACCCAAGCGTGTGCCGCCACCGGCATGGAACTTGAACATAGTCCTAACGGAACTCATGAAGGAGCCCTTTGAACCACTCCACAAGGCCTCACTAGAAATGCTGACCATGAAAACAGCTTTCTTGGTTGCAATAACGTCCTTACGCAGAGTAAGCGAGCTTCAAGCGCTAACGCTACAGGAACCCTACATAGAAATACACAATGACAGGGTTGTGATAAGGACCCACCTACACTTCTTGCCAACGGTGGTGTCCAAATTCCACATGAACCAGTCCATACAGATAGTTTTTTCCAAAAACCAACCACTAGTGCTGAGCGAGCCCTACACACCCTAGACGCCAGAAGGGCCGTCATGCACTATATCGAGAGGACAAAGGGACACAGGAAGACAAAGCAGTTCTTTGTGTCATTCGCCTACAGTTTCATGGGAAAGGCAGTAACCAAGAACACTATTGCACGGTGGATCGCGCAAACAATTCTACTCTGCCACAAAAGGGCAGGGCAAGAACTAGCAGAGGGGCCACGCGCCCACTCCACTAGGAAAAAAGGTGCTACAATAGCCTTCCTGGCTAACACACCCATACAAGACCAATGCCTGGCGACAACATGGGCTTCGGTGCACACATTCACAAAAGGTGCTCCAGCACATATTCAAGAACCAGAGCTCATCTTCCACCCAGCCGTCACAGAAATGAGAAACCGCTACAAAATCTATGCACAGCATAGTGAATCCAGAAAGATTCACGCTGCAAAACGAATAGTTTCTTACCTGTCGGTGTAGTTTTGCAGCTTGAAGATCTTTCTGGATTCACTAGCGAACCCACCCACCTCCGCCAGAAAGATGAGGCTGGAGAGGAAAGAGGTGGTCAAAAAAGAAAAAGTAGAAAGGACTTTATGTACAAAGCAGTTGAAAAGTTTCACCTACATACAACATTGCCATCACTTCGGAGACGAAAGAAACACGGAAAAAAGAATCCAAAAATGGCGCCCAAGGGTGGGAGCTTCCGCAGGAAGCATGCCGACGTCACCGGAAATACACCCAAGGAGGGGTGACGCCGACGCCCACATGGGCAACGAAAAAAAAAAAAAAAAAAAGAAAAGACTATGAATCCGGACCCAACCACAAGACCGCGGAATATGCACAGCATAGTGAATCCAGAAATATCTTCAAGCTGCAAAACTACACCGACAGGTAAGAAACTATTCGTTTTATTTGGACAAAAGAAAGAGACTGAGAAACTCAGATCGCTTGTTTATTAACTATGGTCCTGTTAACGCAGGTTCTGCAGCTTCCAAGAGATCCATTTCTAGATGGATAGTTTCTTGTATTCTACTGTCATACCAATTGGCCAACAATTCCCTTCCGGGGAAGCCTAAGGCCCATTACACTAGGGGGAAAGCTTCTACCATGGCTCTCCTGAGGAATGTCCCCATGGCAGTTACATTGCAATCAGTTCATACCTTTACTCGCCACTACTGTTTATTTGCTGAAACGCAGGCAGATGTTCAGGTTGGGCAAGCCTCGCTGAGAAACTTGTTTGCTAATACTGTTAAACATGTGTACGTCAGTTTAGTTAGCTGCGTTTTGCTCGTCCGTGCAGAAGTGGGTATGAGCTTGCTACTCTATTCAGTGCTTATGCCTATTGATGAGTATCCCCTGGTAGAGAAGGATAAGTTACTTACCTGTAATCCTAGTTCTCTTCCAGGGGTATACTCATCAAAGTCATAAGCAACCCTCCTGCCTCCCCGGACCAGCATTAACAGTTTACTCAGTATTTTTGCATCTTTGATGCAGGGTTCTACAGGTTTCTTATACTGTACAAATAACTGACCTAACTGTCACCTGTGGTGCATGATGGGAGCAGGGGTCTCCTGGAGGCCTTAAAGGCAAAGTGCTTAGTGTCTCTTACGCCTTAAAGGCCAGATGCCGGTTTCCTTTTCTGAACAGGGATGTTATTTATTTATGCAGCCTTCTTTAGGCTAATTTCCTGTCATTATCTGTTTTCTTTGATGAAAATAAAAGGTTTTTTGCGGAATGCTACCATGTAAATGTCCTTCTCTTACATTATGTTTGTTATTTTCATACTAGAGAAATTCATGTAACTCTGGCTTCTTAGCCTATTGGATATGTTTGGGGCTGCATATTTTTTATGTTATACATGTATATGTGTGTATTTCGTACAATGTACTCTTTTTTTCTACTACATAAACATATGTATGTATTTTTTGTATATGCTCCGGGTTCCCGCGCATGGGCGGAGATACTTCACTGCTTATGACTTTGATGAGTATACCCCTGGAAGGGAACTAGGATTAAATTTGCATCTTACATTTTAGATTTAAACACTGCGATGGTAGACTTTACACTTTTCAAGGCAGTTACATCTGGCTTATATAATTTTAAAAGTAGCATTCTAAATGTACAGATGGGTTCGATTTTAGGTTTAGGCTATATAAAGTTTTGACTGTCAACATCCAATTAAAAATATTTGTTAAAAAATTCACACACAGATAAAAAGGCATACCATTGGCTTAATACACTTAGTCCTTTGTTCTGTTCACCTGTCATTTGTGGTTTGCTACCAGCCATCACAGCATACAAAATGGGACACTGGGTCGGCCCAATTCTCCCATTAACCATCTTAACACTGAGTGGCAGCGTTAATGACTGATCATCCTGTTAAAAAGAAGTGCACTTTATTGCCACATCTGATGGGCTAGTGCTTTCTTTCCTTTCTATTTTACATTATTGTAATAGTAAATCCGAGCCAATAATACCATTTTCTTTGTGGTTATGGGAATATTTTCCTGTGATGTGTTTTGAAATTAAATTGGCTTCTATAGCTGTTTTGAGTACGCCTAAGGAAGAACCCACACTGTTGTACTAACATTATTTCCAGTGGTTATATTTTTATGTAATTTAAAATGTTATTTCAAACATATGTTTGCCACGCTTAGGCAGCAGCATATTTTGTTTTCCATTTGTGCTGCAAAAATGTTAACTATTGCATCAGCTTTCCAAGTCCAGCACTATGGGCTTTGGCAATAGTTGTTTATGATGCACAGTTTTGCTTTGTCTGTTTATATAATCCTGGAATACGATCAGGACTGGAGAGAGGACCTGGGGGATGCCAGTGGTCTGGACACCTCACCAGACCGTGGCATGTTGTCTAGTCCTACCGTGGCTACGGAGGATGGAGCATCTTACGCAGTGGTGTTGCGTCGGGTGGCCGAGGCCCTACACCTCGAGCTACCTACTGGGGCAGTCGGGACTAACCTCATGATAGAAGTGCTTCAACCGGCAGTGAGCTCTTCTGAGCCCCTGCTACAGTTTAATGAAACCCTCACTGACATCCTTTTGAGCACCTGGTCCAGGCCCACCACAGGGGGCCTGTGGGATAGGATGGTTGGCCGACACCACCACCTGGCTTCGGGTGACCCCACTTTCCTCTCCCAACACCCCTACCCCGAGAGCTTGGTAGTCCAAGCCTCCATGTCCCAAAGCTCATTCCCTACCGCACAGAGAATCCAAGAAGCTGTATCAGTTTGGGAAGAAGTTGTTTTCTTCCTCCAGCTTAGGGCTGCGTTCAGTGAACACTGCATGCCTCTTGGGCTTTTGTTCCCACTCCGTGTGGGATACGGTGGCTCAAGTACTGCCTCGGTATACGGAGGAGGCCCGGGTTGTGCTTTCCTGTGCTGTTGCCGTGGGGAGAGACGCAGCAAAGTGCGCCATCCGCTGGACACTGCTGACTCACTGAGTAGGACCGTTCCACATTGGTGGCGCTTCGCCATCATGCCTAGTTCAGGACGACTGGCTTTCCTGGGGATGATTAGAAAGCCTTGATGGACATATCCATTAATGGCCGTCGCCTGTTCGGCGACAAGGCAGACAGTGTGCTAGAGCGCTTCAAGGACTCTCAGGCTACGATCATGTCCTTGGGCCTCTTCACCACGCTCCCTTCCTGGTCTGCCTTTCGTGGCCACGGAAGGGGTGCTCCAACACGTTTCTTTCAGAGCCACAGTCCAGCGCAAGCTGTTAAACCTCAGCGCGGCCGGGGATGTGGGAACAGCCAACATGGTTATTGGGGCTGGCAGGTGGGCCAGTCCACCACCGCCCCCTCTGCAGCAGCCTCCAGACTTTCCTTGTCCGACCTTTCAGGCCATCAAACGCCAGTTGGCAGCAGGATTTGCTATCACCACCCCCACTGGCGCATCTTCATGTTCGACAGTTGGGTTTTGCAGATAGTCCGAAGGGGCTATTCCCTCCCCTTCGAGACTATCCCTCAAGCCATGCCACCCCAGTACCATCGCATGTCGGAGGATCGTCTGGTCCTTCTCCAACAGAAAGTTACGGCTCTCTTGGCCAAGGGAGCCGTTGTGCACGTTCCTGCCCCAGAAGTAGGTCGTGGTTGCTATTCCAACTTCTTTCTGGTGCCCAAGAAGGACAAGGGCCTGCGTCCTATCCTGGATCTCAGGGACTTCAACCGCTTCCTCCTGAAGGAGAAGTTCAAAATATTTACCCTGGCTCATGTCTGGATGGTAGCATTGGACTTGCAGGACGCCTATTTTCACATCCCCGTCCTGCTGGCCCACCATATTTACCTTCAGTTCGCGATTGGCCACAAGCACTTTGTTTGCCATGCTCCCCTTTGGCCTTACCAGTGCCCCTCGGGTATTCACGAAAGTGATGGCAGGGGTTGCAGCTCATCTGCGCAGAGTTGGGGTTCCAGTCTTCCCCTATTTCGATGGCTGTTTGTAGAAAGCGGTACAAAAGAGGGTGGTGATGGACGGAGCATCTGAATCAATCAAACACTCACACCCAGTCAAAAGATCTGGGTTTAATCCATCACCGTTCTTTAGCCCACTCTGCCACCCCAGTTTGTAGAAAGCAGGCTCGCCCCAGGCAGTCGTTTTCCCACCTCCAGACTACGGCCAATCTCCTGCATTCTCTGGGGTTCTCCATCAATGTGTCGAAGTCACACCTGACCCCCTCTTAGGAGATCCTCTTCATCGGAGCGGTTCTGGACACAACGCAGTTTCGGGTTTATCCTCCTTACCGGAGTGTCTGGGATATTCGGGTTATGATTCCGATCTTTCAGCCTCTATCCCGGGTTTGTCAGGATGACCCTGAGGCTGCAGGGCCTCATGGCCTCCTGCATGCTGCTGGTCAATCATGCCAGGTGATATATGCTGGCTCTGCAGTGGGACCTGAAGTTCCAGTAGGCGCAGCATCGGGGGAATCTGTCAGATTGCTTCCAGATCTCGGAGGGCACTGCATGACAATTGTAGTGGTGGCTCACGAACTAGGATTGGGTCAACGACAGATCCCTCTCCCGTCCCCAACCAGAACACACAGTGGTGACAGACGCATCCCTTCTGAGATGGGACTGCCACATGGGAGATTAGAGATCAGAGGCTTCTGGTCTCCGGTGGAGTCAGAGCGCCACATCAGCCTTCTGGAGCTTCGGGCGATACATCTTGGTCTAAATGCATTCCTTCCCTCTGTCCGTGGAAGAGAAGTGTAGGAGTTCACGGACAACACCACCGCCATGTGGTATTGCAACAACCATGGCGGGGTGGTGTTGAGGACCCTATGTCAAGAGGCCCTCCGTCTCTGGACATGGCTGGAACATCAGGGCATATCCCTGTTGGTTCAACACCTGGCAGGTTCACCGAATGCCAGGGTGGACAAACTCAGCCGCAGGTGCATGATGGATCACGAATGGCGTCTTCACTCGGAGGTGGTGCAATGTCTCTTTTAACAGTGGGGAGAGCCTTGGTTAGATCTAATCGCCACCAAAGAGAGTGCGCAGTCAGCAATTCTGAGCGTTGGAAATTCCAAGGCGGCACCCACTTGGCGACGCTTTTCGTTGCGAGTGGAGTTGCGGTCTCCTATATGCCTTTCCGCCTATACCACTTCTGCCCGGAGTGCTGAAGAAAATCAAGCGCGACCGGGCCCAAGTCATTCTTGTGGCCCCGGATTGGGCCCGAAGAGTCTGGAATCCCAAGCTGCTCAACCTGGCCATCGATCCCCTGATCCGAATGCCTCTTAGGGAGGATTTTCTGTCGCAGCAGCAGGGGATGGTCCTCCACCCGAACCTGTCCAGCCTCCACCTCCTTGCGTGGAGATTGAGCGGCGGCAGTTTGTCTTTTGACTTGCCTCGAAGTCTTTAATGTAATCTTGGCAGCTAGGCGTCCCTCCACTAAGACTGTGTTCGAGGCATGTGGGCTGCTAAATTCATATCTTAGCATTAGATCGCCACCTAGTGTTGGGTCCGGATGATCGCACATTGTTGTCCTGGAAGAGTCTTCGAAGTATCCTGAGATGGGTGGCTCCTCCCCTGGACTACAGTGCGCATGGGCATCGGCTCCATCCCCAGATTGTTTTTTTCCGCCATTGGGTTCGGATGCGGTCTCGACGTCTCTCCGTCGGAACCGAATAAACATCACTTTTTACGGCCAAAAGGCTTTGGGTTCTTTACGTCGGTATTGTTTGCGTACGGTCTCGAGTTCTTCCGTCTCTCGGAGCCGGAATCACCGGAGTTTTTTACTACTCTTCGGACATCGAGGCCTTCTCATCGCGACTCGACACCAAGTTCCCAACATGGAGCGGAGTCCGTTTAAACTCTGTCCGCTCTGTGGGTCCAAATACCCACATATAGACGTACACCCGGTCTGTAATAAGTGCCTTTCGCCAGACCATGACGAAGGAAGTTGCCGGGCCTGTGCGAAGTTCAGGTCGAAGAAAACTCTCACGATTCGGCGCGCAGTGCGCCTTGTGGCCAAACAAGCGGCCCCGGATCCAGATAACATCTTCGGCGACCAAGAAGAAGAGGACCAGAGCCATCATCTTCAAATCTCCCCGCCTGAGACGGAGGTCGAGGCTGATCCGGAATATGACGACGACGGAGTCGTGGGTCAAGGCCTTGAATACGTCGACGAGGTAGGGGACGACGTTATGGTTTATGGGGCCGAGGAAGATAGCTCAGGGGACGAGCTATGCCCCGAAGTTGACGAACATCAGGAGAGGGTCGCGGGATCGCCTGTCGGCCTTACCCAAGACCCTGTAGCGCAAGCCACGGCCCCGCCTGCCGGCCCGGCCACGGACATACTTGCTGCGCCGAGGGTTTCGAAACCGAAACTGAAAGCAACGGTCTCGACTGCACCTAAAATGGCCGACCCGAAACCGAAACTGAAAGTTAAGGACTCAATCGTCCCTAAGATGGCGGTCGCAACAGCAAAAACAAATAAACAGGCGGCCTCATCGACTCCGTCGACCTCCGGTCCGCAGAAGTCGAAGAAACACGGCGATTCCACTGGGTCGAAATCGGCGCCGGAGGAGAGATCCTCTAAAAAGGGTGGCACGCACAAGACAAGCGCGCCGGCGAAGCCTGCCAAGGCAACCGACACAGCCCCGGCTCCAACGGGGACATCTGCGCATCGCTCCAGGGACTCGGGGTCGGCGCCGTCCATCCCTCCAAAAGACCAACGGAACGTCGCATCCGAAGGCAAGGCCACCTCGTCGGTGCCAAAGACATCGGTCACCGACGCATCTCTCGTGGCTGCTTCACTACAAAGAATTAAAGACAAGGCTTTTTCTTCGTCGACGCCAACGCCATCGACGCAGAGGGCGGCAGATGTCCCGGTCAAGCCGGCAAGTAAGCTCCTCTTCCTTCTACCGCCAAAAGTGGTGCCAAAGGCCTTTTCCTCGAAATCGACGCCGAAGAAGTCGGACTCTTCTACGGCAGAGACATCTTCGGGTCAAGTGCTCGACCCTGAAGAAGATTCGGAGTGCTTCATAGACGCGGACACGGGGAAGTTAACCCTTTATAAAAGGAAGATCACTTCGCAGCCGGTGGAATCCTACGTCATTCCCCTAAAGAAGAAAAAGTTTCCACAGGACGCCTCAGGCCTCATGGAACCTATCCAGCCTCCTCTGGGACGGAGCCCAACACCGTCTCCAGACCACTCTGAAAGTGAGGGCTATGGTGAAGATGAACAATACACCTTCCCAGTAAATGAACCTGATGCACAGCCAGATTCTTATTATGGCATTGGGGACCAAGGCACCCAAGATGTGGGGCAAGACCCACAGACTTTCAGTACACGTGCATCCCCTACGGAGGATTCTGCAGGTTTTCATGCACTCATTGAGAGGGCAGCTGCTAATCATGATGTGGACATGCATGCTGACCCAGTTGAGGAGGACTTTCTATTCGACACATTTTCAGTTTCGGAAAGAAATGTAAAGACCCTGCCTATGCTCAAAGGGGTCCTCAAGCATGCTGCGGACATCTTTAAAGAGCCTACCAGGGCGAGGGTGGTCAACCCACGTATTAAAAAAAAAGTACAGACCAGCGCCTGCAGACCCTGCATACATTCGAGGACAGTTGCCGCTTGACTCCTTGGTGGTAGCAAACGCACGCAAGAGGGCCAACTCCCAAACAACGGGTGAAGCTCCTCCCCCGGATAAGGAGTCCAAAGTGCTAGAGGCAGGAGGCAAAAGAGTGGCTGCACAGGCTGCCAATTTCTGGCGTATTGCAAATACACAGGCACTACTGGCACGTTATGATAGATCACATTACGACACACTAGAGCAGATTGTAGAACACCTGCCTCCGCAGTTTCAAGAGGGCACCAAAATAATTATACAAGAAGGACAACTGATCTCCAACGCGGCCATAAAGTGCGCACTTGATGTCGCGGACACAGCCGCTAGGGCCATTAACACCAGTGTCATGCTCAGAAGACAGGCTTGGCTCCGCATATCGGGGTTCAAACCTGACATTCAAACAACCATACTTAATCAACCAGTCAATCCGGATAGACTGTTTGGTCCAGATGTTGACACCACCCTGGAAAAGATTAAAAAGGACACTGAAACCGCTAAATCGATGGGGGCCCTACAATCTCAGCAGTTTCGTGGCAATAATTTTCGTCGCTCAGGTGCCCGTGGAGTCACCAGAGGACAGATGGGTCAACAGTCACAGTTCCCTAGAGGTGGAGCACAGTCCTCGTACCCCAAACAAAACAAGAGGGGCTACAGGGGAAACAGCAACAAAGGACGTGGCAAGGGAGGCAACAATTCACGCTCCTCTGCCCCGAGCAACCAGTGACTCTCTGTCACTGCCCCCCGACCATTTAACACCTGTCGGGGGGAGAATACAGCAGTTCCTGCCCGTCTGGATCAACATCACCACAGACAGGTGGGTGCGACAGCTTATCCAGTACGGTTATTGTCTAGAGTTGAAATCCACTCCACCCAACATTCCACCAAGGCAAAGACCTATGTCCGCAGAGCACTTGCACTTATTGCAGCAGGAAGTGTTGGTGATGCTGCAAAAAGGGGCAATCGAGCTCGTGCCAGTGGGGGAGGAAGGCACAGGGGTTTATTCCCTGTACTTCCTCATTCCAAAGAAGGACGGATCTCTCAGACCGATTCTGGATCTCCGTCCCCTCAATCTGTACATACTGTCAGAGCATTTCCACATGCTTACACTGCAACAGATTCTTCCTATGTTAAACAAAGGAGACTTCTTAGCAACCTTGGATCTCAAGGATGCTTATTTCCACATTCCGCTACATCCGTCCCACAGAAAGTACCTCAGGTTCACTATCCAGGGCACGCATTATCAGTTCAAAGTCCTACCCTTCGGAGTCACAACTGCCCCAAGGGTCTTTACCAAGTGTCTGGCGACTGTAGCGGCGCACCTCAGGAGGCAGAACATCCATGTCTACCCCTACCTCGACGACTGGCTCGTTCAAGCCAGGTCGGAACAGCAGTGCGCCGCGGACATGTCGACTACCATTCACCTCCTTCACGACCTGGGTTTCTCGTTGAATTACCCGAAGTCACACCTTCAGCCGGCACACGTCCGGCAGTTTCTGGGTGCGACAATCAATACCCTGACGGCCTCGGCACAACCAAACCAGGTCAGGATAGACGGCATACAGTCTTTAATCCAGAAGTTCAGACCGGGACACTCACTTCCAGCAAGAGTGTTCATGCAGTTGATAGGCATGATGGCCTCCTGCATCTTCATAGTCCCTCACGCACGGTTGCATATGCGCCCGCTCCAGGAGTGCTTAGCAAATCAGTGGACACAGGCTCAGGGACAATTAACAGACCTAGTGTTGGTTACCAGTCGGGCATACAACTCTCTGCATTGGTGGACTCCACACAACCTTTGCAAGGGCCGACTGTTCCAGGAGCCAGTGCCACAGGTTATCCTGACAACGGACGCATCTCTCCAGGGATGGGGAGCACACCTGCTCACTTACACAGTGCAGGGACTATGGACGACGCAGCAACAGAAGATGCACATCAACTATCTAGAACTGATGGCGATCTTCATGGCACTCAAGTCCTTCATTGTACATCTCTGCAACAAAGTGGTGTTAGTCCGGACGGACAACATGACCGCGATGTACTACATCCAAAAACAGGGGGGCACCCACTCACCACAGCTGTCTCACCTGGCTCAGAGCATGTGGAAGTGGGCCATTCAGAGGAACATCTTCCTCATGGCAGAACACCTCCCGGGGAAGGACAATCAGATGGCGGATCTGCTCAGCAGATACAGTCATCAAATGCACGAGTGGGAGATACATCCATCGGTACTCCAGCCGTACTTCCAAAGGTGGGGGCGTCCAGACATAGACCTGTTCGCCACAAGGGAGAACGCAAAATGCCAAAGCTTCGCCGCCAGGTTCCCACACCCCCAATCGCAGGGCAATGCGATATGGATGAACTGGTCAGGCAAATTTGCTTACGCTTTTCCCCCGACACCCCTGATACCACTGGTGGCGAGGAAACTACGGCAACACTCCATGACACTCATCCTAGTTGCTCCAACGTGGGCGCGCCAAGCATGGTACACCACGTTCCTCGAACTCTCAGTGGTCCCGCATCAAAGACTGCGCCTCACGCCCAGACTTCTGACGCAGAACCATGGAGAAATTCAGCATCCAGATCCGCAACAGCTCAACCTAGCGATCTGGCTCCTGAAGTCTTAGAGTTTGGATACCTAAACCTACCTCCTGAATGCATGAACATCATCAAGGAGGCGAGGAAGCCGTCAACCAGAGCATGCTATGCCGCAAAATGGAAGCGTTTTGTCATCTACTGTGCAGACAATGGCATAAACCCGCTAGATGCATCTATCCCTAACATCATTTGCTATCTGTTACACCTTTATAAGTGCAAGCTAGCGTTCACTTCTATTCGGATACATCTATCCGCCATCGCGGCTTACCTTCAAAATAGGCAGCATCTCTCAGTCTTCAGGGTGCCTGCCATTAAAGCGTTCCTTGAAGGCCTGAAACGAGTCATTCCCCCAAGAACACCGCCAGCTCCCGTGTGGAACCTCAATGTGGTCCTCACCAGACTGATGGGACCACCGTTTGAGCCAATGCACTCGTGCGAACTGCAATTCCTAACGTGGAAAGTTGCTTTCCTAATTGCCATTACGTCACTAAGACGCGTAAGTGAGTTGCAAGCACTCACGATACAAGAACCATTCATCCAGATTCATCCAAATAGGGTAGTACTACGTACTAACCCCAAATTCCTTCCAAAGGTGGTGTCACATTTTCATCTCAACCAAACTATCGATTTGCCTGCATTCTTCCAGAACCCACAAACAGTGGCGGAAAGGATGCTCCATACGTTAGACGTACGGAGGGCATTGATGTACTACATAGACAGGACACAACACTTTAGGAAGACAAAACAACTCTTTGTTGCCTTCTCACCACAACACAAAGGCAACCCAATTTCCAAAGCAGGAATAGCCAGATGGATTGTTAAGTGCATTCAAATCTGTTATCATAAAGCCAAGCGCACTTTAACAATACCCCCAAAGGCACACTCCACACGCAAGTTGGGGGCATCCATGGCTTTCCTTGGAAACATTCCTCTAGAGGACATTTGCAGAGCAGCCACGTGGATTACACCACATACCTTTACAAAACACTACTGTGTTGATGTACATTCCAAACAGCAAGCGGCTGTAGGACAGGCTGTTCTCAAGACACTTTTTCAGGTTTCTGCAGCTGGCACGGGCAACCGCCGCTGATGGAGGGACTGCTATGTATTCTATGCTAAGATATGAATTTAGCAGCCCACATGCCTCGAACTGAATATGCTACTTACCAGTATGCATCTGTTCTTGGCATGTAGGGCTGCTAACATTCATATCGCCCACCCTCCTCCCCGGTGCCTGTCGCAGCTGCAGATATACTATTGTATTCAATCATTAGCATGGACATCCTTTACACTTTTCACTCCATCCTCTGCCACAATGGCGAAAAACAATCTGGGGATGGAGCCGATGCCCATGCGCACTGTAGTCCAGGGGAGGAGCCACCCATCTCAGGATACTTCGAAGACTCTTCCAGGACAACAATGTGCGATCATCCGGACCCAACACTAGGTGGCGATCTAATGCTAAGATATGAATGTTAGCAGCCCTACATGCCAAGAACAGATGCATACTGGTAAGTAGCATATTCAATTCGCCTGCAGATGGAATACATTTGTGGCATGATGCACAGCAAAGGCTCTGGATCCCCTTTCTGCCCCTCTTTCTGAGGGTTTCTTGTTCCTCCTGTCTTTGGATCAGTAGGGCTTTGCGCTGGGCTTTCTTAAGGGCTATCTCTCAGCAATTTCAGCCTTCTTAGGCTTCTTGATCAGCCTTCTCTTTTCAAGCCCCCTTTTGTAAATAGATTTCTCAAAGGCATTACTCATCTTTTCCCTCCTGTTCCCCTCGTAAGCCTCAGTGGGACTTGAACTTGACTCTTACTTTTCTGATGTGCGCTCCCTTTGCACCGCTACATAACTGTCATCTCAGACTCCTTAAACACTGAAAACTGCTTTTCTGGTGGCCATCACCTCTGCGCCCAGGGTTATTTAGCAGCAAGCTCTGTCTTCCAAGCCTCTTTTTCCGGCAGTTCATCAGGACAAGGTCGTTGTCAGAACTCGACCTGCCTTTCTTCCAAAGGTGGTCACTTTTCATATTGCCCAAACCATCACTTTGCCCACCTTCTTTCTGCCTCCGCATCCTTCAAAAGAGGAAGAGAGGCTCCACCATCTAGATGCAAAACGTGCGCTTTCCTTCTACTTGGATCGTACCAAACAATTCAGGGTGGACAACCAACTCTTTTTTTCGTTACGTGGGTGCTAGAAAGGTCAGACCGTGCACAAACGGACCATCTCCAGGTGGGTTGTTCTGTGCATCAAGGCCTGTTATTCTTTGGCAATGGAGCCTCCAGTGAGGATATGCGCCCATTCAATCAGGGCGATGGCAGCTACTACTGCTTTAGAACGAGGAGTCCCCCTAAATGACATGTCAAGCAGCTACGTCGGCAGCACTGCACACTTTCACCAAGTACTACTTCCTGGACAGCCAAGTCCGGAGAGACGGCTTCTCTGGCTGTTCTGTTCTCCAGGACTTTCTGGTGTGAACTTAGTTCGCAGACTCACCTCCAGGGTTGGTATTGCCGGGGTATCTATTCTAAGGTAAGGAATCCATAACTAATGGTTTCTTTCAGATGAACAAGTTACTTCCTTCGGTAACTATATATTTGTAAGAAACGTAGGTTAGTTATAGATTGCTTACTGTCTCACCCATCCTCCTCGTTCTGCGAACTGATTTCTAGGGTTAAGGACATCCTTTCAGGGCCCCAGTTTTGTGCACCAGTGGTCAGTGTCTTGCATGGTTCTGCGTTCCTGGCGTGGAAAGTCGTGTACAGAACTGACGTCAGCGTGCGAGGGCGGCGTGTAAGTAACTTCCGCTACGTCATCCCTGCGACCAAGATGACGGACGCAGAGCCGACTGACTCCACCTACCAATGCGCAGGGGTACTGCTGACGAAAAACTTTCCGGATCCAGTCTGATCCCTCGGGGTAATTCTAAGGTAAGATATCTATAACTAACCTATGTTTCTTACCGATATATATCGTTACCGAAGGTAAGTAACTTGTTCATTGTTGAGCTGAAATTGTAGAAATGGATTGGGGGTCCCTGACTTCGAGTTGCAATTCAGTGGGGGTATGTTAAGTTTTAGAATCACTGGTTTAGGGTAAATCTAGATTCACATGCAGCTCTCTCCAGATTAGGAGCGTAGTTGAGGTAGAGAAAAAAATTATCTAAACTCGTGATCGCTTTGTAGGGCATTGCAGGCCAAAGGTGGTTGTACAGCTCAGATTCCGTGTGTTGACCACCACCAAAGGTACAGAACGTTTATAGTGAAACACCCACATAGCCTCGAGATGATAGGATTATGCTCCGCATATGAATCTGGAAGGTATTGAGGTTGAAAAACCATAATTTAAGGCAAGTAACTGTTTTCCTTGAAGTGAAACTGACCATTCCTAAGAAAGCTTGCCCTAAGAATGCTAGTCCTGTATACCTATCACCTCAAACACCAGGACGCTCCTTAATTTCATCATTAACCTCACTCATATGAGCCTGATGCCAAAGACCCTTCAAAGCCAAGCCCTGCTGTGGAGGGATACGGTCTTTGGCACAACTAGAACTTGAACGCCAATGAAGATCCATTCTCTAGACCCTTCCCAGTGAAGATTTTGCCACCGGTTGACACAAAAGCTTATGATGCAGTTATCCAGAGGGCAGTGAACAGTCATAAAATTGGTGGGGATGGCATCGCGATAGTTCCAAATGCTAGTCTTCACACACGCTCACTTCAGAGCGGTCTGCGTGGCAGTGGTCACAAGCAATGTGTCATTGGATGAGATCGTGTTGGTAGAGCCCAGAGTTCAGCACAGTCTTAAATTGTGGAACACCAAGAACCTGTTACGGGCTGGTCACATGTTGAACCTATTACGCAGCAGACAGTTACCACAGATGCTTCCCTCACGGGGAGAATTGTGCATCTGGACAAAATTACAATCGTGTGTAAATAGAGGTGCCATCAAAAGTCAATGCACATTTCTTAGAGGTTATGACAGTGTCTAAAATATTAAGTGCCAATTGCACTAATTACCAAAAGATGATCCTTCGCAAACCGACAATAGGACTGCTGTGTACTGCATTCAGACATTCTGTTTGGGCGAACACCAACTTTATGGACATAAGTGGGAAATTAATCCTCGAGTACTTCAGCAGTACTTTCACAAATGGTAGTGAGGAAGATGAGACAAACTTCTGTGAGACTCATTCTGATCTCTCAAACGTGGGCAATGCATCCATGGTACTCACTTCTGCTGGACAGGTCTGTCCACCCGCATAATAAGTTATCCCTGAGTGGAACTTCTAACTCAGGATCAGGGCAACTTTAAGACATTTGAGTCTCAAAACAATGGACCTTGCATTTTGACGCTTGAGGTCTTGGATTCCTTACCTACAGCTTACTGTTGAGTGTATGCTTCTTTTGAGAGGCTTGTGTATATGCTCCTTTTGAGACACAGGTGTAGTTATGCCCCAGAATAGAAAATATTTGTACATTACCGTCACAGTGTACACAAACTACCTCTTCAGGACTCTGTTTAAGACGTTCTTTTTATCCGTTGCACTTATACTGACTTTAGAGATGGCTTAAAAGGAGGGAGAGATGCACTACAATGACGTAATTCAGCTAAGGAAGAGATCAGTAGAAGTGTAGCACCAGAAAGTTACTTCAGCAAGTCAAGCAAGGAGCTACTTGTGGTCAACGGTGTCAAGCGCAGAGCTCTCAAAATGAGTGCACCTGCACCACCACAATCTAACTCCAACCTCAGTTTGTCTAGTACATACAGTAAGTTGGTTTCAGTGCTCTTCGTAGATCTCGGTACACTACTGGAGCTACAGCTGAACAGCGGTCTACCATTAACATGTTGATAGAAAGGCTATTTAAAGTAAAATACACAAATCCATACTTCGTGAGCATACCTGGGCCTATAGATAAGGATCCAAATACTATTACAGTTCCTAAGCACTCAGTGCTTACATTAACATATAAGCTGCACGCTGCCAGGTCCTTTGGATCTCATCGCTGACTTTCTGAGAGGATCTCTAAATGACTCCAGGCCCCACACCCTCCACAATCCTATTCCTCTGCCACCAACTTTCCTTTTGATTCAGACTCCCTAATGTTTAGTAAGGGCACTGGATACCAGGCTTGTGGACCAAATACTGTGAATAGTACTCCTCTGGGCCCTAATCTAGGTAGTTCAGTAGGCTTAAACCTGAGCTGCTTCTAAGAAATTGAGCAAACTCTTTAGTACATGTCAGAACTTTAAGATTATGGTATCTACTGTGGCTTCAAATGTATTTTGAAATCATGGACTCGAGAGATGGTTAAATCAGTACCAGCATCGGAATAAAATTCCCCAGAAAACAGAACAAGACCCCACTTGTAGTGAACTACCCCCTAGTTGTTCGTTGATAGAGAAAAGTCCAAAATGGAACCTGAGGGTGGAGATGGATTAAGAATGATGGGGTCGGTTTCATGAGTTGCAGCGCCTTAACTCTGAATATGTAGTTCTTGACTCTGTGTTTATCCTAGTCAGTTGTGCTATGGGGGATCCTGTGGTTTATGGGATATGTCAGTCCACTAAGACAACAATTGTGCAGATTGACAAGTTAGTTTGGCCATATGCCCATCTTCCGGACATGAGGTTGGTAGGTAAAAAACGCTTTGTCCAAAAGGAGTGGGCTGGCACCCTACCCGCAACCACTGGGTTGAACAGATTTCATGGAGGAGCCTCTGGGAATGTTTTTTTGTGCTGGTACTTTTACCCTAGACAAATCCAGTTTGACTATAGTCAGTGTGCTAAATACTGTTGAAATAGACCTCATCATGAATCTAGTACCTATGAAAAACAATCCAAGTTTCCTTTCGTAGTCTCATACATATGAGACAAGAGGCTCCCATTATAAGGACTCGGAAGACCTTTAAACTGGGTGATCCAGAAGGTATTCTCCCCATAGGGGTAGAGATTGTCAAGCTAAATTTATCAGTTGAAAGTGTTCCATATCCTTCACCTGCTCAGAGGTTCAAATTTTGTGGAATTTAATAGAGATACCTGGTAATAAGAACATGTTTTCACTTTTTTCTTAAAAAATTCCTATGATGGAAAGAGGTCTTTGCAGGGCAAGGGCCATCCATTGCATAATTAAACTGTCATATAGGAGGATGTGTCTCCGAGAAACAAGAATGTAACACTTCAGTATGCTAATGGCAAGGTTTTTTGCATGCATCAAATTTTCTAGTCACTTTCTGCTGGACTGCAGCTTATGTGTATGGGGTTAGAGCTAAGCTAGCATTTGTTGCCTTTCACTGCCATATCACCTTGTATTTACTTAAATGATCAGACTGCCCCCGCGTCTAAAAATCGTTTTCTTGAGGTGGCTGCCTGCTTTCAAAATTTCATGTGTTATTAATATGAACAAAAAGGAGTATTTAATACGTGCATATAAGAATTTACTATAACATTCTTATTGGTAGCATTCAAACCTGCCTTCCTCCAGAAGGGCAACACCTTGGCCTTCCATACACAACTCTTACGTATGGATTCAGGGAGGAGACAGTGATAGATGGGCCCCTTGGAAGGCAGTTGTGCGGGCGGAGCATGCAGTGTGCGCATCCCAGGTTCCTCTGAAAAATATTTCTTACTCCGTTTGGAGGAATATGAAATAACGTACAAGGGTCAGTGTGGGGTGCAATTTTCCCATCCAGGGATTCATGTCAAAAACTCTCAGTTGACCAATCAAAAAAGTTAAGGATTGCAGTGTTTTTTCCCTGTATACTTCATGTCATTTTGTTGTAACTTTGACATTTTTTTGTAGGTGGATCAGATGAATAAGATTGTCGAAGTGCTAGGAATACCTCCAAATCACATGTTGGATCAAGCGCCAAAAGCACGGAAGTACTTTGATAAGCTCCCAGAAGGAATGTGGACGGTTAAGAAAAACAAAGATGTGAAGAAGGTATTCATCAAAACTACTGGTGTTAACAGCTTCGCATTTCTTGCTTATTCGTAGTTACAATGACCTCCTTATTCTTTACTTAAAAAATGAAATCTGCATAGATCACTGCATAACTCGTTCTTTTCATGTTTACTACAACATAAAGCTTTCACAAAATTTACTGTAGTATTTGCGGACTTTACTCACACAAAATGCAGGACTGGTGGGTATAAACTTTTATGTATTTTCTATCCACATTTTCAAGATAGTGGCTTTACTGGAGTACGTGCGTCTCATCAAGGTCACAGGAGCAGATTCCATACATTCTTTTGTTACCAGTGGTTGTCTGTATTGTCTTTGATATTTATAAACCTAGAATATTTCTGATAAACTTCTAACCCCAGATCTCTAGGAGCCAGACTGGATTGAGAAACCTCTCCCAGCAGTGCTCCCACACACCAATAAATGGTGCTGTATGACTCAGTGGTGTGTGGAAGTAATGGAATGGAATAAAGCGGTGAATGCTGACATCAGTTCCTTTCTTTCTCTTCAATGTGAATCCAGAGCTACGCTTCAAACTTTGCCAGTCTTCACGATGACTCCTCAAAAACTATTTGCAGTGTGATTGAGAACAGTGTCTCCACTGAAAGCAACAGGGGTTGAAGTCATCCTGAGACTTCTGGCGCACAATATTGATCACAGACCCATATCAGGAATGCCCATGCTATTGTACTCATGTACCCTTGTGCACCCTAAGACCAGGAAGCTAAACTCTGCATCACTGAATATAAGAGTGCTTGCAGTCAAAGGAGTGTTACCACTCACTTCCTTGCGGACTCAGCCACAGGGCCGCTCCCAGAATGAAATGAACTCCCTGCTCAAAGCCTTCTAGTAAGTCAAAGCGTAGACTTACATATACGCATAGGTAAGGGCAAGAGGAATTCTACCCCAGCCTGCCACTCTAAAAGTGTAGCTAGAAGGCACTAGGCCGTCCTGATAAAGGTTGGACTCCACAGATTTTTCTAGTTTTGAAGTGGTCATGCAGTTGGTACCAGCTCGCCTCCGTTTCCCTTGCAGTTGTTTGCCTGCAGGAAACAACATCCTCCAAAGATGTTGATTTTCTTGGTGCAATTCCAGCTTCCTCTGGCTGCAGAGCCGCAGGGGTCTCCAGTTGAATATCTGCCAGTCTGTTGGCCCTGAGGCAGTCTGCCCCCTCGAGACCTGCTACCGTGGCCATACAAACTCCGGTACTGACTTCTACTCCAGTGCCATGGTCCAATTCCTTCTGTACAGATTCATACTCTTCTGTCTCTGGTAGATTATCCTATCCTGATAACATTCCTCCGACTTCAAACAAACATGTCACACTGTGAAATTATGAAATCGCTGCCAGTTGTTCTTCAACCATATTCAAATTCCATATGTCTACCTCAATGCAAGGGTCCACGCCGCTTTTTCATTCTCATTCAGGCCCAGTTCAAAAGGCCAGTGTCCCTTAGGACGCATGATGAGAAGGATGTAGAGTTCTGGATCCTCTCTATACTGATGATGCATTCTATTTGGACTTACAAAATGTTAGTGAGCATTGACATATATCCTGAAATGGAGCTAGGCTCTCCAGTTGGACCACTAGAGTAAAGTACTTCATTTGTAGTGATGGTACAAAGGGCAGTTGTGACAATTCAATTGCAATTTACTGCTATTGAGATTGACTGCTATTGAGACAAAAACAAATGTTTTGACTAAGATTCTTTAACCATAGTCCACTTCATCTGAGCCTTTATTGTAATTTAATGAAACCCTTAATGTTGTCCTTCTGTCTACATGGTCCAAGCAATGCTTTGAGCTGCCGGTGGCCCGGTCTACCTGACAAAGCAGTCTACTTGTGAGAGCCTGATTGTTCAAACTTCAATACAAATACCTTTTTGACCAGTCTTGCTTATGGATTAATAAACCATGTTGCTTGCAGAAGAGATTTTCCTTTGGCTTCTCTAGCCCATAGCTCTATAAAGGCAGTTAGCCTTTTTGGTAGGTACTCCCACGAATTCAGGAATATGGCCAGTAATATTTTGCCGGCTATCCTGGAAGACGCTAGGGCTTCCTTCACCAAGCTGTACAGAATGGTCAGGATGCAGCAAAGTATTTGGCCAAAGCTGGACGGGACACTGCATTGCATTGGCAGAGCTTGTTGGCACCAGCATCATGCTCCGATGGCAAACCTGGATCAGATCAACCGTATATTTTTTGGAGTCAGACAGGTGTATCTAATGGACATTCCCTTTGATGGCTCCCGGCTGTTGGGTGACAAAGCTGATGCAGCACTGGAACGTTTAAATGACAGTCGAGCCACAACCTAATGTTTGGATGTAGTGACATTTCTTACATACACCTTTCCCAGGAATACAGATAACTGAGATGCTGTTACCGGTGGCTAGCATACAGACCAAGCCAGTTTTCCCAATTTGCACTTTATCTACTGACTCAGTCCTTTTGAGGCCAAAGATGTGGCACTGTTAAAATCAGCAGGAGTCTCAGTCCTCCAATTCTTCTCCTCCTGTTGCTGTGATCTCCAAGCTGCTTTAGTTTTTCCTCTTAGGCCGGTAGGATAGATTATGTCACTTTTTATCAATTAGAGATGACTCCTGTTGGACCGGTAAGGGCATCAATCAGTCAATCAATCACGTCATTTGTATAGCTCACTACTCACCCGGGAGGATCTCAAGGCGCTGGGGGAGGGGAAAGTTACTGCTCGAACAGCCAGGTCTTGAGCTGCTTGCTGAAGGCGAGATGGTCTTGGGTTCGCCGAAGGTGGGTGGGGAGGGAGTTCCACGTCTTGGCTGCCAGGTAGGAGAAGGATCTTCCGGCGGTGGTTCTGCGGATGCGTGGTACGGTGGCGAGTGCGTGGCCGGTCGATCGTAGCTGGCGGGTGGGCGTGTAGAAGGTCATGCGGTCGTTGAGGTACTTGGGGCCCAGGTCGTGGAGAGCCTTGTGTGCGTGGGTGAGGAGTCTGAACGTGATTCTTTTGCGGACGGGGAACCAGTGTAGGTCTCTCAGGTGTCCGGTGATGTGGCCGTGTCGGGGGATGTCGAGGATGAGTCGGGCGGAGGCGTTCTGGATGCGTTGGAGTCTTTTTTGAAGTTTTGCTGTGGTTCCGGCGTAGAGGGTGTTCCCGTAGTCCAGTCGGCTGGTGACGAGTGCCTGGGTGACGGTCTTCCTGGTTTCCGTGGGGATCCATCTGAAGATCTTGCGGAGCATGCGCAGGGTGTTGTAGCACGAGGATGAGATGGCGTTGACTTGTCTGGTCATTGACAGGGAGGAGTCCAGGATGAAGCCCAGGTTGCGTGCGTGGTCCGTCGGTTTGGGAGCGGTGCCCAGGGCCCGGGGCCACCAGGAGTAGTCCCAGGCAGAGGGTGATGATCCCAGGATGAGGACTTCCGTCTTGTCAGAGTTCAGTTTAAGGCGGCTGTTCCTCATCCAGTCGGCGACGTTTTTCATCCCTTCGTGTAGGTTGGCTCTGGCGGTGGTGGGGTCGCTGGTGGGGAAGAGGATGAGCTGGGTGTCGGTGAAGGAGATGATGTTGAGGTTGTGCTGGCGGGCGATGGCTGCGAGGGGGCTCATGTAGAATTTGAAGAGGGTTGGGCTGAGTGAGGATCCTTGTGGTACGCCGCAGATGACTTCGGTGGCCTCGGATCTGAACGGAGGGAGGCGGACACTCTGTTTTCTTCCGGTGAGGAACAAGATGATCCATTCCAGCGCTTTTTCTCGAATTCCGATGTTGCTGAGGCGCTTCACTAGAGTTCGGTGGCAGACGGTGTCGAATGCCGCAGAGAGGTCCAGGAGGATGAGGGCCGCTGCTTTCCCCGTTGTCGATCAGGGTTCTGATGTAGTCGGTGGCTGCGATCAGGGCGGTCTCGGTGCTGTGGTTGGCCAGAAACCCGGATTGCGAGGGGTCGAGGGATCCGTTCGTCTCGAGGAAGGCGGCCAGCTTTTTGTTGACGGTCTTCTCGATGACTTTAGCCGAAAAGGAAGGAGCGAGATGGGACGGTAGTTCTTGAGGTCGGTGGGGTCCGCCGTTGGTTTCTTCAGGAGGGCGGTCAGCTCGGCATGCTTCCAGCTCTCCGGGAAGGTGGCTGTGTGGAAGGAGGAGTTGATGGTGTCTCGGAGATGGGGTGCGATGATGGCGTCGGCTTTGTTGAAGATGTGGTGTGGGCACGGGTCGGTTGGTGATCCGGAGAGGATGGAGTTCATCGTGTGGGTGGTGTCTTCGGTGCTGATCGGGGTCCAGTTGCAGAGGGTGGTGGTGGCAGGCGTTGGTTCGGTGGTAGGGTGCGTGGTCTGCGTCGAAGCTGTTGTGTATGTCGGCGATCTTGCGGTGGAAGAACGAGGCGAGTGAGTTGCAGAGGTCTTGCGAGGGAGTGATGTCGTTGTTTCCGGTGCTGGGGTTGGAGAACTCTTTGACGATGCTGAAGAGTTCCTTGCTGTCGTGGGTGTTGTTGTCCAGTCGTTCTTTGAGTGCCGTCTTCTTGGTGGCGCGGATCAGCTGATGGTGTTTGCGTATGGCGTGCTTGAGGGCGGTCATGTTGTGTGTGGTTTGGTCGAGCCGCCTGGCTTTCTCGGGGGTGCGGCAGTTCTTATTGGATTCCTTGAGTTCGTCTGTGAACCAGTGGGTTTTCTTGCTTCCGTGTCTGCTGGGAGGGTTCTTTAGTGGTGCGAGGTCATCTGCGCAGGCGGTCAGCCACTTGGTGAGGTTGCTGGCTACTTCGTTGGGGTCCGTTGTGCTGGTGGGAGTGTTCTGGCTGAGGGAGGCGGTGAGCTGCTCGGCGGTGATCTTGCTCCAGCATCGGCGGGGGACCTGTTGTGGGTGGTGGTGGGTCGTAGTTGTTTTGAAGCTGAAGTGGACGCAGCTGTGGTCGGTCCAGTGGAGTACGGTGGCGTGGCTAAAGGAGATGTGCTTGCTGGATGAGAAGACTGGTCAAGCGTGTGGCCGGCGTAGTGGGTGGGGGTGTTCACTAGTTGCTTGAGTCCGAGGTTGGCGAGGTTGTCCAGTAGGGCGGTGGTGCTTCTGTCGTTGTTCTCCAGGTGAAAGTTGAGGTCTCCTAGGAGGATGTAGTTGGCGGAGGGAAGGGCGTGCGGGCTGATGAAGTCTGCGATGTCTTCGCTGAATTGTGTGCGTGTTCCCGGTGGTCTGTAGATGAGGGTGCTGCGGAGGGTGGTCTTGGGGTCAGTGTATATCTGGAAGTGCAGGTGTTCGGCGGCGGTGAAGGTTTCGTCTGAGTTAGTTGAGATGCGGATGGTGTTCTTGTGTACGGTAGCGATGCCTCCTCCCGTCTGGTTGACTCGGTCCTTCCGGGTGATCTTGTTTCCGTCCGGGATGGCTATGGCGATGGCGATGTCGGGCGCTGAGGAGGCGTTCATCCAGGTTTCGGTGAGGAAGGCGACGTCCGGTGCTGTCGTGTCGAGCATGTCCCAGAGTTCCACGGCGTGCCTGTGGATGGAGCGGGTGTTGAGCAGGATGCACTTCAGGTGGTTGCTGCTGGTGCAGGGCTTGGCGGGGGCCGTGCAGGTCCGGTAGCAGGAGAAACGGCAGGCTTGGTAGGCGAAGGGTCCGTGGGTGCCTCTCGGGGTGGCTTGGTAGCAGGCAGGGTTCCGGCCAGTGTTGAGTGCGTTGAGTGTTGCGGCGTCGTAGGTCTGTCGGGTCGTCTTGCTTCGGCGGGATCTAGGGGTCCTGGCACTGGGCGCAGACAGGCGCAGCCGGGCTTACCTTTGGCGCACCTTCGGCGCTCCCGCGGTGCTCTGGGAGGGAGGAGCAGCTGGGTGGCGGGAGCGGGGCGGCAAATGGAGTCGCAGGGATGCGGGCCGCAGGGAGGCAGCGGCGGGAAATCCAAGGGTCTGCGGGCAGCGGGGATCCCAGGAGCTGCGGGCAGCGCTCGAGGGAAACTGCAGGCAGGAGGCGGCAAGGCAGGCAGGAGCGGCAGCAGAGGGTGCAGCGACCAAGCCCTGAGGAGAGCTGAGCGGTCATCGTCATCCACGCCACCATCCTCCCATGCTAGACCGACTTTTGGGGGAACACTCTGCAGTCCTGATACAGGAGGTCAACCTTCTGTCCAAGGGTGTCATCAAGCAGGTACTTTGCTCCGGTCCTCCTAGCGAAGGATTGGAGCCTCAAGCCTATTTTGGATCGATGACTCCTGAACACATTTATGAGGAAGGGCTGGTTCAAGAGGTTTAGGCTAGCTCAGATCTTCCCTACTCTAAATGCAGGCTAATGGAGGGCTTCATTTGACCTGGAGGGTAGGCCAGGAATGCTTTGAATTTACCATGCTCCCTTTCAACTTTACCTTGGCCTCGTTGAGGTTCAGAAAGTATTAGCTGTGGTCATTGTGCATCTTTGGAATTATTTATCTTGTAATTGGATGATTGGCTCTTAAAGACGTGCTTGCCAGTGTCAGTCGAATACCACCTCCGAACAGCAGCAGGTTGACTGAAATATTTGGATGTTCGAGGCATGAGGGCTGCTGAATTCATATCTGTGCATAGATCGCCGCCTAGTGTTGTGTCCGGATGATTGCACATTGTTGTCCTTGAAGTGTCTTCGAAGTATCACGAGATAGGTGGCTCCTCCCCTGGACTACAGTGCACATGGGCATCCTCTCCATCCCCAGATTGTTTTTTTCCGCCATTGGGTTTGGATGTCTAATCTCTTACTCCAGTTAATTAACTTGTACTCTTCTGTTCCTACGGCCAAAAGGCCTTTCTTAGCGTCGGTATTGTTTCGTTAGGTGCCTGGCCCTTTCGGTTCTTCGATCGGCGTCTGATAAAGACTCTCGACGACTCAGGCCCAGACTACATCGACGATGGAACGGACCCCGTTTAAGCGGTGTCCTGTGTGTAATTCCAAATATTCGCACTTAGATGGGCACCCAGTGTGCAACACCTGCTTGTCCCCCGACCACGACAAGTCGAAATGTTTCGCCTGCTCAAAGTTCCGATCTAAGAAGACTATCAAACTTCGGCGCGCGGCGAGGCAGTCGGCCCAAAAGTCGGCTCCAGCACCTGCGAACATCTTCGGGGACGAGGAACTCTTCCAAGATGAGGAAGAGGCGGAAGATGATGTTCCCGAAGAAACGTCGGAATCGGCGTCAGAACATGACTCAACTTTCGAAATGGACGAGCCAGACGAGGAGTTCGGCCACGACCAGGATGTCGTCTAGGTAGGGGACGACGAACAGGCCCTTGCGGCCATTGATGACGACTCCGGTGGTGAACCGAGTCCGCCCACTGCTCCGGGGCCTATCATTGACATTCAGCCCACTCCGGCTCCGGTCGAGGCATCGCCGAAAGGCCTTAGCCAAGATCTGTCCTTTCGGTCTACAGCCCCGCGTCATAGCCAGGCTAAGACCCTTTCAAAGGAGCCATCGGTCGATTCCGTGAAATCGAAACCAAAACAGTCGAAGGAGAAATCGAAACCGAAACTGCTCAAGATGGTGGTCGGTTCGACGTTGACGCCCGCCTCGAAGGTCGTCGTCGATCCTTCGACGCCGAAGATACCCGTCGGCGCCGACACTGGGAAGCCGAAGCAGGGCCCTGACACCAAGACAGTCGCCTCGAAGGCCTCGGCTCCAGTGCCCGCGTCCACTACCAAACATGGCGAGAAGGGCAAGGGATTTCCTGTCGGGACAGGTCTGCAGCCACCCCTCTCGGGACTGAAGCAAGGGCTGGCGAAGAGGGTCGAAGCCGCGGCAAAGGTCGCCCCGAAATTATCGTCGACGCCGAAAGTCGGAGGCGCACCGCGCACTGAGGTTGATTCGACGCGCTCAAGCGAGCGGCCTACTCAGGCGTCGAAGAAACACGAAGCCGGCACTTCCGCTTCCAAGCAGGCTGGATCGACGCCACTTAAGTTTGGCCTTCCACCCACTGCACGTCCAAAGTCTCAGGAGGCTTCCAAGGTGGCGAAGGTGTCCTCACATGCACAGGTCGTCTATGATGAACCTTCTTACGACAACCAAACAAAACTGTTCATTGACTCGGAGTCGGGCAGGCTTACCGTCCACAAGCGGAAGATCGCGCCTGAAAACCATTTGGAGGGTTACAAAATTCCCCTAAAAAAGATGGTCTCCCCCACCTCTCCGGTTCTTGTTGAACATCTTCAGGAGTATTCACACCATGCTGTTCATTCTCCTACACAAAGTGAGGAGGACTTAACTGCAGACTACAGCCAAATGGGCTTCACTTACAATACAGACACTGATCAAGATGTCTCCAATCAGTGGTCAGGGGCAGCGGATCAAGGCGATGACCCTGATGACCCCCAGGTCACCCCGGACTCTCATTCCTATAATGTCAAACAATCTCCGACTGAGGACACCGCAGCGTTCAATGCATTGATAGAGCGCGCTGCACTCAATCATGACGTCGAAATGCATGCTGAGCCAGTGGATGAGGACTTCTTATTCGACACCTTCTCCACTTCTGAACGCTCCACCAAAACACTGCCCATGCTTAAGGGGGTCCTCAAACATGCCACTGCCATTTTCAAAGAGCCCACAAAAGCCAGGGTTATCAATCCACGGATTGACAAGAAATACAGGCCTGCTCCAGTGGACCCCACCTACATCAAAGGACAGCTCCCCTTGGACTCCCTTGTGGTGGCTAACGCGCGCAAAAGGGCTAACTCTCAATCAACGGGAGACGCTCCCCCTCCGGACAAAGAGTCCAAAATCTTTGAGGCATCGGGGAAGTGGGTGGCGGCGCAGGCCGCTAACACTTGGAGAATAGCCAATACACGGGCCCTGTTGGCTAGGTACGACAGGGCGCACTACGACACCCTGGAGCAATTGATGCAGCACATGCCTGATATGTACAGAGAGGCTGCGGAAATGGTTATACAAGAGGGTAAACTAATCTCCAATGCGTCCATCAAGTGCGCACTGGACGCAGCGGACACTGCAGGGAGAGCAATCAATACTAGCGTGATGCTGCGACGCCACGCATGGCTGCGCATCTCTGGGTTTAAACCCGAGATCCAAACTACTCTTCTTAATCAGCCGGTCAATCCGGACTTCCTGTTTGGACCCGATGTGGACACCACACTCGAGAAAATGAAAAAAGACACAGACGGCAAAGTCCATGGGGGCTCTCCAGTCACAGCAGTTTCGGAGCGGTTCCTTTCGTCGCTCCGGTAACAGGGGAGCAACAAGAGGGCAGGCTCTACAGCACTCCCAGTATACCAAAGGCAACACGCAATCTGCATACACTAAAAACACCAGAGGTCGTTACCGTGGGAACAGCGCCAAAGGGAGAGGCCGCGGCAATAACAACGCCAGGTCCTCCACTCCCAACAAACAGTGACTCCTTGTCACTGCCCCCCGACCATCTAACACCTGTCGGGGGGAGACTCCAGCAGTTTCTGCCACTCTGGGAGAACATCACAACAGACAGGTGGGTGAGACAACTTATCCGTTACGGCTATTGTCTAGAATTAACCTCCACCCCCCCCCCCCCAACATACCCCCAAGAAGCCGTCCTATGTCCGCAGAGCACTCGCACACTTATTGCAGCAAGAAGTTCTCTCCATGCTGCAAAAAGGGGCCATAGAACTGGTGCCTGCCGAAGAAAGGGGTGCAGGGGTGTACTCCCTGTACTTCTTAATTCCAAAAAAGGACGGGTCCCTAAGGCCCATTCTAGACCTCAGACCCCTCAACCAATACATCCTCTCGGGGCACTTTCACATGCTAACTTTACAACCAGTCCTGCCGCTGCTCCGTCAGGGCGACTTCCGAGCCACCCCGGACCTCAAGGATGCGTATTTCCACATTCCCATTCACCCAAGCCACAAAAAGTATCTCCGGTTCACAGTCAACAGTCAGCATTACCAGTTCAAAGTCCTGCCATTCGGGGTCACTACAGCTCCCAGGGTTTTCACCAAGTGCTTAGCGACTGTGGCAGCGCACTTGCGCAGGGAAGGTGTTCACGTGTATCCCTACCTGGACGACTGGCTCGTCCAGGCAAGGTCTGCCGTACGGTGCGGCCACGACATGTCGCGGACCATTCACCTCCTTCACAGTCTAGGGTTCTCTCTCAACTACGCAAAGTCTCACCTGCAGCCGGCCCAGGTCCAGCAGTACCTGGGGGCGTCAATAAACACCCAGTCGGCCACGGCGCAGCCAGCCGCAGCCAGGGTCAACAGCATGCAAGCGCTCATCCGGAGGTTTCAACCTCAGCACTCCCTCCCGGCACAGGTTTTCATGCAACTGATCGGCATGATGGCATCCTGCATATTTATAGTCGCGCACGCGAGGCTGCACATGCGACCCCTCCAGGAATGCTTAGCCCGTCAGTGGAACCAGGCTCATGGCCATCTAAAAGACCTAGTGTTGGTTACCGGTCGTGCTTACAACTCTCTGCATTGGTGGAACCCACGAAACCTTTGCAGGGGACGACCGTTCCAGGAGCCTGTACCACAGATAGTACTGACGACGGACGCATCTCTCCAGGGTTGGGGGGCACATGTCCTCCACTACACGGTGCAGGGATTATGGACTGCGCAACAGCAGAGGATGCATATCAATGTATTGGAACTCATGGCGATCTTCATGGCACTGAAGGCATTCAAGTTGCACCCGTGCAACATGGTCGTGTTAGTCCGGACAGACAACATGACCGCCATGTATTACATCCAAAAGCAGGGAGGCACGCACTCCCCGAAGTTGTCTCACAGAGCATGTGGAAGTGGGCCATTCAGAGGAACATCTTCCTCATGGCGGAGCATCTCCCGGGTGTCGACAACCAGATGGCGGACCTGCTCAGCAGGCACAGTCATCAGATGCACGAGTGGGAGATCCACCCGTCGGTTCTCCGTCCGTACTTCCAGCAGTGGGGTCATCCGGATATCGACCTGTTCGCCACAAGCGAGAACGCAAAATGCCCAAACTTCGCAGCCAGGTTCCCACACCCGCAGTCTCAGGGCAATGCGATATGGATGAACTGGTCAGGCAGATTTGCGTACGCTTTTCCGCCAGCCCCCCTCATACCTCTGGTGGCGCGCAAACTGCGACAGCACTCCATGACACTCATCCTGGTTGGTCCAACGTGGGCACGGCAGGCTTGGTACACCACGTTCCTGGAACTTTCAGTGGTGCCTCACCAGCGACCGCACCTCACTCCCAGCCTCCTCACGCAGAGCCATGGCGACATTCAGCACCCAGATCCACAACAGCTGAACCTTGCGATTTGGCTCCTGAGGTCATAGAGTTTGGATACCTGAACTTGCCTCCTGAGTGTATGGACATCATCAAGGAGGCGAGGCGACCAACTACCAGGCCCTGGTATGCGGCCAAATGGAAGCAGTTTGCTATTTACTGCTCCAACAATAACATTAACCCGTTGGACGCATCTACGCAAAACATCATATGTTACTTGTTGCATGTGTACCAATGCAACCTGGCGTACAGTTCTATCAGGATCCATCTCGCGGCCATAGCCGCTTACCTTCAAAACAGGCAACACCTTTCCGTTTTTAGGGTACCTGCCATTAAAGCCTTCTTGGAAGGCCTTAAAAGAGTGATCCCTCCCAGACACCCCCCTTCACCAGTCTGGAACTTAAATATCGTTCTCACCAGACTCATGGGGCCACCCTTTGAGCCACTCCATTCCTGTGACATACAGTTCCTCACCTGGAAGGTGGCCTTCCTCATAGCTATTACATCCCTGCGGAGGGTCAGTGAGCTGCAAGCCCTCACAATTCAGGAACCCTACCTGCAAATCCATGCAAATAGTGGTGCTTCGCACCAACCCTAAATTCATGCCAAAAGTGGTTTCGCAGTTCCACATCAACAAAAATATTGAACTGCCCGTTTTCTTTCCTAACCCAGATTCGGTGGCAGACAGAGCACTGCACACCTTAGATGTCAAAAGAGCTCTCCTGTATTACATCGACAGGACGAAAGACTTTCGAAAAACTAAACTGCTATTTGTTGCATTCTTTCCACAACATAAAGGCAACCCTATCTCCAAATCAGGTAAAGCCAGGTGGATTGTTAAATGTATCCAGATATGTTATCAGAAAGCTAAACGCACACTAACAGTTCCCCCCTAGAGCGCATTCCACACGCAAATTGGGGGCCTCCATGGCTTTCCTGGGTAATATTCCTCTAGAGGACATATGTAGAGCAGCCACATGGACCACTATACATTCACCAAACACTACTGCGTAGATGTACACTCCAAACAGCAAGCTGCTGTAGGTCAGGCTGTTCTCAGGACTCTCTTTCAGACTGCTGCAGCTGGCACGGGCACCCGCAGGTAGGGAGGAAACTGCTATTTATTCTATGCACAGATATGAATTCAGCAACCCTCATGCCTCGAACAGAATATGCTACTTACCAGTATGCATCTGTTCTTGGCATGAAGGGCTGCTGACATTCATATCGCCCGCCCTCCTCCCCGGTGCCTGTCGCAGCTGCAGCTCTCAGAAGCATTTTCAGGCATGGTCATCACTTTCAGTATTACGCTCCATCTCTGCCACAATGGCGAAAAACAATCTGGGGATGGAGAGGATGCCCATGCGCACTGCAGTCCAGGGGAGGAGCCACCTATCTCGTGATACTTCGAACACTCTTCCAGGACAACAATGTGCAATCATCCGGACCCAACACTAGGCGGCGATCTATGCACAGATATGAATGTCAGCAGCCCTTCATGCCAAGAACAGATGCATACTGGTAAGTAGCATATTCTTTTGCGATCAGTGAGCTGAAGTTTCACTTGAGCTACCCACAGAGAATTCCATTTATTGGGGCAGCTTGGACATGTTGGTGTTAAACTTTTTTCTTATGCTACAGAGTATCAGGTATTCCGGGTATGATTCGGTATCAGTCCTGTGTTTTGGGTGAGGATGACACTAAAGTATCTTGTCCTCCTCTATCCTCATCATTTCTAAGTGCTGCATGTAGACCCTTCACTGGACCGTCGTATCACAGTGGGATCACTGCGGTCTCTCTGACTCCATTAAGATCTTGAAGGAAACGGCACAGACTCTGCAGTGATGTATGGTGAACGCTCACTTTTCCTCACCCAGAGTTTGTAACAGCCCCTTGCTGCTGGCTTAGATCCCCCACCTCTCTCACATAACCTGGCTGCATCTCCGTCTTCCTGAAAGCCTTCCTGACATCCATAAAGGAAAGTCTGGTGTAGGTCCTATGGATAACATTGCATGTGGTATAGTAGCAAGCAGGGTAGAGTGGGGTCCTGGGTGTTGTAGGCACTGTGCCTCTAGAGCATGGACCAGTAGTTCATATTCCTGGTTGTCTTTGATCAGTAAGGTATGTCCTGTCTAGACAGAGAAAGTGCTGCATTGGCAATTCTGCATGTTCGTTTCATCCAAGGCACTTGTTAAGAGGGACATTTCAACTGGATTTGGAAGGGCTTGATCCCTGTATGCATTCCCACTACTACCTCTCCTGCCCCAGGTTCTGAGCAACATCAAGGCTGACCGAACCTAGGACATTCTCATTGTCTTGGACTGGGCCAGAAGAGTGTGGTACCCACAGCTCCTGATTATTTGTCTTCCATTCAGGGTTCCGTTTTGGGAGGACTTTCTGTCTCCTCAACAGGGCAGGTTGCTACATACGAGTCTCTGCATCCTACACTTCCATGTGTGGAGAGCGGTGGCATCTAAATGGTTTTGACTGTTCTGAGAGCCTGTACCACAAATAGTGCTTACGACGGACGCATCTCTCCTGGGATGGGGAACGCATATCCTCCATTACACAGTGCAGGGACTATGGACGGCACAGCAAAGGAAGATGCACATCAACCTGCTGGAACTGATGGCAATCTTTATGGCAATGAAGGCATTCAAAGTACATTTGTGCAACAAAGTCATGTTGATCCGGACGGACAACATGACTGCCATGTACTACATACAGAAGCAGGGAGGGATACACTCTCCACAGTTGTCGCATCTAGGGCAAAGCATGTGGAAGTGGTCCATTCAGAGAAACATATTCCTCATGGGGGAACACCACCCAGGCAGGGACAACCAGATGGCGGATCTGCTCAGCAGACACAGCCACCAGATGCACGAGTGGGAGATGCATCCCTCAGTGCTACAACCGTACATCCAGCAGTGGGGTCACCCAGAGATAGACCTGTTCGCCACAGCGGAAAATGCAAAATGCCAAAGCTTCGCCGCCAGGTTTCAACATCCGCAGTCTCAGGGCAATGCGATATGGATGAACTGGTCAGGCAAGTTTGCGTATGCTTTTCCCCCAGCCCCGCTCATACCACTAGTGGCAATCAAACTGTGACAACACTCAATGACACTCATCCTAGTTGCTCCAACGTGGGCGAGGCAACCGTGGTACACCACGTTCCTAGAACTTTCCGTGGTGCCTCATCAAAGGCTGCGATTAACACCCAGTCTTTTAACGCAGAGCCATGGAGGCATTCAGCACCCAGATCCGCAACAGTTGAACCTTGCGATCTGGCTCCTGAAGTCATAGTTTGGTTACCTAAACTTGCCTCCTGACTGTATGAATATTATCAAGGAGGCAAGAAGACCTACGACCAGAGCATGCTATGCGGCAAAGTGGAAACGATTTGTCATTTATTGTAACAATAATGACATAAATCCACTAGATGCATCAACTCAAAACATCATATGTTATCTGTTACATTTACACAGATGCAATCTAGCCTACAGTTCCATACGTATACATTTAGCTGCAGTGGCAGCTTCTCTTCAGAGCAGGCAGCACCTTTCACTCTTCAGAGTGCCTGCTATTAAAGCTTTCAGGGAGAGACTCAAACGAGTGATTCCTCCAAGACACCCACCTTCACCTGTCTGGAACCTGAACGTGGTTCTAACCAGACTGATGGGACCACCTTTTGAACCTCTACACTTGTGTGAAATACAGTTCCTAACGTGGACAGTGGCTTTTTTAGTGACGATTACATCACTTAGAAGAGTTAGTGAGCTGCAAGCCCTAACTATTCAGGAGCCATTCATCCAAATTCAAGCAAATAGGGTAGTGCTACGTACAAACCCTAAATTTATGCCAAAGGTGGTATCTCAATTTCACATCAATCAAACAATAGAACTGCCAGTGTTCTTCCCAAATCCAGATTCAGTGGCAGAAAGAGCTCTACATACACTAGACGTTAAGAGATCTCTCCTGTACTATATAGACAGGACAAAACATTTCAGAAAAACTAAGCAGCTGTTTGTTGCCTTTTCACCACAGCACAAAGGCAACCTCATTTCCAAATCAGGTGTAGCCAGATGGATTGTTAAGTGCATACAGATTTGTTATCAGAAAGCTAAACGCACATTAGCAGTTCCCCCAAGAGCGCATTCAACACGCAAGTTAGGGGCATCCATGGCTTTCCTAGGAAACATTCCTCTAGAAGAAATATGTAGAGCAGCCACATGGTCTACCATACATACATTTACCAAACACTACTGTGTAGATGTACACTCCAAACAGCTGTAGGACAAGGGGTACTCAAGACTCTTTTTCAGACTGCTGCAGCTGGCACGGGCAACCACCGCTAAGGGGGAGACTGCTATACATTCTATGCACAGATATGAATTCAGCAGCCCACATGCCTCGAACAGAATATGCTACTTACCAGTATGCATCTGTTCTTGGCATGTAGGGCTGCTGACATTCATATCGCCCGCCCTCCTCCCCGGTGCCTGTAGCACTCAGAGTTAATCTCTAGCATTGACATCACTTACTGTATC
This sequence comes from Lissotriton vulgaris, assembly GCF_964263255.1. Classification (NCBI taxonomy): domain Eukaryota; kingdom Metazoa; phylum Chordata; class Amphibia; order Caudata; family Salamandridae; genus Lissotriton; species Lissotriton vulgaris. Next base: position 289,458,227 of record NC_141695.1, read on the forward strand.
ATACTCCATCTCTGCCACAATGGCGAAGAACAATTTGAGGATGGAGAGGATATCCATGCGCACTGTTGTCCGGGGGAGGAGCCACCTATCTAGTGATACTTCGAAGACTGTTCCAGGACAACCATGTGCAATCATCCGGACTTAACACTAGGCGGCAATCTAGGCACAGATATGAATGTCAGCAGCCCTACATGCCAAGAACAGATGAATACTGGTAAGTAGCATATTCCGGTCAGCCAAGATAGTGGAGTTCCTCCTTGCAGCCAGACATCATTTCTCGAAGTCTATCTAAGCTGGTTACTGGGATAAATGTTTTGCTTTGTGTGGCCCTCTGAATACTGACTCCTTCAAAACCAAACTTTCTGATGCTGTTTAATTTGTTTTCTCGTTAGCCTGTCATGGCTATGCAATGGGCACAGTGTAAGGTTATTTTTGGGTCTTTCTATTTTAACCTGATCCATCGTCTTTTAGTCACTTTTTGTGATGTTTTATAAAAGGGTTGTGCATGTGTTCCCCCATGCCTTCACCTCCCCTCAATCGGACATAAACATGGTATATACAGTTGTCACATGCTTGCCCTTTGAGCCGGTGTACAGCTGTTCTTAAGGCTACCGTCTTTCTCATTGCCATTATGTCTGCATGGTGAACTGCAGCCACTTTTGGTTCAACTGTCTTAAACCACCTTCTTTCCTGACATATTGGTGCTGAGGACCAGGGTGGCCTTCCTACCAAAAGTTGTGGCTCCCTTCTGGCCCAGCATTTCCCTTCTGTCAGCCAGTCAAACTCTCTGTAGGCCTTTCTTGTCTCTCTTTACCCTTAAAAAGGAGAGGGTCCATGGCTCTGACCTAAAGAGGACTGCAAACATTTTCATCACAAGAGATTTTCTGGGACACAAAAAGGCTAGTAAGTACAGAAGAGGTGGATACTCTTATGTATAAGAACCTGCTCTGCTTTGGCCTAGAAGCAGCCCTCTGAAGGCCTGCACGCTCATTTTATCAGTGCTAAGGCTGCTACAATAACTTTGGGTCAGGGGGTGTCTGTACTAGACATCTTCCGGATTGCGATTTGGGTGTATGGTCCATCCTTGATACTCCAATACAGTGGGAAGGTCACTTTGCCTGTTCAGTTCTGTAGGAAGACTTTTGTTCTGAGACCTCTCCCTAGACCCTTCTCCTATTGAAGGTACAGCTGTTGTATCTATTCCAAGGGTGAGGAATTAATTTCTTAGAAGGATCAGTAAGAAACTACTTGCCTTCGCATATCCAAGAGAAAAAGTGTTAGCAATCTAACCACAGATTTCCCGCTGCTCCCATCTTTCTGTTCTGTGGAGTGGTCTCTTTGCCATCTAAAAAGGTCCCACGTTTGAAGTACAGCACAGTGTCAGACAATGTGTTCTGCACTCTGCTTTAGAGGGGGCGACTAAGAAAGACAAAAGAAAAGGAAGTTGGTACACAGTGGTGACTGCTCAGTCACTATCGGGGTAATATGGAGTCGCTGCAGAGCAATCCAGTTTAGCATCTCGTAACATTCTGATGATGAATATACTGTCATTTTGAGTGTCCACCAGAAAGGTAAATAACATGCTCTACTCCATACATGGGACATCCCAGTGCATGTCCTCAAATTAAAGATTTGTTTTTTTTACTTCTCAAAGAGAACATGGTAATAGATATCTATATAGATATTATAGTTATTCAATTTTTCAATTCAAATGATTTATATAGCGCGCTACATACCCAGAGGGTCTTAAGGCGCTTGGAGATGGGTGGGGAATTACTTGTCGAATATCCAGGTTTTAAGTTGCTTTCTGAATGCTAGGTGGTTCTGAGTGAGGCGAAGGTGAGTGGGTAGTGAGTTCCAGGCTCAGATTTCACTCTTACAAACTCAGTGAAATTCAGCAGTTACAGTAACCTGATCTTACCATACCTTTTGCCCCAAATATGTTAATATAAAAACAATTATGGTATGTGATCGCCGCACACTGTTATTTTCTTGAGCATTAATCAATGCTCACTCGTTAAGAAAAACCTGGTCAAGTAAAATTCAAAATACAAGAGTAGAGGAGCACAGCTTTGTTTTTTGAGTATTCCGTTCCGTAGAACACATTTGTCTCATATCTCCTAGAACACACTTATGAAAGAACAATCAAACACTTAAGTTGAAAAAAAACAAGAGAATGTTTTCATATGTTGAATATGTATATGTGGCGGGACCGATGGAAACACGAACTCGGCGGGTTTTGGTAATGATGGCTTTATGGTCTTTAACAAACGCTTGCGCCACGTTATGTTTCTGTAATAGGGTAGTGGAGGTTCCGAGACTCGACGGGCTGGAGAACTCCTCTCATTCCTGTAGTCCCCGCCTGGTTTTCCTCCGTCGTGTGGACTTCTGGGTATAGTAGTCGAGTCCGTTTTGCTTGTCGGTCTCGTTTTTACATGAAATAAAGAATAGGAGAGAAACAGACTCAGTATAGGGCTCTGATACACTGAGAGCGTCAGGGAAAGGGTGTGAGGAGAAGCACTCGTGCACACAGGATACTACAACGTGACGGTAGTGCAGTAGGGAAGGGGTTCAGTGAAGGATTAACGATGGCGTGTGCTCTATGGAGGCTTAAAACCTCTTCTACCCGCCCAGCCCACGATACGGTCCCGTACCTGGCTGAGCCACACTTCCCTTGAAGTGCGGCTGGGCGAATCGCTGTGTCGTTGGCCTCCTGGCTCTGTAACAGCTGGGCTCGCCTCCTTCTTAGCTCCTTCTTCCGCGTCCCTCTCGTCACCGGGTCTGCTTCCTCTACTCCATTTGTCTCCTTCTGTACTCCTAGACTCCTCCGGGTGATGAACACACCTGCTTCTCCGAATGCTCGGCCTTTAGTTCCGGCGTCTCAGCTGACCAGGGGGTGTGGTCGGGCTCAAACTCCGCCCAGTTAAAGAAACAGCGCCCTTCTTCGTCACAGGAGTTGGATGTGTCCCAAGGTGCTGTCCCGTTCCAGACCTCGGGCTGCTGTAGAGATGAGAAAGAGGGGAACCGACATCGAGGGGGTGTTGGAGAAGTGGTGAGTCCCTCCGCTCCCTGGTCACAGTATCTTACTTTTTTATTTGAAAATGTTCTTCACATAGCATATGTTAAAAGATAAAGCCTACTAGTTTCGTCCCAAACTCGGGGGACGTCTTCAGGGCATAGCATAGACTATTTAGATTTCATGAGAAGAAAAGCGTCACTATCTCAAAAATCCGTCCTATCCATATTTGTTCAGCTCTTATTGAAAAACAAGCCGAGAAATAGTATATATTCTTTAAAATTCTGTACTTGTATACAATCTTAAATGTTCAACAGAAATGCTTCTCTGGTTAGTCTTCCCAAGGACTCTGTGACCCTTCTCATAGGAGCAGTCAGTCAATAAGTATCCTTTAACAGATTTCTTGTGCGCCCATTAGGTTGTCCAGAATGACTGAATTTTAGATTCATACTCTGTGCCGGACGGACATTTCACGTTACGCAGATGACGATTGATAGAATGGGCTCAAATTTAGTCAATCTGAAAGACACGTTAGTGATAGATTCCTTACCTTAGAATATCCCCAGGTGTCAGACTGGATCCGGAATGTTTTGCTAGCAGTACCTCTGTGCGTCAGTCGGGGGCGTCATGCGGCTCCGCGTCCGTTGCTGCTGTCGTAAGCGCTGGGATGTTGTCACAGAGACTACTTAGGCGCCACCCATGCGTGCTGACATCAGTTCTTTCTTTTTCCGCGCCAGTAAATGCAGATGCGGTTAGAGCACGTAACTTAGTCACATTTGACGATATTTTTTTGGACTTTTTGTCTGTTTGGTCCTCTCTGGTGCTTATAGGGATGCCTAGTTTCAAGTCCTGTGGGGCCTGCCGTCACAACATGTCGGTGGCGGACCTCCAGAACGTCTGTCTCTACTGCCTGGAGCGCGCAACCACGACTCTCTGAACTGTCGGGCTTGAGGTTCAGCATTCGTCCCAGTGCTGTACGCGGTCCCGCAGCCGTTCTAGGGAACGCTTGCTGGGCCACCATCACCGCTCCTCTGGTTTCAAGTCTTCACCCTTGGATGCGGGTAAGAGACGTCACAAAAAGGTTGAAGCGCTGTCGCTCTCAGACGTCCCACCGTTGGTCCCCGGATGCTGACGAGGGGGACAGGGGCTTCGCTCCCCCGCTACTCCTTCCGAGCCTGGAAGTCCTGCGGCGCTGCCTACCTGCCTTACCCGGGTCCGTCGGCGACTCCGGCACAGATGCAAGATTTTCTTGCTGCCATGGACCCCGCGATCCTGTGTCAGGATCCTGCCGAACCGGCAGCTCCACCAGCGGCTCCAGCCCCAGCGCCGCCTTCGGCTCCACCTGTGGCGCCACAGTGGATGCCGTTGGTCCCACCTCTACCTCGGTTCCAGGACGGTTTTGTGTCCCCCCCCCCCGGGGATCAGAATTGGGGTACATGCCGGTTCGGCCCCAGTCGGTGCCGTTTTCGACACCGTTCGTTCCTTCCTTCTCCGGCCCCTGCCCTGTCGCCCCGGTCTGCGCCGCACACGGCGGAGGTAGAGGATGACTGGGAAGGGTCCAAGGACCCTCCGGCTCATCGTGACTCTAAGCAGGATTGGGCAGACGACTTGGAGGAGGCTGGTGGCCTCGATGTTGCCTCTGATCCGGGGTTTGCCTCTCCCCGCCTACTATGGAGGAAGGTGCCTCGTACACGGTGGTGCTCCGTCGGGCACCTGAGGTCCTTAACCTTGATCTCCCTACGATTGCCCTAAAGACTAATCTCCTCACGGAGGTGCTCCAGTCGGCGTCCATGTCATCAGAGCCACTGCTGCCTTTTATGGATGCCCTCACTGACGTCTTGTTGGGCACTTGGTTGCGACCGGCCACAAGGGCCCCTGTGGATAAGAACGTCGCCAGGCATCATCGCCCGGCGCCGGGTGACCCTGCCTTTCTGACCACTCATCCGACACCCAAGAGTCTGGTCATTCAGGCTTCGACCTCACACAGTGCCTTTCCCACGTCTCCGCCGGAAAAGGACTCTAAAAGGCTGGAGCAGTTAGGCAAACGCTTGTTCTCCTCGACCAGCTTGGGGCTGCGTTCGGTGAACACTGCATGTCTGTTGGGCCGCTATTCCCACGCAGTGTGGGATACAGTTGCTCAGGTGTTGCCTCAGTGCTCGGAGGAGGTCCAGGCGGTGCTGTCCCAGGCTAAGGATGCGGCTAAATTCGCCATTCGTTGTGGCTTCGACACTGCGGACTCCTTCGGTAGGGCAATTTCAATGACTGTGGCGCTTTACTGTGTTCTTTCCAGATGTCCAGAGTTCGCTTATGGACATGCCCTTTGACGGCACTCGCCTGTTTGGGGATAAGGCCGACCGAGCAATGGAACGTTTTAAGGACACTCGTGCTACGGCCAAGTCCTTGGGCCTTTCTGCCACATGCCCGGCCACGTCTACTTTTCATTCCTTTCGTGGCCATGGGAGGGGCGCCTCTGCCTGCACATTCAGTCAGAAGCCCGCGCAGAATCAGACTCAGCGAGGCTGTGGGCGCTGCTGTGCCTCTATGGGGTCATGGGGGGCAGCATGGCTCCGGAAATCTCATCTCCGGAACCCAGCCAGGTGTCCTGGGTACCCCAAGGGCACCCACTGTGCTATGGGACTGAGGGGGGAGCTTCATGTACCCTCCGGTCCCTCCTGGCTACCCGCCTCCTACGGGACCCCTCATTATTTATTTAAACAGTTTTATATAGCGCAGGCCAGACCAGTAGGTATCAGAGCGTTTTGCAGAAGTTCAGCAAAGTTACAACATTGCTGAACAACATCTTGCATTGCTGCTGAAAGGTAGCTCCCTCCGTGCAGGAACAATCCTGTTCGAGGCATGTGGGCTGCTGAATTCATATCTTGTGCATAGATCGCCGCCTAGTGTTGGGTCCGCATGATTGCTCTTTGTTGTCTTGGAAGAGTCTTTGAAGTATCACGAGATAGGTGACTCCTACCCTGGACTACAGTGCGCATGGGCATCTTCATCTTCAGATTGTTTTTTTCCGCCATTGGGTTCGGATGCAAACTCCTATACTCCAACTTTGGAATCAAAAACAAAACTTTTCTAAAGGCCAAAAGGCCTTCGATTCAACGGTATTGGTCTCGCTCGGTAACTCTCTGCTCGATTCAGCCTTCCATCTCGAATCTGTCGTCGACGCAGGCCGTTGGGCCTTTTCGACGCCACGTGAGCCGACAGTCGATGGAAGGAAGCCCGTTTAAAAGGTGCCCACAATGCCAATCCAAGTTCCCACATACTGATAAGCACTCGGTATGCAACAAGTGCCTTTCCCCAGACCATAAGGAAGAAAACCGTCCAGCCTGCGCACAGTTTCGATCGAAGAAAACTATTTGAAACCGACGTGCCACTAGGCAAATGCAGCGACAGGCGCCGGACCTGGACAACATCTTCGATGATGACCAGGATCTACAAGAAGCTCCAGACTCGGACCTAGAGATAGTCAGTCGAGGACTACCCGGACTCCGATGACTACATCCCACCGGGGCATATCGTGAGTACCCTGCCCCCGACACCAACTACCCCGTTACCAAAGGCTCCGGTCAAGGCATCGCCAAAGGGCTTAGCCAAGATCAGATAAAAGTTTTGCTTGCCCCACCGTCTGGCTCTGCTCCGAAACCCCAGGGCCCAGTACCATCCTCCCAAAGAAGGTTCCAGAGCCAAAGAAGGTTGTCGACCCGAAGGGCGTCGATCCGAAAACGGCCGCACATCCAAAGAGCGTCGAGCCGAAAAAGACTTGTCGACCCCAGAAAGGCTGCACAGCCCCAAATTGTCGAGCCAAGAGTGGTTGTCGAACCGAACAAGGGCACACAACCAAAGGGCGCCGAACCAAAAAAAGGTCACCGACCCGATCAAACCTTCGGCACCAAAAGCCGTCGACCCGGCAAAGGGCGCCGTACCTAAACCCGAGCCGAGGCCAGAAAAACCTGTTGACCCGAAGACACTAGCTTCAAAAACACCAGTCGATCCAAAAAATACCATCGACTCGGAAAAGGACACTCCTCCAAAGAAGCCTACGGAGCACAAAAAACTCGTCAAACCGAAAGTTATGGTCGACCCGAAAAAAAGGCCCGAGCCATAAAAATCGGTTACTAAGCCAAAGTCGTCTAAAAACCAAAGTCAAACACTCAACCCAGGACTGTAGAGGAAGAACTCTTCCACCCAGATCCCTCTGACGACCAAGCAAAAATATACATTAATCCAGAGACTGGTAAAGTTACCATCCTGCATAGGAAAAAGAGGCCTTTGGACTTTGAACCTAAGTCCCCTATTCCATTAAAGAAAAAGGACTTTGGGACTTCTCCCTCTAGACCCTTCATTCCTTTTCAGCCTATCATGCCTACTACTCCTTTTAATCCCTACTCTCCTTATTCTCCTTCTCAACACGGGGACAATGAAGGTAACACAGGGGATGAGCCACAGCCTCAATATGATTTCCCACAGGATCCTGAACCACAAGAGGAACAATGGGAAGAGCCAACAGACCCTTACAACACCCATCTCATCCCTGATATATCCTCGTTAGAGGCATGTGGGCTGCTGAATTCATATCTGTGCATAGATCGCCGACTAGTGTTGGGTCCGGATGATTGCACATTGTTGTCCTGGAAGAGTCTTCGAAGTATCACAAGATAGGTGGCTCCTCCCCTGGACTACAGTGCGCATGGGCATCCTCAGATTGTTTTTTCCGCCATTGGGTTCGGATGTTACTATATTAGCTCAAGTTAGGAAAACTTTCTACAAAGCCAAAAGGCTTTCAACAGCGTCTGTATCGTTTCATTCGGTATCGGTGCCTTTGTTTCGAGAGGACATCGAGGACTCAACAGGTTTTTCTTTCCACACTCGACCCGATCTTCGATCTCAAATGGAAAGAAGTCCATTCAAGAGGTGCAATGCAAAATACCCGCACATCGATGTCCACCCGGTGTGCAACAAGTGCCTGTTCCCAGACCACAACGAAGCCAACTGTATGGCCTGTGCCCGGTTCCGGTCGAAGAAAACTCTTAAGATTCGACGCGCGGCGCGACTGGAGTCGAAGAAGTCAGCGCCTGTTCCGAAGACGGAGAGGTCGTTGATCTGGAGGATCAGGAATACCGCTCCGATCCAGCTTCGGGCCATGACTCAGAGTATGACGCTGAAGACGAAGAGGTGTAAAAAGAAGACTAAAACGTTGTCGATGAGGTACGAGACGACGTGGAGGCCCTTGGTGCCGTAGAAGATAGCTCAGGCGAAGAGCTAGGCCCAACGGGCTATGCGGGGGCCGACGATGACGCACTCAATAAGGCTCAGGTCGGGGGATCGCCACTAGGCCTTACCCAAGATCAACAATCTCGTTCTACAGCCCCGCATAAAGGCCCGGCTTCGAACATTACTACAGAGCCTTTGGTTTCGAAACCGCCAGCAGTCGATACAAAGAAATCGAAACAGACAGCTTCATTGCCAAAAACGAAACCAAAAGTGCAAGTGACTCTGGTTGGTTCCAAGGCCTCAAAACCCCTCGGAGCCGAAGAAAAAGAAAATGGCCGTCGATGCCGGAAAGCTCAAGAAGGTCATAGCCGATGGTTGGGGCACCGAAGACCAAGGTCAAGGCCGTCGAACCACCATGGCCGACGCCGAAGGGAGTCGATTCCCACAAAAGGCTCGATCCGAAAGACTGGATCGATCCTCGGTCGAGGCCTACGGACAAGTCGAAGACTGGCTCCAAGGACCCTGTCGAGTCAACGTGCCCCAGTCCATTCATAGCCAAGGAAGCGTCGGAGTTACTCCAACACATCAAAGATAAAGCTACAGCGGTCGGACCAAAGAAGGCCCCGACGCCGAAGCTGGTCGGACAAGTTCAGACCGCGTTGACACCTATCAAATTCGGGTTGCCACCCTCGGTGCATCCGAAGATGTTCGAGCCGAAACAAGCTATCGGCGCCATTAAACAAGTGTCGACTGAAATGGAGGCTGCGGAGGAGCCTGAAGACCAGGAGCCGAGGCAATTCATCGACTCAAACTGGTAGACTGTCCATATACAAAAGAAAATTGATGCCAGAAACACCCATGGAATCATATAAGATTCCCTTGAAGAAGAGTTTCAACAACATCTCCAGCTCTTGTGGAACCCCTCCATCACTATGGACAGGAACCTCATAATTTTTCCCCAACATACTCCGATTTGGATGCAGGGGATGATGAACATGAGTATGACCTCTATCATGTGGACACTGATCCCGATGATCAAGCCCAAACATGGGCGGACCCTGCTGACTCAAGGGATCCTCAGACTGGCCCTGACACTCATGTGTACAGTGTGAAAACATCTCCTACTGAGGACACAACTGCCTTTAACGCCCTTATTGAAAGAGCAGCCAGTAATCATGACGTCGAGCTACATGCTGACCCTGTGGATGAAGACTTTCTGGTCGACACCTTTTCCACTTCAGAGAGGACAGTCAAAACCCTACCCATGCTAAAAGGGGTCCTTAAGCATGCTGGTGACTTTATTACAGACACCACTAGAGCCAGGGTGTTAAACCCAAGGATTGAGAAGAAATATAGACGGGCCCTTGCGGACCCTACTTATGTAAGGGGACAGTTGCCATCTGGTTGTTTCCAATGCACGTAAGAGAGAAACTCCCAGACTACAGGTGATGCTCCTCTTCCTGACAGAGTCAAAAGTTATGGAAACTTCAGGAAAGAGAGTGGCTGCGAAGGCGGCTAACATCTGGCGCATTGCCAACACTCAAGCACTCTTGGCCAGATATGACAGGTCCCATTATGATACCCTTGAGACACTGTTGCAACACCTACCTGATCAGTACAAGGAGGGGGCAGAAATACTCATCCAGGAGGGTAAACTGATAACCAATGCTTCCATCAAGTGCGCTCTAGACGCATCTGACACTGCAGCCAGGGCCATCAACACTAGCGTTATGTTAAGGAGACACGCCTGGTTGAGAATCTCAGGATTCAAACCTGAAATACAGACTTCTATCCTCAATCAGCCAGCTAACCCAGACTTCTTATTCGAACCTGAGGTTGACACCACCCTTGAAAAAATTAAAAAAGACACAGACTGCAAAGTCTACGGGGGCTCTGCAGTCACAGCAGTTTCGGGGTGGCTCCTTTCGTCGCTCCAATACTATGGGCCCCTCAAGAGGCCAGTCAACACAACAGACACAATACAATAAGGGAGGTACACAATCCACCTACAATAAAAACAACCAGGGTGGATATCGTGGAAACAACATCAAGGGCAGAGGCAGAGGAAACAACAGTTCCAGATCCTCTGCCAATACCAACAGTGACGCCCTGTCACTGCCCCCCGACCATATAACACCTGTTGGGGGGAGACTACAACAGTTCCTGCCAGTCTGGAAGTCCATCACCACAGACAGGTGGGTGAGAGACATTGTACAGTGCGGGTATTGTCTGGAATTAACGTCCACTCCACCCAACATCCCACCAAGACACCGTCCTATGTCCGCAGAGCACTTACACTTTTTGCGGCAGGAGGTCATCCGCATGCTGCAAAAAGGGGCCATAGAGCTCGTGCCTGTAGGAGACCAAGGTTCAGGGGTGTACTCTCTGTACTTTTTAATACCCAAAAAGGACGGGTCTCTCAGACCTATACTGGACCTCAGGCCTCTAAACAGTTACATTCTGTCAGAGCATTTTCATATGCTCACCTTACAGCAAGTTCTGCCGTTACTCAGTCAGGCAGACTTCCTCCCAACACTGGATCTAAAAGATGTGTATTTCCATATACCCATAAACCCATCACACAGACAGTATCTCAGGTTTCACTATTCAACATCCACATTATCAGTTCAAAGTCCTCCCTTTCGGAGTAAAGATGGCACCCAGGGTGTTCACCACGTGCCTGGCGGCAGTAGCAGCACACCTCAGGAGACTGCACATACATATCTACCCTTATCTGGACGACTGGCTTATTCAAGCAAAGACGGCCCAGCAGTGTGCCAGCCACATGTCCCACACCATTCATCTTCTTCACAGTCTGGGATTCTCACTGAATTATCCAAAGTCACATCTTCAGCCCGCCCACATGCGACAGTACCTGGGCGCGACAATAAACACTCTGGCAGCCAAAGCTCAGCCAAATTCAGCGAGAATAAACAACATGCAATTGCTGATTCAAAAATTCAGACCTCAACACTCGCTTCCAGCAAAAGTGTTCCTGCAGTTGATAGGCATGATGGCCTCCTGCATTTTCATAGTCCCGCACGCGAGACTACACATGCGTCCGCTTCAGGAGTGCTTAGCACGTCAGTGGAATCAGGCTCAAGGACAGTTAAAAGACCTAGTGTTGGTGAGCGGTCGGGCATTCAACTCTCTGCATTGGTGGAACCCACGAAACCTTTGCAAGGGCCGACCGTTCCAAGAGCCTGTGCCACAAATTGTACTGACGGCGGACGCGTCTCTCCAGGGATGGGGAGCTCATGTACTCCACTACACAGTGCAGGGACTATGGACAGCACAGCACCAGAAGATGCACACCAACCTTCTGGAACTGATGGCAATCTTCATGGCGATGAAAGCTTTCAAGGTACACTTGTGCAACAAGGTCGTGTTGATCCGGACGGACAACATGACTGCTATGTACTACATACAGAAGCACGGAGGAACACACTCTCCACAGTTGTCTCATCTGGCTCAGAGCATGTGGAAATGGGCCATTCAAAGGAACATCTTCCTCATGGCGGAACACCTCCCGGGCAAGGACAACCAGATGGCGGATCTGCTCAGCAGACACAGCCACCAGATGCACGAGTGGGAGATACATCCATCAGTGCTCCAACCGTACTTCCAGCAGTGGGGTCATCCACAGATAGACCTGTTCGCCACAAGGGAAAACGCAAAATGCCAAAGCTTCGCAAGCAGGTTCCCACACCCACAGTCGCAGGGCAATGCGATATGGATGAACTGGTCGGGCAAATTTGCGTACGCTTTTCCCCCAGCACCTTTGATACCGCGGGTGGCACGCAAACTACGGCAACACTCGATGACCCTCATCCTGGTTGTACAATGTGGGCACGCCAACCATGGTACACCACGTTTCTAGAACTATCCGTGGTACCGCATCAAAGGCTACGCCTCACACCCAGGCTTTTGACGCAGAGCCATGGCGACATTCAGCATCCAGATCCGCAACAGCTCAACCTGGCGATCTGGCTCCTGAAGTCCTAGAACTTGGCTACCTCAACTTGCCGCCAGAATGTATGAATATCATCAAGGAGGCAAGACGGCCCACAACCAGAGCATGCTATGCGGCTAAATGGAAAAGGTTTGTCATATATTGTACCAATAATGACATTAACCCACTGGATGCATCTATTCAAAACATTATTTGTTGCATTTATACAGATGTAATCTAGTGTACAGTTCCATTCTTATACATGTATCCGCCATTGCAGCCTATCTTCAGAACAGGCAGCACCTCTCATTTTTCAGAGTGCCTGCCATTAAAGCTTTTCTGGAAGGACTTAACCTCTTCGCCGCTAATGACAAGGGTAACTCGTCATGGACTTTCCATTGATTTCAATGGAAAACAAATGAGTAGTAAAATAATGCCTTAGCAGCCAAGTGGTTAAAAGAGTGATCCCTCCCAGACACCCACTGTCACCAGTCTGGAAACAATGTGGTCCTCACCAGATTGATGGGACCACCTTTTGAACCTCTACACTCTGTGAGATTCAATTTCTGACCTGGAAAGTTGCTTTCCTAGTAGCCATTACCTCACTGAGGAGAGTCGGTGAACTCCAGGCACTAACCATTCAAGAGCCATTCATACAGGTCCACGCAAATAGGGTTGTATTACGCACCAACCCTACATTTATGCCTAAGGTGATTTCGCAGTTCCACATGAACCAGACCATAGAACTGCCAGTTTTCTTTCCTAATCCAGAAAATGTCGCGGAGAGATCCCTACACGCGTTAGACGTCAACAGGGCTCTAATGTACTATATAGACAGAACAAACGATTTCAGAAAAACAAAACAGCTTTTTGTTGCCTTTTCTCCACAAGACAAAGGCAACCCCATTTCCAAAGCAGGGATAGCCTGGTGGATCGTTAAGTGTATACAGATTTGCTATGCTAAGGCTTAACGCACACTAACCATTCCACCACGAGCACACTCCACACGTAAGTTAGGAGCGTCCATGGCTTTCCTGGGGAATATTCCTTTAGAAGAGCTATGTAAGGCAGCCACTTGGTCCACCACACATACATTTACGAAACACTACTGCGTAGATGTGGATTCTAAACAGCAGGCAGCTGTAGGACAGGCTGTTCTCAAAACTCTTTTTCAGACTGCTGCAGCTGGCACGGGCAGCCGCCGCTAACAGGAGGGACTGCTATGTAATCTATGCACAGATATGAATTCAGCAGCCCACATGCCTCAAACCGAATATGCTACTTACCAGTATGCATCTGTTCTTGGCATGTAGGGTTGCTGACATTCAAATCGCCCCCCCTCCTCCCCGGCGCCTGTAGCAGCTGTAGCATTCAGAATTACTATGTAGCATGGACATCACTCACTGTATTACACTCCATCTCTGCCACAATGGCGAAAAACAATCTGAGGATGGAGAGGATGCCCATGCGCACTGTGGTCCAGGGGAGGAGCCACCTATCTCGTGATACTTCGAAGACTCTTCCAGGACAATAATGTGCAATTATCCGGACCAACACTAGGCGGCGATCTATGCACAGACATGAATGTCAGCAGCCCTACTTGCCAAGAACAGATGCAGACTGGTAAGTAGCATATTCGTTATCCTACTAAGCCGTCACCACTGATGACACCGTAGTCTTTAACCAACTCATAGACAGGGCAGCACAGTTCCACAACGTAGATATGCAGAACGACCCTGTTGAGGAAGACTTCTTGTTTGACACCTTCCCTACATCAGAAAAATGTGGCAAAACACCTCCCATGTTGAAGGGAGTTCTGAAACATGCACCTGACATATTTAAGGATACAGCCAGGGCACGGGTAATCAACCCCAGAATAGAAAAAAAGTATAGGGCAGCTCCTACAGACCCTACTTACATCAGAGGGCAGTTACCACTTGATTCCCTGGTAGTGGCCAACGCACGGAAAAGAGCCAACTCTCAAACTACTGGGGAAGCACCTCCCCCCGACAAGGAGTCAAAAATACTAGAGGCATCAGGCAAAAGGGTAGCAGCACAAGCCTCCAACTCATGGAGGATCGCTAATACACAAGCCCACTGGCTCGTTACGACAGGGTGCATTACGATCAGCTAGAAACACTAATGCAACTCCTACCTGAGCTTTTCAAAACACAAGCCCAAGATCTTATACAATAGGGAAAATTCATAACAAACGCCTCCATCAAATGCGCGCTTGACGCAGCAGATACTGCAGCTAGGTCAATCAACACTAGCGTCCTACTACGCAGACATGCATGGCTGCGTATTTCTGGTTTTAAAAATGAGGTTCAGTCCTCCATTTTTAACCAGCCTGTTAATCAGGATTTTCTGTTTGGCCCTGCTGTTGACACCATTTTGGATAAAATGAAAAAGGACACAGACTGCAAAATCAATGGGGGCATTGCAAGTTCATCAACATAGAGGCTCCTTTCGTCGCTCCTCATACAGAGCGACTACACGAGGAAATACCTCACAAACTGCCTCCTACAAAAGTAATACACAATGTTCCTTTAACAAAAACACAACCAGAGGAGGTTAGAGAGGTAACAATAATATGGGAAGAGGACGTGAAGGCAATAACACCAGAGCCTCCACTGCCTCAAAACAGTCACTCCATTACGCTACCTCCAGACCACTTAACGCAGGTTGGAGGCAGACTACAACAGTTCCTGCCTGTCTGGAACGCAATTACCACAGACAGGTGGGTGAGAGAAATTATCCAGTCTGGCTACTGCCTAGAACTGACTTCTACACCACCAAACATATCACCCAGACATCATCCAATGTCCAAGGAGCACATCACCCTGCTACAACAAGAGGTGAACTGCATGCTAGAAAAGGGGGCCATAGAGCAAGTCCCTTTCCAACAGCAAGGGACAGGAGTGTACTCCCTATATTTCCTTATTCCCAAGGACAGCTCCCTCAGACCAATATTGGACCTCGGACCCCTAAATCAATACATACTGTCTGAGCACTTTCATATGATAACACTACAACAAGTGCTCCCGTTGCTACAACAAGGAGATTTCCTTGCAACACTGGTCCTCAAAGATACGTATTTCCACATACCCATCCATCCAGCCCACAGAAAATACCTCCGGTTCACAATAGAAGGTGAACACTACCAATTCAAGGTTTTGCCCTTCGGGGTTACCACGGCTCCAAGAGTGTTTCCAAAATGCTTAGCGACAGTGGCAGCACATCTCAGGAGGCAACACGTCCATGTGTACCCTTACCTGGACGATTGGCTAATACAAGCAAAATCGTACCAACAATGTGCAGCACACACGTCTCAAACAATCCAGTTGCTACACAGCTTAGGCTTTTCAATCAAATTCACATCTGCAACCGTCCCACATACAGCAGTACTTGGGAGCCACTATAGACACCTCAGTGACAAAGGCATATCCAAACTCAGCAAGGATAGCCAGTATACAGACACTCATTCGCAAATTCCTGCCAAAACACTGTGCCAGCTCAAGTCTTCATGCAGCTCATATGCATGATGGCCTCCGGCATATTCATTGTCCCCCATGCCAGACTTCAAATGCGCCCATTACAGGAATACCTAGCACTGCAATGGAACCAGGTTCAAGGACAACTAAAAGACCTAGTGTTGGA
Organism: Lissotriton vulgaris; assembly: GCF_964263255.1. Lineage (NCBI taxonomy): Eukaryota > Metazoa > Chordata > Amphibia > Caudata > Salamandridae > Lissotriton > Lissotriton vulgaris. Next base: position 289,474,078 of record NC_141695.1, read on the forward strand.
AAACAGTTGTACTCACAACTCTCTGCAGTGGTGGAACCCACAAAACCTTTCAAAGGGGCGACTGTTCCAAGAGCCGGTTCCACAACTAGTACGAACAGCGGACGCATCACTGACAGGCTGGGGAGCCCATCTCCTTCAATACACAGTACAAGGGCTCTGAACAAACAAACAAAAAAGCTGCATATCAACCAACTGGAACTGCTAGCAATATTCCTAGCCCTAAAAGCATTTCAGAAATACTTGTACAGCAAGACGGTGTTGATCCGGACGGACAACATGACCGTGATGTACTATATCCAGAAACAGGGAGGAACGCACTCTCCACAGCTGTCCCATCTGACCCAAAGCATATGGAAGTGGACGATTCCGAAAAACATTTTTCTCCTATCAGAACACCTTCCAGGGAAGGACAATCAGGTTGCCGACCTGCTCAGCAGGCACAGCCAACAACTACACGAATGGGAAATTCACCCCCAGGTTCTGCAGCCATTCTTCGAGGAGTGGGGTCACCCAGAAATAGACCTGTTCGCCACAAAAGAAAACTCGAAATGCCAATACTTTGCCACCAGGTTCCCACATCCCTTGTGACAGGGCAATGCGATATGGATGAACTGGTCAGGCAGATATGCGTACGCTTTTCCCCCAGCACCACTGATCCCGCTGGTGGCACACAAACTGCGGCAACATTCACTCACACTAATCATAGTTGCTCCCAGTTGGGCGAGACAACCGTGGTACACAACGTTCCTGGAAAACTCAGTAGTTCCTCATCAAAGACAGTGCCTTGCACCTCATCTTCTGACTCAGAACCATGGAGAAATCGGACACCCAGATCCCAGTCAAATGAACCTAGCGATCTGGCTCCTGAGGTCTTAGAGTTTGGATATCTTAACTTGTCCCCAGATTGTATGAACATCATTAGGGAAGCAAGAAGACCAACCACACGAGCGTGCTATGTAGCTAAATGGAAGAGATTTGTTATTTACTGCAACAATAATCAAATCAACCTCTTAGACGCTTCAATACAAAACATTATATGTTACCTGCTGCATCTACAAAGATGTAACTTAGCTTACTCTTCAATACGACTACACCTCGCTGCTATAGCAGCATACCTTCAAAACTGGCAACACCTTTCACTGTTTAGAATACCAGCAATCAAAGCTTTCATGGAGGGTTTAAAAAGGGTGATTCCTCCTAGGCACCCCCCTTCCCCAGTCTGGAATCCGAATATAGTACTACTTACCAGACTCATGGGCCCTCCTTTCGAACCTTTGCATTCATGCGAACTACAATTCTTAACGTGGAAAGTCGAATCTTGGTTGCCATCACATCACTCAGAAGAGTGAGTGAATTACAAGCACTTACAATTCAAGAACCTTTCATGCAGGTAAATGCCAACAGGGTGGTTCTTAGAACAAACCCTAAATTCATGCCTACGGTGGTATCCAACTTCCATATCAACCAGTCAATAGAACTGCCAGTGTTCTTTCAAAATCCACAGTCCGTAGCTGAGAGAGCCCTGCACACATTAAACGTAAAGAGAGCTCTACTTTATTATGTGGACAGAACTAAATCCTTTAGAAAAACAAAACAACTGTTTGTTGCTTTTGCACCACAACACAAAGGGAATCCAATTTCAAAATCAGGAATAGCCAGATGGATAGTTAAATGCATTCAAATATGCTATCAAAAGGCAAAACGCACTTTAACCGTCCCCCCAAGAGCACACTCCACAAGGAAAATTCGGGCATCCATGGCTTCCCTAGGAAATATTCCTCTTGAAGACATCTGTAAGGCAGCCACATGGACCACCATACACACTTTCACAAAACACTACTGTGTAGATGTGCAAACAAAACCGCAAACTGCTGCAGCTGGCACAGGTAGCCACCGCTAGAGGAGATACTGCTATACAGTCTATGCACAAGATATGCATTCAGCAGGCCACATGCCTCGAACGGAATATGCTACTTACCAGTATGCATCTGTTCTTGGCATGTAGGGCTGCTGACATTCATATCGCCCGCCCTCCTCCACGGTGCCTGTAGCAGCTGCAGCATTATCTCTGGCATGGCCATCTCTTACTTTCTTTTTCCCCATTGTGGCAAAGATGGAGATAGCAATCTGAAGATGGAGAAGATGCCCATGCGCACTGTAGTCCAGGGAAGGAGTCGCCTATCTCTTGATACTTCAAAGACTCTTCCAAGACAACAAAGTGCAGTCATCCGGACCCAACACTAGGCGGCGATTTATGCACAAGATATGAATGTCAGCAGCCCTACATGCCAAGAACAGATGCATACTGGTAAGTAGCATATTCCTTTCTGTTTCCCTGCCCACTTGTTAGCTTTTCAGGATTACAGTTGAAACCCCTGCTTCCAACAGGCGAGAGCCTTTTGTCAGCCCTTGCTACCCGAAAGTGGAGTATTTACTCTGATTTGACTGGAGTTGTCAAACCAACGTGGACGCGTTGTAACCCAGGAGGGGGTGCAACTCAGCCCTCCTCCCCAAATTGAAAAAAAAAATAATAAAAAAAAAACCAAAGACCGGCCCCGGGAGGGGGGGTGGGAATGGGGGCGGGGGGACGCAGTCCCCTTCCCGATTTTTACATTTAAAAAAAACAGGGGCAGGCCCGGAGGATGGGGGCCTCAGGCCAATAAATTAGAAAAACGAAGGGAGAACCACACAGCCCCCATTCTTTAAAAAAAAATGGGATCGCGCTGAAGGCCACACCCCCTCCTTGCACCACTCTGCAAACGTGCCCCCTGGTGCGTTTGCAGAGGGGGAACAAATTCCCCTTGAGGGCTTGGGGTCATTGGGGGCCAACTAGCCCACCAGGAACCTCCAGTATGCGCCAGGGGGCTGCGTTGCAGAGAGGTGTTCTGAGGCCCTGCCCCTTTCGACACCTCTCTGCAACGCAGCTCTGTGGCGCTTATTGGAGGTAGCTGGTGGGCTAGTTGCACCCCATGGACCCTCAGTATTCAAGGGGAGTTAATCCCCCAACTTAAAACGCTCCACAGGGCGCGTTTGCACAGTGGTGACGGGAGGGGGCGGGCCTGAGTTCACATGTGTGCAAACACACCCTGTGGCACGTTTTTAAGTTGGGGAATTAATTCCTTGTCAATCCTGAGGGTCCCTGTGGGCCAACTAGCCCACCAGGTACCTTCAGTAAGCGCCACGGAGCTGCGTTGCAGAGTGTTGTAAAAAGGGGCATGGCCTCTGAACACCTCTGCAATGCAGCTCCCTGGCGCATACTGAAGGTACCCACAGGGCGTGTGTTTGCACAGTGGTTAAGGGAGGGGGTTGTGTAAGAAAGTGGCTCTATATATACTGGACCGAAGTAAAATCCGCCGAACTACAAATTCTGATTTACTCGTTTATTATCAGGAGAGACCTCAGTGCTGCATCTTTGAGCCCAGGACTGATCCTAAAAAGCAATTCTAACCATACTTACCAGTAACTTGAATTTCTTTCCATAGGCTAACATTGACTGGTTTCACTTGGAAATTCTTCTGTGTGTGGAGTTTTGGAACTTTAAAATATTCTCCTAAAATCATCCGAACGGCAAATTCCAATTTACTCACCTGTTATCAGGAGAGGACCCAGTGCTGCATCTTTTAGCCTAGCACTGACCCTGGAAAGTAATTATAACTATACTTACCAGTAACATGTATTGCCTTCCATAGGAATCCATTGTTTGGTTTTCACCAGAAAAGTTTTTAAGTGTCTATTTTCACAAACTACAAATATTCCTTAAAAATCACCTGTATGACTTAAACACATTCTTTCAACTGTTTACAGGAGATGCACCAGTGCTGGATTCAGGATCCACCACTGAGTAAGAAATAGTAACAATGACACTACTTACCTGCTAAGTGAATTTCCTCTTGTTGGATAACATTGGCGATTCTATGTGAAAAAGTTTCTAAGTGTCAACTGTATACTGGACCAAAGTAAGGTACAGTGTGTATAGCCCCAATCTCCAGAGGTATAACACAGGTTAAAGTCAGATATGACCTTACTCTCTAAAGTGGTAGCTTGGTCGAGCAGTAAGGCAATATCAGAGGACAGTGTAAAGCATTTGTTGTACACACTCGGTCAGCAGGGACCTACGCTGTAAACAGTTAAGTAAAAGCGTTTTGGTTACAGTTGTGATTTTTAAAGAATAAAAATGTATTTTCAAAGTTGACACAACTTTTCAGTGAAAAACTAGCAATGTTATCCTATAGACGAAAATTCAAATCACAGGTAAAGTAGGTTCTTTTTACTTTTGTAATCCAATAATGTACTCCTAGGTTCAGCGCTGGGACCTGTACCTAAGACAGGTAAGTAATTACGGTTTAGTATTTAGAACGATTTTTAAGGAATATTTCTAGTTTGCAAAAATCGACATTTAGAAGAAATTTCAGAGAAAAACTGTCAATGGTTTCCTATGCAAGAAAATTCATGTTACTGGTAAGTACAGTTAGGATTACTTTTGCGGTTCGATACTGGGCTAAAAGGTACAGTACTGGCTTCTCTCCTGATCACAGGTGAGTATTTCGGATTTCGTTATTCGGCTGATTTTAGATGAATATTTTAAAGTTTCAAAACTCCACACTTCGAAGAAATTTCAGTGAAAACCTGTCAGTTAGCCTATGGAAGGAAAGTGAGTTATCGGCTTTCTGGTGAGTACTCGACTAGTGAAGTTAAGGTTCTGGGCATAGTCTCAGGGGTCTCCCAGGGTCGGAAAGGTACAGTTGTTACACCCTCAACGGCACAGGGGCAGCCGGGTGCAGAGAGAGTAGGCCCAATGCAATCCAATGGAGGGTAGGGGGCCTTTGGTTGATGGCTGCAAGCAGGCAGGCCACGCGGCTTTGGGAGCTGAGCTCCGGGTCACTTACTCAGGGCAAGTGGAGTAGGGTAGTAGTTGCACTTCCAGCGGCACTCGGGCGGTTAGGTGTAGGGTGCTTTTGAGCCATCGGGTGCTCAATGTTATCCAATAGGAAAGTTACAAAGTGAACAAAGGCTGCAGACTCTGGGGACGGAGATTCTTCAGGTGCGACCACCACTTTGAGAGGTAAGTTGGGATCTTGGAGAAGAGGTAGTACCCCAAAGGAGGGCACAGGGGGCCGCGGGGCACCGGGTGCAATGGTGTTTTTTGGTGTCGGGAGATCTTACCCTCGGCTGGTCACGGTTGGAGGGGTCCCTGGTTCCGAGGCTGCAGCCATCGTCTGGGCTGTCGAGCAGAGTCTTTGGGCACTGGACTTTAGGTCCCAGTCGCCAGGGGGGACGTCCTTGTGGTCTTGGATCACTCAGGCATAGGCGGGGCTTGGCTGGTGCAGAGTGGGCTGGATTCGCGGTTCCTGGCTGGCACCAGGGGTATTACATTTGGTGCAGAACCACTGCTCATGGGAGTCCCAGTCTTGTGGCAGGCTCAAAGCAGGCAGGTCCTCTGGGGTTGTCGAGGTTGCTCTCCGCTGGAGACGCCAGAGTTTCAAAGAAGCAGGTTCAAAGATCAACAGGCCTGTAGGGTTCTGGGGTCAAGTTGGTGGGTGTCGTCCTTTTGTTAGCAGCTGCACGGCAGGTCTTTTTGTTTCTTGGTATTCTTGCTGTTGGAATCGGGATCCGAGGAAGGAATGTTCAGGGTGCCCCTAAATACTAAATTTAGGGGCATTACTGTTAGGGCAAGGGCAGGGACCAATGGGTCCCTGTCCTGGGGTGGGTACACCCCCTAGCCTGCTCCTCCTGCAGGAGGGGGGCAGGAGCCTAGCTGTGATTGGGCAGGGCTCCCCATCTTCAAGATGGCCAGGAACCGGGTCGTGCTTCACCTCTCCCACGTAAGAGGTGGACTTGGCACAGGTTGCCCACCCCCCTTTCTGACGTATGGTTTCCCGCCAGTCTTCCCACCAGAGAGGGGGTCATAACCGGTGGGGGCCAGTTGCGGAGTACAGCAAATGGTCTGGAGAAGCTCACAAGGGCGGAATGCCTTTGAAACTCACCCTGCCCATCCTTGGGTAGGAGGCTTGGCACCTCGTCCCAGGATGTGCATTGTTGCAGTCCCAGGAGAGCGAGGGCTCTCCACCCAGGGGTCCAGCAACAAGTCTTCTGTGTGGCAGCCTAGGCAGCCCCTCAGACAAGACGTGGATTGTAGGTTAGGTTTCAGGGGGCATCTCTAAGATGCCCTCTGTAGTGCATTTTACATTAAATCCCACACAGGCATCCGTGTGGGTTTAATGTGCTGAGAAGTTTGACATCAAACTTGTCAGTCTTCGGTGTAGCTGTGGAGTTTGTAATGACAACCTCCAAGCAAAATAAACTCTTGATGGCATCACTGCACTAACAGTGCCCAGGAATGGTCCTGGGTCCTGTAGGGGCACAGGGCTCATGCACCTGTGGCCACACCACTAACATGGGGCACCCAGCTAGAGGGATGACTGAGGTATGCCAGGGCAGTGGGTTTTGTGGGCATGGCACACAGGGATGTGTGGCATGTCAACTCTTTGTTTAGTTCTGTACTTAGACACTCAGCCTGCAAAGGCAATGTGTGAGTGTCAGGGTACAGGGCCCCTAAGGGTGGCACAATAAGTGCTGCAGCCCTTAGGGGTTTTCTCCGGTCACCATGCCCTGGGTACCTAGAGTACCATTTACTAGGGGCTGACAGGTGGCCAGAGATTCCAGAGTTGGGAGCACACCGCTGACCTCTTCTGCTGTATCGCCCCACTGCATCATGGTCTGTGCAGTTCAAGTATTTTCAGGAAACGTTTCAAAGTTCAATTTTCAAACCATTTCACCTCAGTCGGTGCAAGTACTTGTATTTTGATCATCTCTAGACACAAGCCTAGCTCGTGTTTCGGGATTGATTCCCTCATCAGTAGAGATGCCAATTGGGTTTTAATTTCAACACAGTTTTTAGGGAAGGAACACAGGTCCTGGGCACCTTTTTGGCATGAGTCCAGGGCACACTCAGTCAAAACACGTCAGCAGTTCAGCAAAAAGTGGGGGCATACCAATGCAAGAAAGATGGCACTTTCTCACATTAACTTTTAAAATACAATAATATTCCTTAAAAATCACTACTGTAACCAAAACGCTTTTACTCAACTGTTTACAGGACATGTCCCAGGACAGAATCTAGTATCCAGTACTGTGGTTAGAAAGTAATCCATAAAGTAACTATTTGCATTTAACTAGAAATTCCTATTGAGCTCAATGTTGCATTGTTTGAAATGTTGTTGCCCATTGCAACAACAGTAACTGCTGTACAAAAGTCTATTGCCTATTTGCAAAGTATTTAAACTAAAGTAATTCATTCTGAGAGAGGATATTTTGTAATGTATAATGTAATTATAATGTAATTTAAAAAATAAAATATCTAAAAATAGTTTTAAAAAATGTAGTAAATCAGTATCAAAAAAATAAATATAACAATTAATACATTTAAAAATTGTCATTTAAAAAACCTTTGAAATTCACTGAAAAAACCATAGGTTTCAGACCTGTTATAGTTAGGAATTATTTAAAAACACTTTGAAATTCACTGAAAAAAACATTGGTTTCAGACATGTTCTAGTTAGGGATTAGCATTTAACTAGACCTTATAAATTCACTGGAAAAAAACATAGGTTTTATGGGTGTTATAGTTAGCTTGACATTTCACTCGCACAAAGCCATTGAAATTTCTCCGTTCTAGTTAGTTGTACTAACTATAACTTGCGCGCCCGCAATCCACTGCTGATGATGTCACATATTACATCATTCAAGACATGGTCAGTGACATCACTGATCCACATTTTCCTCACTTTCTTTAATGTTTACCTTTTAAAAAAAGATGGTGTAAATTAATTTAATCTGTTGTGTTTTGGAATTAGCCTTTTGTAAAACAAACACATTTAACATACAAAACCTATAGATCAGCTGAGGTAATTTTCTGTATATTGTTTTTTTTTTTTTTTTTGTAAATGTGTTTTTATTGTTGCATCATAATACTTGGGTACATAGAGAATCAACTGCTGGCGTGGCCTCAACATTCAGCCACGGTCAGCCATGCGCGCAACTTTTCTGTGAGCAAACTTATGAATTTATGACATTTCTTCTGTGAAACAGTACAGATTGGCTTGATACAGTCTCAGGCGGGATCCTATAATCGTGCTCCGTAAGGGAGAAGGGTGGATACTAGAGGGTACATGAATGCCCGCCTTGATGGCGTAGGGTCAGAGTCTGTACAGTTCTTATGATTGTATTGCCGGTAACTGGGGAAACACAACTGGGGAGGGGAGCATATAGGCGTTAGCAGGTGCACGGTAGAAGAGGAGCAGGTGTCGGATGTCGGGAGACGAAGGGTTCCCTCAAAGTGCGTCCATATCAGGGCAGTGTAGTCAGAGAGCGGGGGCATTCCATGTTAGAGCCTAGTGGGATTACAGTGTGGGGTCAGGGCCTTGGACAGGAGCTATATGTTCACTCGGGAGAGGGAGGTGGGGTGGGGGGGCGTAGGTGGGTCTTCTGTGCGCAGGGACTGCCGGAAGCTGTGAAGGAGCATGGCCCATTCCATGGAAATGGGATGTTTACGCGCGCCCTTGGCCTCTTCCTCCCTAAGGGCGTCTTCCTCCGCTGCCGCCCACTTACAAACTGCTCCTGTCCAGGCTGCTATAGGGGGACCCTCCGGGGATCGCCAATGCATAGCTATGCATCTGTTTGCCAGCAGGAGCGCCAAGGACACGAACCGCCTGTGTGCAGGTTCCTGTTTAGGGATGTGTAGGATGCCCAGTGCGCTGGATTCCCAGGAAGCTAGTGTCGTGAGGCCTGTGAGATCCTCCAGTGTGTCGTGCACAGTTTTCCATAGGGAATGTAGGCCGGGGCAGTCCCAGAACATGTGACGGAAATCTGTCGCGGGGGAACGACACCTGGGGCATAGGAATTGTGTGGATGGGTAAAACCGTTGTAGGCGCGCCGGCGTGAGGTATGCCCTAATTTTCTGTATATTGGTTTATAAGTATTTTAGGGTATTATAAGTAAAGTGCCATTGGATTCCCCACTTGAGTAGCACTATTTATATATTTGACTTCAATGACAGTTCTTGTGATTGCGAAACTGAGATTCAACAGACTAACTTTCCTCATTAAGCAATTACGAAGCAGGTGGGTTTTACACAACTCAACCCACAGATGTTGACGAATACTAAAGACAGGCTTTCTACAGTAAGGCATTAATTGGGCTCAACGCAGATATTCCATTGGGTGTCTTTGTAGCTTGATACACCCTGCACTTAGATTGGTTTCTCATGTCCCAGCACGTGGAATACAGAGTTTTCTGAATCCTTGAGTTCTCTTGCTGGAGTGTAGAGATGTGTTCAACCTGGCTGAACCTTAACCTTCCAATAAATATTGATGCTAATCTTTGCTTATGAAGGTGCTTGTGAAAACACACAGGTGGCAAAAGTTATTCTTGTACCTCAGATTGGCACAGCATGATGACTTCCTCCATCACCACAGTACCCTATGCTCCACGTGTGTACGCTGCAAGAATGCAAGACCTAAATTCAGTGGTCATTAGTGGAGGGTCAGTGGGAAGATCCAGCCTTGGTAAAGGCCAGCGTTAATGACTATGCTGTGATGGAACAGAAACAATCTATTGCAGGGCAGGCCTTTCCACAAGCCATCATCACCATAAAACTGAAACCTCAGGCGACTTTACTACTGTTCCTTCCCTGTTGGGGCCCCACATAGGGAAACGCCTGCAGATGGAAAATGTTAACCTTTAACGACGAAACAACGCGTACATGTAGAGAACTTCACGCATAAGGCTAGTGCTCAGGCCCTTTAATAGTGCATTCAGAGCAAATTGGTGCTGATCCATACTGACAACACCACGACTATGGGTAACATTTGGAAATAGTGCAAGACCTGGTTGCCCCAACTATCCCTCTTGAGAATTCAGCCATTCAGGATATTTACATGGAATCGGACCAAACAAAGTCATGCTTACCACATTTGAAAAATGGGTTCACAGTGAATATGCAGTTGAAAAGTTTGATGCAGGAGTTTTACTTTGTGATTTTCCTCCAATGTCACCAATACATAAAGTGCTTAGACAAATATCAATATCGTTTGACGAAGCTCTTAACACTATGAGTGCTCCAGGTGTCGTACACTCACTAACTAGAGGCCTTGATGACATTCCATATTAATATTAAGTTCCTCCCAGACTACTCTCATGGGGTGGTAGGCATTCACCACAACAGACCTGACATTATAACATTTAGCTGAATGGATCCTAAGGTCCAAGGGTTTGGATATTTGGCACAGGAGAGTATGAAGTAACTTTTTTTCTGATGCCAGGAGACTGGGCTCAATTCGTTCACAATTTGAACAGTGTAATGGTATGGTGTTTGGAGAACGATATATCACCTTTTCAGTGCACAATACTTAGTTATTTGATATTTGTTACATCTCACCACGAAAGCGGAGATATATGTCCATCAAATTGCCTACTTCAAAACAATCAGTGCTGAAGGGTACACCTTCTAAATGGGTGTTCATAGGACCAAAATGTCCTACTTGGAGAAGATCAGTTTTGTTGCATGTGTATCCTCCAACACGGTGTCATATATAAACAAGAGCACATTCAACTGGAACACAAGGATTAACAGTTGCTTTTCAGGGGAACTTCTTGTTGAGTGTGCTGTGCTGCTGCGCAACATGGAGTTCAACGAACACTTTCATGGTACATTATTGTAATAGCATCAGTGCAAGAAGAGATTCGCAGTTTGGGTAAGCAGCGCTTAACAAATAAAATCAAAACTGCTTCACCCTTGTAAGACTTACACACTACTGGTTTATTCTTTTCACAGCTTGTCAGTTTATATCCTATTCGTGCTGCAAACGAAGCGGTGTCCTTGCTTGAGACAGAACTTTTGCTCCTAGTTCACAATCAACCACATTGTTTATCAGAGGTCGAAATATTTACACACATGGAATTCATAAATAACATATCCTTCTCTGTTAAGCTAGGCAAAAAGCTGGAAACTGGTAAATTGAGTCCGTACTTGGACTCGCATTAAACTGACTGCCCAAGCTAATACAACTTTGCACTGTTGGATAATATGCCTTAAAGGGTAATATAAAGTTGCCTTCTTAACAGATGATGCCTATATGCACCATTTTCCTCCTTTGTTTATCTGATTTGTGTATTTTTTTTCTTCTCCAGGACTACAAAGTGCCAGGTACGAGAAGACTTCATGAAGTACTAGGTGTCGAGACCGGAGGACCTGGTGGCCGCAGGGCAGGCGAACAGGGCCACTCACCTTCAGACTATTTGAAGTTTAAAGATTTGATTCTTCGAATGTTGGATTATGATCCCAAATCTAGAATCACACCTTTCTATGCACTGCAGCATAACTTCTTCAAGAAAACAACAGATGAAGGAACAAATACTAGTAACAGCAACTCAACTAGCCCTGCTATGGACCATAGTCACTCAACAAGTACAACTAGTTCAGTATCTAGCTCAGGTAAGTGAACATCTTCAGTTTACTCTGTTATCTGTTGCAAGCCTAACCGTTCAATCTTGCATCTGAAGGAAATGGTGCACTTGGAATCCTTGTTTACTAAAAAGAAAAATTAAACTCCCTAATTCTTTCAGCTAAGCTGTTCTAGCGGCTATATCGGCCATATCTGTAGTTTAATGAAGTAAGGCTTGGATATCTTAATGATATTTAGCCCCTTATTCTGAGTTTTTTGGGGGGATGAGGGAGAGTAGTTAATTCAAAATTGAGTACAATTGGTATTATTCAGTCTCTGGATTTTTCCCGCACACTTCTCTCCAGATGCCACCTTGAGGATGTCACACAGGGAAAATAGGCAACAGCAAGGAAAGACGTTTTACAGTTTGATAATATTGTTCCTTAACATTTTCTCCGTTGCGTTCTCTCATTCTGTTGTCAATTTCTGAATCAGGAGGTAAAGCCACCCTATCTGTAAAATCACAGAGCTACAGCACTGCTATTTTTGCTGACAGTTTAACCTCCTGATAATTCTACCCAAATTGGATGGTCCTTTCTTGGAATATTGTTTTAGAATTCTTTCTTCAGAAATCTCTGCTAGAATACTTAGTGTTTCTTTCCTTATTTTGCAAACAATCAAACCCTCCAGAGCTTCATTGGCATAAAAATCCTTATTCATAGTCTTGTATTTTATTATTTTTTTCTCATCATTTATTTTTTCTACTAGAGCATGCCAGTGGTGCCCACAGAGAAACTTCTTTTGATTGATGTCAAGGAGGTGCTTCCACCAGGGCTGTGTCCCTTAACCCCTTCGCTGCTAGGCCTTTTCCCCTCCTGTGCTAAGCCTTTTTTTGGCTATTTGGGGTAGTGCGTGCTTAGGCTCCTGTAACATTTTGACCACTTCAGGAATCCACGTCAATTTTGCGTCCTTTTCTTCCAAAGTCATGGGGATTCTAAAGGTACCCAGGGTTTGTGGATTCCCTTGGAGACGTCCCAGAAATTAAGCAAAATACAGTTAAATGTTTTTTTGTGTTTTTTTGGGGGGGGGAAACGGGCTGTAAATGAAAGCCTCTGGGTTTTTCCCTGCAAATGTAATCAAAAAAGGGTTTGTGGGGCTGAAATCACAATTCCAGCTTTTAGGGAATGACGGTCTTGTCAGAGAACCAACATTTTTCACACAGTTTTGGCAATTTTCTATTTTTGCTATTTTTAGTGCTTCCAACCTCCTTCCAGTTAATGGTAAAAATGAGTATGAAAGCAATAATGGATCCTGGAAAGCTATACATTTTATTAAAGTAGACAGAATTCTGAATTCAGAAAGGGGTCATTTGTGTAAATCCATGAAGGAAGGTTTCTTTATAGAAAATAAGTTAAATATTGGAAAAAATGAAAATTAGTTGACAAAAACAGCCTTTTGTGTTAACGTTTTCACCTGTAACTTCTTGTAATTATGACAGCTCTTTGCAAGCAATATACCGTTACATTTGCTGGACCTTCCTGGTTGTGGGGATATATAGGACTTGTAGGTTCACCAAGAACCCAACGAACCCAGAGCCAGAAACTGCGCAGCAACTTGCAATGGAATTTTATTATGTACCGGGTTTAGAGCAATTATTCTTCGAAAATGTATACATGGAAAAATCGATATGAAAGACACCTATGTATTTCTGAAATGGGTAAAAAATTATAGAGTTTAGAAAAAGTACATATTTGCACATTTTCAAAATTGGGAAAACTCATAGTAGCATGAGAATTATTGGTCATTTTTCAAAATGACTTCTTTTTTACACAATGTCTTTAATTTGGAAGGCAGAAATGCATCAAAACTCAACAGGTAATAACAGTTGCTTTACAAATCTGAATTACCCTAAGTCTCCCGATAAAAATGGTACCTCACTTATGTGGATCGGCCTTGTGCCTGCGACAGGAAACGGCGCAAAACACAACGTGGTCACACCTCAATTTTCGCAGTGAAAAATTACCCTTTTTTGGCAGAGTGCCTAGCTGTAGTTTTTATACCCTAGCTCGGCCGACACCTAGGGAAACCTAGCAAACCTATACATTTCTGAAAAGTAGACACCCTGAGGAATCCAGGATGGGGTGACTCGACTGCCTCACACTAGGTTCTGTTACCCAGAATCCCTTGCAAACCTAAAAAATTGACAAAAAAACACATTTTCCTCACATTTCTGAGGTGGAAAGTTCTGGAATCTGCGTGAATAAACAAATTTCCCACCCAGCGTTCCCTCTGGTCTCCCGATAAAAATGGTACCTCACTTGCGTGGGTAGTCATAGTGGCTGCAACAGGAAAAGGCCCAATCGTACGATGAAGACTTTAAAATTACCTATAGCCAAACTACCTTTTGGGGGCGGGGGGGCACCTGAGTTTTTTGCCCCGGGCTCGGCGGCCATCTTGGGAAACTACTAAACCCAAACGTTTCTGAAAACTAGATACCCGATGGAGTCCAGCGAGGTATGGCATGCGTGGGTCCCCCAACGTTTTCCTACCCAGAATTCCCTGCAAACCTCAAATTTAGGTTAAAAAAACACTTTTTCCATACATTTTTGCGTGGGATCTCCGTGCCGGCACAAATGTCCTACCACCCAGCGTTCTCCTTGTTCTCCCGAGTAAAATGATACCTCACTTGTGTGGGTGGGCCACAGGCCTGTGACTAGGAAGAGCTCAAAACAGTGATATTTACAACATAGCACCGAGAATTCTAAACACTACATTTGAAATAAAATACATTTTTACCCAGTTCTGCTTTGGACACCCACAAAAGTGAGGTATCATTTTACTCGGGATAACAAATGGAACGCTGGGTGGTACGAAATTTGTGCCGGCACAGAGTTTTCAGAAACGTTTGGGTTTGGTAGGTTTCCATAGATGGCCACTGAGCCCCGGGCCAAAAACTCATGGGAACCCCCTTGCAAAACCAGGTTGGTTTGTGATAGGTAATTTTGATGTCGCCTCATTAGGTTTTGGGCCCTTACCTGTTGCGGGTCCTTAAGTCACCCAAGCAAGTGAGGTACCATTTTTATCAGGAGACCTGGGGGGAACGCTGGGTGGGAGGAAATTTGTGTGAGCCAAGTGATGCCACGCTTCCCCACCCAAAAATGTGTGTGAAAACTGATTTTTTTCGGCTAAAATTGAGGTTTGCAAGGGATTCTGGGTAAGAGAACGTTGGGGGATCCACGCACAGCACAGCGTGAGATTTTTGGGACAATATTGCATGGAAATTGTGACAGACATTTTTAAGTTTACAGGACATTGTGTTTAAAAGAAATAACTTAGAATTCACAAGAGACATCACCATATACTCCCATGGTTTAACAATAATATCTTCATTTAGTAAGTTATTTATAGCTGTAATGTACACCTTACTAGAGTTACTCAAAAGTCAAACATTCCAGCACAGCTATCTATTCCTCAAACACACTCACATACTGGTTGGATTTGGCATGAGGGCAAGTGATGGTTCAGTACATAAAATTTTATGAACAAGATATTTCACAGAAATGAAATGCTCTGTCAATAAATAAATGCATAAAAACCGAACAAGTGACTCTCAACTCGTGAGCCGTAAAGCCACGACAAGGCACCAACCGGTTTACAGGCCATTCATGCACCTTTCAAACCTGATACACACCAGACCATTCACACCATCTGGGAGCAAAACCAACACATTACAACATTCACAAAAAGGGACAAGGTAAACCCTGCTTCAGAAAGAGGAAAAAGACCAATATCACTGCACAGCCATATAATCCGCAAGCACACACACATACTGGTTGGATTTGGCACGAGGGTGAGTGATGATTCAGTATATACAATTGTATTTGCAAGTTATTTCACAAAAATGAAATGCACTGTTAATAATTCAAAAGAGAAGAAACTGAACCATTGACTCACAGCTCGTGAGCTGTAAAGCCACGTCAAGGCACCAACCTCTTTACAGGCCATTCATACACCTTTCATACGTGTGACACATACAAAACATTCACACCGCCAGCCGCCGGCCCATCACATTACAACATTCACACCAGCAGACAGCGCCATTCAAGAGCCCAACACTTTCACACGCCCACTTTCCTGACACAGCAACTATACAAAGTAATGGACTGCGTGGAGTGGCACTCAGCTAGCAGGTTGTGTAGTGACCAACAGAAAGTAAATACTCACACACCGCCAGCCGAGCGCCAGACCGCCCACACCGCCAGCTGAGCGCCAGACCACCCACACCGCCATCCAAGCACCAGTCTACACATACCGCCAGCCAAGCACCAATCCACACACACCGCCAGCCAAGCACCAATCCACACACACCGCCAGCCAAACACCAATCCTTGCACTGTGCAAGCCAAGTGCCAGTCCACGCACACCACCAGCCAAGTGCCAGTCCACGCACACCACCAGCCAAGCGCCACTCCACGCACACCGCTATCCAAATACCAGTGCACACACACCGCCAGCCAAGCACCAATCCATACACTCCGCCAGCCAAGCACCAATCCATACACTCCGCCAGCCAAGCGCCAGTCCACGCACACTGCCAGCCAAGCGACAGTCCACGCACACCGCCAGCCAAGCACCAATCCTTGCACTCCACCAGCCAAGCGCCAGTCCACGCACACCGCCAACCAAGCACCTATCCATGCACTCCGCCAGCCAAGCAACAGTCCACGCACACCGCCAGCCAAGCAACAGTCCACGCACACCGCCAGCCAAGCACCAATCCTTGCACTCTGCCAGCCAAGCACCAGTGCACGCACACCGCCACCCAAGGGCCAGTCCACCCACACCGCCAGCCAAGTGCCATTCCTCGCAAACCGCCAGCCAAGTGTCAGTCATCCACGCACACCACCAGCCAAGCGCCAGTCCACGCACACCGCCATCCAAGCACCAGCCTGCACACACCGCCATCACATTTAGATTTTTTTTTTAAATAAAACAAACCAATTGCAAATACCTACTAATCTGCTAACACAAATTCTAAAACGAAATACATTGCACTAATGCCAACCTTGAAACAGAATAAAAAATAACTAATACAGACCAGGCAGTTCACTTTACCACTCATGGATACTCCCAAAAATTATTATGCGTGTGGTACGATTTCAAACAAGCTGACACAATCCTGGTTCAGAAGGACAGTCTGGGCAGTACATACGAGTCTCCCTCTGCACTCCTCTTCGCCAACAGACTCTACATCTCCTAGTGGGAAAGTTTTTTTAGGTTGTGGGAGGAATGTATTCAGGAAAGTGGTGATCTTTCAGTCTAGCCACATCCTCCACCACTCCAACTCAAGGAACACTTGCCTGTTCCACTAGAACAAGGCTGTCTATTATATACTCCTGAAACTTAACAAAAGGCATCTTTGACTCAGGACAAGAATTCTGGAACACAACAAAAGCATTAAAGGTTTCCAAGTGGAAAAAAATGAATAGCCAACTTCTTATACCAAATTTAAGCCTTACGGAGAGCTGCATAAGGTTCCAACCTCTGATCTACTCTGTCAACACCACCCATGTGCCTTTTCTAGTCTAAAATGCACACAGGTTTGCGCACTTCAGCAGCCTGACCCCAAACAGACACAGGTGCAGTGCTTTCATCATGGATGATAGTCAGCATGTACACATCTCTTCTGTCTGGAAACTTCACAGCTAGAAGCTCCTCACATCGCAATGCACTAGACTGTCCCTGCACAAGCCTTTGGCAAACAAGTTCTTTTGGGAAACCTTTAAGGTTACAGTGCATTGTGCCACAAGCAACAGTGCCCACTTTGGCAAATTCCTTGAACAACCCCACACACCAGTGTAGAAGTTATCTACATATAAATGGTGGCCTTTGTTAAATACTCCTCTACCTAGTTCCCACACAATTTTCTCAGTCACTCCAAAAGTGGAAGGACAACCAGGGGGGTTAATGCTGGACTCCTTACCGGTGTACACCCTGAAATTAAAGACCTATCCAGTCCCACTGTCACACAGCATATAGAGTTTAATTCCATAGCGTGCCCTCTTACTAGGAATGTATTGCCTAAAAACCAAGCGGCCCTTGAACAATACCAAAAACTCATCCACTGCTATTTCTTTACCAGGAACATAGGTCTCAGAAAAACGATCAACAAAGTGATCAAGGACAGGCCGAATCTTAAAAAGACTGTCACAATCAGGGTGATCTCGTGGCAACGCTAAACCATTATCGACAAAATGCATCATCCGAAGCAGAAGCAAATACGGATCACGACTCATGACTGCTGGAAATATAGCCGTTGCCATCAAGGGACTAGTGGACCAATATGAAGACATTGATGGCTTCCTTAGCAAGCCCATCAAAAAAGTTAATCCCAAAAACTTCATCTCTTCAAGATTGTGGGAGTTCACCGGGTAGCTCTAGAATGGGGCTTAAGGCTGGTACTGTTGTCCCTCAAAAACTGTTCTGCATACAAATTAGTCTGCTCTACAATCTCTTCCAAAAACACATCGTCCATAAACAACTGAAAAAATGCATCAGCAGAAAATTCTCAGTATTCACTCTAGACCCTGGAACACCAGTAAAGTCTGGCAATGCCGGCTGCACCATGCCAGGGGCAACCCAGAGGTCACTCTACACCCTGGAACACTAGTAAAGTCTGGCAATGCCGGCTGCACCATGCCAGGGGCAACCCAGAGGCCATCCCTATCAACGGGAAGTGCAGCCGCCCCAGCTCATCAAAACAGACAACACCTGCCCCTTTTCAGAGTGGCCGCTATTAAAGCTTTCATGGAATGACTCGAGTTTTTCCTCCAAGACTTCCACCCGCCCAAGCGTGAAACTTAATATTGTCCTTTCCAGGCTGATGGGTCCACTATTCGAGCCTTTACATAAATGTGAACTACAGTTTCTCACTTGGAAACTAGCTTTCCTCATTGCTATCACATCACTCAGGAGAGTAAGTGAGGTTCAGGCATGAACCATAGAAGAACCATTTTTACAAATAAACCTAAATAAAGTGGTTCTTCGAACTAATCCTAAATTATTTCCTTAAGTAGTGTTTGCCTTCCACATCACCCAATCTGTTGAGTTGCCTGTGTTCTTTCCTCATCCAGATTCTGTGGCAGAACGTGCTTTTCACACTTGAGATGTAAAAAGAGCATTGATGTATTACATAGAAAAACCTAAATCTTTTCGTAACATTAAAATACTCTTTGTGGCTTTTGCTCCACCACACAAAGGCAATCCCAGTTCTAAATCTGGTATTGCATGTTGTATAGTTAAATGTATTCAGATAGGTTATGCACACGCTAAAAGAACTTTATCAATCCCCCCTAGGGCGCAATCCACTTGCAAAGTGGGGGCTACTATGGCTTTCTTAGGAAATATTCCCATGGATGATATCTGTGAAGCTACAACATGGTCTACACCACATACATTCACAAAACACTATTGTGTAGATGTGTTAGTAAGACAACAAGGTAGAGTGGTCCAGGCAGTTTTATGTACACTATTTCAAACTACTGCAACAGCTACAGGTTAGCCACCGCTGTGGGAGATTACTGATGTATAGTCTATGCATAGCATGTGATCTACAGCTCACATGCCTGAAACGGAAAATGCTACTTGCCCAGTATGCATCTGTTCTTGGCATGTAGAGCTGTAGTCACATGCGCCCACCCACCTACCTGGTTATCTTTATCTGTTCCAGTACTATCTTACTTAGATAACTACACATGGACATCTCTATTCTACTCTTACTTACTCCATTCTCACCCTTTGCTGTAAAACAATCTAACAATGGAGTTGATGCCAATGCGCACTATCACCGAAAGGAGGAGTCCCCTACCTCGTGACTGGAAACACTTCTTCGAACAAAAACAAAGTTCAAACGTTCAGGCCCAACACCAGATTGTGATCTATGCATAGCATGTGACTCTACAGCTCTACATGCCAAGAACAGATGCATACTGGGTAAGTAGCATTTTCCTTATCCAGTAAACCTGTGTTCGAGGCATATGGGCTGCAGATGGTACATTTATGAATAGATCGCCATCTGGTGTTGGGCTCGGATGATTGCACTTGTTTTTCTCTTGGAGAAGTCTTTTGTCGTCACAAGACTGGTGACTCCTCCTTTGGGTGCTAGTGCGCATGGGCATCGGCTCCATTTTTTCCGCCATCGGGTTCGGATGAGGACCGAAGCGCTCCGGATAGACTTCGAGAAAGTGATATTTGGGCGCGTATTCCCTTTCCAATTCAACGGTATTGTTATCGAAAGCGATTTCATTTCCATTCCGACGCGTTTCGACTCCAACAATAAACATTTACTTCTACGTCGACGAGACCGGGAGGCCTTTCTCGACGTAGTCCAGCCCGGAGTCCATGAAAAGGACTCCATTTAAGAGATGTCCAACGTGTGGTGCTAAGTTCCCACACAAGGACCTACATGAGGTGTGCAATCTCTGCCTATCGCCTGAACACGAATCCAGGGACTGCGAAGCCTGCGCAGCATTCTCCTCCAAGTCGACGATTAGAAACCGTCGAGCCCGAAGACACTGGGTATCGAGAATGCAGTCGGAGGCGATCCCGGAGCTGTTAGAGGCCCAGCACCCCGAAGAAGAAGAGGAACAGGAGGACGAGTCGGGGTCGGAAGTGGACAAATCTGATGTCGAAGAAATCGACGCTCAACAAACCGTGAGTGACGACGTCCCCTTACTAAAAAAACGACCCCGTGTGGTACCGACCCCGCCTTCGAGCCCTGTCAGACTACCGAAGAAAGTTTCCGACGCCCCACCTTCGGGCCCGGCAACTAAACAGAAACCGAAACTCCCGGCCTCCCACCATGTCGGATCCGAGAAACGGTCGACATCGAAGCTCCATACAAAGGAAAGCTCACCGTCGAAACATTCCATGTCGAAACCGAAACATGCTTAGACGTCGAAGACCTACTCGACACCGAAAAAATCGGAATCGAGCAAATTCTCGGTGCCGAAAACACAGAACATTAACGGTCAGAAGCAAAGGCACCTTTCGGAACCAAACACTTCGGTACCGACACAGGAGCCGACAGATCCAAAACAAAAGACTTTGTTTATCGATCCGCAAATTGGCAAAGTGGTGACAAAATCACTGAAAAAGAGGAAGAATGAACAGCTAGATGACAAAGCTATTCCTCCTAAAAAGAGAACAATGGGGACAAATACAACTCCTCCCCTTTCTCCTCGACCTAGAGACGCACCCTCTTCCTCACACTGTGCCAGCTACTCCTCCACCTTCTACACCAAGACCATCTACACCTCAAACAGATGTAGACAGTGATACAGTGGAGGGAGAACTTCATGGGGATGACAACACTGTCCCAGATGAAGAAGACCCCTGGGAGAATTATAATGCAGGGTCAGATAACGACCCACAATTATACCCCTCAAAACCTTCACCACCTGATGATAATACAGGTTTTGTACAGCGGATTAATAGGGCAGCAAAATACCATAAGGTAGATTTACACGCAGAACCTCAAATAGAGGATTTCCTTTTAGAAACGCTACCTGCTGCACAAAGATCAGGAACACTACCTATGCTAAAGGGTCTTCTCAATCACACAGCAGACCTATTCAAAGACCCTGTGAGGGCTAGGGTATTAACCCCTTCGCTGCGGCGGCTATTCCGCCGCAGCGCTAAGGGGGTGGGGCGGCCGCACGGCGGTTCCGTGCTTGTGACGGAACTGCTCCGCCACGGCTCGCGGGTGAGCTGTGCTTGTGACAGAACCGTTCAGTCACGAACCCGCCCACCCATTATTTCGTCAGCGCAGGCACGGAATTCACGCCGCGCAGGCGCGGCGAACGGGCCGTGACGGAATCGTTCCGTCACAAGTACAGCTCACCCGAGGCTTGTGACGGAACAGTTCCGTCACAAGCATGGAACGGGTTAATCCCAAGAATTGATAAAAAATATAAGGCAGCCCCAAAGGATCCAATATTTATCAAGGGACAGGTACCTCTGGACTCGCTTGTAGTCACAAACGCTCGTAAAAGAGCGAACTCATTATCTACAGGAGAAGCTCCTCCTCCTGATAAGTAGTCCAAGTTAATAGATGCATCAGGCAAAAGAGTAGCACCCCAAGCAGCAAACAGCTGGCGCATATCTAATACACAAGCGCTACTTGCACGCTATGATAGGGAGATGTGTGATGAGTTTTTCTAACTCATCATAATGCGCTCTAAGGAACGTCAAAAAGGGCAGACCAGCTTATACAAGAAGGGAAGATAATAACCAACACTTCCATTAAGTGCGCCTTAGACGCAGCAGGCACTGCAGCAAGATCCATCAACACCAGTATCATGTTAAGAAGACGTGCATGGCTTAGGGTCTCAGGGTTCAAACAAGAAGTACAAACATCTTTATTGAACCAACCTTTTAATCAAAAAACACTTTTCGGCTCAGGTGCAGATGAGACTTTAGAAAAGATGAAAAAAGACACAAATGGCTAAATCAATGGGAGCATTACAACAGCCAACTCAAAGGGGTTCCTTTAGTAGGTCCACCGATGGAGGCGGGTCAAAGAGTACAGGCACAAGCCAGCAATCTACCTCTTTTACACCAACATCACCCAGAGGTAATTCAAGAGGGAGTTACAGAGGTAACAACAACAAGGGTAGAGGTCGCGGAAATAATAACAACAGCAACTCCCCAACCCCAAAACAGTGACTTAATACAACTCCCCCCAGACCATATAACACCGGTTGGGGGACGTCTATCACAGTTCCTACCTGTCTGGGAAAACATCACGTCAGGCAAGTGGGTGAGACAAATTATCCAACATGGTTATTGCCTGGAACTCACAGCTACCCCACCAAACATCCCCCCCCAGACAGCGTCCAATGAGTCAAGACCATCTAACATTGTTAAAACAGGAAGTACTATCACTGCTACAAAAGCATGCTATAGAGAAGGTTCCAAAACATCAACAAGGGACAGGAGTATACTCTCTATACTTCCTAATTCCCAAAAAAGACGGGTCTCTAAGACCAATTTTAGACTCAGACCTCTCAATGCATACATAAATTCGGAACATTTCCACATGGGGCACGCTCCAACAAGTACTTCCTTTACTGAAGAAAGGGGACTTTCTTTCTACACTGCATCTAAAAGACGCTTACTTTCACATCCCAATTCACAAAGCCCACAGAAAATACCTCAGGTTTGTAGTAGGACAACATTATCAGTTCAAAGTCCTTCCGTTTGGGGTCACAACAGCACCAAGGATGTTCACAAAATGCCTAGCAGTAGTTGCAGCACACCTAAGAAGACAACAAATACATGTCTTCCCTTACTTGGACGATTGGCTAATAAAAGCCAAGTCACAGGAAGAATGTCTTCAAAACACACAAAAGACCATTCAATTGCTGCACCAGCTAGGGTTTACGGTGAACTACACAAAATCCCACCTACAACCAAACCAAGTTCTACAATATCTGGGAGCTACTATAGACACAGAAAGAGCCAAAGTATACCCCAATCCAATCAGGATCCAGACAATGATCACGTGGATCCAAAGATTTCAACCACAACACTCACTAACCTCACGAGTGTTCATGCAGCTGTTAAGCATGATGTCCTCCTGCATACTTCTTATACCACATGCCAGACTACAAATGCATCCACTGCAGGAATGTCTAGCAACACAGTGGAATCAGGCTCAAGGTCCGATTACAGATCTGGTGTTGGTAGACGACTGCACACATTGCTCTCTGAAGTGGTGGAACACAACAAACATTTCCAAGGGGCGGTCGTTCCTAGAACCGATTCCACAAGTGATACTAACAGCGGATGCATCGCTCACCGGATGGGGAGCGCATATGGAGAAATATACAGTGCAGGGAAAATGGAGTGTACAGCAAAAAAGACTGCACATCAATTATCTGGAACTACTAGCAGTGTTTCTAGCATTGAAAGCTTTTCAAATGCAAATCCTCAACAAAGCAGTCCTGTTCAGAACAGACAACATGACTGCAATGTATTATATTCAAAAACAGGGGGGACACACTCTTCAACTATCCAGACTAGCACAGGACATTTGGAGATGGGCCATTCCTCAAAAGATCTATCTGTTAGCCGAACACCTACCAGGAGTTCAAAATCAGATAGCAGACATCCTAAGCAGAGATTCAGAACAAATACACGAATGGGAACTGCACAACCAAATACTGCAGCCATTCTTCCAAAGATGAAGACAACCAAGGATAGATCTCTTTGCCACTCATCAGAACGCAAAAAGCCAAAACTTTGCATCCAGGTACCCACACCACCTGTCCCAGGGCAATGCGCTATGGATAAATTGGTCCAACAAATTTGCTTACGCTTTTCCCCCTCTCCCACTAATTCCATTAGTGGTTCGGAAACTGCAACAACATTCAATGACAATGATACTAGTAGCACCCACGTGGGCAAGACAGCCGTGGTTCACCACGCTACTGCAACTCTCACAGGTGCCACATCAAAAGTTAAGATTATTACCCATGCACCTTTCACAGAACCATGGAGAAATAATGCACCCAGATCCCAAACAATTGAACCTAGCGATCTGGCTCCTGAGGTCATAGAATTTGGATACTTAAATTTACCTCCAAACTGTATGGAAATCATTAAGCAAGCAAGACGTCCTACCACCAGAGCATGCTATGCAGCAAAGTGGAAAAGGTTTGCTGTATACTGCAACAGTAACAACATCAACCCCTGGATGCATCCACTAAAGAGATTATTTGCTATTTACTACACTTGCAGCAATGTAACCTTGCTTACACCTCTATTAGAGTACATCTTGCAGCTATAGCAGCGTACCTGCAAAACAGACAACATCTTTCACTGTTTAAAGTACCAGCAATAAAAGCTTTCATGGAAGGCCTCAAAAGAGTCATTCCACCAAGACTACCGCCTTCCCCAGTCTGGAATCTCAACATGGTACTTACCAGACTAATGGGACCACCTTTCGAACCTATGCATAGGTGTGAAATACAATTCCTCACATGGAAGGTGGCTTTTTTTATAGCTATTACTTCACTCAGAAGAGTAAGTGAATGGCAAGCATTTACAATACAAGAACCATTCCTGCAGTTACACCAAAATAAAGGGATTCTTAGAACAAACCCAAAATTCTTGCCTAAAGTAATTTCAGCATTCCACATCAATCAGCCAGTGGAACTACCAGTCTTCTTTCCAAAACCACAGACGGTAGCAGAAAGGGCCCTACATACATTAGATGTCAAAAGGGCGATATTGTACTACATGGAAAGAAAAAAAAAACTTTCAGAAAGACAAAAACACTTTGTAGCGTTTTCTCCTACTCATAAGGGCAATCTTATCTCTAAAGCAGGCATTGCCAGGTGGATTGTAAAATGTATACAAATATGCTACTTAAAAGCAAAAAGAACATTAACTGTTCCTCCTAGAGCTCACTCTACACGTAAACTAGGAGCATCTATGGCATTCTTAGGAAACATTCCTCTAAATGACATATGCAAAGCAGCTACCTGGGTTACACCGCATACCTTCACAAAACACTACTGTGTAGATGTGCAGGCAACACAACAGGCTAGAGTGGGACAAGCTGTACTAAAAACTTCATTTCAGACTGTTGCAACAGACACTGGTGACCACCGCTAGGGAGATAACTGCTGTATAGTCTATTCATAAATGTACCATCTGCAGCCCATATGCCTCGAACGGAATATGCTACTTACCAGTATGCATCTGTTCTTGGCATAGAGGGCTGCAGAGTGGTAGATGCCCTCCCAGCCTCCCCGGAAACCTGTCTGTTCCAACACAATCTTATTTAGATACACTTACATGGGCATTTCTATCTGTATTCTATCATACTACTCCATCTAACCCTACTATGGCAAAACAATCTAAGGATGGAGCCGATGCCCATGCGCACTAGCACCCAAAGGAGGAGTCACCCGTCTCGTGGCGACAAAAGACTTCTCCAAGAGAAAACAAGTGCAATCATCCGAGCCCAACACCAGATGGCGATCTATTCATAAATGTACCACTCTGCAGCCCTCTATGCCAAGAACAGATGCATACTGGTAAGTAGCATATTCCGTTCTTGACATGTAGAGCTGTATATACACATGCGCCCACTTGCCTCCCTGGGTACCTATACCTGTTGCAGCTCTTATATACATACGCATGGAAATCTCTATTTTACCTTTACGAACTCCATTCTCACCCTCTGCGGGGAAAAAAAATCTAACAATGGAGTCGATGCCCATACGCACTAACACCGAATGGAGGAGTCGCCTTGCCTTGTGACTGGAAAAGCATTCTTCAAAGAAAAACAACTTGCAAACATCTGGACCCAACACTAGATGGCAGGAGAATGCAAAGCATGTCAATCTACATCTCTACATGCCTGGAACAGATGCTTACTGGGTAAGGAACATTTTCCATATACCATCCCCCTCTGACCCACCCTATATCCAGGCCCAACTTCCACTTGCCATACTAACGCCAAGGGTACTGGTGATGCCCCTTCGCCAGACAAGTAAAGTAGGAAGATTTACACGGCAGGTTAGAGAGTCGCCACACAATTGGTGAATCACTAACTCGGTCGGTTTACTCCCCAGTTTCATCATTGGGATGAGATCGAGAAACTCCTGCAGCATCTCTCTTCCTGAACAATATAAACATTGTGGCCAGAGGTTGGTATTGGAGGGAAAGATATTTTTCGAGCACCACCATCAGGTGTGCCCTTGATGCTGCTGATACAGCAGCCAGGCATTAATTCCAGTCTTCTTATAAGGTGTCATGCTTAGGTGCGCGATAGCATCTGATCAACTGGCCCTTTGACAGAGGGCATCTCTTCAGCCCACAGGTTGATTAGGAAAAGAGAACAAGGGACACTGATTCTGCCTTGGCTTTGGGGGCTCTTCAGACTCCTTCTGCCTGTGGTTCCTTTTGTAGTCCCAATTCCGAGGGCATACCAAAGCTACCTTCGCCAAAGCATCTACCTCGCACCACCAGAAGCCAGCACATGGCTACACTGGGGGAGAGATGCAGCAGGGGTCGAGGAAGTGCGGCCAAGGGAGTTGTCCCCGCTAAACAGTGACTTGCGCTCCCATTCCCCTAATCACACTACACATGTCCGGCGAAGACTGCAGGTGTTCCTCCCTCACTGAGAGAGAACCACCTCCGACCAGTTGGTCTTTTCCACCATCAGGTAGAGTTGCTGCTGCTTAGAACTCAATACAATGCCACCAAAAATCCCTCCCCGCCACCGTGCCCTCTGCCCAGAACACAAGTGGCACTTTCAGTAGGAGGTACAGGCATGTCTGTTCAAAGCCATGATAGAACCCATGCTGCAACCTCAAAAATAGAAACTGGGTGTACTGCCTATACTTTTTTATCCCCAAGAAGGATGGGACACTGGCCTATACTCAATCTCAGACCCTTCAATAAGTACATCCTTTTGGAGCACATCCAGTTTGATCATCCTCCAGCTACAGCTAGGTGACTTCATGACTGCTCTTGACCTGAAAGATGCCTATTTTCACATCCCAATTCGCCCTGTTCACCGCCGTTACCTGCAGTTCGTGGTAAGTGGACAGCAGTTTTAGTTCAAATTGCTCTACTTCGGGGTTACCTTATCCCCCAGGTTGTTCAAAAAATGCCTTACAGTGCAAGCTGCTCTCCTCTCCATATGTTCACTTACTTGGTCCCTTACTTGGACCACTGGCTGATCAAGAGTGAACAGACAATAGTGCCCTGCCCCCACTCAGGCCACTGTAGACATTTTCACAACTTAAGGGTCACAATTAATACCGTCCAATCCCATCTTCAGCCACTCCAGGGTCCATTTCTCAACATGGTCGCCGATTAAGCTTCCCCAATCTAGCACCGGTTCAAGCTTTGACTGCCTTTTTCAACCCGATCGCCAGTTTACAGTCAGAACAGTGATGCGCCTATTAGCCTTTATGTTCTCTTGTCTTGGTATAGTTTCCCATGCAAGAGCACATGTGTCCTTTACAATAGTGCCTAGCAACACAATGGTCGCTGGTGCAGGGTCACTGGGAAGATCTAGTGAAGATTTGGACCAGCACCCATCGCTCACTGCATTGGTGGAACAGTAATAATCAATTGCAGGGCTGGTCCTTTCTCGACCCAGTCCCGCAAGTGACCAGCGTGACGTAAGCCCCTCTCCGAGATGATGGAGGCTCATCTGCATGATATGACTGTGCAAAGTGTGCGGGCAACCCACCATTTGGGTTTCACCATCAACTACCTGGAGCTACTTTCCATCAAACTAGCTCTCAAGGCTTTCTTCTGAAGGGACAACAGAAGGTAGTCTTCTTCAGAACCGACAATATGACCTCCATGTACTACCTCCAGAATCAAGGAGACACGCTAGCTAGGCAACTGTTAGTGCTATCACAGGGCATTTGGATTTGGGCAGTTTAGCTAAAGCTACATCTACTAGCGGAGAACATAATTGGAATGGACACATACTTTGCAGACCTGTTCAGCGGTGTACAACAGGACCTTGTGTGGGAACTCCACTAGCAAGTCCTACTCCTGTATTTTCATGGTTGAAGCTTTCCAGACCTAGACCTCTTCACAGCCAACGACCATGCCAAATGCCCAAACTTCGCCTTAAGGTTCCCACATACACAGGGCATGGCCAATGCACTATTGATTTACTCATCTGGGTGTATTTGCCTACACTTTCCTTCCTCTGCAACTTCTTCAGTACATGTTTTGGAAGCTTGAGCAGACGTCCCTTAACCTCATTCTGGGTGCTCCCACGATTTGCAAGAGGACCCTGGTTCGTGACCCTCCTCTACTTGTCTGTAATCTCCCCCGCCCCCCCCCCCCCCAGGAAACTGCCCAATCACCCATAGCTTCTCGTGCAGAACCAGGGCACTGTCAGGCACCACAAACCTAGGCAGCTCAATCTTGCAGTTTGGCTTCTGAGGTCTTTTGTGCTGGCAACCTAAATCTGCCTCCAGAATACATGTCCACCCTTAAAGAGGCCTGCAGACCCCCTACACAAGATTGAAATGATTTGCTCATCACTCCTTCCTATACACGTTGATCCAGTGGTCCAGGACACAGTCTGTTGCTTACTTAATCTTCAGACGTCAGGCCTTGCCTGTACTTCTGTCCGCCTTCACTTGACTGCCGTTGCAGCTTACCTACAAAATTGAGAACACACTTTTTTCAGCATTCCAGTCATCAATGCCTTAATTGAAGGACGTAAACTAGTAATCCCAGCCCATCTGGACCTCACTGTGGTCCTAATTCCACTTGCAAGCCCTCCTTTCAAACCTCTTCACTCATTAATTCTACAGTTTCTCTTGGGAAGTTACCTTCCTAGTTGCCATACTGTCTCTCAGGCAAGTGAGCCCGCTTGAAGTACTTACCCTAGAGAAACTTTTCTTCCAAGTACACAGCAACAGTCATCCTCAGGACTATCCCAAGGTTTCTGCCCATTCCACCTTAATTGGATAATTAAGCTCCAGCTGTTTTTCCCAAACCAAGATTGACAGAGTCCTCCACAAGCTAGATGTCAAATGGGACCTCATGTAGTACGTTGATAAGAGCAAAGCCCTTTCGCAAGATACAATCACTCACAATGGTCACATTTTCTCCAAAGCAGGCATAGCCAGGTGGCTGAACAAGTGTGTTCGAACCTGCTACGCCAAACCTAAAAGACAACTGCCTGTCCAACTAAGACCCCACTCTACCCGCAAAAAAGGGGCTTCCATGGCTTTCCTTGGTAACATTCCTATAGCTAATTAATGTAAAGAAGCTATTCGGCCCACTCCACACATATATATATATACCAAACACCACTGTGTGGATGTCCTAGCAAGCACAAATTGGCCAGGCTTTACTAGGTACCATTTTTCAGTCCGCAGCGCATCCTGTGGCTAACCACCGCTTACGGAATAATTGCTTTACAGTCTCTGCACAGCATGTGTATCTACAGCTCCTCATGCCGCAAACCGCAAGCTTGGTGGTCCAGGCTTCTACATCCCAGGGTGCGTTCCCTTCTGCTCCTCTGGATAAGGATTCCAAGAGGCTGGATTCACTGGTAAGATGTTTTCTTCCTCCAGCCTGGCATTGCAGTCTGAATACTGCATGCTTATTGGACCGTCTCTCCCACTCCCTTTGGGAGACTGTTGCGCAAGTGCTGCCACAAGTCCCAGAGGAGGCCAGGGCTGTGCTCTCTCAGGCACTTAAGGAAAAGATTTGCCATAAGGTCCACGTGGCCTTGATAGAACAGATTTGCTGGTCAAATCTATTTCCACGACTAATCTTGAAGTGCCACGCCTGGCTTCTCGGGCGATGTCCAGGCAAATTTGATGAAATTGCCTTTTGATTGAACCAGTCTTTTTGTGGAGAAGGCAGTCTCGGTCCTATTGAGATTCAAGGACTCTTGAGCTACGGCCAGATTCTTGGGCCTCTCATCTACACCTCGTGGCCAGGCTAGCTTTCACCCCTTTCGTGGCAACAGAGGGTGTTTCCAGCCACGTTGGCCCTATCCCAGCCACGTTGGCCCTATCCCAGCCATTGTCCTGCGTGACTTTCCAAGTCCTGCATGGACGTGGTTCTTTCTGACCAACGAATGGAAGCCAGAAGTAGTTTGCCACCCTGCTCTCGGCAGCCGCAACATCCAAGCACTCCTAGTCTGAATCTGCAAGACCACACTACTCCAGTTGGTGGGAGAACCCATCTTTACCGCCGGAGGTCCATAACACTGGACAAGTGTCTTGCAGGCTATTCCCTGCCTCTCCTTTCTTTTCCT
The DNA here is from genome assembly GCF_964263255.1 of Lissotriton vulgaris. Lineage (NCBI taxonomy): Eukaryota > Metazoa > Chordata > Amphibia > Caudata > Salamandridae > Lissotriton > Lissotriton vulgaris. The sequence goes on from NC_141695.1 coordinate 289,504,345, forward strand.
CCTCCCATTATGCCACATCAAGAACGACTGATGGAGGATCATTTAAAATTGCTCCAGGAGGATGTTACAGCTCTCTTGGCCAAGGAAGCAATGGAGAGGTTTAAGGATTCAGAAGTAGTCTGCTGGCTGTTATTCCTACTACTTTTTGATTTAGAAGAAATAAGGGTTGCTGCCCATTTTAGATCTTCGAATCGTCAATCTATTCCTCAAGGACAAGTTCAAGATGCTCACTCTAGCTCAGGGCTTGCCTGCCCTAGATGGACCAGACTGGATGGTAGCCTTGTACCTGCAGAATGCGTATTTTCACATTCCCAATTGCCGGGCACATTTTCACCAGCGGTTCAAGGTAGGCTGTTTGGACTTTCAGTTTACTGCACTCCTTTTTCGGCCTTACCAGTGCCCCTCTGGTGTTAGTCAAGGTGATCGCAGCTTATCTCCACAGTTTAGGGTTGTCAGTCTTTCCCTACCTAGACTGGTTGTTGAAGGCGTCCTCTCCTCAGGCTGTAGTCTCCCCCCTTCACGCTATGGCGGACCTCCTGCATTTGCTAGGGTTCTCTAAAATCGTGCCAAAGCCACACCTGACACACCTGACTCCATCTCAGATGCACCCCGTTATTGGAGCTGTTAACACTGCAGTTTTGGACCTATCCTCCCGAGCAGCGAGTTCAGGATATTCAGGGTATGATTCTGATGTTTCAGCCTCTATCCTGGATTTCGGTGAGACTGACTGAGAACGTTCAGCCTCATGGCCTCCTGCATCCTGTTGGTAAAGCATGCCAGGTGGCGTTTGCTGGCTCTGCAGTGGGACCTGAAGTTCCAGTGTGCACAGCATCACGGAAATCTCACAGACGTGGTTGAGATCTCAGAAGGAATTGCGAGAGATATGCAGTGGTGGTTGACGAGCGGCGATTGGGTCAACATTAGACCCACCTCCCTTTTCCAACCAGAGCTCACAGTTGTGACAGATTCGTCACTGCTGGGATGGCGGCGGACATCCGGGAGAGGTGGAGATCAAGAGACACTGATCAGAGACACTGATCTCCAGCGAAGTCTGGGCTCCACATAACTTTGCTGGAGCTTTGAGCGATTCGGTTGGCATTGAAGGCAATACTGCAGGCTGAAGTTTATAAGGCGGCTATCGCTCGACAATTCCTTTTGTCGTTAGTGGAGCTCAGGCATACTGTGAGCGTTTCCACCCAACCACTCCTGTCCAGGGTTCTGAAGAAAATCAGGAGCCCAAGTTGTTCTTTTGGCTCTGGGCAGGGCGATGAGTGGTATCCAGAGCATCTGAAAATGAGTATCAATCCTCCCATCAGGCTGCCCCTTCGGGAGGATATTCTGTCACAGCAGCAGGAGTTGGCCTCCACCCAAACCGGTGAACTCTGCTCCTCCATGTGTGGAGATTGAGCTGCAGCAGTTAATGGCTGCTTGTTATTTTGGCGGCCAGGCAGCCCTCCACTAATACGGTATGCGCCTGCCTTCTTTTGGCAGAAATTTGTGTGGTCAGGCCTCAAAAAATCCTAAAACTTCTCGACCTAATTATAATTTTCTTGGCTCATAAACTGGTTTCAAATTCTGATCCTGGGCAAGTATTTTAATTCAATGAGACGCCATTTTCTTTATCACATACGAGAGCACCTTCAAATGCGTGAGGCAGCATGTCTGCTGTACAGAAAACCCTTTTGTTTGATTAATAGACTAATCTTTTGCTCCATATATAATACAAATCTAGCCAGAATATAGGATACATATGATGGCTGACTTGCCTCAGTTCATTAACCGCATTGTCATCAGTGCGGGGGAGGAATATTTCCCAAATCATGTTTAAAAACAGTTTGTTTTAATGCATGCGTAACTTAAGCATAAAGTAGAAGCACACTCATTTGCAATCACGAGATTTTACATTGAAATAGCCACAGAATTTCTCATTGACTTCGTTTCAAAACTATATACTGGACAATATCTGGAAATAGAATTTCTACGAATATTTGTCTTTTGCACATCACCAAGTAAAGTGTTCCGATTTGTTTTGCTCCTATATAAATCTTTGTTTGCATCCCACTTCTGAATTACAAAGAAACGTTCTTTCATAATTCCTGATACATTTTTCAATACTTTTAATTTATAAGCTGTTTAAATGTTGTGTTAGAAAAAAAAACTGACATTTTATAGCCTTTTGTTTGACAATTATTGTCAGATAACTCACTTGACAAAAAGCACTAACTATAATAATGAGAGCGAGAAAATTAAACACCATTTTCCTGGAACAGATAAACAAAAATTAGATAAAAGACAAACTGGCATTTAGCCTCTGTACTTGAACTGACTGCAAATGTGTCAAGACAAAAACAAGACTTAAAGGCATTTTTATTGCTCATCCACTCTTTGAATGAACAGAACACCTGTTCCTTTCAGTTTAAGTTAACTCGACAGCACGGACGATTAAATGTTGAAAATAGCTCTACCTGATAAAATCTCTCAATTGGGAGTGGATTTTTCAAGGTCTGATTATAGTGTACAGAAAGGTCTATTGACCCTCTTTCTGCTTCTCTTTCCACTGTTCTATTCATTCTAACCGTTGCCTAGCAGAGCTCTGCTTTGGGTACTCAATGGTTATCTTTCTGCTCTATCCACTTTTTGCAGCTGCCAGACTAACCAGCTTTTTAGGTCTCTAATTGTACATAGCTTCCTAAAAGGGCTGGCTTACTTGTTTCCACCTACGCCCTTTGTTATGCTGCAGTGGGATCTTGATTTGGTCCTCACTTGCCTTGTGTGCTTCCTTCGAGCCTTTACACAATTGTCCCCTCCGGCTGCTTACCATTAAGACAGTCTTTCTGGTGGCCATAACATCTGTCTGGAGGGTGAGTGAGTTGCAGGCACCATCTTGCACGCGTGCCTAAATAATGTCTTTCCCAGGCAAAGTGGTACTTCGGAGCCCTTGCTTCGTTTTTGCTAAGAGTAGTGACTCCATTGCATCTGGGTCAATCCATCATGCTGCCCACTTTCTTTGCTCCCTCGCATCCTTCAAGAAAAGGAGTATCTCCACCGTCTGGACCCAAAAAGAGAGTTGTCCTTCTACCTTGACTGCACTAAAGCGTTCCGGATGGACAACCAACTTTTTTGTGTGGTACGTGGGAGCCTGGAAGAGGCAGGCAGTGCTGAAAAGGGCCATATCTCACAGGGTTGTTCTCTGCTTTAGAAGAAGCCCCCTGAGGTACTAAGGTCACATTTCACTAGGGGAGAGGCTGCGTTTACAGCCTTGGCTCTGGGTGTCCCAGGACTGGACATCTGTCTGGCAGCAATGTGGGCTTCTTTGCACACGTTTGCCAAGCACTACTGCCTGGCCAGTCCGGTCCACAGTGATGGGCATTTTTTCTATTCGGTCCTGCAGGACTTCCTAGTGTTGGGTATTGGTCCACACCCACCGCTGGGATTGTATAGCTTGAGTATCTAATTCAAAGGTACGAAATCTGCAGTTAGAAGTCTATCTGATGAACAAGTTACTTACCTTTGGTAACATATTATTTGGTAGAGACTCTAGCTGCAGATTCCTGCATCCCGCTTGGTGGGCTGATTTTGCTAGGACTAGGGTTGCTACTCTTTTGGAGGCCCCTAGTTTTGCACACAACTCCGTCAGTTACCTCGTGACTCTACGCTTCTGCCTTGGAAAAAACAAAAAGTGCTCATGTTCACTCGCCTGGGTGGTGCCTCTATCGTGGTGAATTCCACGTCATAACCAATGCCGTTCCACAAAGCTATATGGAGCCACCCGTCGGCGCTTGCAATGGTTATTGTTCGAGCAAACGTTTCTAGATCTAGCCTGACACTTGAGAAATTGAAACGTAAGGAGTCCGTAGCTCGATGGTCTCTACCAGATAATGCGCTTCTGAAGAGAAGTAACTTGTTCTTCAACAGAGTAACCAGCTAGATGCTGGACCATATATATATGTATGTATGTATGTATGCATGCACACTGCTGGCACCATGAAGGTGACTGATGCTTCCACAGTTATGTAGCGGTCCTAATGGTTTTGGTCAAAAACATTTGATTCTGAGCATCCCCAGAAGTCGTGATTTTACAGCACATTGAAACATCACCGGATGCCAAATACCCTAGCCTAGAATATATACAAAAAAAACTTTGTTGAAGAATCTATCCCAGCACACTCATGTTACTTTGTTGTGTAGTAAAATCTATACAGGGAAAGAACCTGCCTATTGATATACACTATATTAGCATTGAATCTAAAGTAACTTTGTTTTGGTTCTCAGTGGTCATAGAAGTTTCCTGCTCAGAGTAGTCTGAAGATATATGCATGCCATGCCTATTGTATAGTTAGAACCTTTATAAAATGAGATATCCTTGTTTTCAATAAGACTTTATTTCGGTTTTTGCACAAACCATAAAAGTATATGTACATTGATAAACAATTTAAAAACACATTAATTATAAACACATATCAGATAAAGTGCCAGAAGTGCAAAAGTACGGTATCATCCTCACATGGGGAAAAAAAGAGCTGATACATTCGTCACAAAAGGAGAGTAAAAACCATTACTTGTCCATACAATTTCTCAGCCTAACAGTCAATTTTAAAAATTCAGTAATATGGAGAATACTGTCATTGTGCAAAAGTTGTAAATACATTAAAGCCGGAGTTACCAGATAGCGCTTGCGTGGGTATTCATAAAATCTACATAAAAATATATCCTTGTTTAAAAACCTTCACTCTGAAAATGAGCAGCTACATCACATGTATTGTAGAGCAAAGAACATTGTCATCATCTGGTGTTTGAAAATTTCCTGTCTATTTCTGTGAGCAGAGCTTATAGGGTTGTAACGGTAGCTGTTTTGACAGTTGAGCATACATGACCTACACAAATACTATGAGATGAGAGTATTTTGGGAATGTTATCGTGTATGCCTTATTTAGTGTTACATTAAAATGTGTAGGATCCAGTGTAGGTATGAACATCATGTTTATTTGCAGAATCGGGACGTATTAAGGAGTGTCTACCAATATAGGTCCATTTACACATCCATGGACACATGGAGTCTAGCTGTAGATGACATTGGGGGTATCACAATCTTGAAGGGTCAAGAAAATATTTGAACAAACCCAAGCATAATAGTTCTCTAATACTTTCAGAATCTACTTGTATCTGTTGTTGGAAACAACTGATTGTTTCGCCAATGGGCATTATGTGAGAAAATAATTTAAAGCATAAAGCTATCTGTAGACCCTCATTGCGGTCTTTCCTGAAGACTTCTTGGTAGCGGAAGGATGCTGATACCAGCCAATTGTTGATCAAAAACTTATTTGAGGATTCCTGTCCTCCAAGAAGATCATGATGAGAGCGACTTCCAAGATTTCCACTGTGTCTGGAGTTTGTATTAGAATGTGCATAAGAGTCTGAGAACAAGATAGCCCCTTGCATACTTGAAACTTATTTGCTGAGGGCAGAGACCACCAATAAGATGTAACGGAGGTTAAAGTTTGCTCTTAATTATAGCAAATTCCATAAAGGAATTTAGGATTTATGTATCTATTTGCCTAATGGTGTAGATTCCTGGCAGGACTGTTTTGGACTTTACAAGTGTGATGAGTTCTAACAAATTTTGAATTTGATGATGCATGTTAAGATTGAATGATAAGATTAAGGAGAAAATGCATGTGCAGTATTTTACCAACAAAATTGTCATTCAAATGAGGATCTGATGATTTGTTAGACTTAAGCTAAATGATAGACTTTTTTGTTGATAATTTGTTGTTGGTTTGTTTTAGCTTTAGCAAGTTGTGACATGACAGGCTTTTTTATACAAATCCTATGTTTTCCTTTTAAACAGCAGAACTAATTTCTCTAATATATCATAAGTAATTAATCTTTGAGCACCACATTTGACAAATAACTAGTTCAAAGTTAATGGTCTACCACCACTTTGTGTTCAATACCTCTCCCATTAACTACTGTTTATTTGTCCTTTTTTATTTACTGTTAAACTCTTAGCAGCTTTGTAACTTTTTCCTTTTTTTTATTTGCATCATAGGAGGATCAAGTGGTTCTTCCAATGACAACCGCAATTATCGGTACAGTAACAGATACTACAACAGTGCAGTTGCTCACACGGATTATGAGATGCAGAGCCCGCAGGTATTTACTCAACTTTTGTGATGTTAATCATTAGCTAGCCTAGATTTTCCAGGCAGCCATGCTGGAGAAGATGTGGGCCACAAAGCCTATTTGGACATTAGTCTTGGCATGACATGGAGTTTTAAACTGCGTGGATACTGGTTTTATGAAGTATCATAAGGTTTCTTTTATTATTTTTTTCTCTCTGTTTATGCCATTGGTACAAACTCTTTAGCTCTAGTGTTTCTTAAGATGTATACATTCTAAAACCTTGGGAGTGTTTCCTTACCCAGGCAAGCTAATTCATTCCATAAAATTGGAACTGTATATTTTTTTACTTGTTTTGACTGCCTTTTTAATTTTATAGTTTGAATTTACAGCCATTACCATGTTCCCCTTGCCAGATGTTCTGTCCCGGGATGGTTCTGGCCCCACATCTCCCCCACACGAAGAACTGCCTACCTTGCTAAGAATAGGCAGGTTCAATGTAAAAGTTTGAATTGTTACTGTTTAGACATTATTGAAAACTACGTTAAGAATGCTAATAGTGTTTATTGTTTCACTAAACAAGTGGTATTATGATGATCGTTTTTAGCGTTATAAAAATGGTCTTCTGTAGGGACCTTCAGGGTAACTTTACTGTTTTTTGCGTCCATTTTTTTTGCAAACCATAATTAATTTAATCTGTTTATATGATACATATGGGGTCGATTTCAATTAAGCTTTCAAAAACCTTATATCTAGTTTCAGAACCATTACCAACAAACCAACTTCAGATTCTATGCTTTCTGCATTGGCCTATGTCCTAGCAACATGGTGTCTTGCACTGCAGTGGTACGGTACTCTTGTGTAGCCTAACCACCTGTTTTAAGTCTGCTCTCCTTAAAGCAACAACACCTTCTGTGATGACCAGAATCCTGTTGATTCCATTTTTTTTACTTCTTAGCCTTTTATCGCTCAATCTTTCTCCTTTTTACACACCGATGCCACCCTGATAGGAAACCTATGTAATTGCTTTTGTCCATAGAAGCAGTGGTTTACCATGCAACCACCCAATTTTCCAGCTAAACAAATCCCACTGAGATTTAGTTAAGGGAAGCAAATAGTCTCCTTTATTATTGTATAGTTCTTTGACGAGAAGTTTTTTGGGAAAAATAAAAAATCTTAGCTGCTCTGAAAATGTCATTTACATTTTCATCCGTGACAAAATTAAATGGAAATGTCATTGGCATACAGCTTAGCGAAGAGAAAAATGGTGCCCTATCATTTTAAGGCTGCCATTAGACCACCATAATTTCACCATGTTGACAGTCCCGCAGACAGCACTCAGATCTTATTTTTTTTCTTTTTTGAATCTACAAGGAGGATACCAGATCATCTATTTTTAACAGCAAACACGGTAAAGTGTTTAAAATTCTTTTCTCTCCTCCTTGCCTGTCAGTGGAAAGTGCATTTTTCTGTCAGGCATATACTCAGCAGGGGCTTATTTGGAAAATCCGTACAAGATTACCGGCTATTGTCATGTGTTCATAAATTGGTAGATGGGAGAGGCCCAGGGGTTTTCAACACCAATACTCTTACCATTTCAGTTTCAACTTTTTCCTCTGAGCCGCTCTACAGAGCCTTGTTTATCACAAATGCTTGTGAGTCTAGGTGAGCAACAGGTAATGACGTTTTTCTATGACTACCATAATAGTTGTTAAGGTCTAAAGTATCAGTCTGAAGCTATTTCATTTTGTTGCTGATGAATTGCAAATTGTTTTTCAGGGCCATTCTCAACAGCAGATACGACTGTGGGCTGGGGGAGATGTTCCAGTCAACAACAGTGATTCCTATCCACAGATCTTGCCTCACAAACCAACACCCAGCCTGCCTCAGCATTTCCATGGAAGTGAACAGCATCATCCACACCAATTGTATCACCACGGAAACCGCCCACATTATCACCGGCAACTAGTTCCTTCTTCTTCCCCACAAATCCCAGAGTCCATGGAACTAACCTTGGGACACAGACACCCCCCGTCTTCCTTGCACCCACATCACCCTACTTTGGACTGTACTTCCTTTGGCTCTGCAAATTTACACCTGGGGGTTTCTGCTTTTCGGACTAGGACAGTGAGTGGACATACTGCTGAGACTGGTGTGCCTCTGAACTACCCATACTCTTCTAGCACATCAAGCATGGTTGTTCCACCTCATATCCGAAACAGGACGGAATCGGAAGACAGTGCAATGCTAGGTGTTTGTGTCCCTCAGAGTACAGCAGCAAGCTCTTGATGATTCTTTAATGTAAAAATAAAGCCATAACAATATTAGAAATACTGCTTTTGGGGGGGTGGGATGGGTGGGATACTGGTGACGGACGGGGGTTGTAAAAAAGGGAGAGCTGGCTTTTATCACAACCATCAAATAATGTCAAAGTCTAGCTGTTAATGTAAATTGTTCTTTATTTATTAAAAATCACTACATGAGGAGTGTGAGGTGTGTTGAGAATACGAAGCAGCATTCACAAACTTATTTGGGACTGTCTTTTTAAACAAACAAAAAATGAGGAAAAAAAAGCTTTTATGACACTGGTCAAGGTAACCCTGTGCAAGGACTCACTCCAGACATTTCCTATGCTTCCGTTTCTGTCATCTGTTCCTGGTCTGGAGATGCAGGAGAAGCCGACATACTCTCTACATCAGCGGACAATTGTTTACAGGCCAAACATCGCTCCCCAAAAGCATTGTCTGTGCCAGTGTCCCTTTGCTGCCATACTTTGCATTAATTCGTACTTCTGCGTTCTTTCCTGTTTCATAAACCAACCTGGCTAGGGTACAGTTCATACACTTCACTGGAATAACCTTGGCTGCTAACTCCACTCTCGGAACTGGAATTGCTGCTAAAACTCTGCATCCTGCTTTACAAATAAAGTTATTTTTTCTTTTATTTATAACGTCCTGTTCAAAATTCAGTTATAGCTTTTCAAGGGAAGAATTTTAAGAGGCAATTTATTTTTCTTGAGAGTAGCTCTGCAGAAATTCAGTAACTTGCTTCATAAGGGTATATTCTGACAACCTAATAGTAAAGTAATTTAGGAGAGGTTAGGACACTTGCTGTCTGAATCTGCTTATTAATCCGCTGATACGGATCATATTCTTCTCCAAAAGTACTATTTTCACTATTGGGGTCAGAATTCAACACCTAATTTTATTTTAATCAGTTATATTTGTGCACTGATTCTGACACTACAGTAACAGTTAAGAATCTGTATGTTAGTGTGTATGTGTGTGTGTGTATATATATTCACATACATATATATACACAGACGTACATAAATGTACACACACACACACACTGCATATATGTTCCCTGCGGCAAGTTCAGCGTGGTCTCAGGTGGCAATCCTTGTTTGGGTGGCGGAATAAATTCCAAACCCTTGCTTCAGTATTAATGCCACAGTCATTGCAATGCTGGGTGCTGTACATGTGTAGTTTTTTAAGGCTTTCAAAATGTAAAGTTGAATGACGCTGTCAATTTTCATATTTCTGTAGATAGTGATGTACTGGGATTTTTTATTTATTGTACCAAAGATGGTATTAAGGCATCACTTAGAAAAATCTGAAGACTTGTAAAATGAATGTCTTTTAAATGTTCCTTTTCTGTTCAGACACAGAATTTTGCTTAAATTCTAAAATAATGTACAGTTGCTGGTGGACTTGAGGGCTTGTTTTCAGTCAAGTGCACTGCAATTGTATGGTTTTGGAGCCTTCAAATCAGTGGTGAGAGACTGCTTCATAAAGTTGCAAGGTTGGTCTGGATGCTAGAAGATTGGGAAAGTTGACATTCTGTCTTGAAACAGAAATAACAAACACCTGTGTTACTTGTATTGGAAAGCTCCCGAGTGATCCTTAGTAATTGGTCTGGTAAATGCAAGAGACAATGTAAACTGTCTTATTGTGACCCATTTTATTGATGAGAGTAAATTATGCAAGTGACTCGGATAGAATTGACAAATCAAAAAGAACTTAAAGCTTTGAAATCTGTTTATGCCAACACAAACGTCAGAGCATAGAATTTCAGTGTATCCATTGTCCTGATTGTTTTCCAATGTTTACTAGGACATTTTCATTCTGCTTTTTATATGCAAGAGTTTATTAATGTTTAATTATGTAACTTTACTCAAGTAAAGGAAATTTTCTGATAGATACAATTTTTTTTTCCAAATGTTTTGTTGTGTGTAGCATATATGCAATCTTTTCCAATAGGGATGCTTAAGATTGTGCTTATAGCTTAGGTCTGATAACTCATTTTAAAGCTGAGGCAGGAACTGTATGCTGCAGTTAATCCTATAAAGTAGATCAGTCTATGCAATCAGTCTACACAAGTGCTAAAACACTCATGCTAGGAAGAGATCATCACAATACTATTAAGTGAGGCAGTATCAGGGCATTGAGGATCGTTCTTGTTTAGATGCCCTCAACTTAAGCAAAACCTTCAGCAGAGCTTTCTTTGAGGTTACTTTTGCAATGTATGACCCTTGTCCATGTCTTTTTTGCATTCTCTATTAAGATATTGGACTGTTTGCATTCCTCCGTTCTCGAGCACCATTGGTTGTTCAGACATTCTTTCAGCGGTCTCATGCACCCACATAAGAGGAAGAATGCTAAAGCAAGCTGCATTTGATTCTCCAGGGATGACATTTGTCTTCCTTTTGATTAATAAGTATCCGTCTTTAAGGATTTGTTGGATGGAAGTTGGCCTCTCCTCCAAAGGTAACACTTTGTATCTGTTGAGTCCAGTACAGACGCTTCATCATCTTTACTGGAATGTATATTCTGCTTAGGTTTATCTTCCAATTTCTTCAGTTTTTACCCTGTATGAACTGGCTTTGAGGTGCCTTCATCATCTGTATGTGTGAACTTAAATATTAATTGGTGCAATCACTGTCATGCATTTGGAGAAGTCATGTGATGCTGGCTGCATGTAATTTTTGATGATAAAAATTTGGAAGCGAGTGCCCTGCAGGTCTATAAGGCACATGCAGTTTTTGTTAAGTTTTCATTTAAAGAACTAACATCCTGACGTATATTCCTTTCACCTGTTTGCTGTTTTCACATCCAGAATGGGTCTGGCTTTTTGTGCTTATTTTTAACCGGACATGACACAAGTATATTACTCTTGACTTTTGTGATTTTGGGCATTCTTGTCTATTTTCCACCTGCAGCATATTAATATTTTCAGATGTATCCATGTACAATGTTTGCGGGAGTACTAATCATTATTTACATTACTGAGTGCCAGTAGTCTTGCAATATCTTGCTATTAAGGGCACTTGCGGCTGATAGGATTCGAGTCAATGTGTACTATTCATGGCTTCATCGCAGATTTTTTTTCAGTTGCACAATGAGATGCAGGGCGGAGTCTTTCTCATTTTTGCTATTTCTACAGACATGTACTTATGCTCTTGCTCTTGTGTGAGCTGTTGTGTGAGGTTTTAACCTTCTGGCTGGCCAAGCTCAGAAAAGGCCCTCTGAAATGGGGACTGACAAATGTATTTATAATTGTCCTAGTAGTTTGAGATTTCCGGTTTTATTCTTCATTCTATACAGTTGATTGTTAGCATAGAATTAAAGTGAGTGGCTGTTAAAGAAAGATGTGATACCTAATGTTCTAAGTGGCAGCCTTGAAGACTGTTCCCTGACTATATATATTAGCTGATTCCATTGCCATGCTTTAGAAGCAATGTCCTGCATCCAATCTCCAGAGAAACTTTCTTCAGTTGTCTGTGTAAATATTTGATATGTATTTATGATTGTTACTTCTAACTGCAGATTTTTCACCTTTGTTGGTCTTCCAACTTTCTAGGTTCTCATAAGACAGTGAGGTGAAGCTGTAAATCACTGAGCATAAGAAAAAGTGGCAGCTATCACTTGTATCCTGTTTCCAAGTTGCAGCCTGGATCAGAGGCTGTTCTTGTGACCACTATATCCCAGTCAGAGTCTTTAGAAAAGTTAAAGACCAGTCCAAGCACAAGCAAAAACATGCTTAAACGTATTACTAAAGTATTGGAGCTTTCATAGATTCTCATACCTGAATCAAGTATTGGAGCTTTCATAGATTCTCATACCTGAATTATTTCCCCGTCGTCGAGACAGGAGTCTGCGGTATATAAAAAAGCAATGGTTAGCAGTATAGCGAACTGAAAAAAGGCCTAGGCCCATTTCCCTTTTGCAAACCTTTGTTATGTAAAAAAGGACCAAACTTTTCCCTTAGCCAATCAGAGCCACTCCCGAACCCTCCTGAGAGAACCTTTTGCCCCTCAGATTTTCTACCGGCACGTTGTGCTAGGGAGTCTCCTTTGAGATCTCCTCAAACTCTGAATTTCCAACTTTGTAGAAGCTTAATTTTCATTCCATTTCTTGTGGATTTTGAGAATTTGGTAATTTATTTCTCATCTACATCCTTGAGAATGTCTGGAAAAGAGAAAAAGGGTCTTTTTTATAGCCTGTCACCTGCTCTAAAAAGACTCTACACTGATGATCCACATGAAGACTTCATTTACGGTCTTTATCCGGACCACCAAGCAAAGGATTGCAAGGTATGTCACACTTTCTCTAGCAAGACCCTTAGAAATCATGAGGGGGATGCCTTTTAATTTGGCTTCAGAAGATCAAGGCCAGAAAGGAGGTGGTTTCTAGTGATAGTGACCAGGAATCCTCCTCTTTGTCCAGGAAATCTAAAAAAATGTCAGTCACCTCGGGCTCATTCCTCAGGGGACAGTCCTGAAAAGGCCCTAAAAAAAAAAGACCACTCGAGGGTAGTCAGGCCGTAGTCCTTCCAAATCTCCTCCGCCAAAACCAAAGGAGAGCAAAGGACACACTTTGAGAGAAAAAGAATCCAAAAGAGCCTCTTCTGAGCCTTCAAATCAATCAATCAGTCAGAGTACTTGTAAAGCGCGCTACTCACCCGTGAGGGTCTCAAGGCGCTGAGGGGGTTGCCGCTACTGCTCGAAGAGCCAGGCCTTGAGGAGTCTTCTGAAGGCGAGTAGGTCTTGGGTCTGCCGTAGGTGGGTAGGGAGGGTGTTCCAGGTCATGGCGTCTAGGTAGGAGAAGGATCTGCTGCCGGAGGTCGTTCGTTGGATGTGGGGGACATCGACGAGGGCTAGGCTGGCGGAGCTGGCGGGTGGGGCTGTAGAAGCTGAGTCTGCTGTTCAGGTAGGCTGGTCCGGCGTTGGGGGAGTGCTTTGTGTGCGTGGGTGAGTAGCTTGAAGGTGATTCTCTTGTCGACGGGGAGCCAGTGTAGGTCTCTCAGGTAGAGGGTGATGTGGCTGCGGCGGGGGACGTTGACTATCAGTCGGGTGGAGGCGTTTTGGATGCATTGTAGTCGTCGTAGGTGTTTGGCTGGGATTCCTGCATAGAGTGAGTTGCCGTAATCCAGTCTGCTGCTGACAAGGGCTTGTGTCAATGTTCTTCTTGTTTCGGTCTGGATCCACTTGTAGATCGTGCGGAGGGTTTTGTTGCAGGAGGAGGAGACGGCGTTGACCTGCTTCGACATGGAGAGGGAAGAGTCAAGGATGAATCCTAGGTTGCGTGCATGGTCGTTGGGTGTCGGTGCTGTTACCAGTGTGGTCGGCCACCAGGAGTTGCCCCAGGCTTAGGGGGTGGGTCCGAGGATGAGGACCTCCGTCTTGTCAGAGTTTAGTTTCAGACAGCTGCTCCTCATCCAGTCGGCGACGGCCTTCATTCCCTCGTGGAGGTTTGTTTTGGCGGTGTGTAGGCCCTTTGTGAGGGAGAGGATGAGCTGGGTGTCGTTGGTGTAGGAGATGATGTTGAGGTCGTGATGGCGGTCCACTTGTGAAAGGGGGGGCCATGTAGACGTTGAACAGTGTCGGGCTGAGGGATGAGCCCTGGGGGATGCCACAGATTATGTCAGCGGCTTCGGATCAGAAGGGTGCTAGGCGGACGCTCTGGGTTCTGCTAGAGCTAAAGGACGTGGTCCAGTCAAGGGCCTTCTCTTGGATTTCAGCTTCTTGGAGGCGTGTCTTTGGAGTGTGATGGCAGGCCGCGTCGAAGGCGGCTGACAGGTCCAAGAGAATGAAGGCTGATGTTTCGCCGTTGTCTAGTTGGCCCCTGATGTTGTCTGTGGCGGCGATGAGGGCTATCTCGGTGCTGTGGTTTCGTCTGAATCCGGACTGGGACTGGTCCAAGATGTTGTCTTCGAGGTGGTGGGCCAATTGCATGTTGACTATTTTCTAGATGACCTTCGCCGGGAGAGGGGCCGGAAGTTCTTGGGGTCCGCCTTGGGCTTCTTGAGGAGGGCGTTGATTTCGGCGTGCTTCCAGCGTTCCTGGAATGTCGCTGTTTCGAAGGAGATGTTGAAGACCTTCCGTAGTTGGGGTGCGATGTCTGTGTCTGCTTTGTTGAATATGTGGTGTGGGCACGGGTCTGACAGAGATCCTGAGTGGATGGAGCTCATGACCTTGCGTGTATCGTTGACGTTGGACCAGGTGTTCAGGCGGTTGGCGCTGGTGGAGTTCGCAGGGGAGGTGAAATTTGGCATAGGCGGGGCGGTCGTGGTGTTGAAGCTGTCGTAGATGCCCGCGATCTTGCGGTGGAAGAAGATGGCCAGTGAGTCGCATAGTTCTTGTGAGGGCGGGATGGCGTTGGCGCTGAGGTTGGTGAGTTCTTTTACGATGCTGAAGAGCTCTTTGCTGTCGTGTGCGTAGTTATCGAAGCGGTCATTGAAGGAGGATCTCTTGGCTAGTCTGAGTTGGTGATGTCTGTGGGTGGCGTCCTTGTGGGCTGCTTGGTCGTCCGTTGTGGGTTCGTGAAGCCACATCTTCTCCTGTTTCCGGCATGCACGTTTGGAGGTCTGGAGCTCGTCAGTAAACCAGTTGGCTCTCTTGCTGGCGTGGCTGTTGGAGGGGTTCTTGAGTGGGGCGAGGGTGTTGTCGCAGTCGTCGATCCATTGTCTGAGGTTGCGGGCTGCGGCGTCTGGGTTGATGGGGTCGGTAGGTGGGTTCTTGGCGAGGGTGGTGATCAGCTGGTCTTCGGTGTTTTGCTCCAGCAGCAGCGAGGCAGCTGTTGGGTGCGGTGGTGCGTGGTTGGTTTCTTGAAGGTGAAATGGATGCAGCAGTGGTCGGTCCAGTTGAGTTCGATGGTGTGGTCTAAGGCAACGTTAGTGCTTGTGGAGAAGATGGGGTCTAGCGTGTGGCCGGCGGCGTGAGTGGGTGCGGTGACAAGTTGTCTGAGGCCGAGGTTGTCTGTCAGCATGGCGGAGATGGCGGCGTGGTTGTTCTCGAGGTGGAAGTTGAGGTCCCCGAGGAGGATGTAGTCCGTGGAGGCGAGTGCGTGGGTGCTGACAAGGTAGGCGATGGAATCGCTGAACTGAGCCCGGGGTCTGGAGGGTCTGTAGACGAGTGTTTGGGTCGGTGTGGATCCGGAAGTGCAGGTGTTCTGTGGTGTTGAGGGTGCTGTGGTGTTGAGGGGTGTCGTCTGCGTGGGTGGCGACCTTGAGGGTGGACTTGTGGACGATGGCTATTCCTCCTCCGATTCCGTTGGCGCCATCCCTGTGGGTGATCTTGTAGCCGTCTGGGATGGCTATGGCTCTGTCGTGCACCGAGGAGTCGTTCCACAAGGTCTCGGTTAGGAAGGCCACTTCTGAGGCAGAGGTGTCGAGCACATCCCAAAGCTCGACTGTGTGTTTCTTGCGGAGCGGGTAACGAGTATGCGGCGGAGGTGGTTGGGTCCAGTCCTTGGAGGTTTGGTGGCTCTGTCGCAGGTGAAGCTGCAGGTGCGGCAGGAGAAGGGTCTGTGGGTCCGTTTCGGGGCGGTCTGGAAGCAGGTGTGGTTTCGGCCGGCATTGAGTGCGTGGAGGGTGCTGGCGTCGTAGCTGAGTCTGGTGTTGTGGCGTTCGTGGGGTCCAGGGGTTCTGGCGCTGGTCGCGGTCCAGGCGTGGACGGGCGCAGACAGGCTTGCCTTAGACGCGCCCGCTGCGCAGCGTCCGGCATATATGGAGAGGTGGGAGGGAGGAGCAGCTGGGAGGCGGGAGCAAGAGTGGGCAGCGAGGCAGGTAAACAGTGGGGCAGAAATTAGAAGTGGGCGCAAAGAGGGGGAAAACTGGTTCAACGGAGGGGAAAAACGAGTGGCACAGAAGCAAAAGTGGGGCACACAGAGGGGGGAAAAACAGTGGCACCGAGGGCACAACGGGGCACAGAAATGGGGGTAGAGCACACTTACCAGAGGGTACTTGTCAGCAGGGGCACACAGGCGGAGCTGCGTGGAGGGGGAGCTACCGATCAGGAGGGTCACCGTGCAGCGTCCGGCATATATGGGGAGGTGGGAGAAAGGTGCAGCTGGGAGACGGAGCAGCGAGTGGGCAGGGGGGCGGGGAAACAGTGGGACAGAAAGCAGAATAGCGCACAAAGAGGGGGAAAACAGTGGCACAGAGGTCAAGAACGGGTCACAACAGAGGGGAAAAACGAGTGGCACAGAAGCAAAAACTGGGCACACAGAGGGGGAAAAATAGTGGCACAGAGGGCACAAACTGGGCACAGAAACGGGGGTAGAGCACACTTACCAGCGGGTACTCTGCAGCGGCAGCAGGGGCACACAGGCGGAGCTGCGTGGAGTGGGAGTGACCTACCAGGAGGGTCAGGGGTCGCTCCATCTTTTGGCTCCAGCATCATTCAAGAAGCCATCCTCTAGTATCCCTGAGGAGAAAGTGAAAAAATCGACATAGTCGACGAAGTTATCGTCTACGGCGACGACGGAGGTACAGAAGCTACCATGGATTTTATTGGAGTCGGTGTCGATGATAGTGTCGACGCCGGTAACATCGACGACATTGTTGACTACGGTGGTGATGACGGCAATGTCGACGACGGGATCGTAGTCGATGGTGATGGCAACAGGGTAGTCGACGGGAACGTCGACGACTATTACTATGTCGTCGGCGAGGAATGGTTCTACTGCACTGACGACAACAACCGCTTCGTTGACGGTAGTATCGACGACTATCTCCAAACCCCAGAAAAGCAGAAGATCACGCCAGCAGTGACTTCCCTGAATAATATTACTCCTCTGGTCCCGTCGCACATTTCGGAGGAGGAAGAGTCTGATGAGGAGGAGGAGGAGGATGATGGACCCTTCGGGTATGTCAGAAGCCCATCTGAACTCCAAGTAAAATGTCAAGAAGATGAAGAGGGGTATGAAGAATGCCGCAGCCTCTCACACCATTGCTACCAACAAGAGCATCTGAAAGAAACACGTTAGTATTAGATTCCTTACCTTAGAATATCCCTAGGCGTCAGCCTGGATCCGGAAACTTTTGCGTAGCAGTGCCCCTGCGCGTCGGTAGGCGTCGTCTGCAGGCGTCCCCTGCGGCTCCGCGTCCGTCGTTGGCGTCGTGCGCCGTGATGACGTCGCTGGAGTATATAGACGCCGCCTCCGCGCGCTGACATCAGTTCTTCTTCTTTTTTCCGCGCCAGTTAGCGCAGATCCGAAGAGCAGTACTCCTGTCTTCGACCAAGTTTTTTGATCTTTTTTGATCTCTGAATCTTCCGCGGTGCCGGTAGGATGCCCGGTTTTAAGAACTGTGACGACTGTGACCGGACGATGTCGGTCACGGATCATCACCGACTCTGCCTCCGGTGCCTGGGTCCTGACCACGACGTGGACGCCTGCGTCGACTGCCGGGCCTTGACTAATAAAGCTAGGCGAGAGCGGTCCCGCAAGCTGCTCGAGCTCCGGGTGTCGGCCCCGCGTCGAGTGGTCCCGGTCCGGCCGGAGGTCAAGGGAGCGGTCGCGGAGCCGTCACGGGCGCTCCGGGAGTCATCAACATTCTTCTGGTTCCTCAGGTAGGAAGCACAAAAAGTCGGGGCGTCGTCATCGTACCCCCGACTCCCCCCGACGCTCGCACGAGGCGGCCGGGGGTTCGGGTGGCCCCACCCCCGCGGCTCCGCGTGAGTCGCCCACACGGCCTGCTCCATACCCTGCGGTACCTGGGCAAGGCGCGTCCCCTGAGGAGATAGAGGCGTTCCTCGTGGCCATGAGGGCTCTTTCTCCTCCGGCGGGTTCCGCGGCGCCTTCGGGCCCTGTGAACCCGTCTGGGGGCCCTAGCGGCTCGGGTGACCCTGCCTCGACGCTGTCGGGTGCTCCGGCCCCGGCGCCGCCTCCGATCCCGGCGCCGCAGGGGCCCTCGGGGTCGACGCCGGCTGGTCAACCGGCCTCTCCGGTGCCGATTCCATCGGAGCAACCCCTAGCGCCGCCCCCGCGTGGCGCCGGTTCCCCGGCTCAGGCCGGCGCCGGTGCTCCGGCGCTGTCCCCATTCCCTCTCCGAATCCGGACGCGGAGTCGGACAGGCGTCGATCGACGCCGGGCCCGACGCCGATGGGGCCTGTGAACCCCGAGGAGCCGGTCTACATTGTTGACTCCGAGTATGGTGAGGATGTAGAATACGGAGAGGGGTGGGAGGGGTCTGAGGACCCTCTGACACGCGAGTGTCAGTATGACATGGACTGGACAGATGACTTGGGTGACGCCAGTGGTCTTGTTGACTCCCCCAACCCTGGCTTTGTCTCTCCTCCTACCGTGGCTACGGAGGAGGGGGCTGCCTATTCAGTGGTGTTGATGAGGGCTGCCAAGGCCTTACACCTTGAGCTCCCCGTCACGGCCGTGAGGACTAACATCCTCACCGAGGTCCTCAAACCGCAGTCATGCCCACAGGAGCCACTGCTGCCGTTTAACGAGGCCTTAACGGACGTTCTTTTGGGCACGTGGTCCAGGCCCGCTTCAGGTTCACCTGTCGATAGGAATGTGGCCAGACGCCACCGTCCGTGTGCGGACGTCCCCAAGTTTCTGCCACCCACCCCACCCCTGAGAGTCTGGTGATCCAGGCCTCCACCTCCCTGACCGCATTCCCGTCGGCCCCGCCCGACAGGGAATCAAAAAGGTCTTCTCGTCCCGGAGTCTGGGACTGCGGTCTTGCAACACCGCGTGCCTCTTGGGCCGTTACACCCACTCTCTGTGGGACACGGTCGTGGACCTGCTGCCTGAATGCCCCCCGGAGGTAAGGCTATGATTGAAGGCCGAGACGCAGCAAGATATTCCATCTGGTGTGGTCTTGATACGACCGACTCGCTGGGCAGAGCGATGTCCACGACTGTGGCGATTCGTCGCCACGCCTGGCTGAGATCCGCCAACTTCTCGGCTGATGTCCAGAATGCATTGATGGACATGCCGTTTGATGGCAGTCGCCTGTTTGGCGACAAAGCGGACCACGCGCTGGAGCGCTTCAAGGACTCCAGGGTCACGGCCAAGTCCTTAGGTTTCTCGACCCAGCGCCAGCAAAGAGGTTCGTTTCGCTCCTTTCGTGGCCAAGGAAGGGGCGGTCCCACACGTGCTGCCAGCCACGCGCCGCAACAGACTTATCAACGCGGTGGCAGCTGTGGAAACCGCCGTGGTGACGGTCGGGGACAGCGGCGAGGTCAGGCCACACCTCCCCCCGCAGCATCTGCCACTAAATCCTCCTAGTCCGAGCTTTCAGGCCCATGTGACACCGGTGGGAGGCAGGGTTCGCCATCACCTCTCCCACTGGCGCACAATAACATCGGACAGGTGGGTGCTGCAGCTCGTCCGAAGGGACTACTCCCTCCCCTTTGAGACAACTCCTCCAGCCATGCCACCGCAGAACCACCGTGTGTCGGGGGACCACTTGGCACTTCTGAGGGAGGAAGTTACGGCCCTCTTGGCCAAGGGGGCCATCGAGCGCGTTCCTGGGCCAGAAGTAGGACGTGGTTGCTATTCCCACTACTTTCTGGTACCCAAGAAGGACAAAGGGGATCTACGGAACGTCAACGGCTTCCTCCGGAAGGAGAAGTTCAAGATGTTGACTTTAGCTCAGGTCTTGGCTGCTCTAGACCCGCAAGACTGGATGGTAGCGTTGGACTTGCAGGATGCGTATTTTCACATCCCCGTCCTGCCGGCCCACCGGCGTTACCTGCGGTTCACGGTAGGCCTCGAGCATTTTCAGTTTATTGTGCTCCCCTTCGGCTTTACCAGCGCCCCACGGGTGTTCACCAAGGTGATGGCGGTGGTTGCAGCTCATCTGCGCAGATTGGGGGTTTCAGTCTTCCCCTATCTAGACGACTGGTTGTTGAAGGCGGGCTTGCCCCAGACAGTCGTCCACCACCTTCAGATGACGGCAGACCTCCTGCACGAGCTGGGGTTCTCCATCAATGTGCCGAAATCACACCTATGTCCCTCTCAAAAGCTCCTTTTCATCGGAGCGGTTCTCGACTCGGCGCAGTTTCGGGTCTATCCTCCGGAACGGCGAGTCCAGGATATACAGGCTTTGATTCCCATCTTTCAGCCGTTATCCCGGGTTTCGGTCAGGTTGACGCTGCGGCTGCTAGGGCTGATGGCTTCCTGCATCCTTCTGGTGCATCACGCCCGGTGGCGGATGCGGGCTCTGCAGTGGGACCTGAAGTTTCAGTGGGCCCAGCATCAGGGCAACCTGTCCGACCATTTCTTGATCTCAGAGGGCACTGCAAGACAACTGCAGTGGTGGCTTACGGACCGCGATTGGGTCAGAGGCAGATCCCTCTCCCTTCCCCAACTGGAGAACGTTGTTGTGACGGACGCGTCCCTCCAGAGCTGGAGAGGCCACTTGGGAGAGGCAGAGAACAGAGGCATCTGGTCTCTGTCGGAGTCCCGGCTCCATATAAACCTGCTGGAGCTGCGGGCGATTCGTTTGGCACTGAAAGCGTGCCTCCCCTTTGTCAACGGGAGTGTAGTGCAGGTGTTCACGGACAACACCACCGCCATGTGGTACTGCAACAAAAAGGGCGGGGTGGGGTCGTGGACCCTTTGCCAGGAGGCTCTGCGCCTCTGGCAATGGCTGGAATGTGAGGGCGTGACCCTGGTGGTTCAACACCTGGCAGGTTCTCTGAACGCCAGGGCGGACGAACTCAGCCGTCGGTGCTCGATGGATCACGAATGGCATCTGAACTCGGACGTGGCGCAAGGCCTCTTTCGGTAATGGGGAGAGCCTTGGTTAGATCTATTCGCCACAGAAGAGAACGCGCAATGTCATCAGTTCTGCGCGTTGGAGTTTCCAAGACGGCACTCGCACGGCGACGCCTTTCGGCGCGAGTGGAGTTGCGGTCTGTTATACGCCTTTCCGCCTATACCACTTCTGCCCAGAGTGCTGAAGAAGATCAGGCGCGACCGGGCCCAAGTCATCCTTGTGGCCCCGGACTGGGCTCGAAGGTACTGGTATCCCGAGCTACTCAGCATGTCAGTCTGTCCCCCGATCCGCCTGCCCCTTCAGGAGGACCTTCTGTCGCAGCAACAGGGGACGGTCCTCCACCCGAACCTGTCCAGCCTCCACCTCCATGCGTAGAGATTGAGCGGCGGCAGTTGAGGCCATTTGACTTGCCTCCTGAAGTTTGTGATGTGATTCTGGCAGCCAGGCGTTCCTCCACGAAATCGGTATACGCCTGTCACTGGAACAAGTTTGTGGCATGGTGCACAGCAAAGGCTGTGGATCCTCTCTCTGCCCCTCTTTCTGAGGTTCTTCTCTTCCTTCTTTCTCTTGCCCAGCAGGGCTCTGCTCTGGGCATTATCAAGGGCTACCTTCCTGCCCTTTCGGCCTTTCTGAGGCTGCCTGATCAACCTTCTTTGTTCAAGTCCCCCATTGTAATGAGATTCTTGAAGGGCATCACACACATGTATCCACCTGTTCCGTTTGTGATGCCTCAGTGGGACTTGAACCTGGTTATAACTTTCTTGATGTGTGCTCCCTTTGCGCCGCTTCATTCTTGTCCTCTCCGTCTCCTGACTTTCAAGACGGCCTTCCTGGTTGCCATCACCTCTGCCAGGAGGGTGAGTGAGCTCCAGGCTCTTTCTGTCAAAGCTCGTTTCATGTCCATTCATCCAGATAAGGTGGTTCTGAGAACTAGGTCTTCTTTCCTGCCCAAAGTTGTCTCTGCTTTTCACATCGGGCAGTCCATCACCCTCCCTTCTTCCCGCCTCTGCATCCCTCAAAGGATGAAGAGCGGCTCCATCGTCTGGACCCAAAACGTGCGCTTTCATTTTATATGGATCGCACACGCCAGTTCCGGGTAGATGACCAACTGTTTGTTGGCTACGTGGGTGCGAAGAAGGGACGGGCGGTACATAAACGGACCATCTCTCGGTGGGTCGTTCTGTGCATCAAAGCGTGCTACTCTTTGGCTCGGAAGGAGCCTCCTGTTGGGCTGAGAGCCCATTCCACTCGGGCCACGGCGGCTACTACTGCCCTGGGCCGGGGAGTCCCCTTGCAGGACTTTTGCCAGGCGGCTACGTGGGCCTCGCTGCACACCTTTGCGAGGCACTACTGCCTGGACAGTCAAGTCCGGAGGGATGGCTTCTTTGGCCGTTCTGTCCTCCAGGACTTTCTGGTGTAGGAATGTATTGGTTGCAGACCCACCACCGGGGTTGGTATTGCTGGGGTATCTATTCTAAGGTAAGGAATCTAATACTAACGTGTTTCTTTCAGATGAACAAGTTACTTACCTTCGGTAACGATATATCTGTAAGAAACATTAGTTAGTATTAGATTCCTTACCGACCCACCCATCCTCCCCGTTCTGCGTTTCAGGGCCCTAATTTCAAATGGCACCAGTGTTGGTTCTCACATGGCTCTGCGTGTTCTGGCGCGGAAAAGCTGTGTGCAAAGAACTGACGTCAGCGCGCGGAGGCGGCGTCTATATACTCCAGCGACGTCATCACGGCGCACGACGCCAACGACGGACGCGGAACCGCAGGGGACGCCTGCAGACGACGCCTACCGACGCGCAGGGGTACTGCTACGCAAAAGTTTCCGGATCAAGACTGACGCCTGGGGATATTCTAAGGTAAGGAATCTAATACAAACTAATGTTTCTTACAGATATATTGTTACTGAAGGTAAGTAACTTGTTCGTCAGGAAGAGATGGTCGCATTGCCATCTTCAATGATGATGGACTTGCAATTCACGTTGGCGGAATATAATAAGAGGTTTCCTCCATCAGTGCTCCCTCAGGACGTTCGACCTTCACGTCCTCGTTCTATTCCGGCCACTCAGTAGGGAAAGCCTACTGGACAATGCTCCGCAGTCACATCGGGTCCAACAGCAGCAAGGTCCTGTGACCACAGATGATGAGGACCGTGAAGAAGGGAAGCTAACGGAGCCCCACAGAGAATGGGATGACTATCTACTTACCTCTCCACCATCACCCACCCACCAGCAGATTCTTCATATATTGGTGGATTCCACAACTTAATGGAGAGAGCTGCAAAGAGATTTCAGCTGCAGATGAAAACAACTCAAGCAGAATGTTTTCTTTATGACTTTAAAGAGCCGTATCAAAAATCTATCAGGTCCATACCAATCATTGACCACGTATGGAAGGAAGGGTTACAAGTGATGACGAATCCAGCAACGGTTATACCGGTACTAGCGAGGCTGGACAAAAAAAATATAAGGTGCCTGCGGACGCTCCGGCGTGTTTACTGGGCCATCCTAAACCGGACTCTATCATTTCACAGGCAGCGCAACAAGTCAAAAAACCCATCAGCACCTATTTCTGCACCTCCGGACAGGGAGGGACGGTGTTTAGACAACGCAGGTTAACAATTCTCGATGTCAGCTCTCCTGGTCAGAGCAGCGAATGCCCTTGCCATCCTGGGCAGATATGACAGATGTGGTGCTATATAGCATCATATGTCGACCTCCTTCCGGAAGACCGCAAGCAGGAGGCGAAGAAAGTTCTGCAGGAAGGGGAGAGAACTTCAACCGAAGTTATTCTTTGTGCTATGGACATAGCTACCACAGCTTTTTGTTCCCGAGGAGGAGCAGCAGTTTAAAGGCGCCAGGGTTGGCTGAGTGCCACTGCCTTTAGACCGGAGGTCCAAAATAAGATTCTGGACCTACCTTTTGATGGCGAAGATCTGTTTGGACGTCTAGTGGATGAGACCCTTCAAAGTATTAAGAAGGACACTGATACAGCGAAAGCCTTAGGTACTTTACAGTAACGGAATGTGCCCTTTGGAGGCGCCCGTGGAAGAGGATAACCTTCGTATAGAGATTGCTACCAGCAAGGAAGATACACATCCTATTCTTCCTCTATGCAGACCTACCGGCAGCAATATGGCCAGAAGCATTCTGGAGGCTACTCCACTCCCAGAGGACAAGGAGGTTGTTCTGGGAAAGATAACAATAAAAGACAATGACAACTACAAGTTCTGGGTTCTTATCCTATTACCCTGTCAAATGTTCCCCTGGGTGGAAAAGTAACTTATTTTCTGCCACTGTTGTGAATAATATCGGACAAATGGGTCCTCCACATAATAAAATTCGGACATACTCTGGAATTCCTCCACTTCCCCCCTCCCACGCAGCCTACATATCAAGAAGTAAAACACCTGTCTCAGGTGCGTCTGGAGATTCGGGCAATGCTCCAAAAGGGAGCAATAGAACCGGTGCCGAACTCCTAAAGACGACAAGGATTTTATTCCCGTTTCTTTTTGATCAGAAAGGATGCTCTCAGGTGGTGTCCAATCTTAGACCTGCGGGCCCTAAATGCCTATCTCAAGAAACAGTCATTCAGAATGGTGACCCTCCAAGATATTCTGCTGCTCTTAAACCCAGGAGATCAGATGACCTCCCTATATTTACAGGATGCATATTTTCATATCCCCATCCATCCGTCCCACTGAAAGTTCCTTTGTTTTACAGTGTCCAAAGACCATTACCAATTCTGCCTCAAATCTGCACCGAGAATATTTACAAAACGTCTGGCGCCAGTGGCAGCCTATCTCAAAAGACAAAAACACCAAATATTCCCATACCTGGACGACTGGTTGGTAAAGGCACCATCGCAGGAGGCAGCTCACGCTTCGACTTCGGTTTACATGGAGTTGTTTGCAGATCTGGGCCTGACCTTAAATGTGGAAAAATAATCTCTGCAGTCACCCAAAACGATCAAATTTCTATGTGCCGTCCTAGATGCATCACAAAACAAGGCATTCCCATCCATAGAGAGGCAGTTGGGACTAGTATCTCTAGCCAAAGAATTCAGCAGAAGGTCTCTTTCTGTCTGAAAATACAAATCGCTTCTGGGGAAGATGTCTTCATGCATACCGCTCATTCCCTATGTCGTTTGAGAATACAGCCAATACCAGCACTATTGACTATGGAGAAGGGACAAGTGCTGCATCCAGACCCGACATCACTGCAATTAGCGGCCTGGCTCCTGACTATGGAGAATTTCATCGCTTGAACATTCTGGCAGAATGCAGAGAAATCCTGGCAAAGGCAAGAGCTGAAAGCACTAATAGGACATACTGAATGAAATGGAAAAGATTCTGCTTCTGGTGTCGGGAGAATGAATTGCAACTCAATGAAAGTGCATTTGGCGGCGATTTCTAGATACAGGAGAAACTCAGCAGGCACATGTCTGTGGTCTGAAAGAATTGTGAAACAATTCATGAAGGAGTTGTTTCGAGTTTATCCACCCATCAGGCCTCCACCGCCTCTGTGGCAACTGAACATGGTCTTATTACAACTGATGAAACCACCATTTGAGGCAATTCACAAAACTGATCTAAAATTCCTATCCTAGAAGGTGGCTCTTTTAATAGCTCTAACATCAGCCAGAAGGGTGGGAGAAATACAAACCCTTACGACGCAAGTACCTTTTCTGTAATTCAGGAAGGACAGATTGGTGCTCAGAACAAATCCGAAATTTATTCCGAAAGTACCAACGGATTTCCACTTAAATGATCCATTAATCCTGAAAAGATTCTTTCCTCAACAATCTTTGGCGGCGGAGAGGACTCTCCACACTCTGGATGTCCAGCGCTGCCTGAAGATTTATTTGCAAAGGACAAGACCTTTCAGAAAATCTACGCAATTGTTTGTGGCTTTTAGTGCCCCCAGGAAAGGTTTCCCGTTATCAAGACGGGGAATTGCATGATGGATCTCAAATGCCATTCAATTCTGTCATCAAGCGGCGGGGAAGCCATTGACAGCACTGGTTCGTGCACATTCCACAAGAGCAGTATCAACCTCTACTGCTCTATTTTCAGGCATCTCTATTTAGGACATCTGCAGAGCAGCTACCTGGAGGAGTACGCATACCTTCACCAGGCATTACTGCCTGGATGCGCATGAAAGAAGCGATGTAGCAGTGGGACAAGCGGTGCTGAGGAACCTTCTCCAATAAGGGTGAGCCTCTTTTTTCATCCCTCCGTCCTTTGGTTGGTAGGAAAAGCATATTTTATTGTTGTATGATATTGGAGATGTCATTAATGGGCGATATGTCTGTGTATTTTGATACAGTTACTACTATGTGCAAGTTCAGGTGTTGCCTATTTGTGAAAAGCAGGTGACAAAAACAAAATGTGCTATAATTTACTGCTCGCTATTCTGATTCAGGTATGTGAATCTATGAAAGCTTCAATACTGGAGTAAGAAAACAAGTTGCTTACCTGTAACTTAGTTCTCCAGTATTGGAAGCTTTCGTAGATTCACACACGCCCACCCTCCTCCCCTGAGAGGCTCACCTCGGATTTGGCACAAAAGATATTATAGCACAAGTGCCTGAAAATCTGAGGGGCAAAATGTTCTCTCAGGAGGGTTCTGGAGGGTGAGTGGCTCTGATTGGCTAAGGGAAAAGTTTGGTCCTTTTTTACATAACAAAGGTTATGGGTTACAAAAGGGAAATGGGCATAGGCCTTTTTTCAGTTAGCTTTACTGCTAATCATTGTTTTTTTATATACCGGAGACTCCCGTCTCGACGACGGGGAAATGATTCAGTTATGTGAATCTATGAAAGCTCCAATACTTGAGTAATAAGTTTAAGCATGTCTTTGCTTGTGCTTGGAATTTGTCTTTAACTTACCTAAAGACTCTGACTGGGAAATAGTGGTCACAAGAACAGCCTCTGATCCAGGCTGCAACTTGGAAACAGGTAAGTAACTTGTTTTCTTCTAGTGCTCGCTTGTTTGAAAGAGAAGGTGCAGAGATTTAAGCCGCTCTCCAAGGTCCCCAGCAATGGAACCAACACCTCAACTAGTCCTCAGAAGCATCTTAGTTTCCCCGGCTGCTGTCAAACGCACAGCAGATCCAAGGCGTCTTGCTGCAAATCTTTAGTGCTTTTTTGACTCCCTCTGGAGCACCTTAGGGCCCCACTATGAAATTTCTGTTGGTGGGCCATTCCACCAATGATTGAAGCCTGATTAGGGTTCTGCTACAAGGCCTATTCCTATTCCAATGCCGGTGCAAGCATCTACACCAGTCCAATGATCCACGTCAGTCTTCACCAGCGCCATTGGATGATCTGGTGCTTTTTCAAATGTCTGACCCCAAACCGATGTTGGTGCAGGATTATCCAAAAAACTAAATTGCAACCAGTTGTTACTCTACCTTATTTTAACTCTGCTTCTCTTCTACAATACAACTATTGTCAGGAAGCCCCCCAGGATTCTGATGATTGCTTCCACCTCACTATGCTGATAAGACCTTATGCCTTGACTTATAGTGGTCTTTTCCCCTCCCCTGAAACTGAACTCACTCGCAACATTAGCCACCAGCGGCTAAAGTACTTGTCTGCAGTGGTGCTTCGGAGAGCATCTGAGAAATTACTGTTCTCCATTGAGACTAAGACAAATGTTCTAATAGAACCTGGGCCGATGACCATGAAGATGTAAATCCCTTTCAATGGCGCATCATGGCTGCCTTGATGCTTACATGATAGAAAATATATTTCTCATCCAGGAGATACTCATCAATAGTCATAATCTATTAATAATCCCCGCCCATGTGCGGGATTCTGGAGCATATGGAAAATACATATATATACCTATATATGCATATGTGAGAACATATATAAATGCAGCCTAAATATTTCCATAATGGCCAAAATGCTGAAAATTACATAGGTTTGTATAGTAGCACCTATACTCTCCCAACACCTTAGGACGAAAGAGAGCAGTAAACATGTGTCATGCAACAAAGCTTTATTGCCATAGAGAAACCTGTAATTGCAGGCATTTGTCAGTAGGCTGCAGTAGAGTATAAAGAAACAAAGAAAAATGACACCTTGAATTTAAGGCATTAGAGTAGGGGTACCGTGCCATTAAGACCTGCAGGAGACCCCTGCTCCCATGATGCACCACAGGTGGCAGTTAGGTCAGTTCTTTTTTCCGGCTCCTTAGAGAATCCTGGAGCGCTTCAGTTTTTGACTAAAACTGTTCATTGAAGAGAATTTTTCAGAAAATTCGACTTTTTCTGGTTTATTAAGGCTTCTGCTTCTGTGGAGATCCACTGAATTTGTTAGTCTGTATTCCAGCTATATTTAGAAAGTGTCCTTCCTGTGACAAGAAAATGGCTCTGGCAGATCCACACTCGGTGTGTATTGTGTGCCTTCCATCTTCACACCATCCTGACCAGTGCCACTATTGTCAGAAGTTCTCCAAACGGACCTTGCGTGATGGAGAACGAATCAAAACTCCATGCTATGCTGGAGAAAGATAAGAGACATCAGGTGGGTAGCCATTGAGGCCCCAGGACAGAGAGTCTCCTCCTCGGAGGCCAAGATCTCCTACCAAGCCAAGATCTCCTACCAGGTCAAGAACACCTCCCAGGCCAAGAACACCCGCGAAGCCAAGATCGCCTTCTAGACATCGGGGCTGGCACAGCCGTCATTGTGACAGGCCCCATAAGAGAAGGCGTACAAGATCTCCTACATGGTCTTAGTCTACGAGATCTATGGTCCTGGACTATTCTCCGACCACCTTCTCCACACCACCGTCACGGGTGTCACCCATAGATGACATCTCTAGGTTTACTGATGTTCTGGGTAGGGGGGCAAGAAAACTTCACATTTCTTTGCATACCCCCATGGTTCCCCCATCAATAATCTTCGATACCCTGCACCATCTGTCTGCTCCTAGACCTCTGCTACCTTTGGTGCCGGATACCTGGAACCGGCAATGGCCACCTTTCCTGCGACGGTGGGTTCGGTACCCTCCAGAATCGCAAAAAAGTACAAGGCTCCAGCAGAGGACCCCTTGTTCCTCAGGATGGATCCACCAGCTGATTCAGTCATCGTGTCGGCAGCCATGAAATCCCATTCTGCTTCCACCTCGTCCTCGGTACCCCCGGAAAAGGATAGTAAGCAGATGGATTCGTATGGAAGGAGGATGTGAGGCACTTCGGCGTCATTCATGAAAGTTGCCAGTGCCTCCCCTCTTCTCGGACGATCTGATAGATCTCTCTGGGACTCTCTCAATCGTTTCACAGGAGAAGCTTCCCATAGAAGACCGGCAGGACTTCACTGAGATTCTCCAGGTAATCAGTGCGGCAGCGGATGCTTCTGACCTCGCAGCTCATGGTTACTCCCTTTCAATGGAACATCTCTGTTTGGGTCTCACACCGATGACAAGATGACTAAAGTGAAGGCGGAGATGGACACGGTTAACGCTGTGGGGTTGGAGAAACGCAAAGAGTTCAAAAAGCGCTTCCGTCAATGCGACAAGTGGTCTTACCAACAGAGGGTTCAAACCCCTCAGTGGTCATCTCAAACACAGCAAAGGTCTCAGTTTCAGCAGTGACGCCCTGGTAGAGGCAGAGGAAATAACCACAAACAGTCCACCTCCAAACAGCCTCCAAAGCCTTGAGTTGTTGCTTCCGCCTCAACTATTCGCCACTCAGGTGGGAGGGAGTGTAGCTTGCCACCTGGAAGAGTGGAAATCCATAACAAAGGACAAATGGGTGCTGAGTATTGTGCAGCATAGTTACTTGCTGAGGTTCAAGTCACCTCCTCCGCAAGTGTTCCCTCAACTCAAGCACCTTTCTCAACTTCTAAGTCAGCTGTTGAAGGACGAAGTCTCTACCCTTCTCATGAAGAAGGCCAAATAGGAGGTCCCTCCCATGCGAAGAAATCAAGGAGTGTACTCCGATACTTTCTAGTCCAAAAACTAGGAGTAGTCAGAGTACAGACCTATCGTCGACCTACGTCTGCTGAACAGGTTCATCAGAAAAGAAAAATTTTGCATGCTAGCCCTGCATCAGATCTTTCCACACCTTCACCAGGGAGACTGGATGTGTGCCATCGGCATGCAGGACACGTACTTTCATATACCTGTCTCAGTAAAGCACCGGAAATTCCTCAGGTTTCAAATAGACTGTCGCCACTACCAGTATCGAGTGTTGCTGTTCGGCCTCAAGTCCGCCCCACGGACATTCTCCGTGGGGTGGTGGCTGCCTTCCTCCTCAGGAGGAAAATCTTTGTCTATCCCTATCTAGACGATTGGCTTCTGAAAAGCTCTACGCCTGTTCTGCTTCCGAAACATCTATCGTACTGTCTCAGCCTGATGCATTCCTTGGGGTTGCAGGTCAACTACAAGTCAGTACTCAACCCCACCCAGCGAATACATTACCTGGGTGCCTCCTTGGACTCCGCAAAGGCAAGCGTGTGTCCTTCGGAGGAGAGGTTTTCATCTATGCTTCTAAAGTGTTGCATCCTGCTAGACACTCAAAGTCCCACAGCCAGACAAGTGTTGTCTCTTCTGGGATCGATGGCCTCGTGCATCTACATTGTGCCCAATGCACGCATTCACATGAGGGCTCTGCAGCAGGCCCTAGAGGACCAATGGTCTCCGAGAACAGGACTCTGGGAGGATCACGTCTCTCTCAACCAAAGTGCCAGGGACTCCATCAAATGGTGGATGAAACGCTCTCATCTTTTGCGGGGAGTCCCGTTCCATCAAACACCTCCATCACCAACAGTGGTCAGGGATGCCTCGATGCACGGCTGAGGTGCTCATAAGGACTAGCTTCAAGTTCAGGGTCTCTGGTCCGAAGTGGAAAGAGGCTACTACATCAACTTCCTGGAGCTCCGGCTGTCTACCTGGCGCTCAAGTCCCTCTACCCGTCTCTACGCACCAGCCACATTCAAGTTCAGACAGACAACACAACAACAATGTTCTATCTGAACAAGCAGGGAGGCACAAGGTCACGAGTTCTGTCTCTGGAAGCTCAAGCCATTTGACACTGGCTTCTGGCGAGGGGCCTCTCCATCATGGCAGTTCACTTGCCAGGAATCCTAAATGTTCAGGCGGACGGCCTAAGCAGAGACTTCGTAGAAGTGCACGACCGGGTGCTCAACGGAGAGGTCACGCATTTCGACAATGGGGAGTACCAGAAATAGATTTGTTCGCAAACTCAAAACTCCCCTTCTTCGCGTCCAAATTTCCCCAACAAGGATCACGGGGAAATGCTCTTTTGATCAGCTGGTCTCAGAAAAAGGTACCGGCAGAAGACCTTTTCCGAAGTTGCCCGGCGTTAGCCGCCTCTATACCCACTCAAGTTACCAAACAAAGAGGCAGGCGCTGGAGACTGGAAGGCAGGAAACAGAAGTTTTATTCCGACGGAGCAGAACACGTCAAATCAGACAACAGGGTATCTTCTCGAGGTGCTCTAACCGCATCTCGGAGGCCTGGCCTCTTATACACAAGTTTATGATCTTTATTGCATGTAACACATTCTTGCAATGCTTTGAAGTATGAAAGGACATCCTCGGAATCTCCCCTTCAGGCCCGTTCCCACACACATTTACAGTTGAAGTCCCCACCCCGGTCACAACAGGTGATGATTATCGCGCAGCTGGACATTCCGCCGATTCACGGAATGTGTGGGGTTGATCGGATCTCATAGGGTGGGGGCTTTGATCAATTCGAGGGTCCTTTAATGGGGGAGAAGCTTCCTACTGTACGGGGGGGGCAATAAACAGTATCCGCGGGGCCAGGTGGTGGCTTGGGAACGAGGAAGACAAACGGGCACACAGGAAAAGGGGGGGGGTTGTATCAAAGGACCTGGGACCATGAAAGGAATGAAGGGAGGTGTCGCGCTGGGAACAGGATGGGATTCCGAGGCAGAGCTGCGCTGAGGATGGGTTTATGACCCAAGGCATGTGAGAGCGGGGGTTGTCAGCGTGTGGGGGATGCCTGCGAGGTTAAGAGAGAGAGAGAGAGAGACGCGCTGGCTATCAGCGAGGGGCAGGGAGGCCATGGTGCTCAAAATGGCTGCCGCTTACGCGCACGAATGGGCTCAAAAAGGGCAAGATGGCGCCGATAATGTTGACGTTTGCAGCCTAACCTTTAACAGTCTCAGACATTGCTCTATGCCTTTCCTCCCCTGCCTCTGATGCTGGCGGTGATACAGAAGTTCTATTGGACCAACACCAGGATGATCCTGATAGCGCCGGAGTGGCCACGACGAGTGGTTGTACCCGGATCTCTTCCAGCTGTTGGAAGTCCCTCACTGGAGACTGCCAATCCACCCAGACTTGCTGACCAAGGACGGGGGTGGGGGGGAGGTGTTTCACCCCAACCTCCCTTCCCTTCGCTTGACGGCACGGCTCCTGAGGTCATCCAATATGGCCACCGAGACCTTTCAGCTGATTGCATGAACATTCTTAAAAATGTGAAGAGGCCCTCCACTAGACAGTCCTATGCTTTCAAATGGAAGAGATTTTACATTTGGTGCCTAGACAACTCCCTTGATCCTATCCTCGGTCAAGAGCTGTTGATTCTACCCTATTTGTTACATTTGGCAATGTCAGGCCTGAAGTACCCCTCCCATCAGGGTTCACTTCGCGGCATTCACAGCCTACTGGAAGCTTCCTTCGCAGACATCTTTCTTCCTTATGCCTGTGGTTAAAGATTTCCTAGAAGGGCTTAAGAAAGTGATTCCACCAGTGAGATCCCCCCTCTCCTCCCTGGGAACTTAACATTGTACTTACAAAATTGATGGGTGCTCCCTTCGAGCCTTTCCATAAGGCGTCTTTGCAGCACCTGACCTAGAAAGCTGCTTGTTTGGTAGCTATCACCTCTGCCCGTAGGGTGAGCGAGCTCCAGGCTCTATGTTGCAAGGAACCTTACACTGTTTTTCATGCCAATAGTGGTTTTGAGGACACACCCAGGCTTCTTGCCTAAGGTGGTCTCGGACTTCCATATTAATCAGTCCATTACTCTGCCTACCTTCTTTCCTCATCCAACCACTCCCCCGGAGAGATCCCTACACTCTCTTGATCTCCGGAGGGTTCTGAGGTTTTACCTAGCTAAGACTCTTCCACTTAGGAAATCAGACCCGCTTTTTGTTAATTATGGATCAACTAATACCGGTCTGTCGGCCTCAAAGAGATCTATCTCAGGATGGATCGTCTCCTGTATTGCGCTGTAAATGTAAATGTATTGCGGTATTATATAGCGCACGTATCACCCGAAGGCATCAAGGCGCTTGCCTTGGGAACCCGTCCTGGTATTCCCCTGTGAGATAACCCCAGCAGGGTATCCACAAGTTGTAGGCCAGGCATCCCGCCACGAGGGGCTGTCTTACCAATTAGCTAACAAAGCGTTACAGGGCAGACCTCATGGACATTCTACCAGATGGAAAGCTTCTACTACAGCTCTCATTCGTAACATTCCAATCTCTGAGATTTGTAAGGCCGCTACATGGCGTTCTGTACATACCGTTACTCGCCAATATTGCCTTGATACAGATGTACAGGCCGATGCCCATGTGGGACAGACCTCTTTAACACCTTGGCTGCTAGGGGTTTTCCCCTCCTGTGCTGAAAATGCTTGAATACTATAGGTTCATGACAAGGTCAGCTCATCATAAGCACATCTCAACCGTGCCTCATGACGAGCTGATCTTGTCATGAGCATGGAAGAGGTTAAGGAATCTGTTTGCATAACTGCATTTTAAATAAGATGTTAATTCTTGTTTTTTGCTGTATACTTGATTGCTCGTCCGCAAGACTTTGGGTTTGCTAATTTATTCATAGATTATGTCTATTGATGATCCCCTGGATGAGAAGAATTAGTTACTTACCTGTAATCCTAGTTCTCATCGAGGGGTATACTCATCAAAGTCATAAGCTCACACCCACCTCCCCGGACTGCAAAGTTATTGTATGAGGATTGCGGATGAACTCAGGTGATAAGACACCTCCAAAAAGAACTGATCTAACTGCCACCTGTGGTGCATCATGGTAGCAGGGGGTCTCCTACAGGTCTTAAAGGCACTGTACCCCTTCTCTAATGCTTTAAAGGCAAGGTGCCTTTCTTTCTTTATACTCTACTGGCAAATGCCTGCAATTACAGGTTTGCCTATGGCAATAAAGCTTTGTTGTATGACAAATGTTTACTGCTCTCTTTCTTCCTTAGGGGTTGGGAGAGTATAGGTGCTACTATACAAGCCTATGTAATTTTCAGCATTTTTGCCATTATGGAAATGTTTAGGCTGCATTTATATATGTTTTCACATATGCATATAAAGGTATATATATATATATATATATATATATATATATATATATATATATTCTATATACTCCGGGATCCCGCACATGGGCGGGCGTTATTCATAGATTATGACTTTGATGAGTATACCCCTGCATGACAACTAGGATTACAGGTAAGTAACTAATCCTTGTGTCCCATCTGAGAGAACAATTTCAGAAATTGTTTCGGGAAGGATTGAACCATCTACCTCAAACTAACTGGTAACATACCTAAACCTTGAAAAAGCCAAAGCTTTGACTGGGTAAATTTAGTTAACATTCTCGTCGTAATCTTTCCTCACCCTTACTGATGACATTCTTGATGATGATTCACTTGTTGTGGGCAGCATTGATGGGTAAGAAGCAATCTGCTACTGTCAACAGGGTAGTATGCAGCCAACTCTCCCGCAACAAAGCTTCTGTGACAACACTGGTGTTGACAGCAGCTTTTAATATCAATGCTAAGGAAGCTGCTTAGACTACAGTTAAATCCTCATAGAATAGCCGTCTACCAAGAAATCACTAAATCATTTCTGAAATTGCCGTTGACGATCTCACTGTTTACAAGGCACCACTTCCAAAACAGGGCTGCCATCAGATTATGCCTCAGCATACATCCCCAATCGAGGTATCTGATCAACCCACCTGCAAGACTATTGGACACCAGGCTCCGAGGACGAAGAACCATTTGCTCTGGCATACAATCCTGGTAAGCTGATGGGCAAATGGCAGGAGTATAGCCATGAACAAGCGTGTCATGTATCAGAACACATGAAGGGGGCTGTGAAGAACCACAACATTAAAGTTCCCACAAACCTTTTAAAGAAGTCCGGCGTCCACCACTCTAGCAATTTCCCCATGAGTATAACTCTTATGAGGAGCAACTGTACCCTAATCAAAACATAATTAAACTTCTGATAGTTTTGGTGCGGGATCTCAGAATGGTGATTAAGTATTAGTGTAAACACTTTACAGACAAAGGCCAACTGTAAGTTACAGAAAGTGATCAAATTCCACAGAGGATGCCACAATCACATCCTCGACCTCAGCATGCAGTTCCAGTTACCCAGGCTGTATCCCCTGGTTGATGCTGTGACCATTGTTTTTGACTCTAATCTCCAGACCAGACAAATTCACAACTGGTTGCGACCATGACAAAGGAAGGCACTTTCCTCCAAAAACTCCAGGGTAGGAGGACTTCTGAGCTCCTTCTATGGACTCGCTAGAGTTTGCACCAGTAGACTCCCAACCAGATGACCTAGTGGGATTTCACGCTATTATTGAAAAGGCATCTAAACATTATCCAGTATTTGGGTGTCTTTCATAGATTCACATGCCTGAATCATTCCCCGTCGCCGAGACGGGAGCCTCCGGTACATAAAAAAGTAATGTCCTAAGGACATACATAGAGAATATAGGCCGAAGGGCCTCCCCTTTGGGGCCTTTCCACGTCCTTATGTAAAAAGGACCGAACTCTCATCATTAGCCAATCAGCTCCGACCTCCCTCTAGAACCTTCCCGGGAGGAGCCTCAGTCCCTCAGATTTTCTACCGCACGTTGTGATAGGGAGTCTCCAACCTGAGCTCTTCAGGTTTTTCTTGCTTCGAAGTCTCAAACTTCGCTGGAAGTACACTTTGTACAAACAAAATACATATCCTATCTTCGACTACTGTCTCCCATGTCGGAATCCAACAAGAAGGCTTCATCCATGGCGGACTCGCAAAAGAAAGCCCTTCTCAGGGCCTGTTCCTCCTGCGGCAAGCAGCGGATTCAAGCGAAGGACAAGCACGATCTGTGCTTATATTGCCTGTACCCTGACCACGTCCCTGACAAGTGTAGGGTGTGTAGAGCCTTCCCAAAGAAGACTGTTCAGGAAAGAGAGGCTCGCCTTCTCGAATGGCTCGACAGGCTTACGGTCCGAGACACTCTGGAATCTTCCGAGGGTAGTGTCTCCGTGACCTCCAAAGTCTCCAAGAAGAGACCCAGGGTGCAGTCCCCTGGAGAGACAGACACTCCTCCTAAGAAGGCGCACAGGAAACCTTCGGAGGCACGTTCCACCACCTCCTCCGTGTCTGTTAAGGATGGCCAGAGGTTCAAGAAACCCGCTCCATCTACTAAGCGGACCACCTCGGTCTCGACCACTGTGTCGACCACTACGGCCTCATCGCCCTCCGCGACGGCCACAACGACCACCACTGCGTCCTCAGGCGCACCGGTCTCCTCGACCATTCCTCCAAAGCCTTCGTCCAAGACTAATACCGGACCATCGCCACTATCTGCGTCATCGTCACCTAAGAGGTCCAAATCTAAAGGTACGCCTTCGCCGAAGACATCTCATACCGAAGGATCGTCACCTAAACGGTCGAGGTCAAGTTCAAAGGGTCCGCCTTCACCCAAGAAATCTCAAGTCGAAGGCTCTACCACCAGTAAGTCGGCGATTCCCTTATCCCCGCAGAATTTGATGCCATCGACACTAACGGAGGCGTTCAAGTCACCAACACACACGGCGGGCGCGCCATCTTCACGCACGTCGTCGGAAGAGACCCCGGCGCCATCTTGGAAAGAATCTAGATTGGTCGAAGTCTCCATTCACTCGATTCCAACTTCCTCGGTTCCCCCAACGGTAGAGTTGGCACCCGAGCAAGAGCAGGTGACACTGCAGAGTGAGGAGTCCGACGAGGAAAACCAGGACGTTCACGAGGACCAGGACGAAGTTATGTATCAGGAACGCTCCTTGAACGTCAACACGGAGAACACCCCGATGATCTGTTTGCCCCTGTCTCTGGTCAACGATTTGCGCTCCCTGGTGCAGGACTATAAACAACGGTTCCCGGATGCCGACAGCGGAACCCAGGTGCCGGTCACCCAAGCGCAACCGTCGGCCTCGCGCCCTTCCGCTCTCCAGGCCCGTCCTCGGAACCAACCCCAGCCTCGCACTCGGCCCCAGCCTCAGGTGGAGGACTCCTCGGAAGGCGAGGAGGAGGAGACGGACTTGGAGGAAGGCGAAGTGCAAGACGTTGACTCGGACCACAGAGACGACGATGCCGATGCTGCGTCATCACACCATTCGTCTACCCCGGCATCCCCGCGACCGCGCCAATCTGAGACGGCGGACGTTGGGGGTTTCCACAAACTGGTGGACAGGGCAGCAAAGAGGTTTCACATGGCGGTGGAATCC
Source organism: Lissotriton vulgaris (assembly GCF_964263255.1). Lineage (NCBI taxonomy): Eukaryota > Metazoa > Chordata > Amphibia > Caudata > Salamandridae > Lissotriton > Lissotriton vulgaris. The sequence continues at coordinate 289,542,016 of NC_141695.1, forward strand.
ACGGAAACGGAATGCTTCCTCCATGATTTCAAGGAGCACAGCCAGAAATTGGCCAAGTCTATTCCACTTATAGACTTTCTGTGGGAACAGGGCAAGAAGCTGATGCTTACGCCTGCCTCGGTGCCTGCGGTGGTTCCGCGCCTAGACAAAAAATATAAGGCCCCGATCACCGCGCCAGCCTGCCTGAACGGCCACCCCAAACCGGACTCGGTTGTGACTCAGGCGGCCCAAAAGCAATCCCGCAACCCCTCCTCGCCGCTGTCCGCACCCCCAGACAAGGAAGGAAGGAAACTGGACACCATAGGCAAACGGTTCTCTACCACGTCCGCCATGACCATCAAAGTGGCGAATTCCATCGCCCTACTTGGGCGCTACAACCGCCAGCTATGGGAAGACATAGCCCCCTATCTGCAAGGCCTGCCATCCACGGTCCAGGACGAAGTGAAAGCTCTCCTAGCGGAAGGACAAAACTCCGCGGCTGAAATCGACTGCGCCATCGACGCAGCCATGACGGGATTCCGCATGTTGGCCGGGGCTGCCGTGCTCCGCCGCCAAGGCTGGCTCAAAGCAACGTCCTTTCGACAAGAGGTCCAATCTAAGGTGCTGGACATGCCGTTCGATGGTCAATTTCTCTTTGGGGAGAAGATAGACGAAGCACTCCAGGCTATCAAGAAAGATACCGATACGGCGAGGGCTCTGGGCTCCCTCCAGTCCCGGAACCAGTCCTTTCGGGGGGGCCGCTCCAGAGGTCAGTACTCCTACAGAGGTTCCTACCAAAATCGGTCGTCCTACTCCTACGGCAACAGGAACCAGCCCCAGCACAAACAACAGACCCGGCAGTCGTCCTATGGGAGGTCGTCCTTCAGAGGCAAATCCGCCAAGAAGGGCACTGGCGGCCGCCAGTGACCATTTACTCCAGCCAGTCCCACCACCATCTCAATCCTTTCGAATTGGGGGAAAACTGACCCACTTCCTCCAAAATTGGCGAAAAATCACTACGGATCGGTGGGTACTACAAATAATTCAATTTGGACATTCCCTCGAAATGGTCAACACCCCTCCCAACACTCCTCCGCTGAAGCGTGCTCACAAACACCTGCACCTCCTTCTCAAGGAAGTATCCGCCATGTTGGTCAAAGGAGCCATCGAAAAAGTCCCAGAGTCCCAGAAGGGGAAGGGTTTTTATTCCCACTTCTTCCTAGTCCAACAGAAAGGGGACAAATGGAGGCCGATCTTAGACCTCCGGGCGCTCAACGCCTTCCTGCGGAGTCAATCCTTCCGGATGGTCACAATCCAGGAGATCCTGGGGGCACTGGAAAGAGGAGACTCGATGGTCTCCCTGGACTTACAGGACGCCTACTACCATATCCCCATCCTCATACGGCACAGGAGGTACCTACGGTTCGAAATAGCAGGCAGACATTACCAGTTCAAGGTCTTGCCATTCGGCCTCAAATCTGCACCACGCATCTTCACGAAGTGCTTGGCGCCGGTGGCAGCCTTCCTGCGACAAAGGGGTCACCAGGTATTCCCCTACCTGGACGACTGGCTGGTGAAGGCGCCTTCCCCGGAGGGCGCGACTGCTTCCTCCAACGCCTGCAGCGCTCTCTTTCAACAGCTGGGTCTGACGATCAACCTCAAAAAATCCTGCACTACTCCATCAACGAGGATCACCTTCCTGGGGGCTACCTTGGACACGAAGCGCGCAAAGGCTTTCCCCTCGGAGGACAGGACCAACAAAATACTGTCTCTGGCCGCGGCTGTGGCCAAGAAGTCTCGCATGAAAGTCCGGACATTCACCTCCTTGCTAGGGATGATGTCCTCCTGCATTCTCCTCATACCACACTGCAGGCTCCGCATGCGTCCCCTGCAGGAGGCGCTGGCGAGACAATGGAAACAGAGTTCCGGCTCCTTCGAGGACATTATCACAATCACACCGGCCATCACAAAGGCCCTTCGGTGGTGGAGAAACCGGACACACCTGACGGCCGGCTTGCAGTTCCTCCTGCCGCCGGCACCTCTGGTCATCACGACAGATGCCTCACTGGAAGGCTGGGGCGCGGTTCTGTTGGACCTTCGAGTCAGCGGCAAATGGGACGCCCAAGAGAAACAACTACACATCAACCTCTTGGAACTGAGGGCAGTGTATCTGGCTCTGCAGGCATTCCTGCCACGTATCGGAACTTCCCCGGTGCTCGTCAAAACGGACAACACCACGACGATGCACTACCTGAACAAACAGGGGGGAACGCGATCTCTCTCTCTCTCAAGAGAATCGCAAAAAATCTGGAACTGGTTGGTGGCACGCGGGCTCTCCCTCAAAGCGGAGTACGTTCCCGGGAAGGACAACACCATCGCGGACGCCCTCAGCAGACAGACCTCTCTCTCCCACGAATGGGAGCTGAACGGCGACACGGCGGCCCACGTCTTCTCGCAATGGGGGACCCCGAAGATCGATCTCTTCGCGACGGCAGGGAACGCCAAATGCCCAATCTACGCAAGCTGGCATCCCCAACGGGGGTCGCTGGGAAATGCTTTTTCCATCGGCTGGTTCAGCGTGTTTGCGTACGCTTTTCCTCCGTTCCCGATGATACCGAGGCTCCTCCGGAAGATGAAGACGGAGCCGTGCACCCTGATCCTGATTGCTCCGTACTGGCCGAGACAACACTGGTTCTCGGACCTGCTTCGCCTTTCCATCAAGCCCCCGATTCACCTGCGACAACACCCGAACCTCTTAACGATGTCCGGAGGCCAGGTATGCCACCCGAACCTCCGTTCGCTCAAATTATCGGCCTGGCTCCTGAGCACCGAGAGTTCGGAGACCTAGAGATCCCGCAGGACTGCAGGGCCGTACTAGCCAAAGCGAGGGCGGGCAGCACGAACAAGACCTACTCGCTGAAGTGGAAGAGGTTCTGCTTGTGGTGTTCGGAACAAGGCTTACACCCGCTCCGGGTCACCCCAGTACAGTTGCTACCATACCTCCTCCACCTGGCTCAATCGGGGCTGGCTCACGCCTCCATTAAGGTTCATCTGGCTGCGATTTCTAGATTCACCAGGACCTCATCTGGACCTTCCCTGTGGTCCAGTCGACTGATAAAGCAATTTCTGAAAGGGCTCTACAGATCCTTTCCGAGGCCTCGGAAAGTCCCTCCGACCTGGCAATTGAACTTGGTGCTCAACCAACTAATGAAACACCCTTTCGAGCCCATACACCGGGCCACTCTCAAACATCTCTCATGGAAGACGGCACTCCTGCTCGCCCTGACGTCGGCCAGACGAGTCAGCGAACTTCAAGCGCTGTCTATTCAGGAACCGTATCTCCAATTCAGGCACGACCGAGTGGTACTCAGGCCCAACCCTAAATTCATTCCTAAAGTGCCGTCAGACTTTCATCTGAACGAACCAATTGTACTCAAGTCATTTTTTGCGAACCCTTCCACAGCGGCAGAAAGGGCGCTGCATTCCTTGGACCTTAAAAGGTGTCTCAAATTCTACTTGGACAGGACCAAAGAGGTCAGGAAGTCTTCTCAACTCTTTGTAGCCTACGGCAACCCGCGCATGGGTTTGCCCTTGACAAAACAGAGCATCTCCCGCTGGATTTCTTCAGCGATTGCTTTCTGCCATGATCAGGCCGGACGGCCTTTGACGGACCGAGTGGCTGCCCACTCTACCAGAGCGATGTCAACGTCAGCGGCGCTCTTCGCTGGAGTGACGATCCTGGACATCTGCCGAGCGGCGACCTGGAAGTCCCCGCACACCTTTTCCAGGCACTACTGCCTGGACATCGAACTGCAGAAGGACGCTGCAGTGGGACAAGCGGTGCTGCGCCATCTCTTCCAATAAGGTGAGCCTTACCTCGTCCCGCCATCCAGGTATGCACATTCTTCATGGGTTTTTTCTGCTATATGCATGACTGTATATTGCCATGTTTTTCTCACGTTGTCTGTAATTTATGCAGGCCTGCTGATTGTGAGAATGTGCTTTACCACTATGCATGTATAACTGCTGGCTACTCTGATTCAGGCATGTGAATCTATGAAAGACACCCAAATACTGGATAAGAAATGCGTTACTTACCTGTAACAGCAGTTATCCAGTATTGGTGTCTTTCATAGATTCACATGCAACCCTCCCGCCTCCCCGGTAAGGACTCACGTACCTCTATGTCTACATTGCGACACCCTATCTGGGTGCGTATGAAAATCTGAGGGACTGAGGCTCCTCCCGGGAAGGTTCTAGAGGGAGGTCGGAGCTGATTGGCTAATGATGAGAGTTCGGTCCTTTTTACATAAGGACGTGGAAAGGCCCCAAAGGGGAGGCCCTTCGGCCTATATTCTCTATGTATGTCCTTAGGACATTACTTTTTTATGTACCGGAGGCTCCCGTCTCGGCGACGGGGAATGATTCAGGCATGTGAATCTATGAAAGACACCAATACTGGATAACTGCTGTTACAGGTAAGTAACGCATTTCTTTTGATTTATTAATACCTGTAATTATGTAGACTTTCCTTTTATGACTTCAAAGCTGTTACTCAAATCCATACCAGTGGAGCAACGGTCTAAAGTTCTTCAGAATCTAGCCACGGGTATAGCTAAAGTAAAAGGTATCAGATAGTACACCAGCTGGCTTGATTCATCATTCAAAAGTAGACACAGTAGTTTTGCACGGGTGGTGTAGAAAATCCCCATGTCTATGTTAGAGGGTTGGATGACATTGGGAAACTCTTACTCCGATCTGCGACCTCTGCCAATTATAGGCTGTTTTGATGGACCAATCTCATCTGATAGGACATAGGTTTTAGAGTATGATTATAAAAAATGGAGGGAGAGCGAACCTCAGCAGTTATTATTGAAGGATGCATAGATGTAGCATCCACAAGTTTTAGACAACTCAATAGAATAGCTGCTTAAAAAGACAAGAGGGTCTCCACTGCATATCATTTTGGTGAGATGTGCAAAGTAAGATACAGACGAATTTTGGACTGCGCTAATTCAGTTTCCCTCAAAAAAACAAATGTTCAGAATGGTACCCTTGCAAAAAATTATCTACCTGCTCAGTCTCAGAATACATGACCACCTTACCCCCTGCAGGATGCCTCCCCCCCCACCCCCGCCCCCCCCCCCCCCCCCCCCCCCCCCCCCCCCCCCCTTCATACCCATCTTTGGAAATTTTTGGCTTTCCAGGTTGTTGGCTGTCACAGTCAGTTCAGGGTTCCACCACTCAGACTAGAGTCCCCTCCAAGGATGTTTACAAAATGCATGTTTCCAGTAGCAGGACATTTAAGGAAAGTGGAACAGCAAATGGTTCCCCATTTGGCGGACTGACTGGTAAAAGATCCAACTTACAATTCAGTCACGAAGAACACAGGCATGTCTAAAAGTGAGGGAAAGGGTTTATTAATATGGTGTGGTTGTGAGACCTCCTTGTGCAGTCATATTATTGCCTGTATTGGGTCAAGTCAGATTTGTTACAAAAACTTAGCTGGACTCTGGGTAGCTGTGGCTCTGAGCTGTCAGTCTTTATCAGAGGAACAAGTGTAAAGCATTAAGAAGTACCAAAACAGTCAAGTAAGATTGAAACTCAATACAATACAAATCTGACACCATTTTATAAAAATAGATTGTATAGACCTCTCAACAAAAATCCACTGGAGGGTTCCTGAGGTATACATTTTTTAAATAACCCGTAAATAAAAGCTTCATAGCTTTTCATTGAGCTCAATAAATTATTGTAATGGATTGCTATATTGGTAAACATATGAAACTTTTGTAAACTGGTACACAACTTCTTCGACACTCTTGGGGTGACAAATTCCAACGGGGAGCTAGTCACAGGGACCAATAAGGTCCAGTTGAACAGATACTTTGCAGTCTCTAGTCTAGTTTCCGGCTCTTTGGGTGCACCACCATCAATGTTATTTGAATGGTCCTGATGCAAGAAATAATGGATGCTGAAGATGTTCATTTATGCTTTGCCCGTGACTGGGGTCGTCCTGGTCCCACCCCCTCAGTCCATGAACAGGGCGGACAACTTTGGCCACAGGGGTCGATATCAAGTCTGGGTGAAGCCCAGACAAAAATTAGTTGCCAATAGTAACCAGTTACAGCTAAACTAGCAGTTTCCTTTAACTGGTGGTAACTTCTTTGTTGGGTGACCAAACTCCACTCCAACAACTCTTCAAGGTCTAGCAGCCTTGGTGCAACGTTTGAGGGTCAGGACTCTGTCTCCTAGCTGCACTACAGTGGTCAGCAGGGATCAGCTATTCTTGGCTACCAAGGCAGGCTTCTTCAGCTTTTGCAGCCCTGTAACTGTAACAGGAAGTCAGACAACTATTGGAGTCACTTCTGCCTTCGGCTCGGGGATACCTTTTCTTAGCACAGGACACCACAAGCCGTCATCTTGGGGCAGCGGGGGCAGTCCAGTCTTTGGTGCAGCCTCTCTATGCTTTGTCCAGGGAACCTCTGCCACTAATTTCACTGTTACTGTGGAGAATGTGAAATGAACTGTGCTGAATAACTCTGATGGTGCCAGCATTGCCAGACAGTTTGGAGTTATAGAACTGCTAATGGGGACTCCAGAGGTCATGTTGGTGTTTCCACAGTTCCTTCTGACCAGAGCCAGCGGTCAAGTCAAACACCCAGAGCATCTTTGAAGTTGCATGCTTCGCTCTTGAACACTATTTTCCAATCTAAAAGCCCTAGGCAGCTACAGAAAACGTTTGAGCACTGGTAAGATTTCAGTCGACAAATAGAATCTCGTGTGCTAAATGAAAAATCATTTGTTCCTGAGGCGAGCCACAGGTTCTCCTTCCTGTCTCGGCAATGCCACATCAAGTTCTTCCCTATTTGATCAGTCTCAACCATCAAACCAATATAACATTTGCAGCGTGATTGGGTTCACATGCTGTGCATTATTCCGCGGTCTAGTGGTTGCGTCCGTAAGTGTTGTATTTCCTTTTCTGTTGGTGGGCATCGACCTAACACCATTTGGTGTCCTCTTGTGATGTGCTTCCTCTGGAAGCTCCCACCTTTGATCACCATCTTCAGATTCTCTTTTTTCCTCTGTTGAGTCTGGATCGATAGGGTAGGAGCTCCAGATGAAAAGCAGGAAAAAATCTACATAAATAGACAGTACGGCAATTCAAGGTATCAGACTTTGAATTAAGGTGTGGAGAGGAGAAAGAAGAACCTCGTTGACAACCAGAAAACATGTGCATGCAGGGGGCTCCCTGTGCGTGGTGATAGCTAAAACACCCTTCAGGTTTTGCCAGAATTGCAGTCTCCAGTTCGCCCCAAAAGACCATCATCCAGTCTGCAACCTCTGCTTACCGGTAGATCACTGGAGTGAAGCTTCCAACGCATTTTCGGTGTTCACCTCGAAAGCTCTGAGCGCAAGGGAGAGGCATATAAGTGCTAGCTATAACATGCAGTGGCAAAGCACAGCACAATCGCTACAGGGCCTTTGCCTCTCCAGCGAGGATGAGTACAATGTTGCAGAAGGGGACACTGAGATGGAAATCCAGGTCGGCGAGGTCGAAAAAGCTTTGAGAGAAGAAGAGAACCATCATCTTTGAAAAAAATAGATGAGTCTCGAAAAACAACCAAGGCCTCTGTAATGGCAAAGACCCTGGAAAGATCCAAGACATCAAGAAACGGTCAAGGAAATGACTCATCGTTGTCGAAAGAGGTTGAAAACCGAAAAGCATGGCCTGCCAGCGTCCACCATCAAGGCACCTTCTGCAGTGAAAAGAAAGGCGGAAATTCTCGACTTGAAACACAAGTCTGAGATCGAGAAGAAGATGAAAAGGCTCAAAGGGTAAATGGGCAGCATTTAACAGCGAAAGAAGGATTTCGACGAAAGCTTCAAACAATTCAAGATACCACCAAAGACCTTGTCGCAAATCAAGAAAAAAGTTGAGTATTTGAAGCATCCCTTGACCCCCAAACCTCTAGAGGAACAGGAAGAGGAGTTATTTTTCAAAGAAGAACAAAATTGCATAGGATCAGAAAACTCTGAGGTTCAAGAGCTACAATGGCAAGACCTTGATACAGAGTCCTCAGAGGAAGCGGTCGACACCATGGTATGTACAACCAAGTCATTAAAAAGGCAGCAGATACACATGGAGTACAACTTGAGGAAGAAGACCCTCAGTCATGTTTTTTGCTGGAAACTTTAATGCCTACACAATCAATGAACCAATGCCTGCCTATGCTACCAAGTGTGTTGGACCAGGGAAAGGAGGCATTTAAAGAGCCTGCCACATGTAAGGCAGTCCCGCCTAGAAAGAAGAAAAAATACAAACACTCCTCCAAAGATCCTAATTACATCAAGGGGTTGGTGACTGCTGACTCCATAACAGCTATGGCCAGCAAGAGGGCTAATGTACCAAGACTACTGGGCCACAATCCGATAAGGAAAGCAAAAGAAGGGACCTTGTATGGCGAACCAAGGGTGCATCGCCGATTCTAATGCTTAACAACACTGTAACAGAGCAATGCACTTAGTAGAGGATGGGACGAATATAGCAAATACCTGCTTAAAATCAGCCCTAGTTGCCGCAGAAACATCAAGCAGGCAAATGACAGATATCACAGAAAGAATGGCTCTGAATCTTGGCATTCAAGCTAATGTGCAGAACAGCATACTGAATACACCTTTAAATGGGAAAGAGCTCTTTGGAAGCATGGTGGATTGTACGCTAAACCAATTAAAAGATGAGACAGCAAGATCTATGGAGGCTCTACAATTCAATTGTGGCATGCATAGAGGAACCACTCCCTCAAGAAGGCCAGTGCGAACCATCACCCCACAACCTCGCATCAAATATATCAATAAGCTTACCCAGGGGGAAACCAAATGCAACAACAGACAGCAACAAGGTTGGTAATATCAGCAAGGAAAAGTCCTCTCGAAGAGGCCTTCCGCAAAGGGCGGAGGGGAGGGGAGTGGCGAAAGAACCGAATGATTGCACTCCAAACACAATACACATGTGCCAGCAAAGTGAGCAAGATGACAAAAGATAAACAGAAAACAACCAGTTCCTCCATCATTCTATACCAGTAGGAGGCAGGCTAAAAATCTTCCTCCACAAATAGGATGAGATCTCTTCCGACAAATGGATCTTGAACATAATACAGTATGGTTACTGCATACAACTACTCAAACCACTTCCAAACAGAGGCCCACGAAGGAAGGTACATTTCAAAGGGGAAACTACTCAGCTACTTCGAGAAGTATAAGAACTTTGGGCAAAGAGAGCTATTTCGCTAGTGTCACACAAAGAAATAAACAAGGGAAATTACTTCACATACTTCCTAATTCCAAAGATATATGGAATGCCGGCTCCTATCTTAGATCTAAGGTTCCTCAACAAATGTATAAGGACTTAAAGGTTCAAGATGACACCCCTGCAGGAGGTGGTACCTTGGATTGGATTACTAATTTTTTTCAAGACAGGACTTTTAAGTTTTCCAGCGGCCTTTCAAATCAGCGGTCCGATCCTTGTTGCAAGGCGTTCCATAGGGCTCCGCATCAAGGCCTACCCTGTTTAATGTCTACATGCACCCTTTAGCGGATGTTGTAGCTAAACAGGGGGTGAAGCTAGTTTCCTATGCTGATGATAATCAGCTGGTTATCACTCTGGAACAGAATGAAGCTTAGACTGCCCCTAAGCTCAGAGCAGGTCTAGTAGATCTGGCCAACTGGATGAAATCTAATTGTATGTAATTAAATTCAGGTAAAACCGACATTTTGGTAGTAGGCAAACCATCTTCTATCGGGTCCCGTGCTTGGTGACCTCCTGAATTAGGGTTGACCCCAATCCATAAATCTAAGATAAAAAACCTAGGGCTGTGGTTTGACACTACGCTGTCTTTTGATGAACAAATCTCAGCTATGGCTGGCAAGTGCTTTGGCATACTGAAAACTCTTCGTTAAATTCTAGATTTGCTACCACAGGCAGGGGAAAAACCATCACCCAGGCTGATTATCCCAAAAGTGCAAAGAGTGTGGTTGGGAGGAAGATCATTTGGCTTTCTTACAGTAAAAATGTAGAACCAGCTGCCGCTGGATTTCAGGATGAAGCCCTCAGAAGTGCTGTTATGTAGGAAGTTAATAACTTGTTTTTTTAGGACATCCCAGGCCAAGTAACGGTGATGCAGCTGATGGAGTCTTTGCTTATTGACGAGGAGAAGAATTCTTAGCTCGGGGCACTCCTTTGGAGTAACCAGGTGCTTTATAAACTTCTAATTTAACTACAAAAAGGGGGGTTACATGGCTACAATAGACTTAAAGGACGCCTCTTTGCACATCCCTTTAAACAAGAAACACAAAAATAGATTTATGGTCAACAAGAGACACTACCAATTCAAAGTGCTATCATTCGGTTTAAATTCAGCTTCAAGGGTATTCACTAGGTGCCTGGTAGCAGTGGCCGCTTACCTAAGGGGCAGGGAATCCATATATTCCTGTACTTAGATGACTGGCTAATAAGGGCAAACTCGTACAGAACCTACAAACAACACACACATCAGGTAATGGAGACACTAGAGCAGCCCGGTTTCTCCATACACTGGGAGAGGTTTCCCCCAGAGCCACAACAGGAAAAGGTGTTCTTGGGAGCAAAAATAAGTGCAGTATTTGGGAAGGTGTCCCCAAGCGAAAAACAGGCCTACTGAAGTAAGCACAACTATACTGGAAGGTACAAGCTCCGACAGTGGGGAAGCTGCTGGGCATGATTGCCTCATGCATTCATGTAATCCTAAACATTTGCCTACAGATGAGACAATTCCAAGAATGGCTTCAAGCACAATGGTCACAAGCAAAAGGGAGTTGGGAAAATCTAGTGGTTGTCATGCAAAGGATACAGGAGGAGAGAAAGCATGGTGGAACAAGAACAACATTGCAAGGGAGACCTTTTACACAACCAACTCCAAAGGTAACCATAACTGCAGATGCCTCCCAAATGGGATGGAATGGGGTGCTCACATGAACAACCTCAAAATAAGGGGAGTGTGGACAGAGCAGGATGCAATACAACACATCAACATCCTGGAATTAAAAACGGTGATCTGAAAGAGACACGTTAGTGATAGATTCCTTACCTTAGAATATCCCCAGGCGTCAGACTGGATCCGGAAATTTTTGCGTAGCAATACCCCTGCGCGCTGGTAGGCGTCGTCTGCGGCTCCGCGTCCGTCGTCGGCGTCGTGAGCGCCGGGATGACGTCATCGGAGTATATAGACGGCGCCCATGCGCGCTGACGTCAGTTCTTCTTTTTTCCGCGCCAACTAGCGCAGATCCGGAAGAAGCTCTACCCCCAGTCACTTTTTGACTGAAAACTTTTTTGATCTTTTTGATCCTCTAGTTAGTCGATTCTCGACTATAGGTGCCAGGGATGCCCGGGTTCAAGCCTTGCTCGAAGTGCGGCCGACTCATGTCGGTCACGTACCCCCATCGCCGGTGCCTGAAGTGCTTAGGCCTCGACCACGACGATCGAACCTGCTCCGACTGCCGGGCCCTGACGTCGAAGGCTAGGCGGGAGCGGTCCCGCAAGCGTCTCGAGCTGAGGCAGTCGGCCCCGCGCCGCTCCAGGTCCCGGTCCCGGTCCCGGTCCCGGTCCCACGGGAGGTCGAGGGACAGGTCGCGAGGTCGGAGTCATCGACGTTCCGGGAGCGGACACCGGTCGTCTGGTTCCAAGTCCTCAGGTAAGAGGCATGAGAGGTCGGAGCGACACCATCGGTCCTCCGACCCACCCCGTCGCTCGCACGATGCGACCGGGGATTCGGGCGACACCGCCCACGCGGCTCCGCGGGAGTCGCAAGCGTCGCCGCCTGCCCCACACCTTCGGGTCCCTGGGCACGGCGCGTCGCAGGAGGAGGTCGAGAGGTACCTCATGGCCATGAGGGCCCTCCCTCCTCAGTCGGTTCCCGTGGCGCCTTCGGGCCGATCGGCTCCGTCTGGAGGTCCTTCCGGGTCGGGCGCTTCGGCCCCGACGACGTCGGGTGCTTCGGCCCCGGCGCCGCTGGCGACTTCGGTCCCGGCGCCGCGCGACCTCGCTGGATCCGGATCCGGGACCTCGCCGGTCGACCCTACGACCTCGCCGGCGACGTCCCTTCAGGTGTCGTCCCCGGCAGCCGAAGTGGTTGCCGACCCCAATGCTTCCTACGGTCCTGCTCAGGTGTCGGAGGGGCGCCGCTGGGCGCCGATTCCGTCGGCCTTCGGAGAGTTCTATCTCCACGAGGAGGCCCTGGCTGTTAATCCTGGTCTCCGGGAGCCGGGTGACGAGGAGCAATGGGAGGGGTCCGAGGACCCTCTGGCACGTGATTGCCAGTCTCATCAGGACTGGACATATGAGCTTGGGGAGGCCAGTGGTATTGACACCTCGCCAGACACTGGATTTACGTCGCCCCCGACTGTGGCTTCGGAGGCGGGTTCTGCTTACAGTGTAGTGTTGACGAAGGCAGCTAAGGCCCTAAACCTTGAGCTCCCCGTCGCGGCCGTGAGGACTAATCTCCTCACTGAGGTCCTCAAACAGCAGTCCGGCTCCGCGGAGCCCCTTCTGCCGTTCAATGAGGCCTTGTGTGACGTTCTGCTGGGCACTTGGTCCAAGCCCGCCACAGGTCCCCCTGTGGATAGGAACGTGGCCAGACGCTACCGCCCGGCACCGGGCGACCCTTGCTTTTTGTCCACCCACCCCACCCCCGAGAGCCTGGTCATCCAGGCCTCCAACTCCCAGACCGCATTCCCGTCGGCCCCGCCCGACAGGGAATCCAAGAGATATGAGCAGTTCGGGAAGAAGGTCTTCTCGTCTGTGAGCCTAGGGCTCCGGTCAGTGAACACCAACTGTCTCTTGGGCCGCTACACCCACACTCTGTGGGACACGGTTGCGGAGGTGCTGCCACAATGCCCTGAGGAGGTCAGGGCTAAACTCAGCCAAACCCTTGCGGACGGCCGAGATGCGGCACGCTTTTCTATCCGGTGTGGGCTGGATACCACGGACTCACTGGGCAGGGCGATGGCAACGACGGTGGCGGTTCGACGCCACGCCTGGTTGAGGTCCGCCAATTTCTCGGCCGATGTCCAGGCCACCCTCCTGGACATGCCGTTTGATGGCCGTCGCCTCTTCGGCGACAAGGCAGACCATGCGCTGGAACGTTTTAAGGACTCCAGGGCCACGGCCAAGAACTTGGGCCTTACGGCCCCACGCCAGCAATCGGGTGCCTTTCGCTCCTTTCGTGGCCACGGAAGGGGCGCCCCACCACGGACCGTCAGCCACGCGCCGCAGAATGTTCAGCAACGCGGTGGCGGCCGTGGGAACCGCCGTGGCGGTGGTCGGGGCCAGCGGCGAGGCCAGTCCACACCTCCCTCAGCAGCCCCCGCCTCAAAACCTTCCTAGTCCGAGTTTTCAGGCCCATGTGACGCCTGTGGGAGGCAGGGTTCGCCATCACCTCTCCCACTGGCATACAGTCACTTCGGACAGGTGGGTGCTGCAAATTGTCCGAAGGGGTTTCTCCCTCCCCTTCGAGTCTTCCCCTCCATCCATGCCACCTCAATACCACCGTGTGTCAGGGGATCACTTGCAACTTCTGCAAGAGGAGGTTTCGGCCCTCTTGGCCAAGAGGGCCATCGAGCGCGTTCCTGGGCCAGAAGTAGGACGTGGCTGTTATTCCCACTACTTTCTGGTACCCAAGAAGGGCAAAGGGGGCCTACGCCCTATCTTGGATCTGCGGAACGTCAACGGCTTCCTCCGGACGGAGAAGTTCAAGATGCTCACTTTGGCTCAGGTCCTGGCTGCCCTGGACCCCGGAGACTGGATGGTAGCGTTGGACTTGCAGGACGCCTATTTCCACATCCCCGTCCTGCCGGCCCACCGGCGTTACCTGCGGTTCACGGTAGGCCTGGAGCACTTTCAGTTTACCGTGCTCCCCTTCGGCCTTACCAGCGCCCCACGGGTGTTCACGAAAGTGATGGCGGTGGTCGCAGCCCATCTGCGCAGGCAAGGGGTGTCAGTCTTCCCCTACCTCGACGACTGGTTGTTGAAGGCGGGCTCGCCCCAGACAGTCGTCACCCACCTCCAGACTACGGCCGACCTCCTGCACTTGCTGGGGTTTTCCATCAATGTGCCGAAGTCACACCTGTGTCCCTCTCAGAAGCTCCTTTTCATCGGAGCGGTTCTCGACTCGGCGCAGTTTCGGGTTTACCCACCCGAGCAGCGGGTTCGGGATATTCAGGCTCTGATTCCTGTCTTCAGGCCGTTATCCCGGGTCTCGGTCAGGTTGACGCTGCGGCTTCTGGGACTGATGGCCTCCTGCATCCTTCTGGTGCGTCACGCCAGGTGGCGGATGCGGGCTCTGCAGTGGGACCTGAAGTTTCAGTGGGCCCAGCATCAGGGCAACCTGTCCGATCATGTCCTGATCTCGGAGGGCACTGCGAAGCAACTGCAGTGGTGGCTCACGGACCGCGACTGGGTCAGTGGCAGACTCCTCTCTCTACCCCAGCCGGAGCACGTAGTTGTGACGGACGCGTCCCTCCAGGGCTGGGGAGGCCACATGGGAGAGGCGGAGATCAGAGGCCTCTGGTCTCCGGCGGAGTCCCGGCTCCACATCAACCTTCTGGAGCTGCGGGCGATTCGTCTTGCACTGAAGGCATTCCTCCCCTCTGTCAGGGGGAGCGTGGTGCAAGTGTTCACCGACAACACCACCGCCATGTGGTACTGCAACAAACAGGGCGGTGTGGGGTCGTGGACCCTTTGCCAGGAGGCTCTGCGCTGGAACATCAGGGCGTGACCCTGGTGGTTCAACACCTGGCAGGCTCTCTGAATGCCAGGGCGGACGAACTCAGCCGCCGGTGCATGATGGATCACGAATGGCGTCTGAACTCGGACGTGGCGCAAGGTCTCTTTCGACAGTGGGGAGAGCCTTGGTTAGATCTATTCGCCACAGAAGAGAACGCGCAATGTCAGCAGTTCTGCGCGTTGGAGTTTCCAAGGCGGCACTCGCTCGGAGACGCTTTTCGTCGCGAGTGGAGCTGCGGCCTGTTGTACGCCTTTCCGCCTATACCACTTCTGCCCAGAGTGCTGAAGAAGATCAGGCGCGACCGAGCCCAGGTCGTCCTTGTGGCTCCGGACTGGGCACGAAGATACTGGTATCCCGAGCTACTCAGCATGTCAGTCGATCCCCCGATTCGTCTGCCTCTTCGGGAGGACCTTCTGTCGCAGCAGCAGGGGACGGTCCTGCACCCGAACCTGTCCAGTCTCCACCTACAAGCTTGGAGATTGAGCGGCGGCAGTTGAGGCCATTTGACTTGCCTCCCGAAGTCTGTGACATCATTCTGGCAGCCAGGCGTCCCTCCACGAAGTCGGTATACGCCTGCCGGTGGAATAGATTTGTGGCATGGTGCGCAGCAAAGGCTGTGGATCCCCTCTCTGCACCCCTTTCGGAAGTGCTACTCTTTCTTCTTTCCCTTGCCCAGCAGGGCTCTGCTCTGGGCACTCTTAAAGGGTACCTTTCTGCTCTTTCAGCCTTCTTGAGGCTACCAGATCAGCCTTCCTTGTTCAAGTCCCCTATAGTGAGTAGATTTCTGAAGGGCATCACGCACATGTTCCCTCCTGTTCCCTTCGTGATGCCCCAGTGGGACTTGAATCTTGTTCTCACCTATCTGATGTGTGCTCCCTTTGAGCCACTTCATAACTGTCCTCTTCGTCTCCTTACTCTGAAGACGGCCTTCCTGGTTGCCATCACCTCTGCCAGGAGGGTGAGTGAGCTCCAGGCTCTTTCTTCTTCTCCACCTTTCCTGTCTGTTCATCCTGATAAGGTGGTGTTACGTACACGACCTTCCTTTCTGCCCAAGGTTGTCACGGCCTTCCACATCGGGCAGTCCATCACTTTGCCCACCTTCTTTCCGCCTCCGCATCCCTCGAAAGAGGAGGAGAGGCTCCACCGTCTGGATCCAAAACGTGCGCTCTCCTACTACCTAGACCGCACTCGCCAATTCCGGGTGGATGACCAACTCTTCGTTGGTTACGTGGGCGCGAAGAAGGGAAAGGCTGTACACAAGAGGACCATCTCCAGGTGGATCATCTTGTGCATCCAAGCATGCTACTCCATGGCGAGGAAGGAGCCCCCGGCTGGATTGCGGGCTCACTCCACTCGGGCCACGGCAACGACAACTGCCCTGGGCCGCGGTGTCCCCCTGCAGGACATCTGTCAGGCAGCCACGTGGGCCTCGCTGCACACGTTCGCGAGACACTACTGCCTGGACAGTCAAGTCCGGAGGGATGCCTTCTTTGGCCGTTCCGTCCTCCAGGACTTTCTGGTGTGATATTGGTTCGCAGACCCACCACCGGGGTTGGTATTGCTGGGGTATCTATTCTAAGGTAAGGAATCTATCACTAACGTGTCTCTTTCAGATTCACAAGTTACTACTTGTGTAATGATATATCTGTAAGAGACATTAGTTAGTGATAGATTCCTTACCGCCCTCCCATCCTCCCCGTTCTGCGAACCGATATTTAGGGTTAAGGTCATCCCCTTTCAGGGCCCTAGTTTCATGGCACCAATGTTAGTTCTATCATGGCTCTGCGTATCTGGCGCGGAAAAGCTGTGTTATCAGAACTGACGTCAGCGCGCATGGGCGCCGTCTATATACTCCGATGACGTCATCCCGGCGCTCACGACGCCGACGACGGACGCGGAGCCGCAGACGACGCCTACCAGCGCGCAGGGGTATTGCTACGCAAAAATTTCCGGATCCAGTCTGACGCCTGGGGATATTCTAAGGTAAGGAATCTATCACTAACTAATGTCTCTTACAGATATATCGTTACACAAGTAGTAACTTGTGCTTCCTAGCCTTAAAAGCATTTCAGAAAGAGCTCTATGGGAAGAACAGTCTGATACAAACGGACAACACAACCACCATGTTTTACATTAACAAACCTGTAGGAACACATTCAGTAGTACTTTCAATTCTAGCGCAGCAACTGTGGACATGGGCAATCCCACGGGAGATAAACATGGTAGCAATACACCTAGCCGGGAAGGACAATGTAAAAGCAGACAGACTAAGCAGGCAAGCTTCTTGGCCCCATAAGAGGGAAGTGAATCAGAACTCAAGATCTTTCACAAATGGCAACGCTTCGCATCCATGCAACCTTACTAACAGTCCCTAGGGAGTGTGCTATGGATAGACTGGTCAGGGATATTTGCTTACACTTTTCCCCAGCTACCACTACCCCACAGGGTGATCAACAAATGCAAGTTCAGCCACATGAAAAAGATTGTCATGGCCCCGTAATGGGCGAGACAGACCTGGGTCTCGGAAATAATGGAGATATCTCCAGGATCAATTCACAAAATCCCAAAGAGATGAGACTTGTTAACAATGGAAAAGGGAAAGGCGCTCCACCCAGAACAGGAGCCCTTAAGCCTTGCAGCATGGCTCCTGAGGACTTTGAGTTTGGGCACCAAAAGCTATCTGAAAGCACAATGGCGATCCTAAGGGAGGCAAGAAAGCAGACCACTAGGAAATGTTATTCAGCAAAATGGGAAAGATACTCTCTGTGGTGCCTCAAAGAAGGACTTCTCAAAAAGAACACAAAAGAAAGGACAGTGCAAACGTACTTAACACATCTACTGCACAGTAAGCTAACCTCCCCATTGCTAAAGGTTCATTTAGCAGCAAATGTAACAAATACAAGGGGCCACACAGGGAAGAGCTTCTTCACGTCACAAATGGTCAAGAGGATCCTAGAAGGAGCCAAATGTATCTAGCCCGCCCCACCCCCACCAAAGAAAGTGCCTGCATCCACATGGAATATAAACTTGGTGCTTGCTTAGCGGCTCAAATGGTGCTTTCAAGACCATGCCGCAAATGCTCACTCTAAAAACTGCCTTTTTAGTTGCAATAACATCACGATGTAGAGTAAGTAAGTTGCAGGCACTAACATTACAGGAACCCTACCTCCAAGTACATAATGTTAGAATTGTCATGAGAACTGATCCATACTTAATGCCTAAGGTGGTCTCATAATTCCACATTAATCAAACCATACAGATACCAAGTGTCTTCCAAAATCCAAAGAATCTGGCAGAAAGAGCGTTGCACACTCTAGAGGCTAGAAGAGCAGTGACGTATTACATTGAAAGAATGAAAGAATACAGAAAGACCAAACTCTTTGTATCATTTGCAAACAGCAACCAAGAACACAATTGCAAGATGGATAGCACAAACCATACATTTGTGTCACTACAGGCAGGAGAAATGTAACACAGGGCCCCACTCATTCAGCAAAAAGAAAGGAGCAACTATTGCCTTTCTAGCCAACACACCACTTCAAAACATTTGCATGGCAACAACATGGTCTTCAGTGCACACCTTCACAAAGCACTACTAAGTGGACATCCAAATGAAAAAGGAAGTACACAAAGGACAAAGGGTCTTGCAACATCTATTCACAAACCAACGCTCCTCTTTGAGCCAGCCACCACAGTACTGACAAACCACTACAAAATCTATGTACAGGATGTGAATCCAGAAAAGATTCACGCTGCAAAACGTATAGCTTCTTACCTGTTGGTGAAGTTTTGCAGCTCGAAGATGTTTCTGGATTCACTAGCGAAACCACCCTAGATGAGAGAGGAGAAAAAAATAGTTAAAAAAAATCTGAAGATGGCGACCAAAGGTGGGAGCACGACAATGTCATAAGGGGACACCAAATGGTGGTACGTCGACGCCCACCAACGTAGGGGGGAAAAAGGGAAATAGAACTATTCTGGACCCAACCACTAAATGGCGAACTAATGCTCAGTATGTGAATCCAGAAAATTTTTCGAGCTGCAAAACTACACTGATCGGTAAGAAACTATACATTATTTCCCATATGAAGCTCAATGCCGAGAAGACAGAAGTCCTCGTGCATGGGACAGCACCTGGTGGCTGACCGCCCTCGGAAGCCCACCTAGCCCCTCAGACCACGCCAAGAACCTCGGCATCATACTCAACTCATCACTCACCATGAACTGACAGGTCAACGCCACCACCTCCAGCTGCTTTAACACCCTCTGCATCCTCCGCAAGACCTCCAAGTGGATCCGCCCTGAGTCAAGGAAGACAGTCACCCACGCTCTCATCACCAGCAGATTGGACTATGGAAACACACTCTACGCTGGCATCAATAAGTCCCTACTCTGCAAACTCCAGACAGTACAGAACACTGCTGCTAAGACTCTTCCTCAGCATCCCACACACAAACATCAGTCAACACCTATGAAGTCTCCACTGGCTCCCCGTGGACAAAAGAGTCACTTTCAAAATCCTCACTCGATTCGATTCGATTCAAAATCTTTATTCGGATTACAATAAATCCATAAAAGCACAGTTTAAAATACAATTCAGCATTTTTAAAATTACAATAAATGTAATAAATGTTATAGAGTACATATCAATAAGATTACAAAGCAACATATTTCCAATGTACAAAGTGCAAAGGAGGTCAACATCATGAAAAGTGCAAATAAATCAGGGACATTCCATAGCTTTGCGTACATTAAAAATAACTTTTAAGAAAGTGCTTGTGTGGAATATAAATTCATCATCCTCTAATTTTAGGAGCATTAAATAGGACTGATTCAAGGAGAGCGGCCTATGTTTTTTAAAATATGGGGCTAAAAACCATTTAATATATTTCATATAAAACTTGCAAATAAAAAAGAATTGTAGGTCATTTTGTTTACTGACTCTGTCGCAAGGACACGGAATATTTCCAGATGTGCTGTGTCCCAGAGGGAAACAGAGTGAGAATTTAATAGTTCCGGCTCTCATTCTGAAAAGTAGGGATCTTTCCCAATTACACATTGGCAGTATCAAATACAATGGAAGTTGTTGAATAAATAAGCCATTGTTGGTATAGGACACAACAGTTTGTTTCCGCATCTCATCTGACAGTCTCCTTTCATTAAAGGTGGCATATAGTTCAAATTGGACTTCCTTTTTATCATTACTCTTAATGTGAGATGGATTATCAAAGAGATCACCTCTGCCTATGCTAGACAAACTTTCCTGTATAGCACGAAGCCATGTGATCCTGTTCCATTTATCACAGGCTAAGCACTCTCTCAGGATATCCTGTGTTAAGCTAGCATATTCATTAGCCCAAATAGCCAACCAAAATAGTGCAGGCCTTGCAGCAATAAAATCACTGATATACGGTATATTCAACTCTGAGTGACAAATGTACCCCGATGATGAAATGGGAGCCCCCAGTAGTTTCCTACAGAGCAGATTCTCTTCTCTTTGTAATGTAGGGGTTTTTACTAACCCCCAGATTTCGGCGCCGTAGGTTGCCACAGGAGTACATTGTAGCCTGTATATCTTTAGGATTGCCTTAGTTGCTCCAATTTTCTTCGGTCTGGGGAGGGATAGGATTGAATTTATGGCCTTTGAGAACTTGCCTGTGGCGTGGGCGATATGCCCACTCCACAGGCCGTTCGCAGCAAAGACCATACCTAAGTATGGAAAAGTTTTAGTTGAGAGCAACTTATCAGCTCCTATCGTGATGGAATTTAGTTGCCTGGCACCCGGCCCACAGGACATAATAAATGATTTATTAAAATTTACTTTAAGGTCCAAGTTCCGCATATAGGAAGAAAAATCCCTGACTAGTGCGCCTAGGGCATTAGGTAATCCTCACTCATGCCTGCAGATGCCTACACAATAATGGACCCAAATACCTCAACGACACAATCAACTTCCACTTTCCCTAAAGCAACCTCCGACCTTCTAACCTCGCACTGGCCGAAACCCCGTGCATCCACAGAGCCAGAGTAGGCGGAATATCCTTCTCTCACATTGCAGCCAGGACCTGGAATAAGCTACCGGCAGACATTAGAGGTCACCTCCCTGAACACCTTCAGGAAGACCCTCCAGACCTGGCTCTTCGGTATAACTGCTCTGCGCATTTCTCTTTTGCTCACCCTGCCACCCCAGTTTAGACCCAGCAATAAGCAAATCAGTCTTGACCCTGTGCCTTATGGGAACAGTCCAGCCTGAACTGCCAAGCCAGGTCCTTGCTGCACCAGGAAGCAAGCATCCTGGTACCAGTTTCGGGGCATCACCCCTCATCGGCCAGGCTAGCTTCAATCCAGTGGCACAGTGAGGCTGGGACACAAGTCTGGGAATACCAAGCGCACTTAGGGCGAGAAAGCAAAAGACACACAGGTGATGGACGGAATGCAGAGCAAATCAAACATTCACCCCCCCAGTCAAGAGATCTGGGTTAAATCAATTGTTCAGTGGCACAGTCAGCTAAGCTAGCCTGGCAGATGAGGGGTGAAACTCCTGAAACCAGTCCTATGATGCTTGTTTTCAGCCCAGGGAGGACCAGGCCTGGCAGCTCTGCCTGGACTGTTCCTATAGAGAGCAGGGCAAAGACTGATTTGCATATGGCTGGGTTCGTTCCCATAGAGAGCAGGGCAAAGACTGATTTGCATATGGCTGGGTTCAAACTGGAATGGCACGTGGAGCAGAAAAACTATGGATTTAGGCCCAGATCTCTGAACTAGGATCAGTGTAGGACATTGTTCTGTGGGATGGGTATGCCCAGACGTGGGTCCAGTTCTCTCTATGCCACTGGAGTCAAGCTAGTGTGGCTGATGAGGTGTAAACCCCAGAAACCGGTACTCAGATGCTTGGTTTCAGTCCAGGGAGGACCTGGCCTTGCAGTTCTGGCTGGACTGTTTCAATAAGGAGCAGGGTCAAGACTGATTTGGATCAGTTCAAACTGGAATGGCATGGTGAGCAAAAAAACGATGGATTTAGGCCCAAATCTCTGTACTGGGGCGAATGTATGACCTTGTTTTGCATTCTGTCCATTTTTTGCATTTGTTTTATTCAGGAGACATTGTTACAGCCTCTTGGCTACATTAAACATGGGACTGCTGGGGGGCGTGGCTTGGACGGCAATGTGGACGGTCGTCTAGGTCCGTCAGCTCCGCTTCCCTGAGGGGAAAACAACACGCCAAAACAGCCAATTCCGCCAACAAAGGAGAGGAACAAGTAGGGGAAAGTTCCGATCAGCTGGGAAGACGATCAGGAATAAGGGGAACCGCCGCAGTGCCGAGAAAAGCAGCCTGAGAACTTTGCCGAGAGTCTCAAAGCGTGAAGCCCAAGATGGCGCCTGGAGCTCACAGAGAGAACAACAAGCGGTAACTGTGCAGCAAACCGGCTTGCGAGAGCAGTGAAACAAAGAACCAACACCGTACCCACGGAAAAGGAAAAAAAGGAGAGCAAGACAGCATTTAGCGATTGGAACGCAATCAACGCAGAAGAGCCGCGCAACCACCACCGCCTCCGCTCCAAGAAGGAGCACACGCAGCGAGGTAAGCCCGCCGGACAAGCAATCCCCCACCAGCGAAAACAAAGCGGCGCGCTTACCGGAGACCCGACACCGTCACGGACACAGGCACCGGAAGTGAAAGGAAGGAAGGCGCCATCACCGGAAGTCTTCCTCAACATCAACCTCAGGCGGTAGTCCCGGACAAGACCGGAAGAGGAAGTGTGTCATCGACCAGCGCCGGAAGCGGATGCTCGAGCAAGGGAAACAAAAGGGGGAAAGCTCGCCGGACCTCCCGAGAGCGGAAGTAAGGTTTGAAGCCGGAGCAAACGGCGCGGAGGCGGCGCAAAGCACGGCAGATGCCAGATAGAGTGACGCTGGGCGTGGAGGTGAGGTGAGACAGAGCACGACGGAAGCGGGATCAAGTGACGCGGTGAAGGCGCAAGCACAGCGCTAACTGCACCAAGAAGCGTGGCACTCATAGCGGGTCCAAACTCAACGAGGGGCATGCAGCCACACAGCAAACTGCAGCAGCAGTAAGCAGCAGCAGACGGCAGGCCAGAGCACAGGCAGAGGCAACAAGCGAAGCAGTACTGCCGGAAGTGTGAATGGCACAGAGGCGTGGCACTCACAGTAAGCAGTAGCGGCGCAGGCAGCTGCAGCAAGAGAAGCTGGCCACCTAAAGAGCACAAGGAGCACATAAGTTTAAGCGGCCAAAGGCGTCAGCGAGAGGCCAAAGACAACGTCATAGCAAGGGCAGGACCGAGTCCCTTAAAGCACACAGAGCAGAGCGGGCGCAGCACACATTAAAGGCAACAGGCAGAGACCAGGCAAAACAAACATCCAGCCTACCCTTCTGAGCGCCATACGCAAGCACGCAGCCCCAGCGCCCAAAGCAGTAAGACAGAAGCGAACGAAACAAGGCACACGCTGGCAGGTCTTAAGGCAAAGACCAGAACAAGGTACATCCGGGAACCGAGCAGATACAGACTGCAAGGTATCTCAGAGAAAGCGTCGAAGGCGACAGAACTACCCAAGACAACCCTAGCGGAAGGGAGGCTAGGCAACATCCTATCAAGGAGGGGCATTATAACCATGGCAGGCAACGATGGGAAAGCAGCTGGTGACCAGAAAAAACCAAAGATAGACAACCAAGGGTCGCCTCTGAAAAATAACAAAAGCGAGACGGCCACCCTAGAGACGATCCTGCGGAGAGTAAATGAAGGGATCGAAGTGGGAAAAGATACAAAACTCAAGGTGGAGAACATGCAGCTTGAGATGGCGGCTATAAGAGCGGACCTCCACAAAGCTACGACAAGAATTGAGATGACAGAAGGTAGAATAAGTGCAGTGGAGGATGAGACAAGGGACAACACCAAGGCCATAGCCGAGCTGCAGAAAACCACGAATGCCATACAAAAACAGCTTGCTGAGAAGGACGATAGGGCAAGAAGAGGCAACGTAAGGATCCTAGGAGTGCCGGAGGGGACGGAAGACAAAGCGGGATCATGCGCAGCAATGTTAGAGGAACTGATCCCCAAACTCACCGGCATCACATTCGACAGAAGGTTCGAGGTGCAAAAGGCATACAGAATACCGGCAGGAAAGCCCACAACAGGAAAAGGGCCGAGAGCAATAATATGCAGCCCGCTCAGACTAAGCCAAACAGACGCCATCTTCGCCTTCGCTAGGAAAAACCAGAACCTGAAGTGGGAAGGCAGCAAGATCGTTTTAACCCAAGACTACTCCAAACCCACGGTAGAGTCAAGAAAAGGATTCCTGGCCCTCAGAGAAACACTACGTAGAAGAGGAGCCACCTTCAGCTTCGTTGGTCCCGCCAGATTCAAAGTAATGGACAAGTGGAAGACAATGATTTTTGAAAGCCCGGAGGAACTAAGGAGATACCTGCAAGGCCCACCCGTGGAAGAGATGGAGGATAACAGAAGCCCAGGAGCAGCGAAAAGAAGCGCCTCACCGGATGTGAATGGACAACCTGAATAAGTGAATGCGATAAAAGCCGAAGGAAAAAGAAAAGGAATAAAATCACCAATGGCACAAGGAACATATCTACCTCACTAAACCCGCAGCGGGAAATAAAAAGTACTATAACTAGAATGAAGAGCTACAGCTAGCACATCAAATCCAAGGTCAACCATGGCACCACCCAAACGAGACAATCAAGCCGCAGTAGAGCAGGGTGCCGGGCTCTGTCCTTGGTACCATTTCCACCTCAGTCGAGCTACATCAAGGAAGGAAACCGACACTACCTCAGGGAAAAGACGCGGAGCAAAGGAACTTTGTCGTCGCACACCCACTCAGCAAGTAAGGGAGGGGGGGAGGGACATTCGGGGGGGAGGGGGCGGAAGAACGGGGGGGAGCGGGGAGCACATACATGGGTCTACTCACTATCATCTGTCCTGTCTATACTCTATCTTTCTATCTTTCTATCTTTCTCCTTACACTCACACGGGGGAGAAGTACACGCAGGAGAAGGGGGATGGTCCCACATACAAGCCGAAGACCGAAAGACGCAGAGAAATGCCACTGCAAATGCGGAAACAAAGCATTGTAAATGATAAACAGCAACAAGAGTAGCATTGCGTCTGACATTAAGATAGTGTCCCTAAACGTCAAGGGTCTGAACAGCCCGGTAAAAAGGAGGAAGGTACTCGAACACCTTAGGAAACTCAAGAGCGACATATACGTACTCCAAGAAACAAGATTGCAAGCAGAGGACATCAGCCGCATAGGGGCCAATTGGATAGGTGAGGTGCAGGGCTCACCAGCACAGAATAAGAAGAACGGGGTAGTAACAATTATAAGCAAACACTCCAAAATAGAAGTGGTAGGCTCTCTGGCAGACACACAAGGGAGAATGCTCACGACAACACTCAGAAGGGCAGGGGAGACATTCCATGTAGCTAACATATATGGACCCAACAGTGACGACAGAACATTTTGGGAGGGGGTGGGTGCACAACTGTACTCACTACCTCTAGGAGACCTGCTGATCGTCGCGGGGGATATGAACCAAGTCCTAGATCCAGCAATTGATAAGCATCCATACAGACCAAGCCAATCAACAAACAATCCCCACATCCTTAAAAATCTCTGTTCCAAACTAAGTCTAAGTGACCCTTGGCGCATAAGTAACCCAGACGCCAGGGAGTACACTTTTTACTCCAACCCACACAACTCATACAGCCGAATAGATTACATTCTGATGTCAGAAACACATACTCACCTCATAGACCACACGGAAATAGGACCCAGAACTATATCAGACCACTCACACATAAGCCTAACACTATCGGGCAGACACAACGACGAGCCGACCCGCAGATGGCGATTCGATGACAGTCTGCTCCAAAACGCCCCAGCGAGAGCCAAAATAGAGGAGGCAATAAAAGACTACCTACTACTAAACGATAAACCAAACACAAGCAGGGAAGTCCTATGGGACGCCCTGAAGGCCACCATTCGAGGAACAGTCATGACAGTCAAGGGAAGGATGAACAAAGACAGAAACAAGAAAGTTGCAGACCTAGAGAAGGAAATTAAAAAACTTGAGAACAGCCACATAGCCAGAATAGAGGACAGGAACACACTCACAAACCTAACTAAATTAAAGTACGAACTAAACAGAATACTGAGCGAGAGAGCGGGCACTTGGATCAACAAATATAAATCAATCAATCTGTGTACCGCAAACAAAGCGGGCAAAAACCTAGCATCCTACCTGAGAGGAAAGCAGAGACACCACACGATAGGTGCCATCAAAGACAAACACGGCATATCCCAGACCTCAAACAAAGACATCCTAGAAGTCTTCAGGGATTTCTATGAGGGACTGTACACAAAGGATGACACACTGCAAGATGATGGGGGGAAAGAGCTACTAGCGAACATAGCCACACCCACACTGACGGACCAGGAACGTGACATCCTGGAAATGTCCATAACGGGGGATGAGATAGAGAGAGCCACACAAAGCCTCAAAGATAACAAGGCACCCGGACCAGACGGGTTCACAGCTGGCTTCTATAAGCAATACCTGAACTTACTTAAACCCACAATGGGGGAGGTATTCACAGCATGCGCCCAGAGCGGACACATGACACCCTCAATGGCTGAGGCAAATATAATAGTGATACCCAAGGAAGGGAAAGACACAACAGAGGCGAAGAACTTTAGACCGATCTCCCTCATCAATGTAGACTGCAAAATCTATGCAAAAATACTAGCCAATAGACTCAACGCCTACCTTCCGAAACTCATACACAACTCGCAAGTAGGCTATCTTAAAAACCGGATGTCACATGACAACACGAGACTTCTATGCCACGTAATTAACCACTCCTCACGTAGCGACAACGCAGCAGTCATGATAGCTTTAGATGCTGAGAAAGCCTTTGATAGAGTCTCATGGCCCTTCTTGGATCAGTGCATGGGAAAATTCAGGCTAGGTCCAAACTATAGGAAGATGGTGATGGCCCTATATGAAAATCCCAAAGCAAGGGTGGTGGTCAACGGAGGCACATCAACCACACTCAACTTGGGAAGGGGAACTAGACAAGGATGCCCCCTGTCACCAGCCCTATTCCTGCTAGCCATAGAACCGCTCCTCACGATGATCAGAACCAATGTGGACATTGTAGGGATACCAATAGGGGGAGAGACTTTCAAGCTAGCGGCGTACGCAGATGACGTACTAATAGTCACGGAAGACCCAGAGAGATCCATAAAAGCACTGACTGACACCATTGACAAATACGCCAAGGTCTCGGGGTACAAACTTAACAGAGACAAATCTGAATGCAAACCTCTAAACATCCACGCAACAAGAACAGTATTAGGAACATCAGGATTAACATGGCAACCAAAACCTATAAAATATTTGGGTATCCTCTTCGAGAGGGACCTAAGAATGACACTGGAACACAACGAGCACGCAACGATACAGAAAATCAAGGACAAGGTAGAAGGGTGGTCCCCCAGGTTCACGACATGGTGGGGAAGGATAGAGGCGATCAAAATGATGCTCTCACCGATGGTCAACTATTTGCTAACAATGCTCCCACTGACTAACACAGAGAGCTTCCACAAGACACTCGACAAGTTACTAAACAGTTTCCTTTGGAGGGGAAAGAAACCAAGAATAAGCCTACACAAGCTAAGGCTATCTAAAGAACAGGGTGGCCTGAACATAACGAATTTCAAGCGATTCCAGACGGCATGCATAGCTAGACAGGGACTACATTGGCTAGACCCAAGAAAGGAATACACCCCAGCATGGCTATCCTTCGAGCGCGGCCTACTAAAGGGCATGAACCCCATAACACTCCTGACAGCCACACGACACCCAGCAATGAGGGAGAACCCTGTACTCAAGAACACAAGGACAGCTCTACTGAGCGTCGACAAAACACTATCAACAAGCATCAGGGGAGGCCAATTTGAATCCCTCTGGCACAACCCTACCTTAAAATACAGAGATAAGGTTCTAGACATGCCTGTGTGGTACGGACAGGGCATATCCACGGCCCATGACCTTCTAAGACAAGGCGAGAACACAACGTTTGACACACTCAAGGAAGCGCACAACCTACAAAACATAGAACTATACAACTTCCTGAAAATAAAAGTAGCTATTAGGAAGGCAAACCTTACAAGTCAGACACCTTCGCTCTTACAGCTTGCAGCCAATCTCAACATAACAGGACACCAAATAGCACACCTCTACAGAGCCCTACGCCCCAAACACACCAAACTCAATGACAAAGTCACAAACTTCTGGGGGACTGTAGCGGGGAAGGTACTAAGCGAGACAGAAAAGGCCGAATTGTGGAGATCGACCACTAGGAAAAAGATAACTGCCTCACTAAATCAGACCAAATACTGGTTAGTGCACAAGGCTTACTGGACACCGGCACGCCTAGCCACCCTGGGGATCCGAGAGAGCGACACATGCTGGAACTGTAACGATGGTAGGGGGGATCTAGAGCATCTCTTACTCAGCTGCCCCCAGATCAAGGATTTCTGGGAAAGAACGGGGAAGCTTATCAATGACATCACTGGTGTAGCCATACACATAGACTTTCCAAGTCTAGTCCTGGGCTTTGCATCCCCGTCCATCACAACGACAGAAGACCGCGACCTCATTGACCTACTGTTAACGGCTGCAGTCAAAATAATCCTAAGCAACTGGAAAGACACCACAAAAGCGACACCACAGGCATGGCTCAACTGGGTCACTTTCCTAAGAGGGGCAGATAACATTACAGCGAAATATACACCGAAAACACACAGGCAATCAAACATGTGGAGGCCCTTAGACCTCTACCTTTCATCCCATAAACCCCCCTAGGCGCAGACACCAGACACTAGACAGCCACCGAGGGACACACCACAGGGACCGACACTCCAACAAGAGAAACCGGCTAGGAAGTACACTCTCCTATCTCCTACCTCTATTACTCTCTTCCTCTCTATCGTCCGGGGTGCTATACCCACCAGGCAGATCAAAGGGGGGAAAGAAGACAACGCCAAGCAAGACTCGGATAACGGACTTCTTCTTCCTTCTTGGACTAGTAGATCTATCCGACCCCACGCACCATGGCAAGGAACGAACTATTGCAGGACAATATTACTATACCCCCCCCCCCCCCCCCCCCCCCCGGCGCCTTTCTTTTTTCTCTTTTCTTTTTTCTCCTCTTTCTTTCCGCCACTCATGTATGCTCCATGTAAATATATATTTTTTTTACATACAATAAAAAATTACAGAAATAAACATGGGACTGCTCTTGTGATATTATTGTGGATTTCTGAGCTCGACGACTGGGATTAATCAAGCCTTGTAAATCTGTCACTGTAGAGATGTTTAATTTCAAATCTGCTCTTGCCATTTCTGTAAAGACTAACTAGGCATTCAAAGGAATGGACTTTGAGGGTAATTCTTAAAATGACGAATGTTTATTGCCTAGAATTCAGGCTTGTGCTATGTTTTCTTGGTGTGGGAGTCTTCAAAGTCTTGACTGAGTTAAACAGTCTGTATTGTAGGATCTTCAACTCATAGTCTTAAATATTAGAATAATTTCCCTATGTGTACTCTGGAACACTTCATCTTAATGTAGTTGTCCACAGAATTATATTTGCAGGGTATAATTGTTCACATATCCATACGATGAAGAGCAACCTTCTAAAGCCTATCCAAGGCAAGATTTTCCAAAATTAGATTCCCTGAATCTAGAAAAGACCATTTGAAAAATGCTTTTGAGTATCTTAGGTGCAAAATCCAGAAAACCGTTTAAAAAGTGCCACATAATAGGTTTTCATTGACAACTGGAATACGACTCCTGCTCTTAAGGGCTACAGCAGCTTTTACTACCTATGAGGCAGCCTTGTACTGTCAGTTGACTCACTCAGTAGTGACGTGAAAGGATATGATAAGGAAGCTACGGCATTTCAAATTCTCAAGATAAGTACAGCCAGGAAGGTGGACAGCCTTTTAGCTCCTATCTCTGATTCAGAGATAGGGCTATAAGTAAGTAACCGTTTCCCTTGCATGTTATAATCTTTTCTGATGGCCGTTACAATGGAATAACAAGCTTTACACCAACTTCTCACTGCTGCTTTTGGGCAAAGAAATGGAAGTTATCTGAATGATTAAGCTTAATTGATCATGTTATGTGACTACCTAAGTCGACAAATTTGTCAAAGTGGCTAGAGTCAGCCATTGTATCTAAGATCAGCCAAAGCTGTGAGATGATTACAGGCCTGCCATTGATTGCGACGACCTGTGGCTGTCATCGTAGGAAAAGCTGAACATGTTGTGGAACACAACTGTCTCATTGAGCCCCTTTCAAAGACAAGTCTGCGTAATATTTATGAATTCTGAATGTTCAATGCCAATGAGCATTTTAAAGACCCTGTAAAGACACAAGTTGTTGCACACTGGCTGGAGAAGTACAAGGCTGAACCACATATTCTAATAAACACGCTTGTTCATGTCTATCATACTTTCTTGTCTGCTCAACAAGAAAGAAGTCCTTCAATCTGGCTGGAGATGACAGCTATTTGCTAGACTGGGAGAGCATGAAGCTAGATGCTGCAGGAAACTGTTGGTGTAGCAGTCGTGGCTCAGCGCTGCATTAATTCCCCCGGCTTAATTTACAGTGAGATTGCCATGAATGGGAGGAAATGGAGGAGCTCCATTCACATGCTTATCGGAAGAGATACACGGTGATTGGCATATATGATGGTCTTCCCCTCTTGCATAATGTTGCATGTGCCCTAGAGGAACTAACCACACCAGTTGACACAGTACAAGTCATTAATCTCTCTTCACATCCTCTTACACCGGACATGATCTCCTTACTTAGTAGAGGCCTGAACTTTAATCCCTATGCTACTGGTGACATGTGCCAAACTAAGATGGATTGACTAAGATTGACATTTTCAGATTCATACGTAATCTTCAACTAAAGAAACATTTTGCTGGACAACAGGACACTCAGAGACAATCCAGACACATTCCCAGTGTTTTTGATGATGTATCTTTGACCATTAAAGATGTGCAGTCAACACACTTGCTTCTTTCTTTAACAGACAGGGAGGATAGTCCCCTTGAAATGGAAAGATTGCTTGAGGAGCTTGATGTTGCAACTGACTACAGTATGGCGAGTGGTTTGAAAAGTAAATCCAAATGGACCCCCACGTTATCAGGGGGCAATGTGATTGATAATTTTCATAGACATGTTCTTGAAGATCTAAATAGAACTAACACTAAGAACTTAAATACCAAATTTAAATACAAGGACAATTTGACTAAAGGGGAACGGCTAGCACTTTCCACTTTAAGCAATAATCCTGACATCATCATCAGGGAGGCAGACAAAGGGGGTAATGTGGTGGTCATGGATCTGGCCGACTATAACAATGAGATCCAGGGCCAACTTAATGATGACTCATGCTATGAGCTAGTCACCCATAACCCCATGGGTCCTTTAACACTTCTACTAAATGGACTTCTACTGAAGTGGAAACAATCTGGTCTTCTGGATGACAATGAGTATCTTTACCTTAAAGTCTTCAGACCCACTTATCCTTGGCTGTACACACTGCCAAAAGTCCACAAGAATTTACCTTTTCCTCCGGGGAGACCGATAGTATCGGGAATCGGGGGTCCCACTGAAAGAATCGCTGAATATGTTGATCTTTTTTTGGGACCTCTAGTCAAGAACCTGCCATCATATATACAAGATTCCAAACATATATTGAGCATCATGTCAGACATGGAATGGCAACAAGGCACAATACTAGTCACCATGGATGTGGTGTCTTTGTACACCAGTATCAATCCTGAACTGGGCTTATCAGCCATTACGAAACTATTATCTAACAGACCGGCCTCACTCTGGGCACACACCAACATGCTGTTACACATGATGACTATCATCCTAGAGAATAATTTTTTCATCTTTGATCGCAAGTGGTATCGTCAGAAAAAGGGAGTAGCCAAGGGCTCCAAATTTTCACCCTCCTTCGCTAATCTTTTCGTGGGGGCTTTGGAGGCTGACCTGATTTGGGGCACCAAAGGAATGAAATACGTCGACTCCATAGTCGTTTGGGGCCGATACATCGACGATTGTTTTCTTTTATGGTCGGGTTCGGAGGAACTACTTTTTTCCTTTTTCGAACATCTGAACAATAATACCTGGGAAATCAGCTTCACCATGCGACACAGCTTAAACAATATGGAGTTTCTAGACCTTGAATTCTATGTGAAGGACAACCTACTACACTCCAAACTGTTCAGGAAACCCACTTCCTGCAACTCTATACTCCATGCTTCTAGTTTCCACCCCGAGCACCAGTTACGTTCTATCCCATATGGAGAATTTCTAAGAGCTAAACGTAACTGCAGCGAATCCACAGAATTTGAAAATTGCATTTCCAACATGAGAGACAGATTCCGCAAGAGAGGATACTCACATGCATCCCGCAAGAAAGCGAAACAAAGGACCAGAATCATCCCAAGACCAGATTGTTTAAAGACACGCACGGAGCCAGAATCCTCCGGCCCGCAAATTAGACTGATAACAGAATTCAACGCACTGAACCACACCACTAGAAAGAGCTTTAATAAACACTGGAAACTCTTAACAGAAGATCCTGTTCTTAAAGAATTTCTTTCAGACAAACCTTCCATTACATACAGAAAGGGCTTTACTCTGAGAAACAAACTGAGCCCCACAGTTCCCCCAAATACTACAGCTCGGGACTGGCTAACCACAAGAGGCCTAGGATTCCACAAATGTGGTTTCTGTTCTATGTGTATTTGGGGTAAACATGGCACCAAAACGTTCCAGGGTCCCGACGGAACAACATACAAAATCAAACACAACATCACTTGCCTAACGAAATTCGTAATATACATAATCGAATGCCGATGTGGCAAGATTTATGTAGGCAGCACCATCAGGGCTCTTAAGGAAAGAATTGCAGAACATATGAGAGCCATCCAAAAAAGAGATCCCAGATACCCAGCAGCCTTACACATAGCAGAATGTCAACCATTGGAGGATGACATCAAAGTGCGTGTCTTTGGGATTGATATGATTCCCCTCAACATTAGAGGGGGTAACCGAGAACTGACACTCAGACGTAGGGAAGCAACATGGATCATGCGCCTACAATGCGTGGAACATGGGCTTAACTATGACCCTGAGTTACAATATTTCTTGGGGGACTAAGTGTTACCCCTTGGGATCCACTAAATGAGACATTTACTCTGTAATTCAATCAATAACCACTCACCGGTTCACATTACCATATGTAAACATTTCAGCAGAGAACCATGCCTTTTAGAATGAGATTACGCTTACGTAGTACGTACTGTCATATGCATATTTACATGATGTACTGTATTGATTTGTAATTCTACTTGTTTGATGGTCGTTTACATGATATCAACCATACAATGTGACAAATATTACAAAATGAAATGCTGTTGACAGCGTGATGAGCATGGTCACATATGGGTTGGTTGATGTGGCACCTTCACCCTCAAAATAGCCGTCTTTCACCTTTGCTTTTCAACCAGCATCACAATATCTATGGGCACCGGGTCACATTGGCCTCTGGCAACCACCATAGCTCATCACCGATTTAATCAATATTGACTTATCGATAGGACACTCAGACCGAGAATCGTGTTCAACAATAAAATAATGCTGTGTTCTCAATGACTACTTTTTCAACCCACCACTGTTTAGGCTGAGATATAACTCATATACCGCTCCTATACTCGCTATAATCTCCTTCCACTATGTGTGGCTCTTCTACATACTACCAGTCGCTCATTAATCACAGAAGTACTCGACTGCCAAGCATTTCGCCTTATCGGCTCTCCTCTTAAACATGGCGGCTTTGTTACAGTAGGACGCAGTCGGCATCTTCTATGTTGCAACTCCAAATAAATAGACACCTCCCTTCCGGTCACGTGTCCGTCTTTCGAAACACGGCGACCGGGAAACAACAGAGGAGGGATACCACACTACGGGTGAGTTGCTTTACCCTTTTTACGACAACCGAATCCCCTTTCCAACTGTCTGATCAGCTTACATGACCAGGCTAAACCGCCATTGAGTATCGACCGATACCGGCAGTGACCTTGTTTTTCTCTGCCTCTTTCTTTGTAACTTCAAATTCAAGTCCTCGCATTTCTAATGCGTGCGCATACACTTATGTTTCCCTCCACAGAGCACCGCGATTGTGAAAACGCACCCGTTTCCATAAGCGTTTTAGCAGGTGGATCCCCTCCCGGTACAGCCTAATACACACCCGTATTAAGGTACATTTATTTTCTAATTTGCCTTCTATTTATGGTTAACTCAACCTTAACGTGATGTAGAGCTACGCTACACACTCTATCTCTAGCCTGATGGCATATGCATTCTATGTTTTTCCTTTTGTCTATAGTGCTAATTCTTGAAATCCTCACCTACCCTACTGGGCGAAACATAGTAGCAAGACCAATCTCTTGCTCCTTACTTAATCGGACGAACCATTCCAATTAACTAGCGTATATAAGGATATGAACACGCAGTGGTAAGAACACCCTCCACTTCATTTCCTTTGCTTTTTCTTTGAATAACAGAGGTGTCCTCGGACATTTCCCCTTTTTATGCCTTCCTTATGATCTTTTTTCTCTCTACCGCCACGCTCTCTCTAATCTACCTATACAGAACGCTACCACGAGTACCAGACTAATCACAACTCACTTGATCTGAGTTGAGTCTAAAGGTAATAACTCTACCTTTTA
Organism: Lissotriton vulgaris; assembly: GCF_964263255.1. NCBI lineage: Eukaryota > Metazoa > Chordata > Amphibia > Caudata > Salamandridae > Lissotriton > Lissotriton vulgaris. The sequence goes on from NC_141695.1 coordinate 289,576,674, forward strand.
GAGAGAGAGTATTTTCCTTACTTCACTCCAGGCACTGCCGATATTATAGATCTTCCACTTCGTTTACACACCCCATTTTGGACTTATCACCACCATTTTCACATACCAGTTGCACTTTACACTGTTCACACTCGCATGTTATGTTCTTCACGACTGTAACCTTCATTGTGCAGGATTACCGTGTGCTTGCTAACACTTGTTAAACATTTAACCGGAATCATGACTTCATGTCACTTCCAGTGCACTACCACTCGAGGATTCCCACACACATCCCTGTAGTGGAACACGCCGAATATACTTAGCGTCATCACAATTCACACTCACAACGTGTAACAGAAAACGCACGTCACAACTGCATGTGTGATCCACCCTTGTCACCAATGCAGTATTTTAAAGTGATAAGACGCGCAACTGAATATGCATACGTTATTTTTGTACCACCAGCCCTGAAGAGTCGTGTTGACTCACCGGAACACGACGAAACACGTGTCGGCTAACTGTGACTGTTCTTCAAGTCTGGACACATTGAATCATCATCTTGCCATGACAAGAAAAACACTCAAGAATCTGCTTCTGTCTATTTAATTGCTTTTGTCATTTGTACGAAGTTTATTATACCCTATTGTAGTTGCGAGAGCACAGCTGTGTATTTGTGCCCTAGATGTTGCCAAGATGGCCTCACAGGAGAAATGCAGATGTCTTACTTAATAAAACATCAATGGCTAATGGTATCTGGATTCAGGCTAGAGGTTCAAGAACACTTCAGCAGACAAGGCGCTGAAGGGGAGCACCATTTTGGGGCGCATGCTTAAAAAAAGTAAAGCACACAGATTTCAAAGTGCTTAGGAGCACTGCCACATGAGCCTAACTTGTTTTTCATTTGCCTGAACCAAATGCGACCAAAGCAGTACCTACGGACAGACAGCAGTATCAGCCATAGCAGGCCTTTCTGGAAGCCCAATGCAAGCAATGCATTCACCAGAGGTGGAAATTGTGGTGGCATTTATTGAAAATGCAGGAAACTCCACAGTAATGGCTTTTTAGCCAAAAAACATAGACTTCGTTCAAATTCCCCTTGACTACACAACAACTGTTGGTGGATGAATGAGTTATTGCTTCCCCAGTTTGAAGAAATAGCCTTAAAAAAGCGAGGGTTAGCCACCATAGCCCAGGGCTATTATCTGGAGTTTTGCAGCATGATTCATTTTCTTGATTTACATTCTGTGCATTTTTCCTGCATATTGTGGTTTTGCCCGAAATGTTTTCTTTTCTTTCTTTTATTGACGACACCCACTGGGACCACCATTTTGTGGGATGTCCTTCCCATATAAACCGTCAGACGGTGCCCAGGATGTTCTATGTGCATATTCACCATCTTCAGATTCTTTTTTCTGTATCTTGGCTTTTTTCTCATGATTTTGTCTTTGTTCCCACCTGGTTGCCTTATCTTTCATTCCTGGGCAGTTGGGTGGGTTGCATGTTAATCCAGAAAATTACTCCTATTGGTGAGTAACCATTTAATTTTACAACTTGAATCCTTTGCTGGATTCACATGCTATGCATTAGATTATGTAGCAGTTTCCCTTCCCTTGGGTTGGTTGATATTAACCCTTTTTTTGCTGCCGTCGGCCATTGGCCGACAGCAGCAGTACCTCCCCAGTGCTGCCGTCGGCCAATGGCCGACGTGGCCCCACCCGCGCTAGGAAACGCCCGCACCGCGGCGGAATTACCGCCGCGGTTAACGGGTTGAATAAGGATGAATTTGCGAACAGGTGTTGTAGTACTTTTTGTCCCAATTGTGCTTCCTTGTTCATTTGTACATCCACGAATCAGGTAACTTTCACAGCACTATCAGTAATTCGGGGTTCTTACTTTATATATTTTATGTGTACCTGACTTACCAATCCTTGAGAAACAGGTACCTATGATCACAACAGATCAGGAGCTAGCAGGGGTAGTAAGATAATACTAACCAAAAATAGCATATACATTGAATGTTGTTTATACCTTGTAATCACCACAAACACAAGAAGTTTTAAAAACTTTATCTAAATTATAAAAGGTTGTCATATGCCATGAGAATGAAATTCACACAGATCAAAACATCTATAACCAGAATTAGAAAAATAGTATAACTATGAATCAGCGTTAGAATCATTTGATATTCAAAAGGATACTATGAGAAGGGAACATGCTAATCAGATTCGTATTTCATCACTAAAGGATAGGTAAGAACAAAGGAACATACTACTAAATGCTAATTGGAATATACTGAGAGATTTTGGGAAATCAGTGTTTCAGAATAAAAGCAGTTTCTATAGAAGGGGTAACAATGGAACATACTAAATATGCAAACAATTCAGCGTTTAAGTAAGGGAACGGGAAAAATAAGGAACATGCTAGGAAAAATATATTTCGTCAGAGTTCAAAGGTCAGAGATTAATCACAGGCAAGATTGCTTTATTAGGAAAAATAGGAGAGAAAGATTTAGATGGACGGACACCCACATATAATTATAATTACCTAGGACAGAATGAGGACTAACCCTGGCCACGGGTCAGTTAGGAAAGGCGGGAAAGGACCCTCACGGATTTGGAATGCCAGTAGGCGAGCAGGTACAGCTCTTGGACAGTCAGGACAGGATCACCCCAGGATTTGGATCAGGACAGGGCTCACGGAAGGGTACGACCAACACCTGCAGCTTCGGATGCAACGCCTGCGCTACGCCAGCTCTGCAAGGAATCTGTCAATAACTCCGATTGGGTTCTCGAATCTCCCAGCAAAGTGCTTCGCCAGCACTTAAAATTTCTCCACCCAGGCTAAGTTGGTGGAAATTACGGACAGCTCTCTGTATCAATCACCTATAGAGTTCGTAGGGTCAGTGACAGGTCGGCTATTCGGACAATTTCTCTAGCTAAACCTAGGCCAGTTATGCTGTTTTCGGGTCAGTAGACCACCCACAAATGTTGCAAGTGTAAGGATCCCCAACTTCGGATTGGACAAGAGAGGTGGTTAGGTCATTGTCACCTCCTAGAATTTGGTGTTCCCATAATTAATATTCAATTTCTTGAACCCACCCCTTACATTCCAGTTCCCATGGCATAAGCATATGAAGACAATAGCGCACACAGTAAAATATCAATTTTGTAACAGTTTCAGGTGCAGTTCGGCTCCTCTCGCTGGGGCATAGGTTGATTCCCAGGAGCATCTCCGCTTCAGCAGCCAGCTGGCTGTGTTCCACTGCTGCAAGACTCGCAGGTCCCTTATCATGTGATTGGGGACACATGGGATTCCAAGATGGAGTAGCACCTCTCCTCCCAGGCCCCTGGAGAATGTTACATGAAAAGTAAGCGAAAACAATTTAGAAACACAGAAAAAAAATGAATACACTGTATACCATGATTGGCTTCAATGCATCCCTTACTTTATAATATCTATAGCATTAGGAGTTAAGCAGAAATAAACAGCTGAGCCAAAGCAGCGGTGGCAAGCAAAGAGCATGTTAGAACAAAGCGGCCATATTAGCAGTACTGCGCATGAGCGACAAGTTCCCTCCAGAACTACGAGTGTGTCACATCACATGGGTATGACCGACGCATGCGCAGACTGAAATCCCGCATAGCAGAGACCATGTTAGTTGCAAGCGTAGTTAGGATTAATAAACACATAGGCAAGCGTCTCTGGGACACCCGCGTGTAGTGTAAAAGTGCAAAATTAATAAACGAAACAAATTGGTTATTAGGTTAAACATTATGCGAGGGTGTTGAATTCAAGCAATGCGCGTAACGTGCAAATCCTTGCTCAATCAATCCACTCTTTGATGATATTTACTATCATCACTATTAATGGAACCAGATGCCAACTTTTCCCTTTCACATCTCACCCATCTCGATTTCGACAAACTTTTTACTCAGCCTTTTTTCTGCATCCTTATTAGGATGGTAATTCTTCTTTTTTTTGTAAATTTTGTTATTCAGCTCTTCCAATTCAAGCTCATCAACATTCCGTTTCACTCCTCTCTTATTCACAGCATACTTCTTTTTGCATTTCTGGCATTTGCAACAAATTATTATTATTAGCACAATTAAACTAATCCCTGCTATTGGCATCAGTATTTTACTCACAAGACTTTTACCTATGTTAGAAAACCAACTACCTACAGAGGAGAGACCATCAGTTAGTCTCTTCCAGGCACTGTCACCCTCCAGTGGTTTAAGTTCCTTTCCCAAATTAGTTATGTTTCTCACATATTTCTTAATCTCAACACTTTTATCAGGAATGTAAGTGCAACAATGTTGCTCTTTCACCATTCTACAGATTCCGCCCTCTTTTGACAATAAGGTATCAAGAGCAAGTCTATTTTGTAAAACCATTGATCTGATCGCAACCAGTTCAGTATTGACCAGCAGGAAACCAGCAGCAGTGTCAGTCGATAACCGATCCACTACTGTAGACAATTTGCAAATCCGGTGTGTATTCAGAACCACTCCCACTCCAGGTATCAGTGCACTAAATATATCACCTATAATTTCTCCTACACTTTCTCTTCTACTACGCACTAAACCATTAGTATTTTCATTGCTTCCAGCGGCGTCATTCACATGGTATATTTTTGGGAAGACAATGCCAAAATAGCAGCTTCCATACCAGTGATCCGGCAATTTGAAATAAACCTTGTTTCCACATATGTAATAAATTCCGGGAAACACAGGTTCTGGCCCCTTTTTGAAACCCCAACCTCCAATTACCTTATAATTGTGTTTGCATTCACTGGAACCGATGAATACATTGTTATAATAACTAGTCTTCTCTCTATGAAGGCAAAGTTTCCCCTTTCTTTCGAAATCCAGCAACAGTGCAGCGTTGTCTTCACCATTTGAAGTGCTTTCCATATTTTCTGCCCATTTAGGAGTTTTCTGTCTTTTGTCATTGGCTTTTCTTTGGAAACTCTCCCTTCTTTTCTCTGCCATATTTAAGAACATCTTCTCTTGTTCATGTAATGAACAGGTCAAGTTAATTCTGTGTGCTTCACCTAAATCTATGTCACCTATAGTCAGAAAGTATTCTCCCATATAACGAGTCACATCACTCTTGGTATGTACAATGTTCAGGTTTCCCCGAATAGGAAGTTCAGAAAATATTACGTCAGAGTTAGAATAGTAATACTGTAAAGTTCCTCTATAGAAGAGGCTTGCTAAAATACTACAAGAGATTCCATAGGTTAGGGGTAAATGGTGATAGGTCACACCTTCAGCTACAGAACTGGGTAGCTACATGCAGACATAACAGTCTTCTATTTCCATAGCTTCTACATAGTGTACTAACAAGTTTGCAAATACATTCAAGTGTGTTCTGTTTTTGATTCTGTGATAATGCAGTCCTCCCTCATCTGATGCATCTAAGTCCATTTTTGTCTGTCTAAGGCTAGAAGTTTTCTCACGTCTTTCTACACGTTGTGGTGTCTCTTCTGTCGGCTAAACATCTGAGTCCTTTGTCACTAGTTTAGTAGGGTACAGGTTAGAGTCTTTGCTTATCATGAAGGGTATTAAGACTATTAGTCCTATCCATATTATCAATACTATGGCTACACTACATAAGCATATTTTACAGCAAGTTTTACAGCAATTCTGTCTAGGTCTTCCATTCACATTTGAATCAGACATTTTTGGCTTAGAAGAAGCTTTTCAACCCCTCTTTGTAACTTTACACAGGTGGCTTACGCAGGTTAAAATTTCAGGTGGGGTCTTCTTCAGAACCCTGATCAGCAATCAATTCTTCGTCACTCCCGTCACTTATTTCGAGGTCTTCAAATTCCTCTAATACTAGGTAAGTCCATTCAGGACTCCGATATTTTTCGCTTTGCCTTTTTATTCTGTCACTTCTTCTTTTAGGCTTGGCTCCAGCCCTTTCCTTTTCACTGGCAGCCCTCTTTCTGTCTTCTAGCTTTTCCTCCACAGTTTTCAATCTCAGTTTCAGTCTTTTATGAATCTTGGTTCATTTTTCTTCTTTTTTAGTCTTTTAACTGGAACTGTAATTTGGCTCTCTTCACGAGCTCTTTTGTTTTCATTCAGTTGTGGCACTGCTATTTCGATGCTTCCGTCTTCTCTTCCTGTCTGACTAGTCCCAGGTCTTATTACAGTTTCTTCTGCCTGATTGCTAAACTGGCCTGGTTCAGGTATATGCTGTTTTTGACTTTCGTTTGTTTCAAATTCTGTTTCCTGAACACGTTCGTCTATTTCTATCTGATCCCGTTCATGCACTTCGAACCCTTGATCTTCTTCCGCATGAACTTCCGCCCTAATTTCTAACTGTCCCTTTTCTGTTTCTGGAGTTGTAGGAGGTGTGTCGATGACCTGTCCTGTCCCTATCTGACCTCCTTCTTCATCAGATCTGTCATGGATTTCGATTATCTGATTTTCTCCTTCTAGTCCTGCCTCGTCCTCTCTATACCACTCTCTATCTAAGTAGGTGTATCTTCTGGTTCTTATTGGATCAAGCGCCAGATCATCTGCCGGGAACCATTCGTCTTGACTGGTGCTCGGTTGTTCGTCCTCAGCTACTTCAGGACCATCGTCTGGAGACCCTTCAGCTGCACAACCTTCAGCCTCAGCCTCTTCCCTTTCAGTCACTTTCTTGGTATGACTTGCATGGATCCACTTTGGCACACCCGCACACTTTACTGCAGTTGTGGTGATGAGAATCACTTTCCTCGGTTTTCCCCACTTCGGTGCTAGGCAACTCTTTCGGGTGTGTTTCTTAAGCACAACTCAGTCTCCTGGTTTCAGATTATGGACTGGAGTTGTGGGCCTGGCGACGGCGTCTTCCCCAATCTGGTGAGAGATAGAACGCACTTGGCCACCCAGCTGCTTGCAGTATTCTAGTACCAAATCATCAGAAATACTTAGCAGTTTGTGTCCTGGTACCCATGCCTGCCGCATTACTCTTCCCATTAGTATCTCATGGGGACTCAGGCCTGTTTTTCGGTCTGGGATGCTTCTCAGTCCCATCAGGACAAGGGGCAAAGCATCTATCCAATTCAATCCAGTAGAGTTACACATCTTTCCCAGTCTTGACTTTATAGTGCCATTCAAGTCAAGTCAAGTCAGAGAATTTATATAGCGCACTACATACCCAGAGGGTCTCAAGGCGCTTAGGAAGGGGAGGAGGATTACTTGTCAAATATCCATGTTTTAAGTTGCTTTCTGAATGCTAGGTGGTTCTGGGTAAGGCGAAGGTAAGTGGGGAGTGAGTTCCATGTTTTAGCAGCCAGGTATGAGAAGGATCTACCTCCCATGGTGGTCTTGTTGATGCGAGGTACAGTGGCGAGAGCTTGGATGGAAGAACGTAGTTGGCGGGAGGGAGTGTAGAAGGACAGTCGTGAGTTGAGGCATTCTGGTCCGATGTCGTAGAGTGATTTGTGTGCGTGGGTTAGCAGTCGGAAAGTGATTCTCTTATTGACGGGTAGCCAGTGGAGGTCTTTCAGGTGATCAGAGATGTGTTCGTTGCGCGGGATGTTTAATATGATTCTGGCTGAGGCGTTTTGGATTCGCTGGAGTTTCTTCTGGAGTTTAGCGGTAGTACCTGCGTAGAGGGTGTTTCCGTAGTCCAGTCGGCTCGTGACCAGAGCATGGGTGACTGTTTTCCTGGTTTCGGTGGGGATCCAGCGAAATGTTTTTTTGAGCATGCGAAGAATGTTGAAGCAGGATGAGGATACGGCGCTGACTTGTCTGTTCATTGAAAGTGAGGAATCCAGGATAACGCCTAGGCTCCGTGCGTGGTCTGTCGGGATGGGTGCTTTTCCAAGGGCTTCCGGCCACCAAGAGTCGTCCCATGCAGAGGGGGATGTACCTAGGATGAGGACTTCTGTTTTATCTGAGTTCAGTTTCAGACGGCTGTGTTTCATCCATTCAGCAACTTCTTTCATTCCTTCGTGTAGGTTAGTTTTGGCGGTGCTGGGGTCCTTGGTGAGAGAAAGGATGAGTTGAGTGTCATCCGCGTAAGAGATGATGTTGAGGTTGTGTTGGCGGGCAATGGCCGCGAGGGGGCTCATGTATACGTTGAAGAGGGTGGGGCTGAGTGAGGATCCTTGTGGTACGCCACAGATGACTTCAGTGGCCTCGGACTTGAATGGTGGAAGGCGGACTCTCTGGGTTCTTCCGGTGAGGAACGAGGTGATCCATTCAAGTGCTTTTCCTTGTATTCCGATGTTACTGAGGCGTTGTAAGAGGGTGCTGTGGCAGACTGTGTCGAATGCTGCAGAGAGGTCGAGGAGGATGAGGGCGACTGTATCTCCATTGTCCAGTAGAGTTCGAATGTCGTCTGTTGCTGCGATGAGGGCGGTTTCAGTGCTGTGTTTTGCTCGGAAGCAAGATTGTGAGGAGTCGAGGGATTTGTTGGCTTCGAGGAAAGCGGCGAGCTGGTTGTTGACAGCTTTCTCGATTACTTTGGCCGGGAATGGAAGGAGCGAGATGGGGCGGTAGTTTTTGAGTTCGGTGGGGTCTGCTGTGGGTTTTTTCAGAAGGGCGGTGAGTTCAGCGTGTTTCCAGTTTTCCGGGAAGGTGGCGGAGTTGAAGGAGCAGTTGATGACGTCTCGGAGGTGCGGTGCTATGACGGAGTCTGCTTTGTTGAAGATGTGGTGAGGACATGGGTCTGTGGGGGATCCTGAGTGGATGGAGTTCATCAGGCGGATGGTGTCCTCAGTGGAGATTGGGTTCCAGTCGTTAAGGGTGTTCGCGGGGGGAGAATGTTCAGCGTATGGTTGGGTGGGTTGGTTTCCAGGTTGGTTGTCGAAGCTGTTGTGGATGTCTGCAATCTTGTTGTGGAAGAATGAGGCTAGGGAGTCGCAGAGGGCTTGAGAGGGGGTGATGTCGTTGGAATTGGCCGAGGGATTGGAAAATTCCTTGACGATGTTGAAGAGTTCCTTGCTGTTGTGGGCGTTGTTGTCAAGTCGATCCTTGAATGCTGTTTTCTTGGCCTTTCGGATTAGTTGGTGGTGAGTGCGGGTGGCGTTTTTGAAGGCGTCCTTAGTGCTGGTAGTTGGGTCTTTTTTCCAGGCCTTTTCAAGGGAGCGGCAGAGTTTCTTGGACTTCTTAAGATCATCGTTGAACCATGAGGCCTTCTTGTTGCCAGGTTTGCTTTGACGTTTTTTCAGTGGTGCTAAGGTGTCGGCGGTGTTGGATAACCATAGGGTGAAGTTGGCGGCGGCTTGGTTTGGGTTAGAAGAGTGGGCTGGGGTGTTTAGAAGGAGCGATGAGGAGATCTGGTCGGTGGTGATTTTGTTCCAGTTTCTTTGCAGAGTTGGTTGGAGGTGGATGGTGGGTTTTGATTTGTTGTAGGTGAAGTGAACACAGCTGTGGTCAGTCCAGAGGAGATCCGTAGTGTGGCTGAAGGAGACATGATTGCTGGAGGTGAAGATGGGGTCGAGTGTGTGACCTGCGATGTGGGTGGGGGAAGTGACCAGTTGTTTAAGTCCGAGGTTGGCGAGGTTGTCCAAGAGGGTGGTGGTGTTGCGGTCGTTGATCTTTTCAAGGTGAAAGTTGAGGTCTCCCAGAAGGATGTATTCTTTGGAGGGGAGCGCGTGTGGAGTGATGAAGTCCGTGATGTCTTCACTGAATTTTGCGCGGGGTCCTGGTGGTCTGTAGAGGAGGGTGCCTCTGAGTGTGGTCTTGGGGTCGATGTGGATCTGGAAGTGGAGGTGCTCGGAGTTGGCGAGGTTGGAGTCAGAGCTGGTTGAGATGCGGATAGATTTCTTATGGACGATAGCGATTCCTCCTCCTGTGTGGCCGGTACGGTCTTTGCGAGTGATCTTATAGTCTTCAGGGATGGCAATGGTGATGTCTGGGGCGGAAGAGGCGTTCATCCATGTTTCCGTTAGGAAGGCGATGTCTGGAGAGATGGTGTCTAGTAGATTCCATAGGTCAATGGCGTGTCTGTGGACCGAGCGGGTGTTGAGAAGGATGCATTGTAGGTGTTTGGGGCCGGGAATCTGTGGTGTGGTCGTAGCGGAGATGTTGTCGGTGCCGCTGAATTTGCAGGAGTAGCAGGAGAAAGGTCCATGGGTGTGTCCAGGAGCAGCTTGGACGCAGTTGGGGGCGCGACCGGGGTTGAGGGCTAGGAGGGTGGCGGCATCGTAGGTAATGCGGGAGGGCTGGGAAGCGCGAGGGGCAGGGGGTCTGGCGCTGGGCGCGGTCCAGGAGCGGACGGGCGTAGACGGGCTTACCTTTGGCGCACCTTCGGCGCGGATTGGGCGCGGTCGCTGCGCGTGAACGCTGCGCGCGGGAAGAACTGTCATATATGGATAGTGGAGCTGTTCTACTACTCCAGAAGCCTCTGAATGATATACACAGTGCAGTTTTTGGGTAATTTTAAATGCCTCGAAGAGCTGAGCAATTACATCATTGGCAAAATGCCCACCTCTGTCTGATTCAACCGTGACTAGAAAACCGAACCTAGGTATCAGTTCTCTCAGTAACAACTTAGCTACAGTAATGGCATCATTTTTTTTGGCTGGGTAAGCTTCCACCCATTTTGAAAATAGACAGACTATGACAAGAACATACCTATGTCCTTTGCAAATGGGTAACTGAATAAAGTCAACCTGTAGTCTGATAAAAGGGCCTTCTGCCTTTCCAATTGTACTTGGCAATACCACTGTTTCTTTCCAGGATTAAACTGCTGACAAGTTAAGCACCTCTGGCAAAGTGCCTCTGCAATGTTTCTGAACTTCGAATTGTACCATGTTTGTCTAAAAACACAAACCATTGCATCTCTCCCTATGTGTGAGTCTCCATGTATCAGTCTTGCCATAGAAGCAACCATACTGTCTGGTAACACAGGCATACCATCCCTATAGACAATTATACCATCTCTATCCCTTGGTTGGCAATCATCTTTCTCCCATCTTGCTTTTTCTTCTGGTTCTGCTGCCTGTTGCAACCCTTTCAGTTCCTCCCAAGTTGATACATCCTCAAACACCATAAGTTGGCAGCTGTTTCCGACTGCCCCCAAGGTGATGTTCAATGACATTTTGTTTCGGGCACATTATTGGGCTATTTGGTCAGCATATCGGTTACCAGCTGTCACATTGTCATTGCCAGATTTGTGATCAGCACACTTGACCACTGCCAATTCTTTTGGTAACTGGATTGCTTCCAGTAGGTTCTGTACCACTTTTCCATTACTGATAGGGTACCTGAGGAAGTCATGAATTCTCTTTGCAGCCACAACTGGCCGAAGTCATGCACAACCCCGTAACCATATTGACTGTCAGTGTATATGGTTACTCTCTTATTTTTCCCATTTTTACATGCTCTTGTCAATGCACTCAATTCAGCTACTTGTGCAGATTTTACTCCAAATAGGTAGGATGCTTCTATTGTTTTTTCTAGTGTGACCACAGCATAGGCAGCACTTAGGCCTCCATCCTCATGTCTTAAACAAGAGCCATCTACAAACAATTCACAGTCTTCTATGGGTAAAGCCGTTTCCTTGATATCTGGGCGTGATTTTGTGCTATACTCAGTGAGATCAATGCAATTATGCTCAACTTCCTCCCTGACTTCTGCAGCCAGTGTATTTGGTAATAGAGTTGCTGGATTCAGTATATTACATCTAGTGATAGTTACATTTGCAGCACCCACTAAAATCCTTTCATACTTAGTCAGCCGACTAGGTGTGAGGTACTAAGTCTTGGTCCTGGTCAGTAGAATTACAACTGCATGTGGAACATACACAGTTACTGGATGTCCAATGACAATGGATTCACTCTGAAAGCAGTAGCTGCAACTTGCATGAGTCTTGAACAGACATCCAGGCAATCCAGCAGCCACTGGATCTAAGGTAGCAGAAAAATATGCCACCGGACGTCTAGTTAGACCGTGAATTTGTGTCAGGACTGAGAGTGCACAATTGTCTCGTGTGTCACAAAACAAGGCAAAATCTTTTGAATAGTCAGGCATTCCTAATGCAGGAGCTGAGGACAGACAGTTTCGCAATTTTATCCAGGATGTCATGCTTTCATCATCCCACTCGACTGGATCTTTTTCTCCTTTCTTGGTCATTTTTATTAATGGCTTAGCTAGGACTGCAAATCCCACAATCCACTGTCTACAGTATCCTACCACTCCCAGGAACATTCTGATGTCTTTTTGAGTACGGGGTAATTCCATGTCTCGAATTATCCTAATCCTTTCTGAAGTAACCTTCCGGATACCTTTTTCTATCTGGTGCCCCAGATATTTCACTGAATTCTTGCAGAACTGTAATTTGTCCGGCGATACCTTATGCCCTCCTTTACCCAGATGGTTCAACAATGCAATGGTATCAGTAACACAGTCGTTCAGACTTTTGGACGCCACCAAGAGGTCGTCTATGTACTGGACCAAAACTGATTCTCCAGGTAAGACTAATGATTCAAGGCATCTTTTTAGAATCTGGTTGAAAATAAAAGGACTCTCTGTGTACCCTTGAGGGACACGATTCCAGACATAGACATGACTGTCGAATTCAAATGAGAAAAGAAATTTGCTGTCTGGATGCAATGGGATAGAAAAGAATGCGTGACACAAGTCAATGACGGTAAACCATCCAACATTCCATGGAATTTGGTACAAAATCACTGTGGGGTTTGGCACAATAGGACAGCAAGGGTCAACGATCTTGTTTACCTTGCGCAGGTCTTGCACTACCCTGTACTTCCCACTAGGCTTTTTGATTCCAATTATGGGTGAATTACAAGGACTGCTCATTACTTCCTGTATAATGTTGGCTTCTAGCAATCTTTTTATTTCGAGGGCAACTCTGGCTTTCACTTCTGCGTTCATTTTATACTGCCTGGTATTCGGGTAAACTGCATTTGGTTTTATGGCTATTTGAATCGGGTCTACATTTGCCATTAGTCCTACATCTCTTCCAGTGAAGTCCCACACTTCTGGTATCACTGTCTGTTGGAGCTCTTCAGGTAAATCTTGCATTGTCAATTTCTTGATTTCTGAGTCAGGCCTTAGCAACATTAATTTATACAATCCGTCTTCATCTGGAGTCTGGATTTCAACGCCTTTTGGTGTGCAAAAGATGGTGCCGTTCATTTTGCACAGCAAATCACGTCCCAGTAAGTTCACAGGACTAGAATCACAGACCACAAATCTGTGCATTTCTTTAAAATTCCCTATTGAAATCTCCATTGGTTCTGTTACTGGGGTACTAATTATCTGGTTTGACACACCCACTACTTGGATTGCTTTTCCCGAGAGGGGTAGGTTAGGAACGTCTGCTGTTCTCACAGTAGAACGGGTAGCACCAGTGTCCAACAGAAAGGTGACGTCATTTCCTTCAACCTTTCCTTCAATGTGTGGCCCTGACTGGTCTACCGACAAGGAGGCGCCAAGTACGCTCTCCTCGTCCTCCCCCCTCAGGCCCCGCCAGTAAGGTTCATCACAGAGGAATGTATCATTCAACAGGAATTTGGAGGTTGCTGCATTTCTATCTTCCTTTCCTTCCCATACCTCGACCCCCTCATTCTGCTGAGCTTGGTTCTTATAGTTAGGTCTAGGAGCGCGGGCAACTGATTCTGTTTTACCTGTTGCTGGGTCTTTCGTGGCCCCTCTTTCTGCACCTGTGGAGTTAAACCATTAATTGTGACATTACCAGTCTGTAAATTCGGACATTCGTCTCTCCAGTGCCCTATCTGGCCGCACCCGTGCCAGGGAAATTTCTTCATGGCCTCCTCTCGACTCATTTTAACTCGGGGTTTCCCTCCTCCCCCAGCACTTGTGTTCGGGGTATAATTATTCATTTTACTTAACTGTTTTTCTTTTTGTTCTGCCAATTTCACCTGGGCCCACATGACTATTTCCTTTAAGGCCTTTCGCTTATTCTCCATCTCATCTTCGCAGTACTTGGCGTACTTCAGGACCTCATCTACGGGTTTACCCTGCCAACAGATTTTGTTATCTCGGATCCACTGGGAGATTTCAGGTCTCAATCCCAACACGAATCGATAAATGAAATGGGTCATATCCTTCATTTCTATATTATCGATTCCACTGTAGGTTTTGAATACCTGTAGCAGTCGCTCATAATAGGAGTGCACAGTTTCATCACGATTCTGGGTAGTTCTATCTATACGGGTCCAATCAGTTACTTTTGCTAGTACCTTCCCCTTCAAATATTGTATTACCTTATCATACTGCCTCATTACATTCGGAGAGGGAGCTCCTGTTCTTGAGTCTCTTTCATACTCCTCACTGGGCCAATCAACTGCAATTTTACATTCTGTCCATAAATCTACAGGAACTACAATGTCGAAGAACCCATCTAGGTCCTTCAGGAGGCACTTTTGAACTTTGAAGAATCTCTCGACCTGCCTATACCACTCAACAGGCTTCTCTCTTAACTTTGGGAAATCATTGGTAAAGGACCCAATATCCTGTCGAGACCATGGAACATGTACATATTTCCCTCCGGGCACTTCTCTCATGGGATACAAAGTTTCTGCTTGATCGACCTCTTTACTGACATATTCAGAAGTCTTTGGTCTAGCCTTACTGTCTTCCTTTTTCTTTGCCCATCTGGCTTTCCATTTGTCTAAATCTCCCCATTTCTGCAACAGGTTTAATAATTCCCTTATCTGCACCTTTTTCCCTGACACATTCATATTTTCTAGGTCTTTGTCAGAAAATTCTGCTCTGTAAGGTTTTTGTAATACTTTGGATTTGCTAACATCTATTCCCATATTAGCTGCAGTGTCCATTAGTTTCTCATGGAACACTCTGGTGTTTCGGGTAAGGCTTTTGCATATAAACAACAATTCTTCTTCGCTAAGAGTGTTCAGCCTGTCTAGTCCCACGTTTCCAGCCATTAGTTCTTCCATTTCTATCCTTAGCTTGCAAATGTCTAATGGTTTCGGCTGGGGAGTTATCTTTTCTAATTCTCTGGTCTATCGATCTATTTCTTCTGGGGTCACGAGTACCTGAAGCTGTTTCTATCAAGACTTCCTTTGCACTAGTCTGTGTTCTTGTTCGAGGTACACTGCTCTCTGGCTCGCTTATGGGCAGATCCAACAGCTTCGGATGCAACGCCTGCGCTACGCCAGCTCTGCAAGGAATCTGTCAATAACCCCGATTGGGTTCTCGAATCTCCCAGCAAAGTGCTTCGCCAGCACTTAAAATTTCTCCACCCAGGCTAAGTTGGTGGAAATTACGGACAGCTCTCTGTATCAATCACCTATAGAGTTCGTAGGGTCAGTGACAGGTCGGCTATTCGGACAATTTCTCTAGCTAAACCTAGGCCAGTTATGCTGTTTTCGGGTCAGTAGACCACCCACAAATGTTGCAAGTGTAAGGTTCCCCAACTTCGGATTGGACAAGAGAGGTGGTTAGGTCATTGTCACCTCCTAGAATTTGGTGTTCCCATAATTAATATTCAATTTCTTGAACCCACCCCTTACATTCCAGTTCCCATGGCATAAGCATATGAAGACAATAGCGCACACAGTAAAATATCAATTTTGTAACAGTTTCAGGTGCAGTTCGGCTCCTCTCGCTGGGGCATAGGTTGATTCCCAGGAGCATCTCCGCTTCAGCAGCCAGCTGGCTGTGTTCCACTGCTGCAAGACTCGCAGGTCCCTTATCATGTGATTGGGGACACATGGGCTTCCAAGATGGAGTAGCACCTCTCCTCCCAGGCCCCTGGAGAATGTTACATGAAAAGTAAGCGAAAACAATTTAGAAACACAGAAAAAAATGAATACACTGTATACCATGATTGGCTTCAATGCATCCCTTACTTTATAATATCTATAGCATTAGGAGTTAAGCAGAAATAAACAGCTGAGCCAAAGCAGCGGTGGCAAGCAAAGAGCATGTTAGAACAAAGCGGCCATATTAGCAGTACTGCGCATGAGCGACAAGTTCCCTCCAGAACTACGAGTGTGTCACATCACATGGGTATGACCGACGCATGCGCAGACTGAAATCCCGCATAGCAGCGACCATGTTAGTTGCAAGCGTAGTTAGGATTAATAAACACATAGGCAAGCGTCTCTGGGACACCCGCGTGTAGTGTAAAAGTGCAAAATTAATAAACGAAACAAATTGGTTATTAGGTTAAACATTATGCGAGGGTGTTGAATTCAAGCAATGCGCGTAACGTGCAAATCCTTGCTCCATCAATCCCCTCTTTGATGATATTTACTATCATCACTATTAATGGAACCAGATGCCAACTTTTCCCTTTCACATCTCACCCATCTCGATTTCGACAAACTTTTTACTCAGCCTTTTTTCTGCATCCTTATTAGGATGGTAATTCTTCTTTTTTTTGTAAATTTTGTTATTCAGCTCTTCCAATTCAAGCTCATCAACATTCCGTTTCACTCCTCTCTTATTCACAGCATACTTCTTTTTGCATTTCTGGCATTTGCAACAAATTATTATTATTAGCACAATTAAACTAATCCCTGCTATTGGCATCAGTATTTTACTCACAAGACTTTTACCTATGTTAGAAAACCAACTACCTACAGAGGAGAGACCATCAGTTAGTCTCTTCAAGGCACTGTCACCCTCCAGTGGTTTAAGTTCCTTTCCCAAATTAGTTATGTTTCTCACATATTTCTTAATCTCAACGCTTTTATCAGGAATGTAAGTGCAACAATGTTGCTCTTTCACCATTCTACAGATTCCGCCCTCTTTTGACAATAAGGTATCAAGAGCAAGTCTATTTTGTAAAACCATTGATCTGATCGCAACCAGTTCAGTATTGACCAGCAGGAAACCAGCAGCAGTGTCAGTCGATAACCGATCCACTACTGTAGACAATTTGCAAATCCGGTGTGTATTCAGAACCACTCCCACTCCAGGTATCAGTGCACTAAATATATCACCTATAATTTCTCCTACACTTTCTCTTCTACTACGCACTAAACCATTAGTATTTTCATTGCTTCCAGCGGCGTCATTCACATGGTATATTTTTGGGAAGACAATGCCAAAATAGCAGCTTCCATACCAGTGATCCGGCAATTTGAAATAAACCTTGTTTCCACATATGTAATAAATTCCGGGAAACACAGGTTCTGGCCCATTTTTGAAACCCCAACCTCCAATTACCTTATAATTGTGTTTGCATTCACTGGAACCGATAAATACATTGTTATAATAACTAGTCTTCTCTCTATGAAGGCAAAGTTTCCCCTTTCTTTCGAAATCCAGCAACAGTGCAGCGTTGTCTTCACCATTTGAAGTGCTTTCCATATTTTCTGCCCATTTAGGAGTTTTCTGTCTTTTGTCATTGGCTTTTCTTTGGAAACTCTCCCTTCTTTTCTCTGCCATATTTAAGAACATCTTCTCTTGTTCATGTAATGAACAGGTCAAGTTAATTCTGTGTGCTTCACCTAAATCTATGTCACCTATAGTCAGAAAGTATTCTCCCATATAACGAGTCACATCACTCTTGGTATGTACAATGTTCAGGTTTCCCCGAATAGGAAGTTCAGAAAATATTACGTCAGAGTTAGAATAGTAATACTGTAAAGTTCCTCTATAGAAGAGGCTTGCTAAAATACTACAAGAGATTCCATAGGTTAGGGGTAAATGGTGATAGGTCACACCTTCAGCTACAGAACTGGGTAGCTACATGCAGACATAACAGTCTTCTATTTCCATAGCTTCTACATAGTGTACTAACAAGTTTGCAAATACATTCAAGTGTGTTCTGTTTTTGATTCTGTGATAATGCAGTCCTCCCTCATCTGATGCATCTAAGTCCATTTTTGTCTGTCTAAGGCTAGAAGTTTTCTCACGTCTTTCTACACGTTGTGGTGTCTCTTCTGTCGGCTAAACATCTGAGTCCTTTGTCACTAGTTTAGTAGGGTACAGGTTAGAGTCTTTGCTTATCATGAAGGGTATTAAGACTATTAGTCCTATCCATATTATCAATACTATGGCTACACTACATAAGCATATTTTACAGCAAGTTTTACAGCAATTCTGTCTAGGTCTTCCATTCACATTTGAATCAGACATTTTTGGCTTAGAAAAAGCTTTTCAACCCCTCTTTGTAACTTTACACAGGTGGCTTACGCAGGTTAAAATTTCAGGTGGGGTCTTCTTCAGAACCCTGATCAGCAATCGATTCTTCGTCACTCCCGTCACTTATTTCGAGGTCTTCAAATTCCTCTAATACTAGGTAAGTCCATTCAGGACTCCGATATTTTTCGTTTTGCCTTTTTATTCTGTCACTTCTTCTTTTAGGCTTGGCTCCAGCCCTTTCCTTTTCACTGGCAGCCCTCTTTCTGTCTTCTAGCTTTTCCTCCACAGTTTTCAATCTCAGTTTCAGTCTTTTATGAATCTTGGTTCATTTTTCTTCTTTTTTAGTCTTTTAACTGGCACTGTAATTTGGCTCTCTTCACGAACTCTTTTGTTTTCATTCAGTTGTGGCACTGCTATTTCGATGCTTCCGTCTTCTCTTCCTGTCTGACTAGTCCCAGGTCTTATTACAGTTTCTTCTGCCTGATTGCTAAACTGGCCTGGTTCAGGTATATGCTGTTTTTGACTTTCGTTTGTTTCAAATTCTGTTTCCTGAACACGTTCGTCTATTTCTATCCGATCCCGTTCATGCACTTCGAACCCTTGATCTTCTTCCGCATGAACTTCCGCCCTAATTTCTAACTGTCCCTTTTCTGTTTCTGGAGTTGTAGGAGGTGTGTCGATGACCTGTCCTGTCCCTATCTGACCTCCTTCTTCATCAGATCTGTCATGGATTTCGATTATCTGATTTTCTCCTTCTAGCCCTGCCTCGTCCTCTCTATACCACTCTCTACCTAAGTAGGTGTATCTTCTGGTTCTTATTGGATCAAGCGCCAGATCATCTGCCGGGAACCATTCGTCTTGACTGGTGCTCGGTTGTTCGTCCTCAGCTACTTCAGGACCATCGTCTGGAGACCCTTCAGCTGCACAACCTTCAGCCTCAGCCTCTTCCCTTTCAGTCACTTTCTTGGTATGACTTGCATGGATCCACTTTGGCACACCCGCACACTTTACTGCAGTTGTGGTGATGAGAATCACTTTCCTCGGTTTTCCCCACTTCGGTGCTAGGCAACTCTTTCGGGTGTGTTTCTTAAGCACAACTCAGTCTCCTGGTTTCAGATTATGGACTGGAGTTGTGGGCCTGGCGACGGCGTCTTCCCCAATCTGGTGAGAGATTGAACGCACTTGGCCACCCAGCTGCTTGCAGTATTCTAGTACCAAATCATCAGAAATACTTAGCAGTTTGTGTCCTGGTACCCATGCCTGCCGCATTACTCTTCCCATTAGTATCTCATGGGGACTCAGGCCTGTTTTTCGGTCTGGGATGCTTCTCAGTCCCATCAGGACAAGGGGCAAAGCATCTATCCAATTCAATCCAGTAGAGTTACACATCTTTCCCAGTCTTGACTTTATAGTGCCATTCAAGTCAAGTCAAGTCAGAGAATTTATATAGCGCACTACATACCCAGAGGGTCTCAAGGCGCTTAGGAAGGGGAGGAGGATTACTTGTCAAATATCCACGTTTTAAGTTGCTTTCTGAATGCTAGGTGGTTCTGGGTAAGGCGAAGGTAAGTGGGGAGTGAGTTCCATGTTTTAGCAGCCAGGTATGAGAAGGATCTACCTCCCATGGTGGTCTTGTTGATGCGAGGTACAGTGGCGAGGGCTTGGCTGGAAGAACGTAGTTGGAGGGAGGGGGTGTAGAAGGACAGTCGTGAGTTGAGGCATTCTGGTCCGATGTCGTAGAGTGATTTGTGTGCGTGGGTTAGCAGTCGGAAAGTGATTCTCTTATTGACGGGTAGCCAGTGGAGGTCTTTCAGGTGATCAGAGATGTGTTCGTTGCGCGGGATGTTTAATATGATTCTGGCTGAGGCGTTTTGGATTCGCTGGAGTTTCTTCTGGAGTTTAGCGGTAGTACCTGCGTAGAGGGTGTTTCCGTAGTCCAGTCGGCTCGTGACCAGAGCATGGGTGACTGTTTTCCTGGTTTCGGTGGGGATCCAGCGAAATGTTTTTTTGAGCATGCGAAGAATGTTGAAGCAGGATGAGGATACGGCGCTGACTTGTCTGTTCATTGAAAGTGAGGAATCCAGGATAACGCCTAGGTTCCGTGCGTGGTCTGTCGGGATGGGTGCTTTTCCAAGGGCTTCCGGCCACCAAGAGTCGTCCCATGCAGAGGGGGATGTACCTAGGATGAGGACTTCTGTTTTATCTGAGTTCAGTTTCAGACGGCTGTGTTTCATCCATTCAGCAACTTCTTTCATTCCTTCGTGTAGGTTAGTTTTGGCGGTGCTGGGGTCCTTGGTGAGAGAAAGGATGAGTTGAGTGTCATCCGCGTAAGAGATGATGTTGAGGTTGTGTTGGCGGGCAATGGCCGCGAGGGGGCTCATGTATACGTTGAAGAGGGTGGGGCTGAGTGAGGATCCTTGTGGTACGCCACAGATGACTTCAGTGGCCTCGGACTTGAATGGTGGAAGGCGGACTCTCTGGGTTCTTCCGGTGAGGAACGAGGTGATCCATTCAAGTGCCATCATCCACAGGAGCACCATCCGTCTCACGACCAGCACCGACAACTCCCTGACCACCGCCGAACACCTGCATTTCCAGATCCACACCAACCCGAACACCACCCTCAGAGGCACCCTGATCTACTGACCCCCTGGACCACGCACACAATTCAGCGAGGACATCGCTGACTTCGTCAGCCCACATGCCCTCCCCTCCGCTGACTACATCCTCCTGGGAGACCTCAACTTCCATCTGGAGAACAACAACGACCGCAACACCAGCACCCTGCTCGACAACCTCGCCAACCTGGGACTCAAGCAACTGGTGTCCACCCCCACCCACCTCGCCGGACACACACTCGACGCTGTCTTCTCATCCAGCAAGAACATCGACCTCAGCCACGCCACAGAGCTTCAATGGACGGACCACAGCTGCGTCCACTTCACCTTCAAGAAAACAACGACCCACCACCACCAGCAACAGGCCGCCCGCAGAAGCTGGAACAAGATCACAGCAGACCAGCTCGCCACCTCCCTGAGCCAGCACCCTCCTGCCAGCTCAGCGAACCCCAGCCAGGCCGCCAACAACCTCACGAAGTGGATCAGCAACTGCGCGGACGAACTCGCCCCACTGAGGACCCCGCCCAGCAGACCCGGCAGCAAGAAAGCCCCATGGTTCACCGACGAACTCAAGAGCTCCAAGAAGAACTGCCGAGCCCTCGAGAAAGTCTGGAGAAGGGAACCGACACCGGACAACAGGACCTCCTTCAAACTTGCCACCCGGAAACACCACCAGCTGATCCGCGCCGCCAAGAAAACAGCATTCAAGGACCGGTTGGACAACAACGCACACAACTGCAAGGAACTCTTCAACATCGTCAAAGAGCTTTCCAACCCCAGCGCAGGAAACAACGACATCACCCCATCGCAAGACCTCTGCAACTCCCTGGCTTCATACTTCCACAACAAGATCGCGGACATACACAACAGCTTCAACAACCAACCAACGCACACCATGACCGAACAACCACCCCCCACCACCACCCTCCACGCCTGGACCCCGATCAGCACCGAAGACACCATCCGCACGATGAACTCCATCCACTCCGGATCACCGACCGACCCCTGCCCTCACCACGTCTTCAACAAGGCCGACGCTGTCATCGCACCCCACCTGCGAGACATCATCAACACATCCTTCGACACCACCATCTTCCCCGAGAGCTGGAAACACGCCGAACTCAGCGCTCTACTCAAGAAACCAACAGCGGACCCCACCGACCTCAAGAATTACCGCCCCATCTCGCTCCTCCCGTTTCCAGCCAAAGTCATCGAGAAGACCGTCAACAAGCAGATGGCCGCTTTCCTCGAGACGAACGGATCCCTCGACCCCTCACAGTCCGGCTTCCGAGCCAACCACAGCACCGAGACCGCCCTCATCGCCGCCACCGATGACATCCGAGCCCTGATGGACAACGGAGAAACAGCGGCCCTCATCCTCCTAGACCTCTCCGCGGCATTCGACACGGTCTGCCACCGCACCCTAGTACGGCGCCTCAGCAACGTCGGAATCCAGGACAAGGCGCTGGAATGGATCATCTCCTTCCTCGACGGGAGAACACAGAGAGTCCGCCTACCACCGTACAAGTCAGAGGCCACCGAAGTCATCTGCGGCGTCCCCCAAGGATCATCTCTGAGCCCCACCATCTTCAACGTCTACATGAGCCCCCTCGCGGCCATCGTACGCAAACACAACCTCAGCATAATCTCCTACGCCGACGACACCCAGCTGATCCTCTCCCTGACCAACGACCCCGCCGCCGCCAGAGCCAACCTGCACGAAGGGATGAAAGAGGTAGCCGAGTGGATGACGACCAGCCGCCTGAAACTGAACTCGGACAAGACGGAGGTCCTCATCCTGGGCTCCTCTCCCTCCGCCTGGGACGACTCCTGGTGGCCTCCCGCCCTGGGCACCGCACCCAAACCGACAGACCATGCACGCAACCTGGGCTTCATCCTGGACTCCTCCCTCTCCATGACCAGGCAAGTCAACAACGTCTCCTCGGCATGCTTCAACATCCTACGCATGCTACGGAAGATCTTCTGGTGGATCCCCACCGAGACCAGGAAGACCGTCACCCAGGCCCTCGTCACCAGCCGACTGGACTACGGCAACGCCCTCTACGCCGGTACCACCGCCAAGCTCCAGAAGAGACTCCAGCGGATCCAGAACGCCTCAGCCAGACTCATCCTCGACATCCCACGAACCAGCCACATCTCCGGACATCTGAGAGACCTTCACTGGCTCCCCGTCAACAAAAGAATCACCTTCCGCCTCCTCACCCACGCACACAAAGCCCTACACGACCAAGGCCCGAGCTACCTCAACAGCCGAGTCAACTTCTACGCTCCCAAACGCCACCTCCGATCAGCCAACCACGCCCTCGCCGCCGTCCCCCGCATCCGAAGAGCGACTACAGGAGGAAGGTCCTTCTCCTACCTGGCCGCCAAGACCTGGAACTCCCTCCCGACCGACCTGCGCCTGACCCAAGACCACCTCTCCTTCAGGAAGAAGCTGAAGACCTGGCTGTTCGAGCAGTACCGGCTCCCCCCCCCAGCGCCTTGAGACCCTACGGGTATGTAGCGCGCTTTATAAGTGTCACTGATTGATTGATTGAAGTGCTTTTCCTTGTATTCCGATGTTACTGAGGCGTTGTAAGAGGGTGCTGTGGCAGACTGTGTCGAATGCTGCAGAGAGGTCGAGGAGGATGAGGGCGACTGTGTCTCCATTGTCCAGTAGAGTTCGAATGTCGTCTGTTGCTGCGATGAGGGCGGTTTCAGTGCTGTGTTTTGCTCGGAAGCCAGATTGTGAGGAGTCGAGGGATTTGTTGGCTTCGAGGAAAGCGGCGAGCTGGTTGTTGACAGCTTTCTCGATTACTTTGGCCGGGAATGGAAGGAGCGAGATGGGGCGGTAGTTTTTGAGTTCGGTGGGGTCTGCTGTGGGTTTTTTCAGAAGGGCGGTGAGTTCAGCGTGTTTCCAGTTTTCCGGGAAGGTGGCGGAGTTGAAGGAGCAGTTGATGACGTCTCGGAGGTGCGGTGCTATGACGGAGTCTGCTTTGTTGAAGATGTGGTGAGGACATGGGTCTGTGGGGGATCCTGAGTGGATGGAGTTCATCAGGCGGATGGTGTCCTCAGTGGAGATTGGGTTCCAGTCGTTAAGGGTGTTCGCGGGGGGAGAATGTTCAGCGTATGGTTGGGTGGGTTGGTTTCCGGGTTGGTTGTCGAAGCTGTTGTGGATGTCTGCAATCTTGTTGTGGAAGAATGAGGCTAGGGAGTCGCAGAGGGCTTGAGAGGGGGTGATGTCGTTGGAATTGGCCGAGGGATTGGAAAATTCCTTGACGATGTTGAAGAGTTCCTTGCTGTTGTGGGCGTTGTTGTCAAGTCGATCCTTGAATGCTGTTTTCTTGGCCTTTCGGATTAGTTGGTGGTGAGTGCGGGTGGCGTTTTTGAAGGCGTCCTTAGTGCTGGTAGTTGGGTCTTTTTTCCAGGCCTTTTCAAGGGAGCGGCAGAGTTTCTTGGACTTCTTAAGATCATCGTTGAACCATGAGGCCTTCTTGTTGCCAGGTTTGCTTTGACGTTTTTTCAGTGGTGCTAAGGTGTCGGCGGTGTTGGATAACCATAGGGTGAAGTTGGCGGCGGCTTGGTTTGGGTTAGAAGAGTGGGCTGGGGTGTTTAGAAGGAGCGATGAGGAGATCTGGTCGGTGGTGATTTTGTTCCAGTTTCTTTGCAGAGTTGGTTGGAGGTGGATGGTGGGTTTTGATTTGTTGTAGGTGAAGTGAACACAGCTGTGGTCAGTCCAGAGGAGATCCGTAGTGTGGCTGAAGGAGACATGATTGCTGGAGGTGAAGATGGGGTCGAGTGTGTGACCTGCGATGTGGGTGGGGGAAGTGACCAGTTGTTTAAGTCCGAGGTTGGCGAGGTTGTCCAAGAGGGTGGTGGTGTTGCGGTCGTTGATCTTTTCAAGGTGAAAGTTGAGGTCTCCCAGAAGGATGTATTCTTTGGAGGGGAGCGCGTGTGGAGTGATGAAGTCCGTGATGTCTTCACTGAATTTTGCGCGGGGTCCTGGTGGTCTGTAGAGGAGGGTGCCTCTGAGTGTGGTCTTGGGGTCGATGTGGATCTGGAAGTGGAGGTGCTCGGAGTTGGCGAGGTTGGCGTCAGAGCTGGTTGAGATGCGGATAGATTTCTTATGGACGATAGCGATTCCTCCTCCTGTGTGGCCGGTACGGTCTTTGCGAGTGATCTTATAGTCTTCAGGGATGGCAATGGTGATGTCTGGGGCGGAAGAGGCGTTCATCCATGTTTCCGTTAGGAAGGCGATGTCTGGAGAGATGGTGTCTAGTAGATTCCATAGGTCAATGGCGTGTCTGTGGACCGAGCGGGTGTTGAGAAGGATGCATTGTAGGTGTTTGGGGTCGGGAATCTGTGGTGTGGTCGTAGCGGAGATGTTGTCGGTGCCGCTGAATTTGCAGGAGTAGCAGGAGAAAGGTCCATGGGTGTGTCCAGGAGCAGCTTGGACGCAGTTGGGGGCGCGACCGGGGTTGAGGGCTAGGAGGGTGGCGGCATCGTAGGTAATGCGGGAGGGCTGGGAAGCGCGAGGGGCAGGGGGTCTGGCGCTGGGCGCGGTCCAGGCGCGGACGGGCGTAGACGGGCTTACCTTTGGCGCACCTTCGGCGCGGATTGGGCGCGGTCGCTGCGCGTGAACGCTGCGCGCGGGAAGAACTGTCATATATGGATAGTGGAGCTGTTCTACTACTCCAGAAGCCTCTGGATGATATACACAGTGCAGTTTTTGGGTAATTTTAAATGCCTCGACATCATTGGCAAAATGCCCACCTCTGTCTGATTCAACCGTGACTAGAAAACCGAACCTAGGTATCAGTTCTCTCAGTAACAACTTAGCTACAGTAATGGCATCATTTTTTTGGGCTGGGTAAGCTTCCACCCATTTTGAAAATAGACAGACTATGACAAGAACATACCTATGTCCTTTGCAAATGGGTAACTGAATAAAGTCAACCTGTAGTCTGATAAAAGGGCCTTCTGCCTTTCCAATTGTACTTGGCAATACCACTGTTTCTTTCCAGGATTAAACTGCTGACAAGTTAAGCACCTCTGGCAAAGTGCCTCTGCAATGTTTCTGAACTTCGAATTGTACCATGTTTGTCTAAAAACACAAACCATTGCATCTCTCCCTATGTGTGAGTCTCCATGTATCAGTCTTGCCATAGAAGCAACCATACTGTCTGGTAACACAGGCATACCATCCCTATAGACAATTATACCATCTCTATCCCTTGGTTGGCAATCATCTTTCTCCCATCTTGCTTTTTCTTCTGGTTCTGCTGCCTGTTGCAACCCTTTCAGTTCCTCCCAAGTTGATACATCCTCAAACACCATAAGTTGGCAGCTGTTTCCGACTGCCCCCAAGGTGATGTTCAATGACATTTTGTTTCGGGCACAGTATTGGGCTATTTGGTCAGCATATCGGTTACCAGCTGTCACATTGTCATTGCCAGATTTGTGAGCAGCACACTTGACCACTGCCAATTCTTTTGGTAACTGGATTGCTTCCAGTAGGTTCTGTACCACTTTTCCATTACTGATAGGGGTACCTGAGGAAGTCATGAATTCTCTTTGCAGCCACAACTGGCCGAAGTCATGCACAACCCCGTAACCATATTGACTGTCAGTGTATATGGTTACTCTCTTATTTTTCCCATTTTTACATGCTCTTGTCAATGCACTCAATTCAGCTACTTGTGCAGATTTTACTCCAAATAGGTAGGATGCTTCTATTGTTTTTTCTAGTGTGACCACAGCATAGGCAGCACTTAGGCCTCCATCCTCATGTCTTAAACAAGAGCCATCTACAAACAATTCACAGTCTTCTATGGGTAAAGCTGTTTCCTTGATATCTGGGCGTGATTTTGTGCTATACTCAGTGAGATCAATGCAATTATGCTCAACTTCCTCCCTGACTTCTGCAGCCAGTGTATTTGGTAATAGAGTTGCTGGATTCAATATATTACATCTAGTGATAGTTACATTTGCAGCACCCACTAAAATCCTTTCATACTTAGTCAGCCGACTAGGTGTGAGGTACTAAGTCTTGGTCCTGGTCAGTAGAATTACAACTGCATGTGGAAAATACACAGTTACTGGATGTCCAATGACAATGGATTCACTCTGAAAGCAGTAGCTGCAACTTGCATGAGTCTTGAACAGACATCCAGGCAATCCAGCAGCCACTGGATCTAAGGTAGCAGAAAAATATGCCACCGGACGTCTAGTTAGACCGTGAATTTGTGTCAGGACTGAGAGTGCACAATTGTCTCGTGTGTCACAAAACAAGGCAAAATCTTTTGAATAGTCAGGCATTCCTAATGCAGGAGCTGAGCACAGACAGTTTCGCAATTTTATCCAGGATGTCATGCTTTCATCATCCCACTCGACTGGATCTTTTTCTCCTTTCTTGGTCATTTTTATTAATGGCTTAGCTAGGACTGCAAATCCCACAATCCACTGTCTACAGTATCCTACCACTCCCAGGAACATTCTGATGTCTTTTTGAGTACGGGGATAATTCAATGTCTCGAATTATCCTAATCCTTTCTGAAGTAACCTTCCAGGTACCTTTTTCTATCTGGTGCGCCATATATTTCACTGAATTCTTGCAGAACTGTAATTTGTCCGGCGATACCTTATGCCCTCCTTTACCCAGATGGTTCAACAATGCAATGGTATCAGTAACACAGTCGTTCAGACTTTTGGACGCCACCAAGAGGTCGTCTATGTACTGGACCAAAACTGATTCTCCAGGTAAGACTAATGATTCAAGGCATCTTTTTAGAATCTGGTTGAAAATAAAAGGACTCTCTGTGTACCCTTGAGGGACACGATTCCAGACATAGACATGACTGTCGAATTCAAATGAGAAAAGAAATTTGCTGTCTGGATGCAATGGGATAGAAAAGAATGCGTGACACAAGTCAATGACGGTAAACCATCCAAGATTCCATGGAATTTGGTACAAAATCACTGTGGGGTTTGGCACAATAGGACAGCAAGGGACAACGATCTTGTTTACCTTGCGCAGGTCTTGCACTACCCTGTACTTCCCACTAGGCTTTTTGATTCCAATTATGGGTGAATTACAAGGACTGCTCATTACTTCCTGTATAATGTTGGCTTCTAGCAATCTTTTTATTTCGAGGGCAACTCTGGCTTTCACTTCTGCGTTCATTTTATACTGCCTGGTATTCGGGTAAACTGCATTTGGTTTTATGGCTATTTGAATCGGGTCTACATTTGCCATTAGTCCTACATCTCTTCCAGTGAAGTCCCACACTTCTGGTATCACTGTCTGTTGGAGCTCTTCAGGTAAATCTTGCATTGTCAATTTCTTGATTTCTGAGTCAGGCCTTAGCAACATTAATTTATACAATCCGTCTTCATCTGGAGTCTGGATTTCAACGCCTTTTGGTGTGCAAAAGATGGTGCCGTTCATTTTGCACAGCAAATCACGTCCCAGTAAGTTCACAGGACTAGAATCACAGACCACAAATCTGTGCATTTCTTTAAAATTCCCTATTGAAATCTCCATTGGTTCTGTTACTGGGGTACTAATTATCTGGTTTGACACACCCACTACTTGGATTGCTTTTCCCGAGAGGGGTAGGTTAGGAACGTCTGCTGTTCTCACAGTAGAACGGGTAGCACCAGTGTCCAACAGAAAGGTGACGTCATTTCCTTCAACCTTTCCTTCAATGTATGGCCCTGACTGGTCTACCGACAAGGAGGCGCCAAGTACGCTCTCCTCGTCCTCCCCCCTCAGGCCCCGCCAGTAAGGTTCATCACAGAGGAATGTATCATTCAACAGGAATTTGGAGGTTGCTGCATTTCTATCTTCCTTTCCTTCCCATACCTCGACCCCCTCATTCTGCTGAGCTTGGTTCTTATAGTTAGGTCTAGGAGCGCGGGCAACTGATTCTGTTTTACCTGTTGCTGGGTCTTTCGTGGCCCCTCTTTCTGCACCTGTGGAGTTAAACCATTAATTGTGACATTACCAGTCTGTAAATTCGGACATTCGTCTCTCCAGTGCCCTATCTGGCCGCACCCGTGCCAGGGAAATTTCTTCATGGCCTCCTCTCGACTCATTTTAACTCGGGGTTTCCCTCCTCCCCCAGCACTTGTGTTCGGGGTATAATTATTCATTTTACTTAACTGTTTTTCTTTTTGTTCTGCCAATTTCACCTGGGCCCACATGACTATTTCCTTTAAGGCCTTTCGCTTATTCTCCATCTCATCTTCGCAGTACTTGGCGTACTTCAGGACCTCATCTACGGGTTTACCCTGCCAACAGATTTTGTTATCTCGGATCCACTGGGAGATTTCAGGTCTCAATCCCAACACGAATCGATAAATGAAATGGGTCATATCCTTCATTTCTATATTATCGATTCCACTGTAGGTTTTGAATACCTGTAGCAGTCGCTCATAATAGGAGTGCACAGTTTCATCACGATTCTGGGTAGTTCTATCTATACGGGTCCAATCAGTTACTTTTGCTAGTACCTTCCCCTTCAATTATTGTATTACCTTATCATACTGCCTCATTACATTCGGAGAGGGAGCTCCTGTTCTTGAGTCTCTTTCATACTCCTCACTGGGCCAATCAACTGCAATTTTACATTCTGTCCATAAATCTACAGGAACTACAATGTCGAAGAACCCATCTAGGTCCTTCAGGAGGCACTTTTGAACTTTGAAGAATCTCTCGACCTGCCTATACCACTCAACAGGCTTCTCTCTTAACTTTGGGAAATCATTGGTAAAGGACACAATATCCTGTCGAGACCATGGAACATGTACATATTTCCCTCCGGGCACTTCTCTCATGGGATACAAAGTTTCTGCTTGATCGACCTCTTTACTGACATATTCAGAAGTCTTTGGTCTAGCCTTACTGTCTTCCTTTTTCTTTGCCCATCTGGCTTTCCATTTGTCTAAATCTCCCCATTTCTGCAACAGGTCTAATAATTCCCTTATCTGCACCTTTTTCCCTGACACATTCATATTTTCTAGGTCTTTGTCAGAAAATTCTGCTCTGTAAGGTTTTTGTAATACTTTGGATTTGCTAACATCTATTCCCATATTAGCTGCAGTGTCCATTAGTTTCTCATGGAACACTCTGGTGTTTCGGGTAAGGCTTTTGCATATAAACAACAATTCTTCTTCGCTAAGAGTGTTCAGCCTGTCTAGTCCCACGTTTCCAGCCATTAGTTCTTCCATTTCTATCCTTAGCTTGCAAATGTCTAATGGTTTCGGCTGGGGAGTTATCTTTTCTAATTCTCTGGTCTATCGATCTATTTCTTCCGGGGTCACGAGTACCTGAAGCTGTTTCTATCAAGACTTCCTTTGCACTAGTCTGTGTTCTTGTTCGAGGTACACTGCTCTCTGGTTCCCTTATGGGCAGATCCAACAGGGAGACCACAGATTCGCATTCACTTGCCTGATCATCAACTATGAGAGGCTCTTTTCTGGGTGGTGCTACAGTTGGTGTAATAACTGGCTTTTTTGGACTAGCCTGTCTATCCCCATAAAGAGGAACAACGGGACCAATAGTCACTGGAATTGTCAGAGCTTCAGGACTGGGGTTTAATAGGGATATTTTCTGAATGAGTTCATTTCGCTGTTTAATTAAAGCTTCTTTTTCTTGTTCCTGTAAAACCTTTTCAATCGGTGTCTCATGTATTACTTGTGGAACTAAAGGAGGATACAGACTTAGGGCAGTTGGGACTGCCGTTCCTGGTCTTTCATCACCAAATGGCCTATAATTTGGGACGGTTGTATCACGCCTACAAAATCCCTCTTTACCTGCTACATCTGTTTCACTGGCCCTTCTTTCTCTAGGGTGTCGGAAAAACTGGTTTTTCGAGCTCAGGGACCTAGATTACTCATCATACGGTGGTGGATTTTTCATTAATAAATCCTCCAAGTATTCATCTTCTGAATCACCTGCAGACATTAGGTGTCGGGTTTTCTCTGTGCTTTTCCCTTCCTCAGGTGCGTTTATCCCAAATACTGGAAATAGTCCCTCGACCATCATATTCTGTCTCCACTGTTTCATCTTTTTCTCTTTAGCATCTCGCTGCAATTTCGGGTACCATTCGCTCACTCCCTTATCCATTCTGAGTCTGTCTCGCTCTAAGGCCTCAATCTCCCATTCTTCTAAAGCCTCATACTGAGTCAACCTAGGTCTGGGATGTAAGTCATTCATTCAGGTCCTTAAATTAAACAGAATTCTACTGTTAAAGGTACCATCTAAGGGAAATGCTAGGATTCCATCATCCTGAGTATACTTTACCCAATTCTCCAACCATACGCATGTATGATAACCTTTATTAAACATCATAAATGATGCGGGAGTATTAGGTGGTGGAATGATTACACCTTCTCTAGTTCTAATGGGCTTGTCTTAAAATAATTCTTGATCTTGTCAGCAAATGACATTTTTCTCTTGTTTCCGTTCATATTGTAAGGTCTGCCTCTTAGCATCTGATCCTTGCGAAAACCTAAAAGTTGTGGATCAGGTAAGAATTCGGGATACCACATAGACTGCGTAACCAAAAGTTCTGTGGTTAACTACGTCTGTTGTTTACAAATCCTTCTTCCAATACCAGTGCGTCTTATAACTTTTCAATAACCTATCAACACAAGGATTGCAAATTTCTCGACCAATGGGTGCGTGGCCTTTTCGCGAGACGCGGTCTCACGCTCCGGCACTCACCCCTCCTTTACAATACCAGCTTCGTTACACGCCCGCTGTTTCAACCAATACCAGCGCGGCACGGAGTGACGTCAGCGCAGCTTCGCGACCGACTCCCTCCTTCACAAGGTAACGGAAACTTTGAATTTTTCTTAAAGTGCAAGTGCTCTATTTAGTTAAACAACGTATAACATTCGCCACTGTGCTCGAGTGTCTAAAAGTAAGAAAGTTTTGTTTCACTGCAAGTAAACCTCTTCTGACTACTTTTCATACACTACGGATAGACCCTTCTGCCTACCCTTTCACACAAGCATTAGGGAACGTGTTACTACTTTGACTCATCCACTCTTTCCGGAATATATACTAAGTCTGAAGTTTCACCAAAGTACTCCTTTGCTGTCACTCAAGCTCCGATGAACCTACTACTCCTTCCTCGTGTGACCCTTACTAGGTAATATCACAACTGAAGTTTCATTAGCGAACTCGTTGCTATCATTTATTCAACTATTCATTCAGAAAATCCTAATTAGCGCTTCCGGTTCTGCCTAACCATGCACTAATCTTCCTCACAGCAAGTGACCTCACAGCCAGGTGGATTCTGCTCACCACCCGCTATTCTATTCCCCGGGGATTTCCAGACAACGTAGAACAATCACTAACAATTTTGTTAATCACATTCAATAATATAGCAGCATTTCATAAAATAATACTTTTTATAACATTTCAAAACCAATAGCATTTAGATCGATCGATAACTGAAAGAAAATTTTATTTTTAGCAGCACATTTTATTTTTCACGGTTTCATCAACAAATATCTTATCTACCTATCTTAACTAGTCCTAACCATCATCTTGCTACCAGAAAATTACTGATAGAGCGCGCAGGTCACCCGATCCTTATTTACCAAATATATACGCTATTGGGCCCATCAATAATTTTCCACGAATCAGGTAACTTTCACAGCACTATCAGTAATTCGGGGTTCTTACTCTCTATATATTTTATGTGTACCTGACTTACCAATCCTTGAGAAACAGGTACCTATGATCAGGACAGATCAGGAGCTAGCAGGGGTAGGAAGATAATACTAACCAAAAATATCATATACATTGAATGTTGTTTATACCTTGTAATAACCACAAACACAAGAAGTTTTAAAAACTTTATCTAAATTATAAAAGGTTGTCATATGCCATGAGAATGAAATTCACACAGATCAAAACATCTATAACCAGAATTAGAAAAATAGTATAACTACGAATCAGCGATAGAATCATTTGATATTCAATAGGATACTATGAGAAGGGAACATGCTAATCCGATCTAATCAGATTCGTATTTCATCACTAAAGGATAGGTAAGAACAAAGGAACATACTACTAAATGCTAATTGGAATATACTGAGAGATTTTGGGAAATCAGTGTTTCAGAATAAAAGCAATTTCTATAGGAAGGGTAACAATGGAACATACTAAATATGCAAACAATTCAGCGTTTAAGTAAGGCAACGGGAAAAATAAGGAACATGCTAGGAAAAATATAGTTCGTCAGAGTTCAAAGGTCAGAGATAAATCAGACAAGATTGCTTTATTAGGAAAAATAGGAGAGAAAGATTTAGATGGACGGACACCCACATATAATTATAATTACCTAGGACAGAATGAGGACTAACCCTGGCCACGGGTCAGTTAGGAAAGGCGGGAAAGGACCCTCACGGATTTGGAATGCCAGTAGGCGATCAGGTACAGCTCATGGACAGTCAGGACAGGATCACCCCAGGATTTGGATCAGGACTGGGCTCACGGAAGGGTGCGACCAACACCTGCAGCTTCGGATGCAACGCCAGCGCTACGCCCTCTCTGCAAGGAATCTGTCAATAACCCCGATTGGGTTCTCGAATCTCCCAACAAAGTGCTTCGCCAGCACTTAAAGTTTCTCCACCCAGACTAAGTTGGTGGAAATTACGGACAGAGTGCTCCGCAGCTCTCTGTATCAATCACCTATAGAGTTCGTAGGGTCAGTGACAGGTCGGCTACTCGGACAAGTCGGACAATTTCTCTAGCTAAACCTAGGCCAGTTATACTGTTTTCGGGTCAGTAGACCACCCACAAATGTTACAAGTGTAAGGATCCCCAACTTCGGATTGGACAAGAGAGGTGGTTAGGTCATTGTCACCTCCTAGAATTTGGTGTTCCCATAATTAACATTCAATTTCTTGAACCCACCCCTTACATTCCAGGTCCCATGGCATAAGCATATGAAGACAATAGCGCACACAGTAAAATATCAATTTTGTAACAGTTTCAGGTGCAGTTCGGCTCCTCTCGCTGGGGCATAGGTTGATTCCCAGGAGCATCTCAGCTTCAGCAGCCAGCTGGCTGTGTTCCACTGCTGCAAGACTCGCAGGTCCCTTATCACGTGATTGGTGACACATGGGCTTCCAAGATGGAGTAGCACCTCTCCTCCCAAGCCCCCGGAGAATGTTACATGAAAAGTAAGCGAAAACAATTTAGAAACACAGAAAAAATGAATACACCGTATACCATGATTGGCTTCACTGCACCCCTTACTTTATAATATCTATAGCATTAGGAGTTAAGCAGAAATAAACAGCTGAGCCAAAGCAGCGGTGGCAAGCAAAGAGCATGTTAGAACAAAGCGGCCATATTAGCAGTACTGCGCATGAGCGACAAGTTCCCTCCAGAACTACGAGTGTGTCACATCACATAGGTATGACCGTCGCATGCGCAGACTGAAATCCCGCATAGCAGCGACCATGTTAGTTGCAAGCGTAGTTAGGATTAATTAACACATAGGCAAGCGTCTCTGGGACACCCGTGTGTAGTGTAAAAGGGCAAAATTAATAAACGAAACAAATTGGTTATTAGGTTAAACATTATGCGAGGGTGTTGAATTCAAGCAAGTCGCGTAACGTGCGAATCCTTGCTCCGTCATAAGAACTCCTTGTATTCAGGAGATGGGTGTTGCTGGCTCCGGGTGATCTACTATCCTCTCCTGCATTGTTAGCGTGTCCTGCTCTACCTTGATAGTGATTATTTGTCACCTTGATATCTCCACTGGATCTGAGAACAAGGACTGTCTGGCCCATTGAGGGGCTATGGGTATAAGGTATATCAGACAATTTCAGACCCAACCTCCTCATGGCGTAATAATACACAGCATGTGAATCCAGAAAATTCTTCAAGCTGCAAAATGACTCCTACTGGTAAGTAACGATTTTGTTTTACAACGTACCATCCAATATTCCATTTTGCTGGCACAGTATCAGCCGAAACACCAAAGACTGTTGCAATATGGGGTGCAATCTGTACTACAACTGGGGGTGATAAAACCGGTACCACGGTAGGGGAAATGAGTTTATTCTTCACTTTCTCATCCTCAAATAAAACAGAACGCTAAGGTCAATAGTAGACATGGCTGCGCCGCCGGTACTACTTCGAGCTCTTCATAATGACTCTACAGGACATCATTCCACTGCACTCCTTTAGGACTACACGGTGGCCCTCGATTTAGAGGCTTACTTCTTACACTTTCCCAATCCTCATACATACCAGCTGCATTTAAGCCTTGTGCTAAATATCATATTAAAGTTTTACCTTTTGATGGCACAACGTCACAACAGCCCCTAGAGTGTTTACCAAATGTTTGGCAGGGTTGGTGGCTCATCTACAGCCAATGTATTATTGTTTTTCCATATTTGGACAACTGGCTGGTATAAATGCTACAGTCAACAGAAATCCTTTGCTCACACTTAACAATCAATGGCCTACTCCATAAATTAGGTTTCAGAGTAAATGTGAAAGTTGCACCTTTCTCTCTAACAATAGCAATCGTTTTTAGGACCCAAACTGAACACAGTAACAGGCAAAGCCTATACCAACAACTGGCTTTTCAAGGGCTGCTCCCCCTTTCCCACACATCTCATCCTCTGACTGTGAGAGTGATCATAAAATGTTTGGGAATTATGTAACTTTGCAATGGTCCTAATTGTGCATTTACACACGCCCCTACTATTTTGGAACGTCTGTTCTAGCAGTGGTGACAAGCAACTAAGCAGTGGGAAGGTCTTGTGTTCCAGAATGATGGAACAAGAGCTTTTATTGGACAGTACCTTTCTCTACTTCCCCAGCGACAATTGGCCATTGACATGGATACCTCCACTCCGTCTCCGGGTGAGGAGTTTAGTTGGGCCATCAAACAACTTTAGTACAGTAGTCTCAAAACTAACTATCACTGCATATCAATCTGCTGGAGCTTATGGCACTATGGGTGTTACATACAATGATTTTGCAAGACATGCCCATACAAACAGACATGACCTCTATGTTTTAAATCCAGTAACGTGCCTGCATTCTGTCCATTTGTGCATCATATTGGACTAATGGGAAAGTTTACTCGTAAAAAAAAAATGGCTACAATGACTGTCCTGGGCATATGCCACTTGGAGACATTTGTAAAACTGCAAAATGGTTGACTATTCACAATTACACAAAAAAATCATGGCAGCCTGGAGTTAAACTGTCCTTAAAACTGTGTTCCAAACAACAACTAAAACTAGTCTCAAGCCAGCACTATAAAGAGGAGAGCACTGTTTTTCATTCTATGCCAGGCATGTGATCAGCAGAACATGCATTAAGTACAAAACATTACCTGCAGCAATCAGTTTACAACTTGTAGTACTGAAGATTCACATACACCCTCTCAGCTGCAAGCTCAAGGTATGATGTAAACATTAATTAAATCTTAAATAATTACAAAGTTACACCAGTAGACATAGGCCCTCCTGCTTAACTGCACTTACTCACCAATGTGGGCAAACAGTATGAGGTAGAGTGAGTCTTATGTCCTGGTGCAATGTGGGTTTTAATGTAGACATCACCCCTCATCTCAAAACGTTTATTTCGAAGTAAACGTATGATGTGTATGCCCATCTCTAGATGACAGGAGTTTGGAAAGCATGTAATTTGCAGCAGTACAAGCTGCAAACAGATTGTTACAGGTAAGTAACATTTTTCTTTCTTCCCTGTTCACATCTCGTAACTGATATTTTATCACGAAGAAATATTCTTGTACAGTGGCCATCTCTGTAAAATGTAAAGAAGGCCTTTGTCTTGATGATAGGTTCTCAGTGCAGCTTTGCTATAGCTTATTCTCCAACCTGTTCCCATCTCTTTCTATCTTTCTTTGTCTAGTTAATGTTTTGCGCATGTTTTCCCTTTCTGAGCACTCATCTGTATTATATTGTGTATAAATGTATGTGCTCTGTACAACTCTAATTTAGAATGGTCAGCAGCACAGTCTTAAATAGCTCTAGAATCCTTAGCATTGACAATCAAGAAGAGCTTTTTGATTTCAGAGTTCTTTTTTCCTAAGATAGTAAAAATGAAGAAGGTGATGGTTTGTAACCATAATGACCTTTTGAAAGAGATTACCCAAATTTAATAATTTTGTTCCAGCCCTGTTTAGGACTGCCAGATTGGCTATGGAGTCTTGCTTGCCACTTGACCCATGCACATCATATTAACTGTGTAAACGTGCTCCTTTGTTTTAACTCCTGTGTGCTTAATCTTCAACAACTGCCTTGTTGACGTTTCAAATGTCCTAAAGAGTGCCTTTTCTAAAGAAAATTGGTTCAGGTTCTGTTAGACCTGACACCTTTGCGTGAGTCTCCCTTCCACTTTTTGCTGATGTGCCTCAGATGTTTTGCTGGTGTTAGCTGCTCAGGGCACTGCGCCACTGCCAATCCGTGCCGCAGTGCAAGTGCATCCAATGTAAAGTGCACCTGTAACTGATTTCCATGATTAGCTCATTTGATTTTACTATCATCCCCAGTAAAGTGCACCAGGAGTGCCAGGGTTTGTAGATACAAATACTGCTAGTGGGCCTGCAGCTCTGGTTGCGCCACCCACAGAAGCAGCCTTTTAAAATATGTCTAAGGTCTGCCATTGCAGGACCTGCGTGAAGTCTGGTACGGTCATGCTGGCTGGGCAAGTGCACACACTTGCCAGCCTCTAAACCTTCCATTTACTTCATGTGAGTCACCCATATGGTAGACATTGTAAGCATAAGGTAGGATAAGCCCTGATGTGTGTGGCATGTCCTAATAGTGAATTATAGCCATTTTCGTTTTTCACTATTGTAAGGCTACCTGTTCTCAGAGGCCAGAATGGGCTGCTGGAATTATTACACTCTATAATCCCAGCAGGCTCAGGGACCATGGTAGAAAGTCAAGTTTAGTATGCCTGAACTGAGAATAAAAAAATACTTCTTTTAGTAAAGTTTATTTTAATATCCTGTGTTTGCAAATGCTACTTTTAGAAAGTTAGCATTTGCTTGCCTAACCATTTCAGCCCGCCTCTGCTCTTATATGTATCTGCTGTCTGGTTTCTGTGAGTGACAGGGCTGGGGATGACAGGTGGTAAATAGAGGGATTACACCAGGATGGGTGGGGGGAGTGCCCCTTGATTCTGAACAGGGCTGTGCTCTGCCACCACAATGCTGGCTCCGCCCCCTGGGGAGCGACTGATGACTCTGCCCTGCACCTGGTTCAGGAAGAGGGAAGACTGTCAACAGAGTGCTCCAGACTGTACTTGTCATCACATTGCTAGCTCCACCTCCTGCGGAGCGTCTGATGTGCCTGCCCTGCTCACTGAAAGGAGAGACTAGAGTTTGCCAAACAAAGTGCTCCAGAGCTGAAATGAACTATGCAAAGGCCCCCTGGCCTGCCAAGACAAAAGAAACAGTGTATAAAAGTAGGAGCCCTGCTCCTAACAAATCAGATCCTGTTTTACCTCAACGAACCTCTGCCCAGTTAGAAGGACCAAGAAGAAGCTGAAGACTGGCCTGCAGTGGTGCCTTGCTGAGGAAGGAGAGGAAAAGACCAAAGAGAACTGGAGGAGGAGCAGGATGAGCAGTCCGGAACACCAGCATTGGAACGCTTACCTCATTACCTTTCCCCGTCTTCTCTCATGTTTTTTCAGAGCTTACCCGGGGACCGCTGGCCCTTTAAGGCGTCAGGCTTCCCGGAGGAATCGTACAGGTTGCGTATTTTTGGAGGGAAACGTTAGCACCAGTACCCGCACGTATTTGTAGTTGGGTGGTTAGATCCCTACGGCCATCAGCCACCTTCAACATCTGGTCGGCGTGGTTTGCTAGGCCATCTTTTATAAGTTCCCGGTCTGCATTGACCTTACCAAAGGTTATTGGCAGGTACCGCTCAAACAGAAGGACCAAGAAAAGACCGCTCATGCCACCCCTAGCGGCCTTTACGAGTTCACGGTCCTACCCTTTGGGTTGCATGGGGCGCCTGCCATTTTCCAACTATTAATGAACCAGGTATTGCAATACCACCAGGAATACTCCTCAGCTTACCTGGTTGACAAAGTCATGTTCAGTCCTGACTGGGACACCCATCTCCAACACTGTACCCAGGTATTTGCCGCTCTTCAAGCCGCTGGCCTGCATATTAATGCAAAAAAATCAAAAGCCAGGTTTAGGAAGGTAAAATACCTAGGCTATCTTTTGGGTAATGGAGTCATAGAGCCTCAGTCAGAGAAGGTGAAAGCTATAGTGGAGGCCCCTTTTCCGTCTCCAAAAAAATAAGTTAGGGTGTTCCTGGGGCTCCTTGGGTATTACAGGCGCTTCATACCCCAGCATTCTGAACTAGCAACGCCCTTGACTGATTTACTCCAAAAGAACGTCAAAACCAAGGACCTTCACCAACCCACACCTGTTGCTAGGAAGGCTTTTCAGGATTTAAAAACAGCCATAACAACTGCTCCTGTTCTCCGCTCTCCTGATTTCTCAAAACCCTTCTTACTACACACAGACGCGTCCAAACATGGTCTGGGTGCTGTGTTATCCCAAACTTCACCTGAAGGCATTGAACATCCTATCCTTTTCATCAGTCGGACTGTTTCCTAGGGAGCAGAAGTACCCTAGAATTGAGAAGGAGTGCCTTGCCATTAAGTGGGCAATCGAGAAACTCCGGTATTATCTGGAGGGTGCCCACTTCCTGCTCTTTACGGACCATGCCCCATTGCTATGGATGAGTCGCAATAAGGGGAACAATCCGCGCATTCTCAGTTGGTTCCTCTCGTTGCAACCTTACTCTTTTGAAATTATCCACCGGAAGGGTACGGAGAATGTGAATGCTGACTTACTTTCCTGTTTTCCATTGTTCCCCGATCGTGAACAAACTGGGGTAGGGGTGTGTGAGGAGGAGCAGGATGAGCAGTCCGGAACACCAGCATTGGAACGCTTTCCCCATTACCTTTCCCCGTCTTCTCTCATGTTATTTTCAGAGCTTACCCGGGGACCGCTAGCCCTTTAAGGCGTCAGGCTTCCCGGAGGAATCCTACTGGTCACGTGGGGCAGAGTTCTTCACATGGGATGCCGCCGAGGGAAGCAGTCGTCCAACAGACAGAAAA
Source organism: Lissotriton vulgaris (assembly GCF_964263255.1). Classification (NCBI taxonomy): domain Eukaryota; kingdom Metazoa; phylum Chordata; class Amphibia; order Caudata; family Salamandridae; genus Lissotriton; species Lissotriton vulgaris. The sequence continues at coordinate 289,616,480 of NC_141695.1, forward strand.
CACCAGGAGAGGACGCTTGTCCGAACCTACTCGGTATTGCCAGGGGACAGCGCTGGAAACCTACACAAGGAGCAAGCTGACCCGACATCAGAGGATTCCACTTGGAGCACGATCTACGCCCCAGATGGCCGCCCGTACGTTTCAACGTACCCGGCTGCCCCGCTTTGCCCTCCAACTTGGGAAGAAGGCCGTGCCGCCCCGGAAGCACCTCCCCAGTACGGACCGTACTGGAGGCCCTGGGCCGCACCTGCCTGTTAGAAGCCACCAGCCGTTGAGAACCCTAGGGTACGCTTGCCCGTCGGCACATACCAAGAGAGTACGACTCGTCCCCGCCTGAGACGCCGCAAGGACAGGAGCGCCATACTTGCCACAGCTAAAAACAAGGTACTGTAACTAACGAGTAAGTCAACAACGTACTCGGGGGCCGCACCGTTCTGTTTTCCCCGCAAGCACTGTCGCCTTCACCTCTCCAGCACAGTACGCCTCGTACTTGAGGTGCGTAGAAATCAACAGCCCTCCGTGTACGCTAGCGAGGTACGACTCGCACGGGAGTGTAACAACACGCACCCCTTTTGTTGTATTGTAGCCGTGTACGCCTCGTACGAAACGTCGCGCCTCGGATGTCCGTGTCGCGAGGCGCTTGAGTGTTGGTGAGGCTGCGTTGGAGCAGTGCATACATCGTACAGCAGCGCTACAAAGTGCCTAGCAGTGAGAAACACTGCCAGAGCAGATCAGAATTTGTACCTTAAGAATTTTAAAAGAACACTTGCCATTTTGTTTACATCTTGTGGCCTCAGTTTAAATCGTGATATGGTCTTGTGATAACTCTGCATAACTAAGTATTTTTATTTAAAGCCTATGTATTTTTTTATACAAATCTTACGCCTGGTGTCTATTTGTCTTGGGTCATTGTGTTTACTGTCTGTGGTCATAAATGCTTAACTAACTTAGCGCCCTGAAGATCAGCCTTGACTACTCGCGCCACGCAACCTAAAGGGTGAGCAGGGGTTATTCTGAAGGGGTAGTTCCCTTGCCCTGAGTGGAGGAGAGGGTTCCTGCTTGTCACAAGTACCTACCTGTGCCAACCAGAGACCCCCAATTCTAACATTGGACACAGCGGAAGGGATTTTCGAATTTGCATTTATGATTTACGCACAGTGAATGATTGATCACCATATGGTGAGAGCAAACCTATAACGCAGCCACAGATTTACTGTCCTTTTTAATTTTTGCTGAGAGATCTCCAATCATTGAATCAATGCCTGGCTCACTCCCTGCTGGAAGAGCACCCTCAGTAATCTCTGGGATTGATGATGTAGATTGGGAAGGCCAGTGACTGGAGGGTTACACAGTGGAGCAGCTGAAATGCTATTGCAAGAAGTTCAGAGTTGCCCACTCTGGATGCACCAGAAAAATCCAAATCATCAAGGCGCTGAGGGCCTGGAAGGAGTCAAGGGATCCCCTGAATGCGGTGGTAATGGAACCACGGGAAAGCCTTGTTGATGTCAGCAGGGTCCTGTCGCCAGAAGAAGTGGCTGACAGGGCAGCAACCAGGGTTCATGAATTGGAGATGGCAAAATTAAATGGACAAATGGAGATGGAGAAACAAAGATTGGCCATGAAAGAGAAAAAGTTACAAATGGATCATGACATGAGATTGAAGGAGTTGGTGCTGAAAGCCAAATGTTTGGACACAACTCCCTCTGGTGGCAGCACAACGCCGGTGCAGGTAGAGTTAAGGATGTACATGCCTAAAGATGTGGTTTAAGGAGGATGACATAGGGCAGTATTTCAAGGTCTATGAGGTAGCCATGTCCTCCCACCGGGTCCCTGAGAGAGATTGTGGAGCGGGGTTGTGGGGCGGTTCCTTAGCGAGGGGCGGGACACACTGCTAGATCTACCCTCTGAAATGTACAAGTCTTATTCCCACATGAAAGATGCCTTAATGATCAGGCTTGGGTTAACTCCTGAAATGTATAGACAGAGGTTCAGGGGTTGTGCTAAGAATCCTGGGGGTACTTATGTAGAGTATGTTACCTTTTTCTGCAGAGCACTGGATGGTAGGGTGAAAGGTAGCGAAGTGAATGATTTTCAAGGGCTTCTTCATTTAATGGCATGGGAGCACTTGTCTAGTAATTGTTTTCCTGAGCTACGCCAGCACCTGATTGATAGTAAGCTGACTAACCCTAGGAAGCTTGCTGAGGAGGCGGACCGCTGGCTCAGCACCAGGGTCCACAAGGGTCCAGTGGGAGACTCAGCCAAGGGTGGGCAGGGTCCCCAACAGAAGAGTGGGGGGGACAGGGGTAAACAGAAAGGGTTCCAAAAAGGCCCCCAGAGTAATCCCCAAGGGAACCAAGGGAAAGGTTCTCGGCCTCCCCACCCCGAAACAGACCGGGCTCCCGACAGGTAGACCTGTTCAGAGAGGGCCCATCACCTGCATCAGGTGTGGTGACCTGGGTCATACTGCCACTGACCCTAAGTGTCGCCTATTTGGAAAACCCGCACCCACTGGTGCTCCACCCCGGCAAATAGCTAGTGTTAATTTGGGGAGGAAGTAGCAGTCCAGGGGGGTGGGGATCCTGTTCAGATGACCCTAGTCTCTTTAGGAGACAGTGAGATGGTCCCAGAGAACTACTTACCCTCCAATACTAAGAAATATGGGCAAGTAGTGACCGTCAATGGAAAGAAAGTAGAGGCTCTTAGAGACACAGGGGCCAGTGTGACTGCAGTCCGGCAGCACCTGGTGTCTAAGGAGCAGGTTGTACCCTAGGCCTACTGCAGGGTTTTCAATGCTGACAACTCAGAGAGCCGTTGTCCAATGGCTCAGGTTCCTTTGAGTAGGGGGGGGGAGGTTCTGGTACTTCGCAAGTTGCTGTGAGAACTGCCATGCCTGTAGACTGTCTGCTAGGGAATGACTTGGAGAGCTCCCCTTGGGAAAAGGTGGAGAAGACGACTCACCTGCGGATGGTGGTTCTACCCGACTGGGCATGTGTGACCACCCGGTCAATGGCAGCCAATAGGGGTGTTGAAGAGGTCCTGGAGCCTGAGGGAGAGGTCCAGGAACCGGCCTTAGAGGGAGGGCGCAGGGGGCGCGGGAGACCGGCCCCTGAAGTTCCCACGGCCCAGGAAGAAGGAGACCTTGAGGGGAATCCCTGGAGCCTACCGGGGAACAGATAGCCGAACTGGGGACCTGCCTGAGCTGACCCATTGGCTGCAAGAAGGAGACCCCTCCAGGGAGGAATTCTGCAGGGAGCAGAGAGAATGCCCCTCTCGTGGGTGTGAGGCAGGAGGCTGCAGACCAGGCCAATGGTAGTCAGTCCAGTACTCACTTCATTTACTGGGAGAATGACCTCCTGTATTCCGAGCCTAAGGTTGCTGAACCTGGGTCAGCCCGTGCGCTGGTGGTACCCCAGAAGTTAAGAGCCTTCCTAATGGGGCTGGCTCACGACGTTCCCTTAGCAGGACATTTGGGGCAGGACAAGACCTTTGAAAGGCTTGTCACCCACTTTTATTGGCCCCAAATGCGCAAGAGCTCAGATGTTCATTGCAGGACTTGTCAAACTTGCCAGGCAAGTGGGAAGAGTGGGAGGAAGCAGAAGCCTGTGGTCAGTACGCCATTCCAGCGAGTGGGAATTGACATTGTTGGGCCTCTGGACCCCAGGACAGTCATGGGCAACAGGTTCATCCTGGTCCTGGTGGATCATGCCACCCGGTACCCTCAAGCCATCCCTTTGAGGACAGTGACAGCCCCCGTGTTGGGACGGGCACTGATGGGAATTTTCTCCCGAGTGGGATTCCCTCTAGAGGTGGTGTCTGACAGGGGCACCAATTTCACATCCAAGTATATGAAATCCCTTTGGCAAGAGTGTGGTGTAACCTTCAAATTCACCACACCTTACCACCCCGAAAGGAAATGAGTTGGTTGAGAGATTCAACCAAACTCAGAAGGGCATGATTATGGGTCTGGAAGAACCCATGAGGCGTAAGTGGGACATCCTCTTGCCTTGCCTTCTCTTTGCATACCGTGAGGTGCCACAGTAGTCTCTAGGGCTCAGCCCTTTTGAGCTTCTGTATGGTCACCCAGTGAGAGGACCTCTGAGTTTGGTTAAGGAAGGCTGGGAGCAATCTCCCAGGAAACCTCCCCAGAATGTATACAGTGACATGCTGGCCTTCAGAAACAAGACCAGGCGATTCAGGCAACTTGCTGAGACAAATCTGGAAGCCAGCCAGGAAGAGATGAAGCGGTGGTACGACCAGAATGCCACTTTGGTAGAGCTTCAACCTGGACATACGGTGTGGGCCTTGACCCCAGTGGAGCCTTGTGCACTTCAGGATAAGTGGACAGGTCCATTTGAGGTTGTGGAGCACAAGAGTCCTGTCCCCTACTTGGTGGACTTGCAGTCTCCCAGGAACCCTTTGAGGGTCCTACATGTTAACCGCCTTAAGCCCCACTTGGAGAGGTCCGAAATGGGCATGCTCTTGGGAACTGATGATGGGATGAAGGAGGAGACTGAGACTCTTCCTGACCTCTTGGTAGCCTCAGAGCGAGATGGGTCAGTGGATGGAGTTAACCTCTCACCCACCCTGACGCCTGATCAACAGGATGACTGCCGCCAATTGCTGGGGCTGTTTCCAGATCTGTTCTCCCTTGTTCCTGGTATCACAGATTGGTGCGTCCATGATGTGGATACAGGAGACAGCTTGCCTGTAAAGCACAAAGCTTACAGAGTGACTGACAGGGTCAGGGCCTGCATCAAAGAGGAGGTCTCATAGATGTTTGCTCATGGGGTGGTTGAGTCCTCCAGCAGTCCTTGGGCCAGCCCAGTGGTCTTGGTACCAAAGGCTGCGGTGCTGGAGCCACATCTGAACTCCGGTTCTGTGTGGACTACAGAGGACTCAATTCAGTCACCAAGACTGACGCGCACCCCATCCCCAGAGCTGATGAGCTCATTGATCGATTAGGGGCTGCTCGATTCCTCAGCACGTTTGATTTAACGTCTGGGTACTGGCAGATCGCCTTGACTGATAGGGCCAAAGAGAGGTCAGCATTCTCCACACCAGATAGGCATTTCCTGTTCAGGGTTATGCCATTTGGGATGAAGAATGCCCCTGCCACCTTCCAGAGATTGGTCAACCAGGTGTTGGCTGGACTGGCTGAGTTCAGCGCCGCCTATCTGGATGACATTGCAGTGTTCAGCAGCACATGGGAAGAACACTTGCAACACCTCTGGGAAGTGTTGATGGCACTGCGCAAGGCAGGCCTCACGATCAAGGCAAGCAAGTATCAGATTGGGCAGGATTCAGTGGTGTACTTGGGACACCAAATGGGGAGCGGTAAGGTGGCGCCCCTACAACCCAAGATTGAAACCATCCAGGCTTGGGAACCCCCCAAGACCCAAACTGCAGTCAGAGCCTTCCTGGGTCTTACAGGGTACTACAGGAGGTTTGTGAAGGGGTATGGCAGCATTGTTGCACCCTTGACAGAGCTGACTTCTAAGAAGCAGCCCAGGAAGGTGATCTGGACTGACACCTGTCAGAAAGCTTTTGACACCCTGAAGACTGCCATGTGCACGGCGCCCGTGCTCCTGGCTCCTGACTTCTCCAAGGAATTCCTAGTGCAGACAGACGCTTCAGTGCATGGTGTAGGGGCTGTTCTCTCACAGATGACTGAGGAGGGCTGGCACCAACCTATAGCCTTCATCAGTAGGAGGTTACTTCCCTGGGAACAAAGGTGGAGTGCAATTGAGCGAGAAGCATTTGATGTGGTCTGGGCATTGAAGAAGATAAGCCCCTACTTGTTTGGGTCTCACTTCTCGGTTCAGACCGACCACAGGCCCCTCAGATGGTTGATGCAAATGAGGGGTGAGAACCCAAAACTGTTGAGGTCGTCAATTTCTCTACAGGGTATGGACTTCACGGTGGAACATCGCCCTGGCATAGATCACACCAATGCTGATGTTCTATCCTGGTTTTTCTGCCTTAGTGATGGAGGGGACACGTGTTAGACCTGGCACCTTGGCGTGAGTCTCCCTTCTACTTTTTGCTGATGTGCGTCAGATGTTTTGCTGGTGTTAGCTGCTCAGGGCACTGCGCCACGACCAATCCGCGCCGCAGTTAAAGTGCTCCCAATGTAAAGTGTACCTGTAATTGATTTCCATGATTGGCTCATTTGATTTACTATCAGTCCCCAGTAAAGTGCACCAGGAGTGCCAGGGCTTGTAGATACAAATACTGCTAGTGGGCCTGCAGCGCTGGTTGCGCCACCCACAGAAGCAGCCTTTTAAAATATGTCTAAGGTCTGCCATTGCAGGACCTGCGTGCAGTCTGGTACTGTCATGCTGGCTGGGCATGTGCACACACTTGCCAGCCTCTAAACCTTCCCTTTACTTCATGAGAGTCACCCCTATGGCAGGCCCTAGGGCAGGGTGCATTGTAAGCATAAGGTAGGACAAGCCCTGATGTGTGTGGCATGTCCTAATAGTGAATTACAGCCATTTTCGTTTTTCACTATTGTAAGGCTACCTGTTCTCATAGGCCAGAATGGGCTGCTGGAATTATTACTCTATAATCCAAGTAGTCTCAGGGAACATGGTAGAAAGTCAAGTTTAGTATGCCTGAACTCAGAATAATAAAATACTTATTTTAGTAAAGTTTATATCTGAAAGAAACAGGTTAGTATTAGATTCCTTACCTTAGAATATCCCCAGGCGTCCGGAAACTTTTGCGTAGCAATACCCCTGTGCGTCGGTAGGCGTCGTCCGCGGCTCCGCGTTAGTCGTCGGTGTTTTTAGCGCCGAAATGACGTTGCCGGAGTACTTAGACGCCGCCCTCGCGCGCTGACGCCATTTCTTCTTTTTACCGCGCCAGCTAGCGCAGATCCCGAGAAGTTCTACCCCTTAGTCAATTTTTGACTAAACTTTTTGATCTGTTTTTCTCGAGTCGTTCAACTCCTACGGTGCCGGTAGGGATGCCCGGGTTCAAACCCTGCGTCGATTGCAGCCGACTGATATCAGTTACAGACCCCCATCGCCGGTGTCTTCATTGTCTGGGCCCCGACCACTACGACCGAGCCTGCTCCGATTGCCGGGCTCTGACGTCCAAGGCTAGACGGGAGCGGTCCCGCAAGCGACTTGAGGTCCGACAGTCGGCCCACGCCGTTCAAGGTCCCGGTCCAGGAGGAGGTCGAGTGACCGGTCGCGGAGTCGGAGTCGTTGTAGCCCTGAGAGTCAGCATCGGTCTTCAGGCTCAAGATCCTCAGGTAAGAGGCATGAGAGGTCGGGAAGGCGTCATTGCTCTTCCGACCCTCCCTACCCCCCAACGCTCATGCGAAGTGGCCGGGGGTTCGGGTGACTCCGCCCACGCGGCTCCGCCGGAGTCACTGGCGTTGCGGCCTACCCCATACCTCCCGGTCCCTGTGCATGACGCGACGCCGGAGGAGATCGAGCACTACCTCATGGCCATGAGGTCGCTCCCTCCTCCGTTGGATTCCGCGGTGCCTTCGGGCACAGTGGCCCGACTGGGGGGCATGGCGGGTCGGGGGCTTAGCCCCCGACGCCGCCGGGCACTTCGGCCCCGGCGCAGCCGGCGACTTTGGTCTCGGCGCCGCAGGCCCCCGCTGGATCCGGTTCCGGATCCGGGTCGTCGCCGGTCGACCTCGTCGGCGCCGACCCCTAGGGTGTCACCCCCGGTGCCGCCTCCGAGCGATGCTGTCCCCGATCCTACCCTCGATTCGGTTCCGGCGCCGCTCTCGTCATCGCTTGGAGATTTTTAATTCAGTGAACCGGTCCCATCCTTTGAACCTGAATTTCAGGTGATGGGTGACGCGGGGGATTGGGAGTGGTCTGTGGACCCTCTGGCACAGAAGTGCCAGTCTCAACAGGACTGGACATGTGAGCTTGAGGATGCCAGTGGGCTGGACACTTCGCCAGACACTGGCTTTGTCCCCCATGCAACTGTGGCTACGGAGGAGGGGGCTACCTACAGTGTAGTGTTGATGCAGGCGGCCAAGGCATTGGGCCTAGAGCTCCCCGTCGCGGCCGTGAGGACTAATCTCCTCACTGAGGTCCTTAAACCGCAAGCAAGCTCGGCTGAGCCTCTGTTGCCGTTTAATGAGGCCTTGTGTGACGTCCTTTTGGGCCCTTGGTCCAAGCCCGCTACAGGTCCGCCTGTAGATAGGAACGTGGCCAGATGCTACCGCCCGGCTCCGGGTGACCCTTGCTTCCTGTCCACCCACCCCACCCCGAGAGCCTGGTTATCCAGGCCTCTACTTCCCAGACTGCATTCCCAACGGCTCCGCCCGATCGGGAATCCAAGAGGTACGAGTAATTCGGTAAGAAGGTGTTCTCGTCCCTGAGTTTGGGACTGCGGTCAGTCAACACCGCATGCCTCTTGGGCCGCTACACCCACACTCTGTGGGACGCGGTCGTGGACGTGCTGCCACAATATCCGGAGGGGGTTCGAACTAAACTCACCCAAGCCCTTGCGGAGGGTCCAGATGCGGCACGGTATTCCATCCGGTGTGGGCTGGATACCACGGACTCACTGGGCAGAGCGATGGCAACGACGGTGGTGGTTCGACGCCACGCCTGGTTGAGGACCGCCAACTTTTCGGCTGATGTCCAGGCCACCCTTCTGGACATGCGGTTTGATGGCTGTCGCCTCTTTGGCGACAAGGCAGACCATGCGCTTGAGCGTTTTAAGGACTCCAGGGCTACGGCCAAGTCCTTGGGCCTCTCGGCCCCACGCCAGCAAACTGGTGCCTTTCGCTCCTTTTGTGGCCAATGAAGGGGCACTCCCACACAGGCTGCCAGCCACGCACCGCAGACTAACACACAGCGCAGTGGCGGCTGTGGAAACCACTGTGGCGGCGGTCAGGGACAACGGCGAAGCCAGTCCACACCTTCCCCTGTAGCATCCGCCTCAAAACCCTCCTAGTCTGTGCTTTCAGGCCCATGTGACGCCAGTGAGGGGCAGGGTTCGCCATCACCACTTCCACTGGCGCACTGTCACGTCGGACATGTGGGTGCTGCAAATCGTCCGAAGGGGCTACTCCCTCCCCTTCGAAGCGACTCCTCCAGCCATGCCACCGCAATATCACCGCGTTTCGGGGGATCGCTTGCAACTTCTGCAAGAGGAAGTTACGGCCCTCTTGGCCAAGGGGGCCATCGCGCGCGTTCCTGGGCCGGAAGTAGGGTTTGGTTGATACTCCCACTACTTTCTGGTACCCAAGAAGGGCAAAGGGGCCTGCGCCCTATTTTGGACCTACGGAACGTCAACAGCTTCCTCCGGAAGGAGAAGTTCAAAATGCTGACATTGGCTCAGGTCTTGGCTGCCCTGGACCCAGGAGACTGGATGGTAGCGTTGGACATGCAGGACGCTTATTTCCACATCCCCGTCCTGCCGGCCCACCGGCGCTACCTGCGTTTCACGGTAGGCCACGAGCACTTTCAGTTTACTGTGCTCCCCTTCGGCCTTACCAGCGCCCCACAGGTGTTCACGAAAGTGATGGCGGTGGTCGCAGCTCATCTGCGCAGGTTAGGGGTTTCAGTCTTCTCCTACCTCGACGACTGGTTGTTGAAGGCGGGCTCGCCCCAGACAGTCGTCAGTCACCTCTAGACAACGGTGGACCTCCTGCACCTGCTGGGGTTTTCCATCAGTGTGCCGAAGTCACACCTGTGCCCCTCTCAGAAGCTCCTCTTCATCGGAGCGGTCCTCAACTAGGTGCAGTTTCGGGTTTATCCTCCTGAACAGCGGGTCCGGGATATTCAGGCTCTGATCCCAATCTTTCAGCCTTTATCCCGGGTCTCGGTCAGGTTGATGCTGCGGCTTCTGGGGCTGATGGCCTCCTGCATCCTTCTGGTGCATCACGCCCAGTGGCGGATGCGGGCTCTGCAGTGGGACCTGAAGTTTCAGTGGGCCCAGCATCAGGGCAACCTGTCCGACCATGTCCTGATCTCGGAGGGCACTGCGAGACAGCTACAGTGGTGGCTCACGGACCGCGATTGGGTCAGTGGCAGATCCCTCTCCCTTCCCCAACCGGAGCACGTAGTTGTGACGGACGCGTCCCTCCAGGGCTGGGTTGGCCACATGGTAGAGGCAGAGATCAGAGGCCTCTGGTCTCTGGCGGAGTCCCGGCTCCATATCAACCTTCTGGAGCTGCGGGCGATTCGTCTAGCACTGAAGGCATTCCTCCCCTCTGTCTGGGGGAGTGTAGTGCAGGTGTTCACGGACAACACCACCGCCATGTGGTACTGCAACAAACAGGGCGGGGTGGGGTTGTGGACCCTCTGCCAGGAGGCTCTGTGCCTCTGGCAGTGGCTGGAACATCAGGGAGTGACCCTGGTGGTTCAACACCTGGCAGGTTCTCTGAACGCCAGGGTGGACGAGCTTAGCCGAAGGTGCATGATGGATCACGAATGGCGTCTGAACTCGGACGTGGCGCAAGGCCTCTTTCTGCAGTGGGGAGAGCCTTGGTTAGATCTATTTGCCACCGAGAGAACGCGCAATGTCATAATTTCTGCGCGTTGGAATTTCCAAGGCGGCACTCGCTCGGGACGCTTTTCGTCGCGAGTGGAGTTGCGGTCTGTTGTAATCCTCCTCCCCTCCCTAAGCGCCTTGAGACCCTCTGGGTATGTAGTGCGCTATATAAATTCTTTGACTTGACTTGACCTGACCTTTCCGCCTATACCACTTCTGCCCAGAGTCCTGAAGAAAATCAAGCGCGACGGGGCCCAAGTCATCCTTGTGGCTCCGGATTCGGCGCTAAGGTACTGGTATCCCGAGCTACTCAGTATATCAGTCGATCCTCCGAATTGTCGCAGTAGAAGGGGATGGTCCTCCACCCGATCCTGTCCAGTCTCTACCTCCATGCTTGGAGATTGAGCGGCAACAGTTGAGGCCATTTGACTTGCCTCCTGAAGTCTGTACTGTGATTCTGGCAGCCAGGCATCCCTCCACAAAGTCTGTATACACCTACAGGTAGAACAGATTTGTGGCATGGTGCACAGCAAAGGCTGTGGATCCTCTCAATGCCCCTCTTTCTGAGGTTCTCCTCTTCCTTCTTTCTCTTGCCCAGCAGGGCTCTGATCTGGGCACTATCAAGGGCTACCTTTCTGCCCTTTCTGCCTTCTCAAGGCTACCTGACTAGCCATCTTTGTTCAAGTCCCCCATTGTAAATAGGTTCTTGAAGGGCATCACTCATATGTTCCCCCCTGTTCCTTTTGTGATGCCTTAGTGGGACTTGAACCTTGTACTAACTTCGAGCCACTTCACAACTTCACAACTGTATTCTCCGTCTTCTTACCCTTAAGACTGCTTTCCTGGTTGCCATCACCTCTGCCAGGAGAGTGAGTGAGCTCCAGGCTCTTTCTTACAAATCTCCTTTCCTCTCTGTCCATCCGGACAAGGTTGTGTTGCGGACAAGACCCTCTTTCCTGCCCAAGGTAGTCACAGCCTTCCATATTGGGCAGTCCATCACCTTGCCCACCTTATTTCCGCCTCCGCATCCCTCTAAAGAGGAAGAGCCGCTCTACTGTCTGGACCCAAAAATTTGCGCTCTCATACTATCTAAATCACACACGCCAGTTCCGGGTGGATGACCAACTCTTTGTTGGTTACGTGGGCACTAAGAAGGGACGGGCGGTCCAGAAATGGACCATCTCTCGGTGGGTCGTTTTGTGCATCAAGGCATGCTACTCCTTGGCTAAAAAGGAACTTCCTGTTGGGCTGAGGGCCCATTCCACTCGGGCCACGGCGGCTACTACTGCCCTGGGCCGGGGAGTCCCCTTGCAGGACATCTGTCAGGCGGCTACGTGGGCCTCGCTGCACACGTTTGCAAGACCCTACTGCCTGGACAGCCAGTCCGGAGGGATGGCTTCTTTGGCCGTTCCGTCCTCCAGGACTTTTTGGTGTGATTATTGGTTTGCAGACCCACCACCGGGGTTGGTATTGCTGGGGTATCTATTCAAAGGTAAGGAATCTAATACTAACCTGTTTCTTTCAGCTGAACAAGTTACTTACCTTCGGTAACGATATATCTGTAAGGAACAGTAGTTAGTTTTAGATTCCTTTCCAACCCACCCATCCTCCCCATTCTGCGAACCGATATCTAGGGTTAAGGTCATCCCCTTTCAGGGCCCTAGTTGCATGGCACCAGTGTTGGTTCTATCATGGCTCTGCGTATCTGGCGTGGAAAAGCTGTGTATAAGAACTGACGTCAGTGCGCGAGGGCGGCGTCTAAGTACTCCGGCGACGTCATTCCGGCGCTAACGACGCCAATGACTGATACGGTGCCGCGGACGACGTCTACCAACGCGCAGGGGTATTGCTACGCAAAAGTTTCCGGATCCAGTCTGACGCCTGGGGATATTCTAAGGTAAGGAATCTAATACTAACTACTGTTTCTTACAGATATATCGTTATCAAAGGTAAGTAACTTGTTCTTTAATATCCTGTGTTTGCAAATGCTACTTTTAGAAAGTTAGCATTTGCTTGCCTAACCATTTCAGCCCTCCTCTGCTCTTATGTGTATCTGCTGTCTGGTTTCTGTGAGTGACAGGGCTGGGGATGACAGGTGGTGAATAGAGGGGTTACACCACGATGGGTGGGGGGAGTGCCCCTTGACTCTGAACAGGGCTGTGCTCTGCCACCACAATGCTGGCTTCGCACCCTGGGGAGCGACTGATGACTCTGCCCTGCACCTGTTCCAGGAAGAGGGAAGATTGTCAACAGAGTGCGCCTGACTGTACTTGTCATCACAATGCTGGCTCCACCTCCTGCGGAGCGTCTGATGTGCCTGCCCTGCTCACTGAAAGGAGAGACCAGAGTTTGCCAAACAAAGTGCTCCAGAGCTGAAATGAAAATATGCAAAGGCCCCCCTGGCCTGCCAAGACAAAAGAAACTGTGTATTAAAGTAGGAGCCCTGTTCCTAACAAATCAGATCCTGTTTTACCACAATGAACCTCTGCCCAGCTAGAAGGACCAAGAAGAAGCTGAAGGACTGGCCTGCAGTGGTGCCTTGCTGAGGAAGGAGAGGAAAAGACCAAAGAGGGCTTTGTTTTATTGTGCTTAAACGTATCTCCAAGGACTTGATCTGAGCTAGCCCCCTGAACTGAGCCCCTGGACCATTGGGCTCATTGTGCCTTCGCTCGGCCTCAACCGAGCCGTGTGCTTTCTTCCCGCCTGAGCTGAGTCCTGTGCCCCTTCGCCCCCTCCCTAGGGCCGTGTCACCCAGGAGCCTGGCCGCCCTTTTCCGCTGAGAGCCCCGGTCGTGCAGAGTCGCTCTCTCCCCGTCGGGCCGGGCCGCCTGCTCCCCGGTCACCTCGCCTGCTATTTGGAGCGCGTCGTGTGCTCACTCGCCCCTCCCGCCGGAATTCCATTTGGAGCGCAATCTACACCCCGGACGGCCACCCGTACGTTTCAACGTACCCGGCCACCGCGCTTTGCCCTCCAACTTGGGTAGAAGGCCATGCCGTCCCCGGAAGCGCCTCCCCAGTACGGACCGTACTGGAGGCCCTGGGCCGCACCTGCCTGTTAGAAGCCACCAGCCATTGAGAACCCTAGGGTACGCTTGCCCGTCGGCACATACCAAGAGAGTACGACTCGTCCCCGCCTGAGACGCCGCAGGGACGTGAGCGCCGTACTTGCCACAGCTAAAAACAAGATACTGTAACTAAGGAGTAAGTCAACAACGGACTCGGGGTCCGCACCGTTCTGTTTTCTCCACAAGCGCTGTTCGCCTTCACCTCTCCAGCACAGTACGCCTCGTACGCGAGGCGCGTAGAAATCAACAGCCCTCCGTGTACGCTAGCGAGGTACGCCTCGCACGGGAGTGTAGGGAGTGTAACAGCGCGCACCCCTTTTGTTGTATTGTAGCAGTGTACGACTCGTACAAAACGCCATGCCTCGGACGACCGTGTCACCGAGGCGCGTGAGGGTTGGTAAGGCTACGTTGAAGCAGCGCGTACAGCGTACAGCAGCGCTACGAAGCACTTAGCAGTGAGAAGCACTGCCAGAGCAGATCAGAACTTGTACCTTAAGAGTGTGGAAGCAGCCTAAAACTACTAAGAACTTTAATAGAACACTTGCCATTTTGTTTACATCTTGTGGCCTCAGTTTTAATCATTATATGGTCTTGTGATAACGCTGCATAACTAAGTATTTTTATATAAAGCCTACGTATTTTTTATACAAATCTTACGCCTGGTGTCCATTTGTGGTGGGTCATTGTGTGTACTGTATGTGGTGATAAATGCTTAACTGACTTAGTGTCCTGAAGATTAGCCTTGACTACTCGCGCCACACAACCTAAAGGGTGAGCTGGGGTAATTCTGAAGGGGTAGTGGAGGAGAGGGTCCCTGCTTGTCACAAGTACCTACCTATGCCAACCAGAGACCCCCCAATTCTAACAGGTTCTAATATCGCAAGAAAGTATCTGCCCATGTTTTGCTGGGCTTAGTTATCAAAATTGTGGAACACCACTTGGCCAGTCAGTTGCATATTAGAATCTTGATTTTAGTAGATATTTTGGCATTATTTTACATTCTTGATTACGGTTTCCTGCTGAATGGGTTATGACTTATTGATCGCAAAACCAAGTTTTTTGTTGTTTTTTTACTGGTTTTGCTCAGTTTTTTATCCGAGTGTATCTTTGAATCGCCACGTTTCCTCTATCGAGTAAGATGTTACATGGCTATTTATGCACTCTCACCTATCTCTTCTTTGTGTATGTAGAGCTGTTGGCTGATTTCATTCATTGTCTCCATGTTTATATGTATGCAAATGATGCTAAACGTTCCTGTTCTGAATAAGTGGTGAATGAAATAGAAGGTTCCCATCTTCAGTGGTGGGGTCAGGGAGACTGGACATGGGATTAGTATGGAACTTAACTGTAATGAAACTGAGATTACTCTAAAGTAGTGAGCAATTTGGGCTTCGAAATAATAGACTTCGATTTCCAACTTAAGGATTCATGTCACTGCAGTATCGTCCTCTTGACTATTACAATCAAGGTTGCTGCATGAGATCATGCCTATCTCACATCTGATGGATTCTGTGCTTGAGCCCCAGCTTGGAATCGGTTGAGAACAGATCTAGCAGCACTTAGTACTTTGGAATGGGAAAATATGTGAACTGCACCTGCTCCCTTGAGTGTGCACGGCTAAGCTGGTTGTTAATGTCCCCCAAATTTAGCATTGCCTCTGATAGAGCGGGGGCTCACCTGCTCAACATACTTACCTGGGTCCATATATTTTTATATATATATATATATATATATATATATATATATATATATATATATATATATATATATATATATATATATATATATATATGTATATATATATATATATATATATATATATTAAAACAGGTAAACCTACACTCAATCAATTTAGATTTTATCATTCAGGATCTATACCATCAATCCAAGTCATCGATACCTATAGTCCTAAAGGATCAAGGGAGTTAGCAAGAAAATAGGCAGTAAAATAACATTTAGCATTTAGTAAATAACCACAAACTCGAGAAGTGTTTACATTCTTTATCTAAGAAAAATCTTTTGAATATTTGAAACCATGAAATCAATAATTTCTTATTCTATTTAAATTGATGAAGATCAAGAACAACGTATGCAATAATTTTGAGAGACATGTCATTAAGTATTTCGACAAAGGGTGGGTAAAGAGAAAATGGAAAACAGTACAATGACAAACCCACACTTTATAGTTACCTAGAATGGTGTGATGACCAACCCTGGCCATGCGCTCAAAGTCAAAGAATCCCAAAGTGCAGTTGCCAGCAAGAAAGAACAGGTGCAGACCAGAATCAGGACAGGTTACGGACCAAATTGGATCAGGACAGGATCACCACAGGCTAAGACCAGCACCACAGCTAAAGTTCAAACGCCAGTGTTGTAAACCCTCTCTGCAGCTAACAGTCGAAACCCGATTGGGTCATCGAACTCCTTCCCAGAACCCCGATTGGGTTATCGAATCTTCTGAAAGAGTGCTCCGCCAGCAACTCTGCTCTCAATCACCTATTGAGTGCGTTGGGTCAGTGACAGGTCAGCTAGACGGACAATCTAACTAGCTAAGCCTACCCTAGTTATACTATTTTCCAGATCAGTGTACGACCCCAAATGTTGCAAATGTGTGAATCCCACAATTTTATTGGACAATACGATGAGGAGTAATCCTCACACCATATTAATATGATGTAACTTGTCAATCATGTATTCAAATGTTCCCTCCCATAACTTTATCTTCCCATGTACTTTTTCTGCCCAGTAGTGGAATGTAACAATAAGATATCAAAACAAATGATTACATTTCAGCTTCCTCTGGCAGGGTGAGGAGTTCACTCTTTTCATACTTCTTGCCATCGATGTCAGATTGGCATGGGTTCAATGCCGCAGCTTCAGTGGCTCATGGTTTCTTTCGCACTGGTGCAGTCTCTCCAAAGATGGAGTTCAGCAGTACATTTAGGCCCAAATACGAAACATGCAAGAATAGAAAAAAAACAGTTTTAGAGACACAGAATAAAATGAATGCACTGTATACCACTTCTTTCTACTCCATTACCATTATTTTATTTAAACTATTGCATTAAAAGTTTAGGCAAAACAAACCGCTTAGCCAAGCAGTGATGCAAGCTTCTTGCACGTTAGGACACAGAACAGCCATCTTAGTTCTAGTGCGCAGAAGCAAAAGTTTTCCCACCAAGCATGTCATGTGAGTGTGACAGACGCATGCGCAGTAGAAAATCCCACGTAGCAGCAGCCATTTTAATGCAAGCGGATTATAGTTAGTAAAAGCACATTGACAAGCTTCCCCTAAATACCTAATATATTGTGTAATGAAATATTAATATGACAAGCATGTTAGTACATTAATATTATTTTTGAGAGGGTTGAATACAAGCAAGTCACTTTACGTGTGCAACCTTGCTCCATCACCTCCCCAAATCATTGAGCCCCATTGACTTCCTGTCCAGGCTAGAAGCTATGTGATAAGTCTGTGTGTCATACACAAAGCCTTGTTTCATGCAGGTTCGGAGATGGATCGTTACTGTTTGCCCCAGTATTGGAACTTTCATAGATTCCCATGCTTTGTATCATTCCCCGTCGTCGGAATGGGAGCCTCGGTAGTATAAAAACCATAGAAACAAAAAGAAAAACAGGCCTAGGCCTCATCCCATTTTGTATCCTATCACTCTCTTTGTGTAAAAGAGACCAAACTTTTGCCAGGACCAATCCGAGCAGCCTCACCCTCTAGAACCTTCCTGCGAGAGCTCAGAGCCTCAGATTTTTCTACCGCACGTTGTGCTAGGGAGTCTCCACTGAGCTCTGCTCAGTTTTTCTTCTACAAACTTATTGTTTTTTGGGGATTTCTATAATACCTTTCAACTACTTTGAAGATGTCTGACAAGGAGAAGAAGGCCCTGTTTAGGTCCTGTGCCTCATGTGGGGAAAAACGACTTTTTGTTGAGGATAAGCATGACAACTGTATTTATTGCTTATACCCGGACCACAAGGCCACCGACTGCAAGATCTGTAGAACCTTCTCTACCAAGACTCTCCGTGACAGAGAGGGTCGACTTTTGACCTGGCTTCAAAAAATGAAGACTCAGGAGGAGCTGCTTTCTTCAGATGAAGAGGATTCAACATCTATGGCATCCTCTCATAAGTCCAGGAAGAGGGGTAGGTCTCCCCCTGGTTCTTCTTCTTCAGTGGAGCCCCCTCTTAAGGCCCCTCACAAGATCTCTGATAGGTCTGAGAGGGCTGTTCCCCTTCAATCTCCTCACGGCAGTGAAAAGGAGAGGCATGGACAGGCTTCTGGATTGGCTATAGCCTCAAAGGACAGAAAGGAGGTTTCCATTACTTCTCCTCCGTCCAAAAAAGAGAAGGCCAGTGACAAACACTCTTCTGTCACTTCTGGGACTGGTCCGGAGAAAAAACAGAACTCGTCGACGACAAAAACGTCGGGTACGTCGACGACGGTTCCTTCTGTTAAAGTTCCCGCTGTTTCCTTGGCTCCGTCGACGGGCTCGTTTGAGGGAGCGATCTCCATGTCGACGTCTTCTTCTTCGTCTTTCAAGATTCCAGCTTCCAGGTTGACGACGATGAGCTCCGGTAAGGTCCTGTCGACGGGCTCGTCGACGACGAAAACCACGTCGACGACCACGACAACTTCTACGTCGACAGTTATGGTTATGACGACGAGTTCGTCTACGAAGCCGTCGACGATCATTCCATCGACGACTAAAGCTTCGTCGACGACGGCAGCTGCCCCGTCGACGATGGCCCTGTCGACGACCAAGACTCCGTCAACGAAGGTGATCACACCGTTGACGACCGTTGCTCCGTCGACGAAGACTGTTATACCATCGACGACTGCTGCTCCGTCGACGACGACGTCGATGACGAGACCGTCAACGGGTCAAAAGATGCATTTTCACTGCAGAAGATGAAAATGACCCCGGAAATGACATCCCCACGACGAGTGTCGTTGCATCCACTGAATATGCTCCTAGAGGACGAGTCGGAGGAAGAGGAAGAGGAGTTTAGTCATTATGGTGATTCATACAGTCCCTCAGACTTGAATGTAAAGCTGCAGGACACTGACACTGAGGACTATTTCGAGCATGCACGTTAACAACAGGTGCACTATGTTTCACAGGAACGACGTTCTACTGGTTTAGGACAGGACATGGGGGCCATGCCTGCCTCTCTGCTCACTGATCTTCAACTAATGTTACAGGACTATAGAAACAGGTTTCCTTTGGAACCTTCTACCCAGTCTACACAGCCTCCTCCTCAGGAATTGCCACAAGCACAGTCGGTTGCTGGTCCGCCTCCTTCGCAGGTGATGCCCCACCTCCCATCTCAGGTTATACCTCTGGTCCGACCTCGGACACCGTATCCGGATCCAACCAATCCTGTCCAGGTGGACACCTCTTCGGACGAGGAGGCGGTTCAAGTGGATCCCTTATCTGACCCATTACACGACCCAGATCTGGATCAGGGTGACAGTGGCCTGCAAGACCCGGACGCCACTGGTTGTGATACATCTATATCCCCTCCTGTGGACATAGGAGGGTTCCATCACCTGATGGAGAGAGCGGCGAAAAGGTTTGGACTGCCGATTACAAGAGAGGAGTCTGAATGCTTCCTCTATGATTTCAAGGAGCAATACAGGAAATCTGTCAAGTCCATTCCGATCATCGAACATGTGTGGGAGGAAGGCATAAAAATCATGCAGAATCCAGCCACTGTGATTCCGGTTCTTCCCAGACCGGAAAAAAAGTATAAGGCTCCGGAAGGCAGTTCAGCTTGTCTTCTTGGTCAACCTAAGCCTGATTCAGTCATCTCTCAGGGCGCCCAAAGCAAGTCAAAGAATCCGACGACGCCTTTGACTACGCCTCCTGACAAATGCGGTAGACGTCTAGATAATGTGGGGAAGAGGTTTTCGACCATGGCCAGCTTGCTGGTTAGAGCAGCCAATTCTCTCGCCATTCTGGGCAGATACGATCGCCAGATGTGGTGTGACATGGCACCGTTTGTGGAACAATTGCCAGACGTCACAAGAGAGGAAGCCAAGAGAGTGCTTATGGAAGGAGAAAAGTCATCCTCCGAGGTCATCGACTGTGCGATGGATATCGCCTCCACGGCTTTTCGGGCCTTAGCGAGTTCAGCGGTGCTACGTCGCCAGGGCTGGTTGAGAGCCACCTGGTTTCGTCAGGAGGTTCAAAATAGGATCCTGGACCTCCCATTTGATGGCGAAATGCTTTTCGGAAAGCATGTGGATGATGCCCTGCAGAACATAAAGAAAGATACCGACACAGCAAAGTCGCTGGGATCTCTCAACTATCGCAAAGTCCCATTTAAGGGCGTTCGTGGCAGGGGTTTCTCTTCGTATAGAGGCAACGCCCAGCAGAGATATTCATCTCAACCGTCCCAATCTTACAAGACCCAGTACTATAATCAGCAGCAGGGACAAGCGGCGTCTTACTCTCGCCAAACACCGCGAGGACGTCAGAACCGTCAAGGACGTGACGGCGGCAAGCGACAATAGTGGCCTCCTGGCTCTACCTGCTGTTCCTTCCCTCCAGTGACATCAGTGGGGGGCAGGATTTCTTTTTGTCTGAACAGTTGGAGGTGTATAACATCGGACCAGTGGGTCCTGAATATTGTACAGAGTGGCCATACGTTGGAATTCCAAGATCTTCCTCCATCACGAGCTCCGGGTGCCATCCGCACAAAACATCTGGGACTACTCCATCTAGAAGCCCATCAATTGTTCCTCAAAGGGGCAATAGAGCCGGTACCTCTTTCTCAGAGGGGCAGAGGTTTTTATTCCAGGTTCTTCCTGGTGCGGTAGACCACAGAGACTTGGCGCCCCATTCTAGACCTACGAGAGCTCAACACTTATCTCATCAAACTCTCTTTCAGGATGGTCACTCTCCAGGAAATCCTTCCTCTTTTAAACCCATGCGACTACTTGGCTTCCCTGGATTTAGAATATGCATATTTCCACATTCCGATCCACCCAGCTCACAGGCAATGTCTGCGGTTCACAGTGGGCAAGAGCCATTTCCAATTCAAGGTGCTTCCGTTTGGCCTGCGGTCTGCAGCTCGGGTGTTCACCAAGGTGTTAGCACCTGTAGCAGCTTTTCTAAGGACACATTCCCTGGAGGTGTTCCCTTACTTGGACGACTGGCTAGTCAAGGCTCCATCTTTCCAGGAAACCTCTCAGGCTGTTTCGACTTGCATTCAGTTATTTAGACACCTAGGCCTTCAATTGAACAGAGGCAAGTCAGTTTTACTACCCTCCAAAACCGCATGGTTTCTGGGGCGATTTTGGACATCACACAGTGCACGGCTCGTCCTTCGGAGGACCGTCAACGGAAGTTGATGGTATCAGCTCGCCAACTCTTCCAGAAGAAGGGCTTGTCAGTCCGTCAATACAAGTCCCTTCTAGGGTCGATGTCATCCTGCATACCATTAATACCTCATTGCAGGCTGCGAATGCGCCCTCTGCAGGAAGAACTAGACAAACAATGGCGCCAGGCAGACGGATCATTCAACGACAAGGTGTTGGTGACTTCGGCAATGAGAAAGGCATGCGAATGGTGGCTGGTAGAAGACAATATCTCGCAGGGTCTGACGTTCAAAATTTCGCCATCCCCCCTCATCATAACCACGGATGCCTCTTTGGAAGGCTGGGGAGCGGTGCTCCGCGAACTTCAAGTCAGCGGACACTGGAGCCCGGATCAGCACCAGTGCCATATACATTTTTTGGAGCTGACGGCCATTCGGTTGGCCTTACAGGCTTTCCTTCCCAGAGTTCGCAATCGTTCAGTGCTGGTCCGGACGGACAATACGACAGCCATGCACTATGTAAACAAGCAAGGGGGAACAAGATCGCAGACTCTGCCCACAGAAGCTCAGAAACTCTGGGATTATGCGATCCTTCACAACATCAGTCTGAGAGCCGAACACCTGGCAGGCTCACTCAATGTCAAAGCGGACGCCCTGAGTCGACAAACGGAGGTGACGCACGAATGGGAATTGAATCAGTCCATTCTGGAGAGGGTGTTCTCGGTTTGGGGGACACCTACCATCGACCTGTTTGCCTCCCCAGTGAATGCCAAATGCCGGTTTTACGCAAGCAAGGTTCACCATCAGGGGTCCCTGGGGAATGCTCTTTCGATGGCCTGGTACAGCGCATTCTTTTACGCTTTTCCTCCAATTCCCCTCATTCCTCGAGTACTCAGGAAGATGAAGGCGGAACCGTGCAAGATGATTCTCATTGCACCAGCGTGGCCCCGACAATTTTGGTACACGGAGCTCCTGCGACTCTCCCAGGCTCTTCCGATCCGCTTACAATCCATTCTGTCCCTGTTGTCCAGGAATCAGGGGCAGGTTTACCATCCGGATCCGAAATCGCTCCACTTGACAGCGTGGCTCCTGAACACAGAGAGTTCCGTCATCTAAATCTTTCCCAAGAATATCGAGACGTTTTGTCACAGGCTCGAGCACGAATAAGACTTATAAGGCAAAATGGAGAAGGTTCTGCCTATGGTGTCAAAGACAAGGTCTCCATCCTTACAAATCTCTGCCGCGCCAACTCTTGCCATATATTCTATCATTGGCTAAATCTGGGTTGGCACATTCGTCTGTGAAAGTCCATCTTGCAGCCATTTCAAGGTTTCGGCGTACTTCTTCAGGCCCTTCCTTATGGTACTCTCGGATCGTTAAACAGTTCTTGAAGGGTTTGTTCCGGATGTACCCTCCAGTTCGACCTCCTCCTCCAGTTTGGCAGCTTAATCTTGTCCTGGCTCAACTCATGAAACCTCCGTTTGAGCCGGTGCACAAGGCGGACTTGAAGTTCCTCTCTTGGAAACTTGCTCTCCTTTTAGCTCTTACTTCAGCGAGAAGAGTTAGTGAGCTTCAAGCCCTCTCCATAGTGCATCCATTCCTTCAATTCAAAAAGGATGTTCTTATTCTTTGCACCAATCCAAAGTTCATTCCGAAAGTACCATCTGAGTTTCACTTGAACGAACCTTTGATTTTAAAATCTTTCTTTCCGCGTCCTTCTACACCTGTAGAACGCACTTTACATTCTTTGGACGTTCAGAGATGCTTAAAATTCTACTTAGAACGTACAAGGACCTTTCGGAAGTCATCCCAGTTGTTCGTCTCCTACAGCGCACCACGGAAAGGATTTCCTTTAGCAAAGAGTGGCATTTCCCGCTAGATATCCAGTGCCATTCAATTTTGCCATCAGGAGGCGGGCAAGCCTTTGAACAGTAAGGTTCGTGCCCATTCTACAAGGTCTGTGGCTTCATCTGTGGCTCTTTTCTCTGGAGTTGCCATTAACCCCTTCGATGCTGATGACGAGCTCAGCTCGTCATCAGCCACGGGGGGCGTGTGCGGATGACGAGCTGAGCTCGTCATCTAACGCGGCTTTTTGAAAAAAGCTGTGTAGCGCGAAAATTACCGCCGCAGCGATGAGGTTAAGGATATATGCAGGGCAGCAACGTGGAGCAGTACTCATAGCTTCACGAAACATTACTGCCTAGAGTCTGCAGGACGAGACGACGCGGCTGTTGGTCAGGCAGTTCTGCGGAATCTTTTTCATTGAGAGGTGAGCTTTCCCTTCAGTCCCTCCATCCTGGTGAGCACATTTTGTTTACTTTTTCTTACTTTACTATAAGTATTGCTATATGGTTGTTGATGCCATGTTTTTCTGGTTTACAAAATGTGTCTTGGTATTTTACTGCTAGCTACTCTGATACAAAGCATGGGAATCTATGAAAGTTCCAATACTGGGGCAAGAAAGTTGCTTACCTGTAACTTTGGTTCCCCAGTATTGGTAACTTTCATAGATTCCCATGCGCCCACCCGCCTCCCCTGGGAAAGCTCAGTCTTTTATTTTATTTATTTATTTATTTATTTTTGAGATTTTTATTGCGCAAACAATTACCCTAAGGTGTCTCGGCGCATGTGTGGGCTAGCAGGACCGCGACAATAGAGTTCACTGGTTAAACAGCCATGTCTTTAGGAGCCTCCGGAAGCTCATCAGGTTGGGGGCATTTTTAATGCTTAGTGGTAGAAGGTTCCAAAGCTTTGGTGTGGCAACCAGAAAGCGTCTGTCTCCCCAGGTTGCCGTTCTTGTGCGAGGTACTGGTAGGAGGCAGGTGTTAGCAGATCTTAGCAGCCTTTTGGGAGTGTACAGCTGAAATGCCTCAATCAGAAACTTGGGTCCGACGCCATGCACTGCCTTATAGGCAATGCAGAGGGCCTTGAATTTAATTTGGCTCTCTACACTGAGCCAATGAAGCTGGCGAATTGCAGGAGTGGTAGGCTGGCGGCGGGGGATGTCTAAGAGAATTCTAGCAGCCGCGTTCTGTATAGACTGTAGCTTAGACAGCACACGTTTCTGGGTGTTGAGAAAAAGGCCATTTCCGTAATCGATTTTGGAAAATACCAAAGTGGTAACTAGGGTCTTCCCAGCTGAAGTGGGGAGGTAGGGCAGCAGTTTCTTAATTTTCTTTAAAATAAAGAAAGCAGAGGAGACAACCTTGTTGACATGAAGGTTGAATGTCAGCTTGCTGTCGAAGATGACTCCTAAATTCCTCGCCTTTTCCACTGGGACAGGTGGAGAGCCCAGCTGGAGACAGTGGCGGTTTGCACAATGGCTACGAAAATCTGAGGCTCTGAGCTCTCTCTCTAGAGGGTGAGGCTGCTCTGATTGGTCCTGGCAAAAGTTTGGTCTCTTTTACACAAAGAGAGTGATAGGATACAAAATGAGATGAGGCCTAGGCCTGTTTTTCTCTTTTGTTTCTATGGTTTTTATACTACCGAGGCTCCCATTCCGATGACGGGGAATGATACAAAGCATGGGAATCTATGAAAGTTACCAATACTGGGGAACCAAAGTTACAGGTAAGTAACTTGTTTTCATACTGTTGAATGCAATTCCATTAGCGATGCGGAAGATACATCATCTTTAGAAAACTGATCCTTGTGCAGTTGTTTTTTGTTCATCCGAATTATTGAGCTCAGTTTTTATTGCCAGTAAACCTATCTAGGTGTAGCACTCCACAAAAGTGTTATGCCATTGTATTAGAATGTCAATTTAAAAAAGAAAAAACAATGAACTCTGAAAGACCTATTTATCTAAATATTATAAATAGTATTTTCTCCATTAAAAGGTGTTCTGCGATGCAGAGAATAGTTCTCATGTTCTCATGACTTCAAAGTAGGTAAATATGACAAAGGAGTTACAACGGTCACTTTTCATTGTCTTTGGTGCAGCCTTTCCCCATATTTACATGGCTTAAATAATGCCCTGTTACATAAACCAAAATACCCACAGCAACACTGGGTTTTTCTTTATATTTTTCTATTCTCTATATGTGTATTTTAAACAGCTTTTGACTCTTGCTGCCATCTAAGTTTCTATCTGATTCACAGGACCTGATTTAGACTTAATGTACATCATTGCCTCTGCCACCCTAATTGACTACTGTCCACCAAATTTAGAGATGACTGCCATCGCAGCAGTTAATTAAAGGAACCGCCATCATGGTTGTACCCTTCATAGTACAAAACGTTTTGTGGACGGCCGCTGTCAGTTTGATAGATGGCCCTCCATCAAACTTTCAAGGTTTTTGTTTTGTAAACTAAAACTCCCAAAGTGGAAGTTTGCTTTTTGTAAAACAAAAAAAAAAACTCACACCCCGGGGGAGTTCTCTCAGAGTGTGAGAGTCATTATTTGTTTTCTTTCCCTCAGGTTTTTGCTGGCGGTGACAAAAATAAGAGTGCATCACTCAATCTCCTCTAAATAAAGTGGGTGGTGTAATGCCCTTCCTCCGATGATACGCATCTCCATTGGAGAAAACTTTTGGTTGATGGAGCCACCAAGGGCTCAGTCGACCGGCAGCTTAGGGTCCACTCATTTCTAAATGAGGCGGGCAGACTGAGAAATTGGAGGATACTGTACTCTGTTGCATTGGCGACAGAGTACCTTGTCTGTCAAACTATAAATCAGACCTTATGGCTTGAACTGATTCTAAAAACCTATCCTTTTCCTACTGATTCTTAAATCGTGGCTTTGCTGTAATGCTTTTGAAATATTACAGTAGGTTCTCTTTACTTGGTTTTACTGTGTTCACAATGCTCCAAGTGTGACATGTACGGCATTTGCTGGTAATGAGGAAGGACCGATCTAAGTTTAAAAAACTGTGTTGTACCTCATACAGTGACCTCCAAGGATGTTTTGGGGGGATTGAGACTACCACCTGGTACATGCTTGGTTCCTCTTATGATCATTGTGGCATGCCCAGAAGTTCTTCAACAGGTTATTGATGAACACTTTTATCATTATTGGTTCATCTCAGTTGCAACAAACAAGATATTTATGTACATTTTCATAAAGCATGTACTATGTCCAGGAGTGTTCAGGTGCTTTGCAAATAACTGCATAGATTGTACAAAGAAATCAAATCAGAAGAAATGGCAGGGGGTCGTAGGACAAGACCAGCAAAGGCAAGTTACTTTGTGGAACAAATAGAAGTTACACACATGTTTACATCAGCGAGAAAGATTATGTGATAAGAACTAAGAAGAACAAAGTAAAAACAGACCCATGTTGAAGGGCCACAGGCTGCATGCCAGATGTTCAAGTAAAATGATTCATCAATGATGGCTTATCAATTGAGGATGATTGACAATAGGAAAAGAGAGATCCAATGTTGACCAGCAATGAGATTCCTCTAAGACTGTACAGGGGTGGTGTTTAGGAAGAATTCAGACAGGAGAATGTCTTTAAGTAGTTTTTTGAAGTCTGATTATGAGGCTGTAGCCTGAATAACGTGGGGTAGTTGATGATTACTTCCAAGGAGCTTCAGTTTGTTGGCAAAATAATGTGATTGATCTGTGTAAATAATTTTGTGAACAGTGAAAGCAACTTCGTAAATGGATTTGCCATCAATGAGAAGTCAGCCTAGAGACAACTGGATGGGAGTGATGTAGTTAAACCAACCAGTTTCTGTTGCCAAGCAAACATCAGCATTCAGTGAGGCCTTTGTGGGGAGCAAAATGAATTTTAGTAAACCAGTAAGGATAGCATTCTTCATTCTTAAAGTCAAGGCTATGTATAACCAGCAATTGAACAACTTCTTTGAGGGCTTGCTTAGAAAAGAAGAGGTTGATCCCTCCGGTAAGTTTAACTTAGTAATTATCAGTGAACGAGGGGAAGCAATCAGGGATATTAGCAGAACAAAATCACTTTTGAATTAGTATGGTTGATGACTGTGGTGAACAGTAGAGGAACTCAGTCTAATGTGGATTAAATTTAAGATGGTTGGTCGTTGATCGACCTATCCATAGTTGAGCCAAATAGAATATGTCGGCGGAGGATGAAACTTTCAAGTTTAGCAGAGTGTCATCCCAATATTGGTAGTATGATATGCCTGAGCCTTTGTTAAGTGTTAGAGAAAACAAACGATGGACAGAATTCTAAAAAATGCAAACATTCTCCCTGTGCTTTCCATGCCACTGGAATCAAGCTATCCTGGCTTAAGAGGCACAGGGTCAAGACTGATTTGCATACGGCTGGGTTCAAACTGGAATGGCATGGTGAGCAAAAAAACGATAGATTTAGGCCCAGATCTCTATGTACTGGGGTGAATGTATGACATTGTTCTGCATTCTGTCCATCAACTGTTGTTTTTGCATGAGTCTTTGTTAAGAGCGCAGAGTTGTTTGTGGTAGAGCTAGAATAAAGTTGTCACAAGTCCAGATCCTTGGGGGACTACTTGAGCCATGAATAAAGGGAGACGGAATTTGGACATTTTCATCAGTTATGAAAGGTTATCTGAAAGATTTCAACTACAAATTCCTTATGTTGGAATATTCCCCTGTGCCAGACTAGACTCTCAACATCTTGAGCAGTGCTGCTACTTGCCAGTAGGTGGCGTCTATCGGCTGCGCCCGAAGTGGTGTGCGGTGCCCATATGGCCGTCACCCCAGCGCGCTGACATCTTTTCTTTCTGCGCCATCAGTGCAAATACGGAGAGAGCTGCCTCTGTCTTTTTTGGACTACCATTTTCGATTTTTCTTTTGTGTCAAAGTTCTTTTTTAGCTACATTTCTAGTGTTCCATAGGGATGCCCCCTAAAATAACCTGTGGGCTTTAAACCCTGTGGATCCCATCACAGGCAGATGTCTGTGATAGACCGACACCTGGTTTGCTTGTGGTGCCTGGAGACGGGTCACAATGCCAAGGTCTTCCTTGACAGTCGAGTGATGAACCCTTAGTCCGTGCAGGTGCATACCTTGAAGCTCCTGGCTGCCTGACACAAGACAACTCCAGGTCCTGGTCGCGATAAGGTCTAATGCCTGTTCTCTGAGCCCTTCTTGTTGGCCTTCACCACGCTCCAAATCATTGGGCAATTCCCACAAGAAAAAGAAATCCTAGACATTGAACTGCTCTTCGATTGCTTAATTCAGAGGTGAAAATGTTCTAGCAGCTTTGATGTGTTTTAATAGTTTTAAACTTCACTTGCTGTTTCATTTTGGGTGAGAGGGTCAGGGAGCACGCTATTGGGCTGGTTGATGTTCGGTGATTGGACCTATGAGCTGTAGATTGTTTTCATTGTAACTCTTATCGGAGATTTTTATTGCTGATCCTCTGCTAACGCATGCACTCCGGTCCACCCAGGGATTTCTCCTGTTTGTGTGGAGAGTACACGCGGTCTAGTGGCTGAATTCCCACTGCTTCTGGGGCTACTACATCCGGCCTTGGGACGCAGGGTAGGGCGAACCCTCACAGGCAAGACTGTTTATTGCCCCCAAACACGCGGACATGCAGCGTCCTAGTGCAGCAGTCGCCAGGAGCCAGAACCCCTGGTCCTGATAACCCCCACGTTACATCAAGTCGTGTCTACACGCACTCTGAGCTCATACAAATAGAGCGTTCAGGACAGAGGGACTGCACTTCCTCCGTATGCTGCATTAACTTATGCCTAGCCAGTTTGGAGGGGCCTTTTGCATGTTAGACACTGTTATTTTCAGAGTCAACCGGAGATCTCAGTAAGGGAGGTACAGACCAAGTCAATACCGGAAATAGATATGAGCAGAAGTGCCTTTTTATTAAATGTAAGGTCACTACCTAAACACTATACAGAAATATGGGACTTACTTAACTCCCAGGCCCCAGACTTAGGATTCCTAATGGAAATGTGCTGAAACCCTCCTCTACTCTGGCCATTGCCCTGGCCCTTCCAGAACAGTACGGCATCCTACAACTAAATAGGGATGGGAAAACGGGTGGAGTTGTCGCAATTGTGTTTAAACCACCCACTGTAGTCACTATGATTGAAACATTTCAAGATGGCTCAGGCGAATTCAGTATTTTTTTTTTGTAAAATTTTTATTTTGCCAGATTTTAAGTAGAAGAAAAGGAGGAAAAAAAGGCAAGAAAAAGAAGGAGAATGAGAATAAAGGAACATGCGACATTCCGCCATAAATCCCCACACAGGGGGTGCTGAAGAACATTACTGCAAAGAAAAAAGACCAAAATTACAGCAGAAGGGACGGCAACTAGCGTTGCCAAAAGCAATGTAAGTGTTATTGTTCGTCAGTCTCCATCGATTGGGAGATGCACCCACGTCTCAGGAGCTAGTTCAAGGTTCCCCGAAGTAAAGGGTGTCCCAATCATGATCACAATCATAAAGGAAGGCCGTGCCGTCCGTTTTCATATGCGATTTGTGTCGCAACCAAAAGAAAATCAACAATCCCAACTCAACACCCCACCCACCCCAATTCCCCCCCACCCCCCGCCCTGTCCCTAGTGGTGGCGACCATCATGCATTCAGAACATCATCATACAGGCAGGCGATTAAATTTGGAAGAGGTGTAGTGCGCGAAGAGCTGAGGGGCAAACTGCAGAAGGCAAACCTCGAGACAAAAACCTTACCAAGGGTCCCCAGTTGAACATGAAGTTTTTAAAATTCCCCATAAAGATATCTGAAAGTCTCTCCATACTCATTAGCCGCCACAGCCGTGCATGCCATAAAGAAATGGCTGGAGCTGTCAGGCTTTTCCAAGCGGCCGCCAAAGTCAATTTGGCTGCCCCCAGGCATAGCCATATAATGCGTTTATCAGCTCTCGTTTGATGTTCAAGCTGCTGGTCTCTAAGTCCCAACAGGACAAATTCCATTGAATCCGGGATTGGGTAACCCATCACATCCTTGATGTGGGAGAGGATCTCGGACCAGAATGGCCGGATGGTGGGGCAATCCCACCAGATGTGGCTGAAGTCACCCAACATCCCGCAGCCTCGCCAGCATTTATCCGAGGTCGTCGGAAATATCCGATGTAACTTGGAAGGATACAGATATCAATCAAATATAAGCTTCATATGAGCCTCTCTAAGTTCTGTGGAATGATTATGTGCTGCCACATCTCGCCAGAGGCTCCTCTATTCGTTGTCAGAAATGTCCCTCCCCAATGTAGTCTCCCAGTGGTCCATATATCGAGGCCGGGGGGACAGCGCGGTGTCCAGTAGCAACCCATAAAGGAAAGAGATCGTCCCCTTCATGGTGGACGTGCGGAGAATAAAGGTTTCAAACTTCGTCAACGGTCTAGTAGCGGCATCCACCACCCTAGGTGACGTCGCCCAGTGGAGGAGCTGGAGGTGACGAAAGCGCTCAGTAGGCATAACACCATAGTCCCGCATACAATTGTGGAAGGTAAGAGGCGTGGTACCGTGAAACAGGTGGGTGAGGGCCCTACAACCACCCTCTCTCCAGACACCAAAGGGTCCATCCATCAGGGCCGGAGGGAAGGCCGGGTTGAAATGGATAGGAGTAAATGGGGACGGGAAGGTGGTCCATCGATCGTCGCCACTGACCGTGTCCCGGACTTTCAACACCGTGCTGGTGGGGGATGCTAATGTACGCGTTTCTGGGCCGGTCCACCTTAGGTTTCCAGGCCAGGTCCCAGATGGATCTTCCGGCCACACTCCAATCCATATGGAGCCAGTGCTTCTCCGAGAGCTGTTGGGACCATTCCACCAGAACTCTTAATTGGGCAGCCTTATAATACAAGTGCATGTCCGGGAACCCCACCCCCCCTCCACCCGCGGACGTCGAAGAACCGCATAAGAAAGTCGCGCCCGACCGCCTTGCCTTACAAATTTCAACATCAAGGTCTTAAGCCGACGGAAATAGTCCATCCCTATCGGAATGGGCAGTGCCTGGAAGAGATATAGGAGTTTAGGTAGGAGGACCATTTTAAGCGCATGAATCCTACCCAACCACGAGATATATTTCGGTTTCCATCTCTCCAGCTCCGCACGTATCGCCGCCAGCATCGGAGGGAAATTGGCCGGAAACAGAGCGCCCAGGGTAGAGGTCAGCCTCACACCCAGATATAACAGGGATGAGGTCGACCATGAGAGTGGAGTAAGCGATCGAATTCGGTGCACCTCTTCGGGTGGTAGAGTCAGGTTCAGAATATACGATTTATCGAAGTTGACTCTGAATCCTGCCACCGTTTCAAAATCAGAGAGCAATGTATGGACATGGGGTAAAGATAGCGCCGGATCCCGAACCGAAAGTAACACGTCGTCCGCGAAGAGCGAAATCTTGTGTTGTTCACCCGAGAAGGGGAGGCCCAAGATCTGCTCGTTCTCCCGAATCGCTAGGGCTAACGGTTCTATGCTTAACGCAAAGAGAAGTGGCGAGAGCGGGCAACCCTGACGCGTCCCGCGGGAATGGTGGAAACTCTCGGACCTATGTCCGTTAATCAGTACCCGAGAGGTGGGGTTGTTGTAATTAGCCTCAAGCATTCTTATGAATTGGGGTGAAAACCCGAAGGCTTCCAGTGTGCGATGTAAAAAGCCCCAATCAACGCGATCAAAGGCTTTTTCCGCGTCGAGCCCTACTAATACCGCCGGTATGCGAAATCGATCAGCCTTCTCAATCAGATGGATTACGCGCCGCAGGTTATCGTGAGTCTGTCGACCTTTTATAAACCCGGACTGGTCCGGGTGGACCAGAGCCGGCATCAAATACCGTAACCTGCCAGCAAGGATAGATGAGTACAACTTAGCGTCCAGGTTGAGGAGCGCTATCGGGCGATAAGATGCGCATTTGGTAAGATCCTTCCCCGGTTTGGGGAGTATGGTAATCAGAGCCTCAGCCATAGTGTCAGAGGTTCTTCCCTCAGACGCCATTGTGTTGAAAAGGGAAACCAGGTAATCGCAGATGTCCGACGCGAACGTTTTGTAAAACAGGGCTGTGTAACCGTCAGGACCCGGGGCCTTGTGGAGCTTCAGAGCCTTAATGGCGTCCAATACCTCCTCCCTAGAGATGGGGGAAGACAGCAAGTCGTTCCATTCCCTGGAGACCTGTGGGATAGGAAGACCTCCCAGGAACGCAGACTGGGCCTCTGGATCCAGGGCGTCGCTCAAATAAAGATCTGCGTAAAAGCGGCCTAAAAGGGCCGCCTTGTCTGCATCCTTATGCCGGACAGAACCCGTAGGGTCCTGTATGCCCCCAATGTAATCCCTCTCACGTTTATCTCGAAGCTGCCGGGCCAGGTGACGCCCCACCTTGTTCCCCTGGGAGTAGGAGACGCGTCTAAGATGCAGGAGGGTAAACTCAGCCCGGTTGTTGTAGTGGGCTCTCAGTTTCCCTCGTACCGCTGTAAGCGGACGGAGGGTCACTCTAGAAGGGTTCGACTTGTGCGCTTGCTCCAGTGTAGCAAGCTCCATCTCCAGAGCCTCCCTTTCCTTCCGTCGAAGCTTGTTAAGATTCGCATTGAGGGCGAGGCACGTACCTCGTATTGAGACCTTGCACGCATCCCATGTGGTATATACTGATGTATCAGAAGGTGGGTTAAGAGCGAAAAACTCTCCTATAGCCTTTCGCAGTTCCTTACAAGACACCTCATCCCGTACCAACGCTGCTGGGAAGTACCACTTCTGCCAGCCGCCCCCCCACAGACCAATGTAACCCAAGCACCACTAGGCTATGATCAGATACCGAGAGTGGAAAAATACTAGCCATTCGAACATCTCCCCTGAGGGCCTAGCTAATAAAAATGTGATCTATACGAGAGTACGAGCGATGGACATGAGAAAAAAATGTATAATCCTTGGTTTGAGGGTGCAAGAAGCGCCAGCTATCCACCAATCCCAATTCGCCTATTTTTCGCTGCGTTTCTTCCGAAAAGACCCCAGTATCTGCTCTGTGCGCCCCCGAGCTATCCATATCCCTGTCCCACACCATGTTGAAGTCGCCCAACAGTATCAAGTGCCCTTCCACAAAGTCCCCCATCTTGTCTATCAAGCACTGTAAAAAACCATTCTGGCCAGCATTCGGAGCATACACCACCACAAACGTACATTGGCGGCCATATAAAGACCCCTTCACCATAAGCCAACGACCCTCCTTCTCACCACTCACCCCCAAGTGCTGAAAGTGGAGAGAGGCCCGGAACAGGAGGGCCACCCCTCTATGCTTGGTGGTCGCTGATGCCCTATAGATAAGGGGGAAATGTCTATGCCGGAGTCTCAGTTCATCTCTTCTAGCCAAGTGGGTCTCCTGGAGGGCAACTGTGAGAAGGTGGCCTGATCACAAGGGAGAATCTTGAAGAAGAAATCTTGATGTCCTTTCGTAGAAAGTCGTGTCTTGATTCCAAAGATGATCTAATTTGAACAGGGGGCCCGCTCCCATCTTTATACTAAAAAAGGGGGCTGACCCGGTGACTAGGTCCTGCCTATGGGTGGGACTAGGAGGGGGGTGGTTACACCCCTCTGCCATGCCGGACTTTCCCCAGGCCAGGGGCTGGTGTGCCCCTGGAACTGGTTCTGACCGGCCTATGCGTAGTGAGCACCGGGGTGCCACTCAGCAGTCACCTTCCTGAAAAGCCTTGCCTACCCAGGATACACAAAACAATGTCTGGGACGGTGCTAGCACCGCCCCGGACAGGAAACCCTTTGTCCAAGCCTCCCTCGCTGGAAGGACTCCCAGCAGCAGGAGGTCAGACTCGTGTCTGTGGTGGCAGCATCCATTTTGTGGAGCTGAGGCTTCAGTTAACTTTAACCGGGGTT
The DNA here is from genome assembly GCF_964263255.1 of Lissotriton vulgaris. Lineage (NCBI taxonomy): Eukaryota > Metazoa > Chordata > Amphibia > Caudata > Salamandridae > Lissotriton > Lissotriton vulgaris. The sequence goes on from NC_141695.1 coordinate 289,650,108, forward strand.
CACAGTTACATACATGTCGTGTCCCTCTAGAAGGGTGGAATGCTAACCCCGTCGCCAGAATTGGCGAGGGGTTAGTATTCCAATTCGTATGACACCTTACTCGACATGTTTTGATAAAGCAATACCAAAGATAGCATTTAACCGCGAGGATTATAATGCACTTAAGAGTATATGGTATGCGATATCATGGAACAGCTATTAGGACTTGGTTCCGCAAGCTGCAGACAGGCTCAGCTCATGCCAGAGCACCCTCTCACACGATTCCAAGCACTCTGCCTTCAGGATTGTCAAGGCCTGCCATAGGAGTGACTGATAGGAATCTGTGTGTCCATTTTAGGGTTAGGTATAGGTATACTACACCTACAGCAAAGGGTGGTTACACGACTTTGCCCCAGCTGTCATGCAGCCAGTTGTGTCAAATTTAGGAGGCCAGCCAGGGGTGGCATAATACATGCTGCAGCCCCTGGCAGCCCTGGGTACACCTATGCCCTGAGTTACAGGGTCTGATAAGGTGGCCCAGTCCCAATTGGAAATGTACCTAGGGTACATGGAATCCATTTTAAAGAGAGAGCAGTAGGCCCGGGGTCCTGATTGGCAGGATCCCAGGTCGACTAGGTCAAAAACCAGCTAAAACACAGGGCAAAAAGTTGGGGGCAACCATAGTCAGGAGGTACCTTCCTACACAACCCCCCCCCCCCCAAACGAAAGGAGATAAGGCTATCCTTGTCCAGGTAAGCCTCTATTACCTAAGTGGCCATATAAGGAAGGACCAGCTCTGGCTTGGTAACCCCCTGTGTCATGGTCCACTAGGCAACCCCTCACCCTAAGGGTATCTGAGGGTCTCCACCATAGGGAATCTCTGCCTTTGGTGTGTCTTGGGAAAGAAGAAGGCTGATGCTGGGATGGAGTACTGAAGTGAGGCTCCTCTACCTTTGGGCTCAACTTCCTCCAATCACCATTCATCATGTGTGCCTTTCTTTCTTTAGCTGAGATGCACTGAGCTCTCAGGGTCAGCCTCTGGCTACCTAAAGCTGGAGGCTGAGTCCCTCTGTTTGGCTTACTGGAGGGACAGGTCAGGTCTGGGGTTTTTAGGCCCCATGTTTGGCTGTGCCCAACAGTGTCCAGCTGCGGGAGTTCCCTAACTACTTTTAAGGGGGATCCCTCAGGAGTCTGTTCTATTTTCACTGGGCTAGGTTTACCAGCTTCAGTGATCCTAATCTGCTGATTAAGGGGTTCTTTTGGACAGGGGGCCCTTTTGGGTCCACCACTGGCCTCCCTGATCTCTTCAGCCCTGGGCTGACTGAGGCAGGGTAGAGAGGTGCAGGTTACCTGCTCCAGACTGGGTCCCACCTGGGAAGGGTCCCCTGCCATCAGGGGCTCTGCCAGGCTAGGCCTGACTACCTCTGGGGCAGTTCCTTCAACAGGGGTAGAGTCAGTTCCCTGAGGAGGCTGGCTCTCACCTAGTGTCTGGGAGGGGGAAGACTCTTCTTCCTCCTCAATGCTCTCTGTTTGAGTGGAGTGATCCATTGTTTCAGGCTTCACAACCTCACTATCTGTTTGAGTAGAGGCTGAGACCATTTCAACCTTGCCAACCTTTTCAGGAGGGCACTCAGTTTGTGTTTGGGCTGTGACTGTCACAGCCCTCCTATCCTGTTCTGGAAAGTCTGTCTGAGCCTCGGCAGTGGCTACCACTGCCCTTCCAACCTTTTCAGGGAGGAATGGTGCTTGGACTGGGGCTGTAGCTATTACTGCCCCACTAACCTGTCTGGATAGGCCTATCATTCTGGAGTGAGTTTCTTGCTCCACCTCAGCCCATGCTGAGAGTTCCAGGTCATTCCCCAGTAAGCAATCTACAGGTAGGTTATCTGTCACTGCCACTCTCATGGGCCCTGTGACATTACCCCAGCTGAGCTTGACTACTGCCATGGGATGCCTTCTCTTCACTCCATGAATGTCTGTCACCTGATAAGTAAAACCAGGGGTCAGTTGAGCAGAGGGGACCAGATGGTCAATCACCATGGTGATGCTGGCCCCTGTGTCTCTGAATGCCTCAACTTTCTGACCATTCACTATGACCTCTTGTCTATACTTCCCCTAAAGGTGGGGTCCAGTAGTGAAGTTGGCAAACCCCATGCCAGTCTCACAGACAAGAGTGTGGTCAGGGAACCTGGCTAGGCCATAGTCCTCCTGATTGCCCAAAGTAATGCCCACCACATTCTTGGGGGCACTCCCACCACCTGGGGGATTACCACTAGTGGTAACAGGGGGTTTAGGAGTATTACCTGGGGGTATATTTCCCTTATTACCATTTTTAGGGCAACTGGCATCACTTTTGTAATGGCCCACCTGTTTACAGGTATGGCAATAAGGTTTCTTCTGTTCTGAAGGAGTGTTCTGGGACCCACCACCCTTGTTGGAGTTTTGGGGCCCTTGGGAAGTCTTCTCTGTGGATTTATCCCCACCCTTCTCTTGAGGCTTGGTTGATTCCTTTTTCTGGTCACCACCCTGGTTTTTAGGCCTAACCCTGGTTCTGACCCATTTGTCTGCCCTCTTACCCAATTCCCGTGGAGAGGTCAGATCAGAGTCTACCAGGTGCTGGTGTAATAACTGGTTCTGACAATTATTTAAGATTTGCTCCCTCATAATTAGATTGTACAATCCTTTAAAATCAGTAACCTTACTACCCAGTAGCCAGCCTTCAAAAGCCTTAGTGGCACAATCAACAAAGTCAGTCCAATCTTGAGACTGAGTTTTCTGGGTGTCTCTGAACAGCATCCTGTATTGTTCAGTGGTTAAACCAAACCCATCAACCAGTGTATTCTTCAAGATTTGGTAATTGTTAGCATCCTCAACTCTAGTAGTGAGGAGCTTATCTCTACCTTTACCATCAAAGGAGAGCCACAAGATAGCTGCCCACTTACTTTGGGGAACACCCTGCACAGTGCAGGCTCTCTCCAAAGCAGTAATCCATTTGTGGATGTCATCCCCTTCTTTAAAGGGGGGCACTATCTTATTCAGGTGCTTTGTATCAAAACTCCTTTCCCTATTGCTAGGTTTATTGCTGCCACCAGTGGGCTGTAGCCCACATAATTCTTGCTCTCTAGCAAGGGCAAGTCTCTCTTTGGCCAGGGCAAGTTCTTCCCTTTCAATCCTCAGTTTGACTGCCCTTTCTTCAGCTTCATACACTCTCCTCTTAGGGGAAGACATCCCTCTGTGAGAAGAGTAGAGAGAGCCATTGGTTCGAAGGGATCTGTTAGAGCCTATTGATAGAGACCTAACTCGTCCATTCCCAATGTTAAGCTGACCTGAGAGTGGGCCCAGGGGTCCCCCAGTACCAAGCTCATGTCTGCTTAAGTTGGACCTGGTTAGTCTACTGACTTCTACCTGTCCCTTATCTGCCTCATCCCCTGACAACTGGTCCTCATCCTCATCCTCAGCATCATCTGCTTCCTGGAGGGGATGGTCAGTGCTATCAAAGGGTCCCTGTAAGGAGGGCAAACTCCCATCTAGATTAGAAGGGTCTGGGTTACCAGCCCTACTGGTATCATAAGCCTCTAAGAGACCAATCAGAAAGGAAGTTGTGGGGTTAGACCCCTGTTTTAGCTTCCTGAGGGTACACACCTGTCTCATCTCATGGAAGCTAAGAGCAGCATATTTAGAAGTGACCTGTGGAGGGTCCACTGACACAAGGGAATACTCAGAGTTTCCTCCTTTGTCTGACATGCTGATTCTAGTGTGGTGTAAGTGATGCACCTACCTACACTATGTGTTTACCTACTGATCCCTTGCTAAGAGTTGCAGCCAAGGTGTGCTAAGCCTTGAGGAGCTGCAACAGCTGGTTCAGTAGAACTCAGAGTATTTTAAGCTAAGTTATATGTACTAACAGTACTTATGTGATCTTTCAACAAGATATTCTTAGGATACGTGTGGTAAAACAACAGCAAGCTCAAATCCCAACCGCTGCTCACCAATATGAGAAGGTGGCCTGATATGCAGTGCTCACTATTCTAGTGAACACTATGTATCAGTCCAGCAACCCTTATTGATGATTGGTTGTAAGTCAACCTTATAGACCAGCTATCCTAGTAGCGTGGATACGAGCAGTCTAAGGCTAAAGACTCGAGAGGGCGTGTTAAGCCAGCTGTTTACCACACATATACCCCTTGAATACCCAGTGAAAGGACACCACACAAGTGTTATGAAAATAAACAGTTATTTATTAAGAATCACAACAGCCCTGTACTCTTTATGAGGTTAGGGTACTAAGCACAAAACAAAACTCTTACGAAAATACTTAAGTTAGCACAGTATATACAAATGCCCGAGGGGCACGGAAAACCATATACTCTGAAAGTGGAATGCGAAATTACTAGCAGGTAAGTACAGTACTAATAGGCTTAGGAATCGCTAGGACTTGACTATAGAACCTTCAGATTACTTATAGGAGGCCTAGGGGACTCGGGTGCAGAGTGTGCACTCTCACGCGTGATGCGGGACAAAGTCTATGGTAGCTAGTAATTGCAAAGTTAGTGTTCTCGGGCGAACCCGACCTGGTAGGGAGAAAACGAAAGTGGATCCTGACCCTTGGATAGTGAGGCTATGCTGGGGCACCGAAATGCCGAAGTTACCTAGCCCAGGGGCTGCAGCTGCATAGGACTCAAAAGACGTCGGGAATCCTCGTAGACGGACCAGGAGCCTGGAAGAAAGAAGTTGCTGGCAGGCGACCAGTGAAGAAAGTTCGATGGACCCAAGCCTGGATCGAAGGAAGATGACACCTGAAAGCAGAGGGGACCAAGTTCGAGACTACTAGCCAGTAGTCAGTGGGCACCAGGAGGGCACCGGATGGTAGCCACCTCGACAAGGTGAGTGGGTGACGCTGTGACCGCAGATCTCACGGACCAGGAGGCGTTGTCGGCGACCAGGATGGAGGAGCGATCTGTCCCACGATGGATGAAGCTGTCGGCGTCGCTGGACCCAGGATTGGGCAACAAAGCCTTGGCAAATTCAAGCCCACGCGGTGGACTTAAAATGGCGTCTGGAGTGGACCAGGAGGGTCCGGGGTGCCTCTCTTGAAGAAGGAAGCAAGGGCCAGTCTGGAGCAACCAGACCAGCAGCAGTGATGTCGTCGGGCGTCGTGAAGAAGGCCACAAGCCAGCCGGCTAGTAGCCACACAGCGCGGTGAGCACGCAAAAGCAGAAGGGCCCCACGCAGATCGTGGAGATGCTGGAGGGCTGATCTTCGGTGCTGGAGCTGCTCAGGGTTGGGGCTTCTCGGACCCCAAAGCACTCACCAGTGGAAGACTCGGTGGGCTTGTTACAAAGAAGTCGTGCAGTCTTGGCGATCGTCGGTCCCTCGAGGTCTCGTCGCACTCACGGTTCTCAGCTTTGCTGTAGAGGTGAGTAGAGGTCAGAGGTGACAGGGAAGCCGGGTCTCGTCGAGCTGGGTCGTCGGATTCGTGAAGAAGGACTTGCAGCAGACCGCAGTGTTCTTAGGATGGTGCCTGCGGATGCAGGGTGACTACTCCTTAGCCACAAGGGAGAATCTTGAAGAAGAAATCTTGATGTCCTTTCGTAGAAAGTCGTGTCTTGATTCCAAAGATGATCTAATTTGAACAGGGGGCCCGCTCCCATCTTTATACTAAAAAAGGGGGCTGACCCGGTGACTAGGTCCTGCCTATGGGTGGGACTAGGAGGGGGGTGGTTACACCCCTCTGCCATGCCGGACTTTCCCCAGGCCAGGGGCTGGTGTGCCCCTGGAACTGGTTCTGACCGGCCTATGCGTAGTGAGCACCGGGGTGCCACTCAGCAGTCACCTTCCTGAAAAGCCCTGCCTACCCAGGATACACAAAACCATGTCTGGGACGGTGCTAGCACCGCCCCGGACAGGAAACCCTTTGTCCAAGCCTCCCTCGCTGGAAGGACTCCCAGCAGCAGGAGGTCAGACTCGTGTCTGTGGTGGCAGCATCCATTTTGTGGAGCTGAGGCTTCAGTTAACTTTAACCGGGGTTCACAGTTACATACATGCCGTGTCCCTCTAGAAGGGTGGAATGCTAACCCCGTCGCCAGAATTGGCGAGGGGTTAGTATTCCAATTCGTATGACACCTTACTCGACATGTTTTGATAAAGCAATACCAAAGATAGCATTTAACCGCGAGGATTATAATGCACTTAAGAGTATATGGTATGCGATATCATGGAACAGCTATTAGGACTTGGTTCCGCAAGCTGCAGACAGGCTCAGCTCATGCCAGAGCACCCTCTCACACGATTCCAAGCACTCTGCCTTCAGGATTGTCAAGGCCTGCCATAGGAGTGACTGATAGGAATCTGTGTGTCCATTTTAGGGTTAGGTATAGGTATACTACACCTACAGCAAAGGGTGGTTACACGACTTTGCCCCAGCTGTCATGCAGCCAGTTGTGTCAAATTTAGGAGGCCAGCCAGGGGTGGCATAATACATGCTGCAGCCCCTGGCAGCCCTGGGTACACCTATGCCCTGAGTTACAGGGTCTGATAAGGTGGCCCAGTCCCAATTGGAAATGTACCTAGGGTACATGGAATCCATTTTAAAGAGAGAGCAGTAGGCCTGGGGTCCTGATTGGCAGGATCCCAGGTCGACTAGGTCAAAAACCAGCTAAAACACAGGGCAAAAAGTTGGGGGCAACCATAGTCAGGAGGTACCTTCCTACACAACCCCCCCCAAACGAAAGGAGATAAGGCTATCCTTGTCCAGGTAAGCCTCTATTACCTAAGTGGCCATATAAAGAAGGACCAGCTCTGGCTTGGTTTCCCCCTGTGTCATGGTCCACTAGGCAACCCCTCACCCTAAGGGTATCTGAGGGTCTCCACCATAGGGAATCTCTGCCTTTGGTGTGTCTTGGGAAAGAAGAAGGCTGATGCTGGGATGGAGTACTGAAGTGAGGCTCCTCTACCTTTGGGCTCAACTTCCTCCAATCACCATTCATCATGTGTGCCTTTCTTTCTTTAGCTGAGATGCACTGAGCTCTCAGGGTCAGCCTCTGGCTACCTAAAGCTGGAGGCTGAGTCCCTCTGTTTGGCTTACTGGAGGGACAGGTCAGGTCTGGGGTTTTTAGGCCCCATGTTTGGCTGTGCCCAACAGTGTCCAGCTGTGGGAGTTCCCTAACTACTTTTAAGGGGGATCCCTCAGGAGTCTGTTCTATTTTCACTGGGCTAGGTTTACCAGCTTCAGTGATCCTAATCTGCTGATTAAGGGGTTCTTTTGGACAGGGGGCTCTTTTGGGTCCACCACTGGCCTCCCTGATCTCTTCAGCCCTGGGCTGACTGAGGCAGGGTAGAGAGGTGCAGGTTACCTGCTCCAGACTGGGTCCCACCTGGGAAGGGTCCCCTGCCATCAGGGGCTCTGCCAGGCTAGGCCTGACTACCTCTGGGGCAGTTCCTTCAACAGGGGTAGAGTCAGTTCCCTGAGGAGGCTGGCTCTCACCTAGTGTCTGGGAGGGGGAAGACTCTTCTTCCTCCTCAATGCTCTCTGTTTGAGTGGAGTGATCCATTGTTTCAGGCTTCACAACCTCACTATCTGTTTGAGTAGAGGCTGAGACCATTTCAACCTTGCCAACCTTTTCAGGAGGGCACTCAGTCTGTGTTTGGGCTGTGACTGTCACAGCCCTCCTATCCTGTTCTGGAAAGTCTGTCTGAGCCTGGGCAGTGGCTACCACTGCCCTTCCAACCTTTTCAGGGAGGAATGGTGCCTGGACTGGGGCTGTAGCTATTACTGCCCCACTAACCTGTCTGGATAGGCCTATCATTCTGGAGTGAGTTTCTTGCTCCACCTCAGCCCATGCTGAGAGTTCCAGGTCATTCCCCAGTAAGCAATCTACAGGTAGGTTATCTGTCACTGCCACTCTCATGGGCCCTGTGACATTACCCCAGCTGAGCTTGACTACTGCCATGGGATGCCTTCTCTTCACTCCATGAATGTCTGTCACCTGATAAGTAAAACCAGGGGTCAGTTGAGCAGAGGGGACCAGATGGTCAATCACCATGGTGATGCTGGCCCCTGTGTCTCTGAATGCCTCAACTTTCTGACCATTCACTATGACCTCTTGTCTATACTTCCCCAAAAGGTGGGGTCCAGTAGTGAAGTTGGCAAACCCCATGCCAGTCTCACAGACAAGAGTGTGGTCAGGGAACCTGGCTAGGCCATAGTCCTCCTGATTGCCCAAAGTAATGCCCACCACATTCTTGGGGGCACTCCCACCACCTGGGGGATTACCACTAGTGGTAACAGGGGGTTTAGGAGTAGTACCTGGGGGTATATTTCCCTTATTACCATTTTTAGGGCAACTGGCATCACTTTTGTAATGGCCCACCTGTTTACAGGTATGGCAATAAGGTTTCTTCTGTTCTGAAGGAGTGTTCTGGGACCCACCACCCTTGTTGGAGTTTTGGGGCCCTTGGGAAGTCTTCTCTGTGGATTTATCCCCACCCTTCTCTTGAGGCTTGGTTGATTCCTTTTTCTGGTCACCACCCTGGTTTTTAGGCCTAACCCTGGTTCTGACCCATTTGTCTGCCCTCTTACCCAATTCCTGTGGAGAGGTCAGATCAGAGTCTACCAGGTGCTGGTGTAATAACTGGTTCTGACAATTATTTAAGATTTGCTCCCTCATAATTAGATTGTACAATCCTTTAAAATCAGTAACCTTACTACCCAGTAGCCAGCCTTCAAAAGCCTTAGTGGCACAATCAACAAAGTCAGTCCAATCTTGAGACTGAGTTTTCTGGGTGTCTCTGAACAGCATCCTGTATTGTTCAGTGGTTAAACCAAACCCATCAACCAGTGTATTCTTCAAGATTTGGTCATTGTTAGCATCCTCAACTCTAGTAGTGAGGAGCTTATCTCTACCTTTACCATCAAAGGAGAGCCACAAGATAGCTGCCCACTCACTTTGGGGAACACCCTGCACAGTGCAGGCTCTCTCCAAAGCAGTAATCCATTTGTGGATGTCATCCCCTTCTTTAAAGGGGGGCACTATCTTATTCAGGTGCTTTGTATCAAAACTCCTTTCCCTATTGCTAGGTTTATTGCTGCCACCAGTGGGCTGTAGCCCACATAATTCTTGCTCTCTAGCAAGGGCAAGTCTCTCTTTGGCCAGGGCAAGTTCTTCCCTTTCAATCCTCAGTTTGACTGCCCTTTCTTCAGCTTCATACACTCTCCTCTTAGGGGAAGACATCCCTCTGTGAGAAGAGTAGAGAGAGCCATTGGTTCGAAGGGATCTGTTAGAGCCTCTTGATAGAGACCTAACTCGTCCATTCCCAATGTTAAGCTGACCTGAGAGTGGGCCCAGGGGTCCCCCAGTACCAAGCTCATGTCTGCTTAAGTTGGACCTGGTTAGTCTACTGACTTCTACCTGTCCCTTATCTGCCTCATCCCCTGACAACTGGTCCTCATCCTCATCCTCAGCATCATCTGCTTCCTGGAGGGGATGGTCAGTGCTATCAAAGGGTCCCTGTAAGGAGGGCAAACTCCCATCTAGATTAGAAGGGTCTGGGTTACCAGCCCTACTGGTATCATAAGCCTCTAAGAGACCAATCAGAAAGGAAGTTGTGGGGTTAGACCCCTGTTTTAGCTTCCTGAGGGTACACACCTGTCTCATCTCATGGAAGCTAAGAGCAGCATATTTAGAAGTGACCTGTGGAGGGTCCACTGACACAAGGGGATACTCAGAGTTTCCTCCTTTGTCTGACATGCTGATTCTAGTGTGGTGTAAGTGATGCACCTACCTACACTATGTGTTTACCTACTGATCCCTTGCTAAGAGTTGCAGCCAAGGTGTGCTAAGCCTTGAGGAGCTGCAACAGCTGGTTCAGTAGAACTCAGAGTATTTTAAGCTAAGTTATATGTACTAACAGTACTTATGTGATCTTTCAACAAGATATTCTTAGGATACGTGTGGTAAAACAACAGCAAGCTCAAATCCCAACCGCTGCTCACCAATGTGAGAAGGTGGCCTGATATGCAGTGCTCACTATTCTAGTGAACACTATGTATCAGTCCAGCAACCCTTATTGATGATTGGTTGTAAGTCAACCTTATAGACCAGCTATCCTAGTAGCGTGGATACGAGCAGTCTAAGGCTAAAGACTCGAGAGGGCGTGTTAAGCCAGCTGTTTACCACACATATACCCCTTGAATACCCAGTGAAAGGACACCACACAAGTGTTATGAAAATAAACAGTTATTTATTAAGAATCACAACAGCCCTGTACTCTTTATGAGGACAGGGTACTAAGCACAAAACAAAACTCTTACGAAAATACTTAAGTTAGCACAGTATATACAAATGCCCGAGGGGCACGGAAAACCATATACTCTGAAAGTGGAATGCGAAATTTCTAGCAGGTAAGTACAGTACTAATAGGCTTAGGAATCGCTAGGACTTGATTATAGAACCTTCAGATTACTTATAGGAGGCCTAGGGGACTCGGGTGCAGAGTGTGCACTCTCACGCGTGATGCGGGACAAAGTCTATGGTAGCTAGTAATTGCAAAGTTAGTGTTCTCGGGCGAACCCGACCTGGTAGGGAGAAAACGAAAGTGGATCCTGACCCTTGGATAGTGAGGCTATGCTGGGGCACCGAAATGCCGAAGTTACCTAGCCCAGGGGCTGCAGCTGCATAGGACTCAAAAGACGTCGGGAATCCTCGTAGACGGACCAGGAGCCTGGAAGAAAGAAGTTGCTGGCAGGCGACCAGTGAAGAAAGTTTGATGGACCCAAGCCTGGATCGAAGGAAGATGACACCTGAAAGCAGAGGGGACCAAGTTCGAGACTACTAGCCAGTAGTCAGTGGGCACCAGGAGGGCACCGGATGGTAGCCACCTCGACAAGGTGAGTGGGTGACGCTGTGACCGCAGATCTCACGGACCAGGAGGCGTTGTCGGCGACCAGGATGGAGGAGCGATCTGTCCCACGATGGATGAAGCTGTCGGCGTCGCTGGACCCAGGATTGGGCAACAAAGCCTTGGCAAATTCAAGCCCACGCGGTGGACTTAAAATGGCGTCTGGAGTGGACCAGGAGGGTCCGGGGTGCCTCTCTTGAAGAAGGAAGCAAGGGCCAGTCTGGAGCAACCAGACCAGCAGCAGTGATGTCGTCGGGCGTCGTGAAGAAGGCCACAAGCCAGCCGGCGAGTAGCCACACAGCGCGGTGAGCACGCAAAAGCAGAAGGGCCCCACGCAGATCGTGGAGATGCTGGAGGGCTGATCTTCGGTGCTGGAGCTGCTCAGGGTTGGGGCTTCTCGGACCCCAAAGCACTCACCAGTGGAAGACTTGGTGGGCTTGTTACAAAGAAGTCGTGCAGTCTTGGCGATCGTCGGTCCCTCGAGGTCTCGTCGCACTCACGGTTCTCAGCTTTGCTGTAGAGGTGAGTAGAGGTCAGAGGTGCCAGGGAAGCCGGGTCTCGTCGAGCTGGGTCGTCGGATTCGTGAAGAAGGACTTGCAGCAGACCGCAGTGTTCTTAGGATGGTGCCTGCGGATGCAGGGTGACTACTCCTTAGCCACAAGGGAGAATCTTGAAGAAGAAATCTTGATGTCCTTTCGTAGAAAGTCGTGTCTTGATTCCAAAGATGATCTAATTTGAACAGGGGGCCCGCTCCCATCTTTATACTAAAAAAGGGGGCTGACCCGGTGACTAGGTCCTGCCTATGGGTGGGACTAGGAGGGGGGTGGTTACACCCCTCTGCCATGCCGGACTTTCCCCAGGCCAGGGGCTGGTGTGCCCCTGGAACTGGTTCTGACCGGCCTATGCGTAGTGAGCACCGGGGTGCCACTCAGCAGTCACCTTCCTGAAAAGCCCTGCCTACCCAGAATACACAAAACCATGTCTGGGACGGTGCTAGCACCACCCCGGACAGGAAACCCTTTGTCCAAGCCTCCCTCGCTGGAAGGACTCCCAGCAGCAGGAGGTCAGACTCGTGTCTGTGGTGGCAGCATCCATTTTGTGGAGCTGAGGCTTCAGTTAACTTTAACCGGGGTTCACAGTTACATACATGTCGTGTCCCTCTAGAAGGGTGGAATGCTAACCCCGTCGCCAGAATTGGCGAGGGGTTAGTATTCCAATTCGTATGACACCTTACTCGACATGTTTTGATAAAGCAATACCAAAGATAGCATTTAACCGCGAGGATTATAATGCACTTAAGAGTATATGGTATGCGATATCATGGAACAGCTATTAGGACTTGGTTCCGCAAGCTGCAGACAGGCTCAGCTCATGCCAGAGCACCCTCTCACACGATTCCAAGCACTCTGCCTTCAGGATTGTCAAGGCCTGCCATAGGAGTGACTGATAGGAATCTGTGTGTCCATTTTAGGGTTAGGTATAGGTATACTACACCTACAGCAAAGGGTGGTTACACGACTTTGCCCCAGCTGTCATGCAGCCAGTTGTGTCAAATTTAGGAGGCCAGCCAGGGGTGGCATAATACATGCTGCAGCCCCTGGCAGCCCTGGGTACACCTATGCCCTGAGTTACAGGGTCTGATAAGGTGGCCCAGTCCCAATTGGAAATGTACCTAGGGTACATGGAATCCATTTTAAAGAGAGAGCAGTAGGCCTGGGGTCCTGATTGGCAGGATCTCAGGTCGACTAGGTCAAAAACCAGCTAAAACACAGGGCAAAAAGTTGGGGGCAACCATAGTCAGGAGGTACCTTCCTACAGCAACCACATCAAGATGGTGATCTGATAGATACTTCCAGAGCTTCTGGCATTTCTGTGGGGAATTGAGACCCTTCACATTCCAGGTACCTATACTAACAGGCATAATGATGGCGTGAGACTCCGTTCTGTGTGTTCGCTAAGATGCTCAGAGCCCGTTCCCCTGCCCCCGCCAACCACCATTCTGCATACCCCTGGATTAGGCCCATCTCCCAACAACCTCCTCCAAACTCTAGCCCTCCCCCCCTTCCAGCAACTCCACTACACCGGACCTCCCAGAGCCCCTCAGACAAGATGAGACGCTAAGCACTGTATACTGAGAACAATCGGATAGCAACACCAAGTGCAATGTCCCAAGCACCCTCCGTCCATGGGGAACCGCCCTCACCCCTCCCCGGCATTCCAAACAGTTCTCCCCCATACAAACAGCAGAATTTGTATAACCCTCAGCACAGCACAAGATAGCGACTGCAACGGAGAACACCACTAGCGCCAACAATACCACACACATACAGTCTTCGGTCGCCACCACTCTCCCCCCTCCCCCCGACCCCAACCCCAGCACTCCCCCTGCATCCCCAACCCCCAGAACTCCCCACCTCCCACCCCCCCCCCTGCAAACAAAGAGTCAAGAAGACATAACTCAAGGCACTAAACCTGAACAAAGTACTTAGCAGTTCCAATGGGCCACGGGCCACAAGGTCCTCATCGGACTGGAATCGGGGCGGGGGCACCAATTCAGGGACCCCCAGGGCCATGGTCCGGGGTTTCTTCTCCAAAAGTACCATAGTACCCCGGGACCTTAGGGCCAGAGACCCCCCGGCGCCCAACCATCACGGAATCGGGGATCACGCTGCTCCAGAGCTCTGTTGAGAATCTGCTACTGTGACCGAGGCCACCGATGCCACCGCAGCACCCCTTTCTTGCAAGCTAGCATTGCGATCCGGACGCCTCCGGTTCGGGGAAGAACCAATTCTATGCCATGAGGAAGATCGGTGTCGTCTCCTCGATGGGGAGGAATGTGCCGCTTGGGAGGGAGGAATGTCCTCTAGGCCCAGAAGATCCTTCGCAACCTGCAGGGAACGGATTTGCGCCAGTCTGTTCTGCCATCGAAATATGATACGGAAGGGGTGCCCCCAGGAGTACGAGATGTTGCGTTCCCGCAAGAAGGCATTTACCGGGCGGAATTCTCTCCTCTTCTGGAGTGTCGACGCCGCCAAGTCCTGGTAGAGCTGCGGATGGTGGTCCCTGAATTGCAAGGAGGAGATGGCTCTAGCCTTCCGTAGGATACGCTCCTTCACCTGAAAGTCATGCACACAAACGAGGATGTCCGGAGGGGGCCCCCCCCTCTTCTAGGCAGACCGACTCTGGGCACCCTGTCCATTTTAATTTCCTGCACGTCCTCTTCGTCTAAGATCTGTAAGAACAGGGCCTGGACATACCCTCGCAGGTCTCCAGCTTCTCCGTCCAATGGGACCGCCCTAATGCGAATGTTGTTCCTTCGGGAACGATTCTCCAAGTCCTCCGTGTGGGCCTGCAGATCCAAATTCTGTTCAGTAAGACGAATAATGTCCTGTTGTAGTTGGTGCACATCATTTGCCACACTCAAGTCGTGATCTTCCAGGGTCGCCACCCGTTCACCAATTCCGTCTACATCTCTCCGCACCTCCCGGAGATCTGACGCCAACTGGGCGCGAAGCTCAGAAATGTCCTCTTTGATAGAGGTGAACAGCTCCGTCATGAAGGCCTTGGTGGCGGGTGCTTCGTCGTCCGATTGCCTGGACGAACCACTGGCCCCGGGGGAAGATGGCTGCTGCGAGGACTTGGAGGCACCGTCTTTACCCGGCCTTCCCTCGCGAAGCATGGTGGACATCATGGAGGTCAGGCTATGGCGCGGAACCAGGGCTATCGTACCCTCTCCAGGGACAAGGAGTGCTCAGGCGCAGCGCAAGACCTCACCAGGTATTCAGTCTCGGCCCCCGTGTAACTGCGCCACAGTCCATGGCCGCCCGGCCAAGATGGCGTCACAGAAGTTTCCCGCCAGACGGCGCCCTCCAGAGTCAATGCAAGGACACTTTCGTCCGGTAACCCGATCCCGGGTTCTCTGCCGCTGTAGATCGGGGCCACTAGTCCGGACCCCCGGCTCCAGTCAAGTCAAGTCATAAGTCAAGTCATAAAATTTATATAGCGCACTACATACCCAGAGGGTTTCAAGGCGCTTGGGGAGGGGAGGGGGATTATTTGTCAAATATCCACGTTTTAAGTTGTTTTCTGAACTCTAGGTGATTCTGGGTGAGGCGAAGGTAAGCGGGGAGTGAGTTCCATGTTTTGGCAGCCAGGTATGAGAAGGATCTGCCTCCCATGGTGGTTTTGTTGATGCGAGGGACAGTGGCGAATGCTTGGCTGGAAGAGCGAAGTTGGCGGGAGGGGGTGTAGAAGGACAGTCGAGAGTTGAGGCAATCTGGTCCGATGTCGTAGAGTGATTTGTGTGCGTGGGTAAGCAGTCGGAAAGTAATCCTCTTATTGACGGGTAGCCAGTGGAGGTCTTTAAGGTGGCCAGAGATGTGTTTGTTGCGTGGGATGTCTAATATGAGCCTGGCTGAGGCGTTTTGGATTCGTTGTAGTTTCTTCTGGAGTTTGGCGGTGGTACCTGCGTAGAGGGTGTTTCCGTAGTCCAGTCGGCTCGTGACTAGAGCGTGGGTGACTGTTTTCCTTGTTTCGGAGGGGATCCAGCGAAATGTTTTTCTGAGCATGCGAAGGATGTTGAAGCAGGAAGAGGATACGGCGCTGACTTGTCTGTTCATTGAGAGTGAAGAATCTAGGATGACGCCAAGGTTCCGTGCGTGGTCTGTCGGGATGGGTGCGTTTCCGAGGGCTTCCGGCCACCAGGAGTCGTCCCATGCAGAGGGGGATTTACCTAAGATGAGGACTTCTGTTTTGTCTGAGTTCAGTTTCAGACGGCTTTGTTTCATCCATTCGGCGACTTCTTTCATTCCTTCGTGTAGGTTAGTTTTGGCGGTGCTGGGGTCCTTGGTGAGAGAAAGGATCAGTTGAGTGTCATCCGCGTAAGAGATGATGTTGAGGTTGTGTTGGCGGGCGATGGTCGCGAGGGGGCTCATGTATACGTTGAAGAGGGTGGGGCTGAGTGATGATCCTTGTGGTACGCCGCAGATGATTTCAGAGGCCTCGGACTTGAATGGTGGGAGGCGGACTCTCTGGGTTCTTCCGGAGAGGAACGAGGTGATCCATTCCAGTGCCTTTCCTTGGATTCCGATGTTTCTGAGGCGCTGTAAAAGGGTGCTGTGGCAGACTGTGTCGAAGGCTGCAGAGAGGTCGAGGAGGATGAGGGCGACTGTGTCTCCATTGTCCAGTAGAGTTCGAATGTCGTCTGTTGCTGCGATGAGGGCGGTCTCAGTGCTGTGTTTTGCTCGGAAGCCAGATTGTGAGGAGTCGAGGGATTTGTTGGCTTCGAGGAAGGCGGCGAGCTGGTTGTTGACAGCTTTCTCGATGACTTTGGCCGGGAATGGAAGAAGCGAGATGGGCCGGTAGTTTTTGAGTTCGGTGGGGTCTGCTGTTGGTTTTTTCAGAAGGGCGGTGAGTTCAGCGTGTTTCCAGTCTTCTGGGAAGGTAGCGGAGGTGAAGGAGCAGTTGATGACGTCTCGGAGGTGCGGAGCTATGACGGAGTCTGCTTTGTTGAAGATGTGGTGAGGGCATGGGTCTGTGGGGGATCCAGAGTGGATGGAATTCATCAGGCGGATGGTGTCCTCAGTGGTGATTGGGTTCCAGGCGTTAAGGGTGTTAACGGGGGGAAGATATTCAGCTGATGGTAGGGTGGGTTGGCTTCCGGGTTGGTTGTCAAAGCTGTTGTGGATGTCAGCAATCTTGTTGTGGAAAAAAGAGGCTAGGGAGTCGCAGAGGGTTTGAGAGGGGGTGATGTCGTTGGAGTTGGCCGAGGGATTGGAAAATTCCTTGACGATGTTGAAAAGTTCCTTGCTGTTGTTGGCGTTGTTGTCGAGTCGATCCTTGAATGCTGTTTTCTTGGCTTTTCGGATCAGTTGGTGGTGAGTGCGGATGGCGTTTTTGAAGGCGTCCTTGTTGCTGGTGGATGGGTCTTTTTTCCAGGCCTTTTCAAGGGAGCGGCATAGTTTCTTGGATTTCTTGAGGTCCTCGTTGAACCATGAGGCCTTCTTGATGCCAAGTTTGTGTTGGCGTTTTTTCAGTGGTGCTAAGGTGTCGGCGGTGTTGGATAACCAAAGGGTGAGGTTGGAGGCGGCTTCGTTGGCGTTAGAAGAGAGGGCTGGGGAGGTTTGAAGGAGCGATGTGGAGATCTGCTCCGTGGTGATTTTGTTCCAGTTTCTTTGTAGAGTTGGTTGGAGGTGGATGATGGGTTTCGGCTTGTTGTAGGTGAAGTGGACGCAGCTGTGGTCAGTCCAGAGGAGCTCCGTAGTGTGGTTGAAAGAGACATGGTTGCTGGAGGTGAAGATGGGGTCGAGTGTGTGACCTGCGATGTGGGTGGGGGAAGTGACCAGTTGTTTAAGTCCTAGGTTGGCGAGGTTGTCCAAGAGGGTGGCGGTGTTGCGGTCGTTGATCTTCTCAAGGTGGAAGTTGAGGTCTCCCAGAAGGATGTAGTCTTTGGAGGGGAGCGCGTGTGGGGTGATGAAGTCCGTGATGTCTTCACTGAATTTTGCGCGGGGTCCTGGTGGTCTGTAGAGGAGGGTGCCTCTGAGTGTGGTCTTGGGGTCGATGTGGATCTGGAAGTGAAGGTGTTCGGAGTTGGCGAGGTTGGCGTCAGAGCTGGTTGAGATGCGGATTGATTTCTTGTGGACGATAGCGATTCCTCCTCCTGTATGGTCGGTGCGGTCTTTGCGTGTAATCTTATAGTCGTCAGGGATAGCGATGGCGATGTCAGGGGCGGAGGAGGCGTTCATCCATGTTTCCGTTAGGAAGGCGACGTCTGGAGAGATGGTGTCTAGTAGGTTCCAAAGGTCAATGGCGTGCCTGTGGACCGAGCGGGTGTTGAGAAGGATGCATTCTAGGTGGTTGGGGTCGGGAATCTGTGGTGTGGTCGGGGCGGAGACGTTGTCGGTGCCGCAGAATTTGCAGGAGAGGCAGGAGAACGGTCCATGGGTGCGTCCAGGAGCGGCTTGGACGCAGTTGGGGGCGCGACCGGGGTTAAGGGCTAGGAGGGCGGCGGCATCGTAGGTAATGCGGGGGGGCTGGGCAGTGCAAGGGGCAGGGGGTCTGGCGCTGGGCGCGGTCCAGGCGCGGACGGGCGTAGACGGGCTTACCTTTGGCGCACCTTCGGCGCGGATTGGGCGCGGGCGCTGCGCGTGGACGCTGCGTGCGGGAACAGCTGTCATATATGGATAGTGGGGGGGGAGGGGCGAGGGCGTCTCAGCTGGGAGGCGGGGCGGGCACACGAGGACGGCGAGCACAACAAATAAACAAAATGGAGGCGGAGGGGGGGAACAGAGCGGAGCACAACGCGCAAACCAAGTAAACAACAGCAGAAATCAATAACACAGCGCCAATGAGTCCTAGAGCAACTGGGCACAAGCAGGCAATATGAAAGTCAACTTTGCAGGCAATAAGCGGAGCGCTGAAGGCTGATGCGCTAAACACGTTCAAATACAGTGCAGTCAAAAAGGTAAACAGCGACAATGATTTTTAGCGCTAGCTGGGCACAGGCAGGCAGGCGAGCAGCAGCTTGTGAGGTAATGCAGCGAGAGGCAGCTTGTGAGCAAAGCAATAGAGCGCTACGATACCAGGTCTCAGCAGAGGCACTGGGAGCGACCTCGGCTCGTTAGAGAGGAGCGAGTCACGGTGAGCGAGGGGTGAGAAGCGCTACTTCTGGACAGTGGGAGGGCGTCTCAGCTGGGAGGCGGGGCGGGCACACGCAATGCTCCCCCTTACTCCTCTCAAGGCGATGACTCAGCCGCCGTCGAGGGAACAGATCAGGCTAGCCTGTCAGTCCGCAAGGCGAAATAGGCCGTACCACCATCGCTAATGTCGTCGTGACCCTGGTCTCCGGACCCACCAGCTCCTGTCTCCCGGCTCCCCCAGGAAACCACAGGCCGCACCTCGGCCCCAGATGGCATGCAATCCGACCAGAAGGCCCCGTGGTCGTGGCAGTCGTCGTATCGTGGAGCTCTCCTCAAGGCCTAGATCCGCCCTCTCGCCGGATCGGGGTCCACATTGCAGGGATAGTTCCTTCGGCCCTTAGCCGCTTCACGATACGGTCAGTACATCAGAGTGCCAAGTCGCTCGGAGTTGCGGTAGGGACGTCCCCCTCCACCAGCGGCTGCAATTAGCTTCCTCGGTGCATTCCACTAATGGCTGCTCCCGGCCTCTCTCAGCTCCGCCGATAGTCCGAGTTGCACTCTCTACGTGGCTGGTCGGCCACCAAGTCCCCCCGGTCAGCTGCAGCAGAGCGTCCCAAACCACCTCAGTGCCTCAATGGTGTGCCGCAGCACTGGCGTGCGATAGGGAGGGCAGGAGAGACCCGCGGCTCCGCGGTACCATGCCCAGCTGGCGTCGGCGCCTCCGCACTCACGTGTCGGCCTCCTCTTTACGCAAGCCCGGTGCTTACGAGGCCGGATGCCGATTCTCCCCAATGGCGTTCTCCGGTCTCCTGCCGCCCCGCTGGCAGCTCCGGACCGCTCCACCCGATGTCAGTGGCCTCTGCGGGTATCTGGAGGCCGGTCAGCACCCCGTGGGCGATGCTATACAATGCTAAGCTGGTTGGGCGCCGGAGAGACTCGAAAGTGCGTCTTACTCCGACGCCATCTTGGCCACGCCCCCGAATTCAGTATTTTTACAATTGAATTCTCCCCCTTGAAGTGCTGGAGAGGTGCTAATTTAGTATACCGCCCTCCAGGACCTTAAAAAGATTTTTCTTGGGGGGCGTGGCTAACATGGCGGCCTGAACGGATGTGCTTTGTGAGGCTCCCCGGCCCAATGCCCCAGAGCACGGTGTAAACGGCGAAAATCCCCCCAAAACCCAGCTTAAACGGGTGTCGCTGAGGGGCACCCCGCCGCAGCACCCCCCTGGCCAGAATCCGGACCGGCGGAGTCACTTCATCGCGTCCACTGCTGCTGAGGCTGAGGGGACCGGCGCAATGGCGGCGCGGAGCTGAGGCTGCCCGGCGGGCCGGAGAAGGTGGAGCAACCGGTGGATCTGCGGCGCTACCCAGCCGGAGACGGTGAGAGGCACTTGGACCCCGGCGGCGGCTGCGCACCCAGCACCTGACACCCTCTGCACTCGGGGCCCGCGCTCGGGACCCGCACGAAGGTCCGGCGGGCACCCGCAAATCCAGCCCCCGGCTTCGGGCCTAAGCTTCGACCGGAAGGGACCCCTCCCTGGGGGTCGGGTCCGACCAGGCCGGCCGCACTTCACCTGCTGACTGCCCCGCAACCGGCATCTGGCTCCGGCCCCCCGCCTGGAACTCTGTGTCGGGAGGGGGCCCGCCCCGGAGCTGGAACACTGCCCGCCGCTACTGGCTTGCCTGCGAGGACATCGCCATACTAGAGGCCCCGGCGCGAGGCCTATCTTAGTCACACAGAAGAGCGACCTCGCTCAGCACACCGCGGGGCCCGCTGCCTTTGGCCCCCTGGGGAACAGGAGCCGCATGGGAGTCCCGTGGGACCATTAAGGGGGCTCTGCCACTGTGGTCCCCCAGCTCCGACCTGAAGACGCCCCTGCGCTGCCACGCGGCACACGCTCTGGAAGAGAGCACACCGGAGGCCCCTGAAGAGGAGGACTGTGCCCCTGACGCCGGCGGCCCGGCGGATGGCCGGCCTGCTACCCTACTCCCCGGCTTGGGGCCTGCCCACGCCTGTGAGGTGTCGACGCCTCCCACGGAAACACACCTAACCTGCATCTCGACTGCAACGCTCTAGGAGCTGGTCTGCCGAGGCGCTGCTTCCCGCTCCTGAAGCCATCTGCGCGACTCCACCGGAGTAGCTGCCAGGCCCCGCGAACCCTGCACCTCGCACCAAAAGAGCGCCCCTTACCCCCTCTGTCCGTATCTACGAGATCCTGACTTGGACATCATGGCGCACTCCAGCCGGAAGGGGAATCGGAACATCGTGGACCTCTTGAATAAATCTGCACCGAAAGTGGAGAAGTCACAACCAGCGGCCTCCCCGAAGCCCATGGGGAGCCCCCGGGGACAGGAAGAGGACAATGCCCCCATCACCAAAGCCTTCCTGGCCTCCCTCTTCAACACCCTGAGGGAGGACTTTCAAGCCCTGAAACAAGAGCTGACGGGGGAACAGCGGGAACTGCGCCGAGACTTGGACGGCCTGGGTGAACGAGTGGCATCGGTGGAGGAGTCGGACCAATCGCGCAGCATGGAGGTGGAGAGGCTGCAGCAAGAGATCATTAGACTACAGGACCAACAGGTAGACTTACAATCGCATTCTGAGGACCTTGAGAACCGCTCTCGGCGGAACAACATACGGGTCCGCGGAGTCCCGTTGAAAGCTGTAAAAAATGATCTAATAGACTATTTGCAAGCACTGTTCCGGGAGATTCTGGGCAAGCCTCAAGACTTTGAAATACGAATCGACAAGGCGCACAGAGTTGGCCTGGCGCGCCGAGAGTCGGCCCCTCCACCGGATATTCTGGCTTTCCTCCTGGACTTTCCCCTCAAGGAGCGCATTCTTCGGGAGGCCCGCAGGGCACAGCCTATTCGATTCCGCGACGTACCCGTGGCTCTTTTCCAGGACCTTTCTCCCATCACTCTGCTGAAGCGCAAATCCTTCCGGATAGCGACAAACTTCTTGAGAGACAATGGAACACCCTACTCCTGGGGCCATCCTTTCCGCCTGATCTTTAAATGGAATGGCTCGCTTCATCAACTCAGGTCGCTCCACGACACCTGTGCCCTACTGAACATCGAAATGCCGGAGGGGTCTGAATCCAGAGATGCATCCCCACATAGATCACAGGACGACCCGTCGCAGCGGCCGAGGGGCAGTTGGCAGACAGTGCGACGACGGCGCTCCCCGAGAAACATCCCGAAGCCGGACCCCGCCACGGTCGCTCAGGAGCGGGAGGCAGCGGTGCAAGAAGTGGCGGACAACACCGCAACAGATCTGTAAGCTTAAGAACTCTTGGGGGTTTTCTCTCACGCTATAATGACCTGGGGCGACAGGTCGGGGAGCCGCTAATTCGGCCACCGCCATGGTACCCCTTCTATTGACTTTCTACGGACCTGTGTCATACACAATTAGGCCCGACTCTTTGACTAGTTCCAGTTTTGGGGTTTGTTATGGGGAGGAGGGAGGGACGGAAAGCGGGGTGGATAGAGGCTATGTTGTACCTAGAGGGGCACATCCTGCTGGGGTTAGGGAGGCTTTTTTGGGATGGGGGGTGAGAGGGACGATGGGGGGGTACGAAGTTGTGGGTGGGGTAAGGGGGGGAGAGTGGGTGGGGACCAGTATGCCAAGGGACTCCTACAGGATTCAGATGTTGACCAAGGCATGTCGTGCACGGCGGCGATACGTGATGCTCAGCTTAGGTTTTTTTGAACTCTTACAATATGACTGACACACTCAAAGTACTATCCCTCAATGTAAAGGGACTCAACAATCCAATCAAGCGGAGGGCTGTCATCTCATATCTCGAAAACTCGGGGGCTGATGTCTGCCTACTGCAGGAAACCCACCTCCTGATCAAAGATTGGCACAGAATGCGCTCCCGGGCTTTTCCTCAGCAGTACTTCTCCTCCCTTCCGTCCAAGAAAGCTGGGGTGGCCATCCTAGTGTCCCGACGTTTCAGAGGCCGGGTGGGGACCAAGGTAGGGGAGATTAAGGGACGCCTCCTGGCCTACTCCTTCCTCATTGGGAACAGCGCGCTGACAATAGGCACCATATATGCTCCCAACACGGGTCAAGAACCATTTCTAAAAACTGCACTCTCCGAGACACTACAATCACCTCCCTCTAAACTGCTCATTGGGGGGGACCTCAATATAGTCATGGACACAAACAAGGACAGATCCGGGCACCGCTATGGAGATACTGGCGCTCTCTCGGAGGAGGGTGGGTCCTGGCTGCAAGAAAGGGGCATTCTTGATCTCTGGAGGGCGGCGCACCCCAACGCAGAGCGCTTCACCTTCTACTCCCATGTACACCGTACATACGCGCGTCTAGATCACTTCTTAGGCTCTTCGGAACTGCTCCCTCAAGTAGCCGACGTTTCCATTGTCCCAGCGGCCCTTACAGATAACGATGCGGTGGAACTGATGCTCCGTATACCCACGGTACCACGCACTCCTGGCTCATGGCGACTCAACGAACCCCTATTGCAGAGGCCGGCTGTTGTTCGGCAAATCCACAAATGCATCTCGGACTACCTCGCCACCAATGACACCCCTGCAGTTTCGGTGTCGTCTCTCTGGGGCGCCTTGAAGGCAGTAGTCAGGGGGGAGCTGATCGCCATCGCAGCTGCTGACGCCAAGGTCCGCAAAGAAAAGAGAGCTGAACTCTCAGCACAAGTGGCTGAACTTGAAAGAGTTCATAGCCGCACCTGCGCCCCGAGGATCTGGCGTCAACTGAAAGCCGCCAGGGCCCAACTAGCCGGCATCGATACAGACAGAGCGGAATTTGCCGCTCTTCGCCTCCGCCATACGTACTACGTAGGAGGTAATCGCACCGGACGCCTTCTTGCCAGTGCCTTAAAAGCCAAAACTCACCGCTCAAAAATCACTACTCTCTTGGACGACTCCGGTACCGCGCTCACTGAAGACACGCAGGTAGCTAACGCCTTCCGCTCCTTTTACGCTTCTCTGTACAGTGAAGACAGAGTCTCGCCGTCCGACATTGACGCATACTTGCAATCGGCGGCAATCACGCCACTATGCCCAGCATCAGTGGAGGCCTTAGATGCTCCCATCCGCCCTGATGAGGTCCTGGCCGCCATCTCACGCCTCCGCCCGCTCAAATCACCGGGCCCTGATGGCTTTTCCTCGGGCTTCTACAAGCTCTTCGGCCATGCACTAGCTCCGGTACTCACAAGATTGTTTAATTCCTTCGAAGGCCCAAGCTCCATCCCGCCGGACATGCTGGCAGCTGACGTAGTGGTGCTGCCCAAACCGGGCAAATCCCCGACGCACTGCTCTGCGTTCCGTCCAATCTCCTTACTCAACTTAGATTTAAAGCTATTCACTGGGGTGCTGGCGGCCCGCTTGGGCCCCTGCCTTCCGGGTATCCTCGAGCCGGATCAATCGGGCTTTGTCCCGAACCGACAATGCAGTGATAACACTAAACGATTACTGCACCTCATGGATAAATCTCACTTTCAGGTCTCAGATTCGGTGCTTCTGGCCATCGACGCGGAAAAAGCGTTCGATCGTGTCGACTGGACCTACTTACAAAAAGTCCTGCAGCGATACCAACTGGGCGGCCGGTTCCAAGCATGGATCGCGAGCTGCTATCACCATCCTATGGCCCGGGTCCGGCTGGGCGGCCTCAAATCGGACCCCTTCGAAATTCAACGAGGCACACGTCAGGGGTGCCCCCTCTCGCCCCTTCTGTTCGCCCTGTACGTGGAGCCCCTGGCGCAGAAAATCCGAGACAACCCTCGCATTAGCGGTATCTCCTTTGGCCATGAACCCCACATGGTGGGACTGTACCCCGATGACATCATCGCTGCTTTGGACCGACCGTCCAGCTCTATACCTGCTTTCCTGGAGGAAGTGGAGAGCTTCGGAGCGGTATCGGGCTTCAAAATCAACCGGGGGAAATCCTTGATCTTACCCCTGGGCAAGAACGCCCTTCCTATTACCCCACCACCTGATTTTGGCTGCGACTTGCAATCCTCCGCGCAGCTTCCATACCTGGGGATTACCCTCACTGCTTCCACGGACTCAACGGTGACCCTTAACTATAAAACACTTACCTCTCAAATTCGAGCCGACCTCGCGCGCTGGTCAAAGCAACCCCTCTCCTTGTTGGGCCGCATAGCGGCTGTAAAAATGTCAGCCTTGCCCACGATCTTATACGTCTTCCAGACCCTTCCGGTCACGCCGCCGCCAGGTACGATTGCTGACTTGCAAAATGCCTTCCACCAGTTCATCTGGGAAAAGAAACGCGCACGACTGCACAAACAGGTGGCGCACAGACGCATTGACGAGGGGGGACTCGGGATCCCTAACCTCAAGCAATATTTTCAGGCCTCACAGCTCTGCTATTTAGTGGAATGGTACAGGCCGGAGTCGGAAAAGATATGGCTCTTTCAAGACAGAGCGATGGCTCAGATGTCGCTGTGGAAGGTACAGTTTCTTGCCCGCCAGCATAGACCGCGATACCTTCTCCGCTCCCCGGTTACTCGCACCGTCATGAGGACGTGGGACACGGTGGCGGTCAGGCGGGGCCTGACGACCTTCCCCTCCCCGCTCACTCCGCTCTTTGATAACCCGGACTTTCCGCCGGGCACCGATCCCCGTGCCTTCCTGCAGTGGCGGAGCACAGATTGCCGCTCAGCCGGTCATCTCTTTGACCTAGAGGGCTTCCTCCCCCTTGCCGACATCACACAAGGCTACGGAGTGACTAAACCTCACATGTTCCAATACTTCCAGCTGCGCCACTGGCTCACGCACCCGGACCACGCTCCCCTAGTTGCTCGACCAATGACGCCGTTTGAGAAATGGCTGATCACGAAAGACTCGGATAGGCACCTGATATCGGACCTTTACAAAATGTTATCACCTGTGGCCGGCCCAGTTAAAACGGCGGGGCAAAGGCGCTGGGAATCGGAGCTCGGAAGAACACTTTCGCCCATGGAATGGGGGTTTGTATTCTATAGAGCGGCACACACCACCCGTAACACTGCCGCCAGGGAGTCGGCGATAAAATTGGCCATCTACTGGCACCTTACTCCGGCAAGACTCAATCAGGGCAATCCTCTCCGAAGCGCTCTGTGTTGGAGAGGCTGCGGCGCAAGGGGCACTCTGACCCACCTCCTGTGGGACTGCGACGCTCTGCAAGGGTACTGGAAAGCGGTACTGGATGATATCGATTCCACCTTTGAAACTGAAGTCCCGCGCTTTCCTGCATACACTATCCTAGGGCTACCCAATGCGCTCACATTTCCCTTAAGGTCACTGCGAGGCAAACAGATGGGCATCGCCATGCAAGCAGCGTCGCAACACGTTCTGTCACTCTGGGGTTCCACCACATTACCCACCCACACTGGCTGGTTACACAAACTGTGGTTCACACTGGGCATGGAACGCATCCAGGCCACACTCACACAATCGACTGACTCCTTCCAGAAGACCTGGCACCCGCTCCTGTCCCTCTTATCCAGGGAATTTCACGAAATCACTTGCCCCAAATACCTTCGCATTCTGCGGCTCACAGACCCACCACAGGCTCCGCCACAACCTTAAACACCTTTCTACTTGTCAGCCCGAGAGTGCACTCAGGGAGACTCCGAACTACTGGCATACTGGTCGGGGAGGGGGGAGGATGGAGGGGCTGTTGGGTGGAGGGTGGGGGGTTGAGTTCTTCCTTTGGTTTTGTTTGATTGTAATTCTTACATGGCACCTTCAACTATATGCCGGCATCGCCATACTGTGTAGGTGTGATTTATATGCTTCTGAATGGCCTCTCAGAGAAGACGTGCCTGTCTGTCTCGCTCGCTACATAACCCTACTGCATGCTTACCGCCTTACTGTGCCTGTTATTCTTGCTCTTGAACTTAATAAAACAAATTTGAAATTAAAAAGATTTTTCTTTAAAACTGATGGAAAAGATTGCCCCTCATGTTATGGCCTCCCAAGTATTTCCTTCCTCTTGGAGATTTTAATCTACACATCGTCGAGGCTATGCAATTCTTGGAAGACATTGCCTTGATAGGGCTAACTATGAACAACACAGGACCAACTCACACAGCCAGGCATACCCTTGATCTCATTCTTACTAATTCTCCCAACATACTCTCCCTACCTCTGGAACCAGTGATCTGGTCAGACCATTTCTCCATTAACTTCCCGATATACTGTCTAAACCAGACAGTAGTGAACTCTATACCTACTAATAAGCTTGCACACCAATGGCAAATAATTTCAGAGGAGAGCTTTCAGCAGGTGTTTAGACCTTCTGACTAATCTAAGTCTAGCGATATTGATAGTAAACTAAATGAACTACATCAGGCTATAGAGTCGTCTTTAGATATTATAGCCCCTCTAAAATCAATTAAGTCAAAATCGGAAGGGAAACAGGTTCTCGCAAGAATTAGTGTAAAAAAATAGAAAGAACTTTGCGCAAATCTCAACTTCAGTCTGAGAAAGAAATCTTTAAGAAAGCCTCCAATATGTATCATAAAAATATCAAGCAACGCAAAAAAGATACATACTGGCGCAATTAACTGAAGCATGAAATTCGCGGAAACAGCTATACTCCATACTTAAATCTTTTACTTCTCCGAAAGTGTGTAGAAATCATATCCCTGCTTCCCAACCCTTATGTGACAATATCTAAGATAGAAAAAATCTATGATACTTTCCCCAATAGACTAGACAGTGATGATACTCCCACTGCAACCTATAACGAGCTAAGAACAGGAGATCTACTGGCCTGCCTTCCTCTCTTACAGGACTCCAAAGAAGAGGAATTGCTGAGAGCAGCAAAATCAGGATCTCCAATGATATAATGCCAGCAAAATGGTTTGCCTTATTGGTGCAGCCCCCTGCCCCTTCCATCTGATCACTTATTAACCATTCACTTAGTGAGGGCATAGTACCTCGGGCATGGAATGCTACACAAATTCCTCCAATTATAAAAAAAAAAACCTAACATAGCGCCCTCAGAGCTATCCAATTATCGCCCTATCTCCCTCCTTCCTCTTATGAGCAAGCTCATGGAGGGACATGTTAACAAGCAGCTTATGACATTTGTGGAGACGCAGCTATGCTTGGATTCCTCGCAATTTCGATTCCGACCCAATCACTACCAAAACGGCTCTGCTTGGTGTCACAGTTGCTATCAAGATGGATTTAGACCAGGACAAAGCTGTAGCGGTGCTGTTGGACTTGTCCGCAGCTTTTGATACTGGCACATTATAGACTGCTGCAAAGAGTAACGGAAATCTGCATAGTGTGGTCTGCCTTTCAGTGGTTTTCTGTTTTTTTTGTGGTTTTTTTTTAACAACGTACACAAACCGTTAACATGGGGAGTTTCCACGAAATCACTGAATAAAGGGCTGCCCCAGGGATAGTGCCTTAGTCCCATTCTATTTAACATATATTTGGCACCCATGGCAAAGATCTTCAGAGACCATAACTTTGTCCCTTTTTTGTATGCTGATGACACGCAATTGCTGTTTTCATTTGATCACAATTCAGACGATACTAAACAAAAGTTTGCAGAAGCAGGTGTGCAAAATCCAACTGGATGTGTGTAGGAAGGTGGATACCTGACTATGGTTACCCCAGATTTTTTGCCTAGTGTTTAGCTGTTTTTTGACTTAGTTGGCCTGGGATCCTGCTAATCAGGGTCCCAGGCTATCTGCTCTCTCTGTAAAATGGACTCCATGTACCTTAGGTACATCTCCAATTGGATATTGGGTCACCTTATCAGCCCCTGTACAGTGTACTATAGGTACCCAGGGCATAGGTGCATCCAAGGCCTACCAGGGGCTGCAGTACAAAAGGGGGTGGTGATGGACGGAGCATCTGAATCGATCAAACACTCACACCCAGTCAAAAGATCTGGGTTTAATCCATCACCGTTCTTTAGCCCACTCTGCCACCCCAGTTCAGACATGGCTATATGCAAATCAGTCTGACCCTGTGCCTCATGGGAACAGTCCAGTCCGAACTGCCAAGCCATGTCTTCCCTGGACCAGAAACAAGCTTCCGAGGACCGGTTTCTGGCATTCCAGCCGTCTTCAGCCCGGCTTGCTTGAATCCAGTGGCAAAGCGAGCAAGGGACTCACGTCTGAGCATACCCTGCCACACTTATGTGTGGCAGGGTATGCTTGGCAGTTCAGACTGGACTGCTCCCATGAGGCACAGGGTCAGACTGATTTGCATATAGCCATGTCTGAACTGGGGTGGCAGAGTGGGCTAAAGAACGATGATGGATTAAACCCAGATCTTTTGACTGGGTGTGAGTGTTTGATTGATTCAGATGCTCCGTCCATCACCACCCCCTTTTGTACCGCTTTTGGCCACCATAAGTGACCGACAAGACCTGGACTCCCAGACTTCCAACAGCCTGATCCACAGTCCTAGCAAAGCTTAGACCCGTGGAGGTGACGAGAGACGTGGGACCGGCCATCTTGAAAAGTGCTTCCTGTGCAGCTCCCGAGGCACCCTCAACGCTGTGCTTTGGAGTTTGAGAAGCCCCAGCCCCGAGAAGCCTGTGCTCCAAAGATCACCCCTCCACGTCTCCGAGTGCTGCGTGGGGCCTTTTTGCACTTTTCCTGCTTGACGCGTTGTCTGGTCGCTTGCCCGTTGGCTAGTGGCCTCTGCGACAACGAAACATCGAAACTACACTGCTGGTCTGGTTGCTCCAGACTGGCTCCAGCTCCCCTAAAAAGGAGCCATCGATCTGACCTTCCCGGTCCGATCAAGAAGACATCTTCGAGTCCTGCGTGAGTTGCCTTTGCCAAGGCTTGGTGACTCCGAATCGAGTACCGACACCGCCGACAGCAAGAGCCTTTGTGGGACTGCTCGTGTTCACCAGCTGGTCATCCTCGATCCTTCCTGGTCCACGTGGCAGCGGAGACGAACACCTCGACATCACCTGATTGCAACCCAACATCGCCTGGTTCCTTCCTGGTTCCTCGCTGGTCACTGGCTAGTGACCTGAACTCTGTCCCCTCTGCTTTCAGGTACTAGTTTTAAGTAAGTTCTAGTCCAGTCGGAAGTCTCCGAAACCTAACACTTTCTGATTTTTACTCACCATCGACTTGTATGGTAAACGCGGTTGCCTATAGACTCTGCACCCGTATCCTGTGGGCCTCTCCCGACCTAACCTTCGTTAGTCCAGTGTAGGCCCAGCGATTCCCAAGGCCCTAGGCCTATTCATTGTTTGTGACCTGGTACTTATACCACTTTCTTAAAATATGGTTTGAGTGGCCACCCGGCCTATCCATAAGTGTGCAGCTTATTGTATGTTGTACTTTGTTCTTTGTTTAACGCTTGTGCTCCTGTGCTCATAAAGAGTTAAGGGGATTATTCTAGAAATAAATACATATATTTTATAATATATAACTTGTGTGGTGTCCTTTCATTTGGCATTAAAAGGGATTGCATGTGGTAAAACAGCTGGCTTCACATGCCCTCTTGAGTTTAGCCTAAGACTGCTTTGTCGACGCTACCATTAGGATAGCTGGTCTATAAGGTTGACTTACAACCAATCACCATAACGGTCGTTTGGACTGGTACAAGGTGCTCACTAGAATTAGTGGTCATCATATACCTGGCCAACTTCTCACAATGTCAAAGAACTTTCTCCAGCTGAATGCCAACAAGACGGAAGTCCTCCTTTCTGGTCTCCAGAGTGGTGGTCGTTTAGAGTTAGGCCCGCTCCTATACCTACCAACAAGGCAAAAAACGTAGGGGGTATTTAGACCTTTCTCTTACTATGAAGGAGCAGGTGGCAGCTGTTGCAGGCAGCAGCTTTTGTCTTCTAAAACTCCTACAGCGCGTGTTCGATATTCTCCCACCATCGGCATGCAAGACCCTGCTCCAAGCCTTGGTGGTTAGTCGACTAGACTACTGTAATGCACTTCTGGGTGCCGTAAATGAGGGGACATTGATTAGGCTCCAGGTAGTACAGAATACGTCAGCCCGACTGGCACTGAATCAACTATACAGAACCCCTTCTCTGACACTACTAGGAAGCTTACACTGGCTTCTCATCCGAAGTCGAATTAAGTGTAAAATGTGCTGTCTGAGCAACAAAACCCTTAATACAAGTGGCCCCAGATATATGACTGATTCTCTTATCCCCTACCATCCTAACAGACAGCTACGCTCAAGTGGAAAGGCTCTGCTTGTAGTACCTTTTATTAGCAAGGTACATACGGGTGGCAAGGCTTTTGCCTATGTAGCTCCTCGTCTTTGGAACAAACTCCCCATGGCGCTACAGGTGTGTCAAGATTTGCCCAAATTTAGGAAACTATTTAAACATTTTTAGCCTGGCTAGTACTACTACTCTCGCGTTATGCTTTTCTGCCAGCGGGGAGATACCCCTGTAGGGGTGAGAACTGCGCTTTATAAATTCCTCATTCATTCTTCAAATTTGCTGTTCCCAATCCAAGCCATGGAACGAGGTGCAGGAAGGCCCAGCTCTCGCATGTAAGTTGCGGAGCCAGAGTCTGGGTCTGCTCCATGCCTCCCAGAGTCTGCCATAGCGACCACCACCCAGCTGAAAGAAATTTATGAGGCCATGCACCTTATGTTTAGGCAGGCTGATCCTTCTGGATCTCCTTTGAGCCTCAGGAGTTTGCCAGGTAACCCAACTGGATTTCCACTGGTGGGTTCGCCCTCAGCACCTGTCAATCAATCAGTAATCTTATAAAGCGCAACTAACCACCTGTGAGGGTCTCAAGGTGCTGTGTGTCTGGGGGGGGGGGGGGGATGTTGCGGTTCAGACATAGAGCCTGGTCATTTGAAAGAGACATGTTAGTGATAGATTCCTTACCTTAGAATATACCCAGGTGTCAGACTGGATCCGGAAAGCTTTCGTCAGTAGTACCCCTGCGCGTTGATAGGCGTTGTCGTTCGGCTCTGTGTGCATCGTTGGCGTCGTATTCGCCCAGATGACCTCACTGGATCTACTTACGCATGCCCACGCGCGCTGATGTCAGTTCTTTATTTTTCTGCTCCAGCAAGCGCAGATCCGGAGAGAGCGGTACCCCGTCACTTGTTGACTAAGTAAATCTTGGCTATTTGTACCCTTTGTGCATATGGATGCTCGGTTTCAAGCTTTGCAAGACCTGTCTACGCACAATGTCGCTGACGGACCCGCACCATGAGTGTCTCTTCTGCCTGGGGCGTGACTACGACACTGAGTTGTGTTCCCACTGCCGGGCCATGGCCCTGAAAACTTTGCGGGAACAGTCCTGAAAGTGGCTGGAGGCCCAGGAGTCGGCCCCACGTCGTTCCAGGCCCCGGTCCCTTGGGTGGTCGAGGGCTCGGTCGCAGAGCAAGCACCCTCATTCAAAGTCTTCGCACTCTGAGTCAGGTAAGGCAAAGCACAAAAAGTCGAAAAAGCATCGCCGCTCTTCATCCTCCCCTCGCTGGTCGTGGAACACTGCTAAGGGGGCAGGTGGCACAGCCCCTGCGGCTCCGAGCCTGAGCAGTTACTGTTGGCTTACCTACCTTTCCCGGGTCAATCGGCGCCTCCGGACAAAGTGCAAGAGTTTGGGTCTGCAATGTCACGTATCTTTGGCACGCCTTCGGGCCCCACTGTTCCGGGTTCCTCAACGTTGCTGGCTCCGGCCCGACGTCGACGCCTAGAGGCCTCCATGGCTCTGGCCGTGGCTCCCCGTTCTTGCTGGTGGAACCCGTACGGCCCCCACCGACATCGCCGATGCCGACTCCGGCATCAACCTCTTTTCCGATGTCGGCACGGTGCCAGAGGGATGTCTCCCTACACCGATGGGGAACTTTTACCCTTTTATTCACCCACGTCCACTTGTGGGTGAAGGAGAGATAAGAGGACTGGGAGGGGTTTGGGAGGGGTTTGAAGACCCTCTTGCAGCACAGTGCGAGTCTGTCCACAGCTGGGATGAGGAGGCGGATGCCTGTGGCCCGGATTACACTCTGGCGACTGGTTCACCATCCCCTTCAGCTACTATGGAGGAGAGTGGTTCCTTTTCCACGGTGCTACGTAGGGCGGCCAAGGCTCTTGGCCTTGAGGTCCCTACAGCTGTCAGGACCAACCTACTGACTGAAGTGCTTCAGCCAGCTTCTTCCTCTACAGAACCACTGTTGCCGTTTAATGGTGCACTTGCTGATGTGCTTCTGGGCACTTGGTCCCTGCCCAACACTGGGGCCCCTGTTGACAAAGGTGTGGACTGACGCCATCACCCGGCCCCGGGCGACCCTGCCTTCCTCACCCAGCACCCTACACCTGAGAGTTTGGTGGTCAGACCTCAACGTCCCAGAGTACGTTTCCTTCTGCTCCACCGGACAAGGAATACAAGAAATTAGAGCACTTTGGCAAGATTTATTCTTCCGCAAGTTCTGGACTGCGGTCTGTGAACACTGCCGGTCTCTTGGGCCTCTATTCCCATTCTGTATGGGATGCGGGTGAGCTGGTGCTACCTCAATGTGCAGAGGTGGCCCGGACAGTTCTCATCCAGGGGAAACTCATCAATAGTCATAATCTATTAATAATCCCCGCCCATGTGCGGGATCCCGGAGCATATAGAAAATACATATAAATATATATGTATACATATGTGAAAACATATATTTGCAGCCTAGAACATTTCCAAACTGGCAAACATGCCGCAAAATTACATAAATTAGCATACACACAGTTATACTCTCCCAACCCCTAAGGAAGAAAGAGAGCAGTAAACATTTGCATTAAACAATGCTTTATTGCCATAGGAAAACCCGTAATTGCAGGCATTTGCCAGTAGGCTGCAGTAGAGTATAAAGAAACATAGAAAGACTGACACCTTGCCTTTAAGGCATTGGAGTAGGGGTACCGTGCCTTTAAGATCTGAAGGCGACCCCCTGCTCCCAAGATGCACCACAGGTGGCGGTTGGGTCAGTTCTTTTTTCCGACTCCTTCTATGAGGATCCTGGAGCTCTTCAGTTTTTGACTGAAATTGTTTAGTTTGAGTGAATTTGTTCAGAAAATTCAACATCTTCTGGTTTATTAAGGCTTCTGCTTGGTTTTCTGTGGAATTCCACTTACATTTTCTGTCAGAATGCCTGCTTTATTCCGGAAGTGTCCTTCTTGTGACAAGAAAATGGCATTGGCTGACCCACACTCAGTGTGTATTGTGTGCCTTCCATCTGCACACGATCCTGACCAGTGCCACCATTGTCAGAAGTTCTCCAGACGAACCCTTCGTTAAAGAGAATGTATCAGGCATGCCATGTTGGAAAAGACAAAAGTCATCAGGTGGGTGGCCATGGTGGCCCCATGATGTCGTCTTCAAGCAAGCATGGCCAAAAACGGCGACGTTCCGCCTCTCCTGCCCCCATTTATTATTTTATTTATTTATTTTATTTTATATTCTTATATAGCGCCTGAATAGACCCCCGAAGGGGTATCCCCGCGCTTTGCCAGTAAGAATATAACTCCAGATGGTTTTGTTCAGAGGGGATAGTGCATATTACCAGGGGAAAGTCAATTGCTGGAAAATAGGTGTGTTTTTAAGGTCTTCCGGAAAGTCAAGTGGCTGGTGAGTGATCTCAACTCAAGAGGTAGAGAGTTCCAGAGCCTTGGTTCCACATGGGCCAGCGCTCGGCCTCCTTGTCTGGACTTCTTTATTCTGGGTACCTGCAAAAGCTCCAGGTTACCAGAGCGCAAGGAGCGTCCAGGAGCATATGGCTGAAAGATTTTGGCCAGATATTTTGGACCTTCACCTATCATACTTCTGTGAATAGTGCATAGAGTCTTAAACTGTACTCGCTTCCTCACTGGTAACCAGTGGAGTCTGGTCAGCAGGGGGCGAGAAGGAGTCCTAGAAGGTACATTAAGGACAGTCCTTGCTGCCATATTTTGGATCACTTGTAACTTTTTGAGTTGTCCTTCATTAGCTCCTAAGAGAAGACCGTTACAATAATCCACTCTGCTGATGACTAGCGCCTGCACAAGTGTTTTCCTGTGGCAGTCTGGCAGATAGGGGAACACTCTTTTTAGCATCCCAATTGCCCGAAAGCAAGTACTGGCCACTTGATTTACATGGTCTTTAAAAGTGAGTGTCTGATCTAATAACACTCCCAGGTTTTTGACCGTGCTCTTAGGGCTGGGAACAGGTCCTAATTCTAAGGGCCACCATTCAGGTGACCAGTGTGTTGCTGCTTGTCCAAACAACATGACCTCTGTTTTCCCTACGTTGCATTGGAGACAGTTTGATGACATCCACTCGGATATTGCTCTCATTCCATCTGCAAAAGATCTTTTTATTGCAGGTGTCAGACTTTTAAAAGGGAAAAGGAGTTGGGTGTCGTCGGCGTACAACACTGGGGTAAACCCAAATGATCTTGCTAAGTTGGCTAAGGGGGCCACATACACATTGAATAGTGTCGGGCTTAAACAGGAGCCCTGTGGCACTCCCTTGTTGAGCTCCCTGTGAATGGATTTGTTGGATCCCAGCCTAACTTCTTGGGAGCGGCCGGATAGAAAACTTTCCATCCAAGACAGAGCCACTCCTTCCAGGCCTGCGTCCTTTAAATGATCGAGAAGCACCGTGTGAGACACCGTATCAAAAGCGGCGGAGAGGTCCATCAGCACCAGAATCATAGAACTGCCCTCATCCAGTGCCATTTTGATGTTATTGGTCACTGTTTGAAGGGCTGATTCGGTGCTGTGGTTAGGCCTGAACCCAGATTGTGAATAGTCCAGGCCCTCCGTCGCCTCAAGATGTTCTGATAGATAGGTGT
The DNA here is from genome assembly GCF_964263255.1 of Lissotriton vulgaris. NCBI lineage: Eukaryota > Metazoa > Chordata > Amphibia > Caudata > Salamandridae > Lissotriton > Lissotriton vulgaris. The sequence goes on from NC_141695.1 coordinate 289,685,390, forward strand.
TCACGTGCTTCTCAGCTATCTTGCCGATGTAAGGCAGGAGGGAGATGCGACGCAGGTTTGAGAGGTCCGTCCATGGAGATGACGCTTTTTTCCGTATTGGGTTTACCACCGCTCTTTTCCAGTCTGCCGGGACCTGTCCTTCCATGAGAGAGATGTTAATAACACTCTGTATGGAGGGTCCCAAAAGAGAAATCAGAGGGGCAACCATCTTGGCAGGGAGGAGGTCATTAGGAGATCCAGATTCAATGTGGGTGATGAGAGGAAGGAGCTCTGTCTTGTCAATTGGAGGAAAGGATAGTAGCAGATGTTTATTATGCTTTGGCGGGGTCGGGGATAGGGGCTTGTTGGTGTCATCGATGTTGTTGTTAGCTGCCACTATTCTTTCATAAATAGTATTTATTTTGTTCTCGACAAATAGCGATATTTCATTGCATAAAATCTACGAGAAGTCATCAGAGCTCTCACATGCGGCAGGTTTGACATAATGTTGCTGAATTTTAAAGTGCTCCTTGGGACAGTTACCCGCTTCAGCTAATTGTTGCGTTAGGCGGTGTTTCCTGGCTTGCTTTATATTTTTATAGTATGTTAATTGGGCATGTAAAAAAGCTGCTCGAGTCTCCTCAGTTTTATTTCTTCTCCATTTTTTCTCTGCTCGTCTACATTGCTGCTTTTCTTCCCTTAACTCATGTGTGTACCAGCTTTCCTGCTTTGAAGAGGGGTACTCTTTGTGTAATTTTAGAGGGGCCAAAATATCAATGGCTTGCTTGATAGAGTCATTGAGTTTAGCCAGCGCTATATCTGCTGTATCTCCTGCCAATATGGTAGGTTGTATCCAGATTTCCTGTAGGTTGTTAGCTGAGATTTTATGCCATTGACGGCGCCAAGTAGGAGGAGATGGTACTTTATTGGTGGATCTCTTTGGAGTCAGTAGTTTAATTTCCAAGAGGAAATGGTCTGTCCATAAAATCTCTCTTGCAGGAAGGCAGATTAGTTTGGTGCTGTTGGAAAAAACTAAGTCTAGCGTGTGGCCACCCCTATGTGTAGGTCCTTTATTTTGTAATTCTAGACCTAAATTTAGTAGATCCATGACTAAAGAACTGGATTCAGGTAATGCTGGCTGATCTACGTGGATGTTAAAAACTCCCAAGAGAATAAAGTCTTCTTTAGATTTAAGACGGGGAGCTAAAATCTCTTGAAGAGTGAGCGCAAAGTCAGGATTTGGTCCTGGTGGGCGATAAACCAGAGCGCCTTTCCAGGAGGTGTGACTGGTTAGGTCGATTTTAAAGATCATAATTTCTAGTTGTAGACTACGGTGTTGCTCAAGTATAGTGACCTTTATGTCGTCCTTGTGTATTATCGCCAAACCACCGCCTGTTTTCACTTCTCTGTCTAGGTGTTTAAACTTATATCCAGATGGGATCCCCATTGCTATAGCTGAGATTGTGTGGGGCTTCATCCATGTTTCAGTGAGAAAACATATATCCGGCTGAATAGTGTTGACTAGATGCCAAACCTGGTCCATAAAGAGGAAGGGAGGACGAGGATCACCGTCGATGTCGAAGTCGCCGTCGAAGAGGCCCAGACGCTCTTGTGGATCACCATCGCGACATCTAGAGTCTCCGACGCATCCAAGTAAGTCGCCGTTGAGACGCCACACTTCGGGCTCGAAGTCTGTGGCTGCTGGCATGTCCAAGTCTCCGTCGACATCGAGACACTCTCCGCCGCCCTCGAGGGGGTCAGCGTCGAGAGTTATGACGGCTTCCAGATCGCCGCCGGCTGGCGTGCCGTCGTCGAGATCCCACCATTCGACGTCGAGGAGGTCGACGTGACGTCAGGAAAGGTCGCCGTCGACACGACGTCGAAGGAGGTCGTCGTCGACACGATATCGAAGAAGGTCGTTGTCGACACGACGGCATAGAGGTTCGCCCTCGACCAGACATCAAGGATGATCGACGTCGAGAACTCAACGGCGAAGATCACAGTCGAGGTCACCACGGCGTGAACGTTCGATGTCGAGAGCATCAAGGCCACACCCTGTGTCGATGGTCACCAAGCCTCATCAACGTCGAAGCTCTCGCCTGCGAGAGAGGAGGTCGAGGTTATTGTGGAGTCGCCTGGGTCCAGATCATCAGGAGACAGATCTTCATCTCCTGGGTTGAACATAGTGGAGATCTCTCCAGAAGCTTTCCCCAAATCTGCGGACAAATCACATAGTGTGGCATCTCACCGTCCTCAGGGGGCTATGTCAGGCAGTCGCAGTAGTCTGGGCTCGGATTACTCCCACACATTTTCACCGTCTGGTCCACGGACAAGCACTCCAGTCAGACCATCCAAGTCTCCTCCTCGGAGGCCAAGACCTTCACCCAGGCCAAGATATCCTGCCAGATCACGATCTCCAGCACAGTCAAGAACACAGACCAGGCCAAGATCTTTCCCCAAGCCTAGATATACTTCTAGACATCGGTCTAGGTCCAGGGGTCGACACAGTCGTCATCACGACAGGCCCCATAGGAGAGGATGCACAAGATCTCCGACATGGTCCTCTTCTACAAGATCTACGGTCCGGGACTATTCTCTGACCTTCTCTTCTACTCCTCCTTCACGAGTCTCACCTATAGATGACATCGCAACCTTTACAGATGTGCTGGGTAGGGGGGCAAAGAAGCTTAACATCTCTCTGCACGCCCCTGTGGTACCCACTTCAGTATTCTTTGATACCCTACATCACCGTACAGCTCCCAGACCTCTGCTGCCTCTGGTGCCTGGCTTCATTGAACTTGCTATGGCGACTTTCCTCACGCCTGCAACGATGGGTTCTGTACCATCTAGAATCGCCAAGAAGTATAAGGCTCCTGCAGAGGACCCCTTCTTCCTCAGGGCGGACACACCAGCTGACTCAGTCATTGTGGCGGCTGCCGTGAAATCCCATTCTGCTTCCACCTCATCCTCGGTTCCCCCGGAAAAGGACAGCAAACTCATGGATTCGTTTGGGAGAAAAGCATGTAACACCTCAGCTTCATATATGAAGGTGGCCAGTGCCTCTGCTCTGCTCGGCAGGTACGACAGGTCGCTCTGGGACTCCCTTACTCGCTTCACGGAGAAGCTTTCTAAGGAAGACCGGCAGGACTTTGCAGAGATCCTGCAGGAGGGAGTGCTCGTTCCCAACCAGGTAATCACGCCACGTGGATGCCTACGACCTAGCGGCCCATGGCTATTCCCATGGAATTTGCTCACGGCGTTCGGCTTGGTTCCGCCTCACAGGCCTCAAGCCAGATGCTCAGAAGAAGATCTTGAACCTCCCCTTTAATGGCACATCTCTATGTGGGTCTCACGCCGACGACGAGATGACCAAGATGAAATCGGAAATGGACACTGTTAAAGCTGTGGGTTTGGAGAAGCGTAAATAATTTAAAAAGCGTTTTCGTCAGGGGGACAAATGATCTTACCAGCGGAGGGTTCAAACCCCTCAATGGTCATCCCAAACACAGCAAAAGCCCCAGTTTCAGCAAAGACGCCCTGGCAGAGGTAAAGGGAACAACAACAAGCAGCAGTCTGCCTCCAAGTAGCCTCCCAAGCCCTGAGCTGTTGCCTCCTCCTCAACTGTTCTCCACTCCGGTGGGAGGGAGTGTATCTCATCATCTGGAAGAGTGGAGATCCATAACAAGGGACAGATGGGTGCTGAGTATTGTGCAGCATAGCTACTTGCTGAGGTTCAAGTCACCGCCTCTGCAAGTTTTTCCTCAACTAAAGCACCTTCTCCGATTACACAGTCAACTGCTGCAGGATGAGCTTTCTGTCCTTCTCAAGAAGAAGGCCATAGAGGAGGTCCCTTCCATACAGAGAAATCAAGGAGTGTACTTCTGCTACTTTCTCGTCCAAAAAAGAGTAGCCAAACAATACAGGCCATTCTCGACCTACGTCTACTTAACAGGTTCATCAGAAAATAAAAATTTTGCATGCTAGCCCTGTACCAGATCTTCCTGCATCTTCATCAGGGAGACGGGATGTGTTCCATCGACATGCAGGATGTGTACTTTCACATACCTGTCTCAGTCAAGCATCAAAAGTTTCTCAGGTTTCGAATTGGACGTCATCACTACCAGTATCAAGTGCTTCAGTTTGGCCTCAAATCCGCCCGACGGACATTCTCCAAGTTCATGGCTGTGTTGGCTGCTTTTCTCTACAGTCAGAAGTTCTTCGTCTATCCCTATCTAGATGATTGGCTTCTAAAAAGCTCCAATCCTGTGCTGCTTCAGAACCATCCATCGCTCTGTCTCAACCTGATGAGCTCATTGGGGTTGCAGGTCAACTTCAAAAAGTCAGTACTCAATCCTTCCCAACGGATTCACTACCTGGGCGCTTCCCTGGACTCCGTGCATGCAAGCGTGTCTCCTTTGGAGGAGAGGTTGTCATCCATGCTTCTGAAGTGTCCTCTCCTGCTGGACACTCACAGTCCTACAGCCAGACAAGTGTCCTCTCTCCTGGGATCGATGGCCTCGTGCATCTACATTGTGCCCAATGCACGCCTTCACATGAGGCCTCTGCAGCAGGCTCTCGAGGATTAATGGTCTCAGAGATCAGGTCAATGGGAAGACTGTGTCTCTTCAACAAGGTGCCAGAGACTCAATCAGATGGTGGATGAAACATTCCCACCTTCTGCGGGGAGTTCCTTTTTATCGACCTCCCCCATCTCAGTCAGTGGTCACGGATGCCTCTCTGCAGGGCTGGGGTGCTCATATGGACCAGCTTCAGGTTCAAGGTCTCTGGTCCGAAGTAGAGCGAGGCTACCATATCAACTTCCCAGAGCTTCAAGCCGTCTTACTGGCTCTCAAATCCCTATATCCTTCTCTGCACTCCAATTACATTCAGTACTGAGAGGGAGGGGTCCCAGCGTGAGTGTGAAGTGATGTGAATAATCCAAACAATTAATTACACAAACAATAATTGAGTCCACATTGTTTTATTCACAACGGGACTGGGTATACTGAATATACACAAGAACAAATGAATAAGTGCAATTGGTTGTACAGTGCCCCAGGGAGAAATGGGGGGAGAGGTGGTGGTAGGTGCTCAGGTGAGGATAGGGTGATGGAAAGAATTACAGTGACAGTAAAATCAATGAATCAAGACGACTGTATTTATGAATCATATACAGTATAGTAGACTGATGGTTCATCACTATTAGGTTAGGGAATCATACTTCACATAGAACAATGAATGAAACAAAATGGTGGCGTGAAGTTGATGGTCAAATAGGTGGTTGTCGACGTTTCGACCCTCTAATTGCAGGGATTAGTTGTGCCCTTGCTGTGGGGTCTTCATCAGGACAGAGAAGGGGGGGCAGGCAACCTAATTCGGTGTATAAAATTAAGAATTATACTAAAAAATAATGAGACATGCCTCATAATAACTGCACCACAGTTAGCACACATAATTGAGCACGTTTTGGTTTAGATAGTTCATTAAAACGACACAATAATGGGGACCATTAATTGTCATATTTAAACTTGAATTAATCGACGGGTTAAGGGTGGAGCAAATCCCATATGAAAGAGTAAAAAACACAATGGTTAAAGCGAGCGTTATGAGCCGGAGAAAAGGGCCCGGAGAGGAGGTAGGTTATGGCGATCTCAATAGCGAGATAATGTAAGGTGGTAGAATACCTTGAAACGTGGTTTTACAGAACGTGGTAGAAAGCCACTATCATATTTGATCCTGTCATAAAGTTTGTGTCTGAAATAGAACACATAGAGTGGGGCCCAGGTTAATCACAGGGCACCATGGATAGGATTAAACAAGCAAATTAATGGTGACAGGGATAGTTTGAAATAAACTAACTTACCACGTGGTAAATATCAATGTTGCCACGGGTTGCGGTGAGCGGTTAATATAGCATTGGTTCGTTCCTGTGGGTCAAAGGGGAGCCAGTCACTCTAAAGATACAATTATTGGTGAAAACATTGCATAGGTTAAGGGCGAAAATGCTGGCGGCTTACCCGAGAATTGGGAAGACGCATCAGGGACCGGCAGTAGTTCTGAAGTCCGGGGAATCTATTAGGTAGATAAACGGGTGTAAAATTAGTACCTGAGACTTCCAGTAACCGGATGGTAACCTTATTGTGGAAAGGAGACCCGATATCAATGACTTACTTGAAGTTGCCGACTGAATCCGACATAGGACGCCGCTGTAACTCGCGATGGCGAGCCGCAGTTCCTGTTAGTCATATCACTATGGAAACCGTACCACGTGATGTGTGGTGGGCGTATAGAGGTAGAGAAAAGACTGCCGTTGAGTTCAAAGTCGAACCAGAGAGATGTTGACTATGAAGATTATTTGGCGAATTAAAATTAGCATATTTGGAATACATTAAATAGAGGTACAGGGTAAATTGTCATTCGTGAATTATTAAAAAGTATTTGGCAAATTCAATGTTTCGGATACACTGCAACAATAATTATTGGAGCCCGAAGGGCTAGTATACAGAATGAATGGTAGTTATGACATTAATTCCAGACGTGGGTCCCAGGCACTCCACACCACTGGAGTCAAGCTAGCCGGGCTGATGAGAGGTGTTACCTCGAAACCGTTCCGGTCCTCGGATGCTTGATTCCGTTCTGGGAAGGACATGGCTTTTGTAGTTCGGACTGGACTGTTCCCATGGGGCACAGGGTCAGAGCTGATTTGCATATCGCCATTGTCTAACCCAGGGTGGTGTGGAGTGCAAAAAAATGATGGATTTGGGCCCAGATCTTTGGACTGGGGTGAGTGTGTGACATTGATCCACATTCTGTCCATCACCTGTTGTTTTTGCATATTCCGCCCTAAGTGCGCTGGGGATGCCCAGACGTGGGTCCCAGGCACTCCACACCACTGGAGTCAAGCTAGCCGGGCTGATGAGAGGTGTTACCTCGAAACCGGTCCGGTCCTCGGATGCTTGATTCCGTTCTGGGAAGGACATGGCTTTTGTAGTTCGGACTGGACTGTTCCCATGGGGCACAGGGTCAGAGCTGATTTGCATATCGCCATTGTCTAACCCAGGGTGGTGTGGAGTGCAAAAAAACGATGGATTTGGGCCCAGATCTTTGGACTGGGGTGAGTGTGTGACATTGATCCACATTCTGTCCATCACCTGTTGTGTTTGCATATTCCGCCCTAAGTGCGCTGGGGATGCCCAGACGTGGGTCCCAGGCACTCCACACCACTGGAGTCAAGCTAGCCGGGCTGATGAGAGGTGTTACCTCGAAACCGGTCCCGTCCTCGGATGCTTGATTCCGTTCTGGGAAGGACATGGCTTTTGTAGTTCGGACTGGACTGTTCCCATGGGGCACAGGGTCAGAGCTGATTTGCATATCGCCATTGTCTAACCCAGGGTGGTGTGGAGTGCAAAAAAACGATGGATTTGGGCCCAGATCTTTGGACTGGGGTGAGTGTGTGACATTGATCCACATTCTGTCCATCACCTGTTGTGTTTGCATCAATTCCATACTAGCACACGTGTGTACGTCTTGGTGGGATATTACCATACATAATTGGTGACCACACCTACAGTCACATGCAATGTTAAATTAATTTCTAGTTATCTAGGTAGCGTACCTCCAACATTGGGGTAAAAAGCCATTTCAGATAAAGAGAGCGATAAACGGTGTCATAATTGCGTTGTTACAATCACTATGGCGCACCTCTCACATGAGGGTGAAGGCCAGTTCAATTCATGGTGGTGAATGAATGGTAGTTAAGACATCAATTCCATAGTAGCAGACGTGTGTACGTCTTGATTGGATATTACCTTACATAATTGGTGACCACAACTACAGTCACATGCGATGTTAAATTGATTTCTAGTTATCTAGGTGGTGTACCTCCAACATTGGGGTAAATGCCATTTCAGATAAAGAGAGAGATAAACTGTGTCATAATTACGATGTCACAATCACTATGGCGCACCTCTCACATGAGGGTGAAGGCCAGTTCAATTCATGGTGATGTTTATACATAGTGTTGGTGATGTTTAACATGTGTAGATGTAGGGGGGAACCAGAATCATGGTAACGTTGCCAACTGTGAGAAAGAGCTGTCATGCTCATTCAGGCCAGTTTCAATAGAGTCAAAGAAGTACATCCATTTTAATTCACGTGTATTTACGATACCCGTGATGTTGCCACCTCGTGGGCCTGAGGCAGCTTTCTCTATTACCACCCATTTGAGGCTATCCGGGGAATGTCCCGCACCCTTAAAATGATCTACTAGGGGAGCCCCCTGTACTTCGCATCTAATCCTACTCATGTGCTGTAGAATTCTAGCTTCCACCTTTTGCTGTGTTTGTCCAATATAGATTTTATCGCACGGGCAAGTTATTGCGTAGATAACATTGGCAGAGTTGCAATTGCTGTGTGTCTTAAGCACGATTTTATGTTGACGATGTTGGAATTCCTTGGTCTGGATAGCAGTATCGCAGGCTTTACAATGCCCACATCTGGAATGTCCGACCACTGGGGGTAAATCCCACAATGAAGTGATAGTGGGCTCTTCCGGTGTTGGAAGGAGTGACCGTACTACAAAGTTCTTAATACTTTTGGCTTTCTTGAAAGCATGTAGGGGAACTTCAGACTGGTCGATATCATCCGATATGAGTTGCCAATGCTGATTAATTATATGCTTGATCTTGTTGCTTTTAGTGTTGAAGGTGGTTACACAGACAATCCTTTTCGCTGGTTGATCATTTTTGTCTTTGGCTACAAGTAGTTCGTCTCTGGGGTTAAACCAGGCACGTTTGTGTGATTTCTTCACCAGACGTCTTGGATACATTACATTCAAGTTCAGACGGACAACACGACAACCATGTTCCCTCTGAACAAGCAGGGAGGCACCAGGTCAAGAGTCCTATCCCTGGAAGCTCAAGCCATTTGGCACTGGCTCCTGGCATGAGGCCTATCCATTGTGGCAGTTCATCTACCAGGAATCCAGAATGTCCAGGGGGACTGCCTAAGCAGAGACTTCTTAGAAGCGCACAATTGGGTGCTCAACGAAGAGGTCGCACAGGAGGTGTTTCGACAATGGGGCGTACCAGATATAGACCTATCTGCAGACGCGGCAAACGCAAAATGCCCCGTCTTCACGTCCAGGTTCCCCCAACAGGGCTCACGGGGAATGCACTTTTGATCAGCTGGTCGCAGACATTGTTGTACGCCTTTCCTCCCCTGCCTCTGATCCCGGCGGTGATTCAGAAATTCTACAGGACCAACACCAGGATGATCCTGATAACGCTGGAGTGGCCACGCCAGTGGTGGTACCCGGATCTGCTCCAGCTGTCGGAAATCCCTCACCGGTGACTTCCTTGCCGTCCAGACTTGTTAACCAAGGACCAGGGGAAGGTGTTTCACCCCAACCTTCCGTCCCTTCGCTTGACGGCATGGCTCCTGAGGTCATCCAGTATGGCCACCTAGCCCTTTCAGCAGACTGCATGAACATTCTTAAGGAAGATAAGAGACCCTCCACTAGGAAGTCTTATGCTTTCAAGTAGAAGAGATTTTTCATGTGGTGTCTTGACAACTCTCTTGACCCTATACACGGTCAGGAGCAGGTGATTCTACCCTATCTTTTGCATTTAGCAAGGTCAGGCTTCAAGTATCCCTCTATCAGAGTTCCCTTAGCGGCCATCACAGCCTATAGGAAGTCACCTTCCCAGACATCATTCTACCTTATGCCTGTAGTCAAAGATTTCTTGGAGGGACTTAAGAAAGTGTTTCCACCAGTGAGGTCCCCCTCCCCTCCCTGGGAGCATAACATCTTGCTTACTAAATTAATGGGTGCTCCTTTTGAGCCTATACACAAGGCTTCTTTGCAGCACTTGACCTGGAAAGCTGCCTTCTTAGTGGCGATTACCTCTGCCCGTAGGGTTAGCGAAATCCAGGCCCTGTGTTGTAAGGAACCTTACACAGTGTTTCACGCCAATAGGGTGGTACTGAGGACACATCCAGGCTTCTTGCCCAAGGTAGTCTCAGACTTTCATATCAATCAGTCTATCACCCTGCCTACCTTTTTTCCTCAACCTACCACTCCCCCGGAGAGGTCTGTACACTCTCTAGATCTCCGGAGGGTTCTGAAGTTTTACCTGGCAAAAACCCTTCCAATTAGGAAGTCTGACTGGCTTTTTGTTAATTATGGGTCGACTAATACTGGTCTTTCAGCCTCAAAAAGATCTATTTCTCGCTGGATTGTCTCAGGTATCGCCTTGTCTTATCAATTAGCTAACAAAGCTTTACAAGGTAGACCTCATGCACACTCTACTAGAGGGAAAGCTTCTACTACGGCTCTCCTTCGTATTATTCCAATCTCTGAAATCTGCAAGGCAGCTACATGGCGTTCCGTACATACCTTTACCCGCCATTATTGCCTAGATTCAGATGCACAGGCTGATGCCCAAGTGGGACAGGCCTCTTTGAGAAATGTATTTGCATAATTGCATTTGGAATGTGAGGTTTATGCAGGTCTTACTGTATACTTACTTGCTCGTCTGCGTGACTTTTGGAATGAGCTTGCTGATCTATTCATAGATTATGACTATTGATGAGTATCCCCTGGATGAGAAGGATCAGTTACTTACCTGTAATCCTAGTTCTCATCAGGGGTATACTCATCAAAGTCATAAGCTCCCGCCCACCTCCCCGGACGAGCAGAATCATAAAGTTTTGAGATGTTTTCTATAGATTTACTCAGGTGTTATGCACCTCCAAAAAGAACTGACCCAACTGCCACCTGTGGTGCATCTTGGGGTCAGGGGGGTCTCCTCAAGATCGTAAAGGCACGGTACCCCTACTCCAATGCCTCAAAGGCAAGGTGTCAGTCTTTCTTTGTTTCTTTATACTCTACTGCAGCCTACTGGCAAATGCCTGCAATTACAGGTTTTCCTATGGCTATAAAGCATTGTTTTATGCAAATGTTTACTGCTCTCTTTCTTCCTTAGGGGTTGGGAGAGTACATCCCTCGCCACAGCCACAGCCACATATCTGCCCCCCTGAGAAACCTGCACTGGCTCCCCGTCAGCAAGAGGATCACGTTCAGGCTCCTAATCCACGCACACAAAGCACACCACGACATGGACCCCGAATACCTCAACAACTGCCTCTCGTTCTACACTCCTACCTGCCAGCTCCGCTCCGCCAGCCTCGCCCTCGCCACCGTCCCACGGATTCGCAGAACCACCACGGGAGAAAGATCATTCTCCTACCTGGCCGCCAAGACATGAAACTCCCTCCCCGCACACCTAGGACTGACCCAGGACCATCTCACCTTCAGGAAACACCTCAAGACCTAGCTTTTCCAGGAGTAGCGGCCCCCCTCCCTTCAGCGCCTTGAGACCCTCGCGGGTGAGTAAAGCACTTTATAAATGTATTGATTAACTGATTGACATGCCCTTCGATTGCACTCGCCTCTTTGGTGATAAGGCAGATTCCACATTACAGTGTTTCAAGGACTCTCGGGCCACGGCCAAGTCCTTAGGCCTTTTGGCCACACATACTCCTTCCGCTTCTAACTTTCGTTCCTTTCGAAGCTCCGGAAGGGGCGTACAAACATGTTCATTTCAGAACAAGCCTGCGCAGCAACAGTCCCAGCGCAGCCGCGGATGTGGAGCTCGCAGAGGTGGGTCACGGGGCCAGCGTGCGGGTCAGTCCACCAACATCCCCGCTGCCAGTACCTCCACACCTTCCTAGTCCGGTGTTTCAGGCCCACCAGACGCCAGTGTGTGCACCATTACATCAGACTGGTGGGTTCTGGAGATTGTTCGAAGGGGCTACCCACTCCGAGTCTACCCCTAAGCCATCCCACCGCAGTTCCAACGCATGTCAGGGGATCATTTGGCACTTCTCCAGCAGGAGGTTATGGCCCTCTTGGCCCAGGGGGCCATTGAGCACGTTCCGACGCCAGAAGGTCGTGATTGGTATTCCCATCTTAGACTTCGGAGCGAAAATGGAAGGTGGCTCTGGACCTGCAGGACGCTTATTTTCATATTCCCGTTACCTCCGATTCCTGGTGGGCCAGGAGCATTTTCAGTTCACCCTGCTCCCTTTTGGCCTTACCAGCACCCCTCGGGTGTTCCCGAAGGTGATGGCGGTGGTCGCAGCTCACCTGCGCAGATCAGGGGTTTCAGTCTTCCCCTATCCCACCTCCAGACTACGGCCGACCTCCTGCCTTTGCTGGGGTGTTCCATCAACCTTCCGAAGTCGCACCTGATTCCCTCACAGAAGCTCATCTTCATTGGAACGGTTCTGGACACAGCGCAGTTTCGGGTTTATTCCCCAGAATAGCAAGCCCACGACATTCGGGCTATGATTTGGATCTTTAATCCCTTGTCCTGGGTTTCGGTCAAGATGACCTTGAGGCTGCTGGGACTCATGGCCTCCTGCATCCTGCTGCCCAACCATGCCAGGTGGCACATGCAGGCTCTGCAGTGGGACCTAAAGTTCCAGTGGGGGCAGCATCAGAGGAACCTGTCCGACTACGTCCAGAGGGCACTACACAACAATTTGCAGTGGTGGCTCACGACTCAGCATTGTGTCAGTGGCAGATCCCTCTCCCTTCCCCAACCAGAGCACACAGTGGTGACGGATGCGTCCCTCCTGGAATGGGGCGGCCACATGGGAGAGGCAGAGATCAGAGGCCTCTGTCTTCGGCAGAGTCCCCGCTCCATATCAATCTTCTGAAGCTTTGGGTGATCCTTCTTGCACTGAAGGCATTCCTTCCCTCTGTCAGGGAGAAGGTAGTGCAGGTGTTCACGGACAACAGCACCGCCATGTGGTATTGCAACAAACCGGGCGGGTGGGGTCGTGGGCCCTATGTCAGGAGGCTCTGGACATGGCTGGAACGTCACAGCATTTCCTTGACGGTTCAACACCTGGCGGGTTCTTTGAATGCCAGGGCGGACAAACTCAGCCACTGGTGTCTGATGGATCACAAATGGTGTCTTCACTTGGAGGTGGCAGAGATCTCTTTCAACAGTGGGGACAGCCTTGGTTAGATCTATTCGCCACCGAAGAGAATGCGCAATATCGTCAGTTCTGTGCGTTGGAATTTCCAAGGCGGCACTCGCTCGACTACGCTTTTCGTCGCAAGTGGAGTTGCGGTCTGTTGTATGCCTTTCCGCCTATACCACTTCTGCCCAGAGTGCTGAAGAAGATCAGGTGTGACCGGGCCCAAGTCATCCTTGTGGCTCCGGACTGGGCTCGAAGAGTTTGGTATCCCGAGGAACTCAGTATGAGCCTTGATCCCCCGATCCGACTGCCTCTGCGGGAGGATTTTCTGTCGCAGCACCCGAACCTGCCCAGCCTCTACCTACATGCGTGGAGATTGAGCGGCGACAGTTCATTCCATTTGATTTGCCTCCCAAAGTCTGTGATGTCATTCTGGCAGCCAGGCGTCCTTCTACTAAATCGGTATATGCCTGCAGGTGGAACACATCTGTGTCATGGTGCACAGCCAAGACTGTGGATTCCCTTTCTGTCCCTCTTTCTGAGGTCCTTTTATTCCTTCTTTCTCTGGCCCGGCAGCGCTCTGCTCTGGGCACTATCAAGGGCTACCTTTCGGCCATTTCAGCCTTTCTGAGGCTTCCAGATCAGCCTTCTCTTTTCAAGTCCCCAGTTGTACAGAGATTCTTAAAAGGCTTTACGCATATGTTTCCTCCTGTTCCTTTTATAGTGCTTCAGTGGGACTTGAATCTTATTTTGACTTATCTCATGTGCACTCCCTTTGAGCTGCTTCACCATTGTCTTTTACATCTTCTGACTTTGAAAACTGCCTCTCTGATGGCTATCACCTCTGCCAGGAGAGTGAGTGAGCTTCAGGCTCTTTCTTGTAATCCTCCTTTTCTGTCGGTTCATCTGGACACGGTTGTGCTTCACACTCGTCCTTTCTTCCTGCCTAAGGTTGTCACTGCCTTCCACATCGGGCAGATTATCACCTTGCCCACTTTCTTTCCACCTCCGTATCCTTCAAGAGAGGAAGATAGGCTCCTCCGTCTGGACCCAAAAAGTGCGCTCTCCTTTTACCTGAATTGCACACGAGCATTCCAGGTGGATGACCAGCTCTTTGTTGGCTACACAGGCGCCAAGAGAGGCCGGGCTGTTCACAAGAGGACTATCTCCCACTGGATCGTCTTGTGTATCAAGGCCTGTTATTCAATGGCTAAAAAGGAACCTCCGATGGGGTTGCATGCCCATTCTACCAGGGCAACAGCAGCCACTACGGCATTGGGATGAGGTGTCCCTCTGCAGGACATCTATGAGGCTGCCACGTGGGCTTCACTGCACACTTTTAAAAAGCATTATTGCCTTGACAGTCAGGTCCGGAGGGACAGCTTCTTTGGCCGTTCTGTTCTCCGTTACTTTCTGGTGTAATCTTTTTTATTTTTTATTTAAATATCTTTTTATTGGCATTTATATAGATTTATACACTAATAGTCTACATATTTTTGAAGTAAATCAAAATCGTACATATTGCAGTAGTTGTCAATTACATCCAACATAAGAACAACAATGCGTTCCTGCCAACTAAAAAGGGGTACATGTAACCGTAATAACATACACACGTTCAATTGCATAGAAAATAAATAGTTACTTTGGAGGCAGGTCTGCATCATAATAAAGTCTAGTTATTAACGTCAATTCAGTCGGGAGTGGTTGATCATCTACTCTTGTGGCTGTTAAAACGCCTCCACGTTCCTGTAAACTACAACAACTAATCTGTCTAATATTCCCAAAGAATGCTAAGTCGATAAGAGAAATGCCACCAATAAAAATAAAACCAAATAATACAACCATTCAACGATAACAAAATCTAGCCCACCAGAGGTCTGCACTGAAAAAAAACTGCCTGGTAGAAAAAAACACTGACAGTGTATGACAGGAAAAAAGGCGAGAGCCGGGGGAACGGGAGAGAGGCCCTGAAGCAAATTGATGCAAACAGTTATGTCCAGACTGGTGTCTTTTGCTATCCCTCAGAGTCCGTCGCGGTTGAAATCGGGGTCTGATTCGGGGTGTGTCGTGCCTCCCATATCTACACTGCATCAGCCCAGGGTTCAGCCAATGGCTTACGTCTTTTAGTAATCCTATCTTCCCGGAGTAGAGCTTGTCCCTCTGCTCTAACCCAGTGTGTAACTTCCTCCTCCCAGGCCACCACCAACGGGGCATACCTTGATTTCAAACCCAATGCAATCCTTCTCTTAGCCAGGATAAGAGCTAGATCAATTAACCTATTTCCTATGTCCGGTCTCGGGAACAGTCCCAATAGGCATATCTATGGAGAACACGCTAGGCTTCTGGCCAAGACCTTATTAAGCATATCTATAATCCTGTGCCAGAATTCCACTTGTCCGGCACAAGACCATATCATATGATCAAAGTCTGCATCCAATTCTGAGCACCTGGGTCAAGCTTAATCCTCTGTCCCATAGATTACATTTAACCTGTGTGGAGTAAGGTAGGTCCTGTGGAGAATGTTAAAGTGTATGCACTTAAAACCAGTGTTCTGAGATGCTTTTTTTTTGGGCCACTAAGGACTTTCTCCCATTCCTGCCCAGTCAATTTTCTATTTAACATTTTCTCCCGTCTCTATACTAACCTAGGCAACGAACGTGGTGCTAATTACCTTATCGCCAAATACAACTATTTTATCAAGTGCCCTGCCGAACCCAAAGTTAACAGTGCCTGTAAGGTGGGATGGGTACCCGGTTCATTGCCAGCTATACCCCATTATTAAATCATTGCCCCTCGGAGTTTATGATAGTTTAAAAATTGCCCTGGTGGGAGTTTGTGGTATTGTAGAAACTCATTTAGTGGGAGCAATACCCAGTCTCTATAACAGTCTCCGATTGACTGAATTCCCGCCTCTACCCAGCCCACCAATTGTCGCCTAGTGAAGGGTGGACCCATTCCCGCTTGTGGGATACCTGTAAGTGGAATACTTGGTGCGTAAAGCAGGGTTTCCTTGGCGCGCGCTGTGCATCTGTCCCAGCAAGCCACTGCCACATCAAACAGCACCCCCATTCGTGCGATCTTCTGCCGACGGTTAAGTAACCTAGGGAGTAGACTCATGTGTAGGGCGCCAGGTACAAGCGACAATGTTGTTGAGTATCTCCTGTCTAACCACCTAGCGAGTCATTGGAGTTGGACCGCCAAGTAGTAGGCCTCAAAGTCTGGGGCCCCCCAATCCCCCACTCATTAATGGAAGTTTCATGGTCTCCGGCGATACTCTGACGACCACAATCCCATATCAAATCACGGAGTATTTCATCCAGAGTTCTAAACCGATGTTTAGAAATTATCAGGTTGACAAAATAATACAAAAGTCGTGGCAATATTACCATGTTAGATAACTCCACTCTAGCCATTACTGGGAGTTTAAGTGTGTGCCAAAAGGCCACATTCGCTCGAAGCCCCCTCAGGACACCCCCCAGATTACCTTTGGAAAGGTCAGCCTGCGTACGATAAGCCTGTATCCCCAAGTATTTAAAGGAGACCAATGCACAATTAAGGGTGGGTGGGAAATCTGGTTGCTTAAGGAGAGTAGAATGAAGCAGGAACACAAAAGTTTTTTTGGGATTCAAGCATTAGCCGGAAAGCTTGGCAAATTCCTCTAATATGCGCAACACCGTGTAGATCCCGCTGTGGCCATCTCGTAAGTATATTAACACATCGTCAGCATTGAGCGATATAATATGTGAGGTCCCATCCAGCGGTATCCGCAGCCTACCTTCTTCTTGTCTAAATCGCACCGCCAGGGGTTCCATTGCCAGGGCAAAAAGCAGTAGCGAGAGGGTACACCCCTGTCTGGTGCCCCTATGGATAGGATAAGGTATGGATATCACCTGACCAGTACGTACACGTGCCCGAGGCTGTGTATATAGAAGGCAAACCCATTTCAGCCATCCCTCCCTAATCTGCGTCCTCTCCATGACTGCCAACAAAAAATCCCAGCGTAGGGAATCAAAAGCTTTCTCTAAGTTGATCGCCACTACCACAGCGTCTGGGAAACCTCCTATCTCTGGATGGAACATCATCACGTGGAACAGTCTCCTAAGATTTATGGATGTAGATCGTGAAGGGATAAAGCCATTTTGGTCGACATGGACTAAGTGTTGCATATGAGGGAAAAGCTCAATATTTGAAAATCCATATTAAACATGGACAGTGGTCTAAATCCGTCAAGTGGGCATGAACCTGTTTGGTTTTTGGTGGGGGAATCCCCAGCGCCTCCCTGAGAGAGGGTGACAATTGTTGGTCGTGCAGTGCAACGGTGTACATCTTTTCCAGTTGCGGGTTAAAATGTCCACATATGTGGCATAGAATTCAGCCGGTAGGCCGTCCGGACCCGGCGCTTTCCCCCCAGCCATGTCTCTAATTGCCATCCTTATTACGCCCACTGTAACTGGCGATGCTAACAAAGGTTCCGAGTCACGTCCTATGCTTGGTAGCCGCAGGCCGTCGAGATATGACTGAAGGTCACCATCCCGAATCACTCCTGGTAATCTGTGAAGCTTCTCTTAATAAGCTCTAAAAGCCGTGTTAATAGCACGTAGAGTGGAAAGTATCTGGTCTTGGTCATCAGTTATACTGGGAATAGGTGTACCTCTACTCTCTGGTTGAATCAACCAGGCCATTAATCATCCCGCTTTACCTCCCTCTATATGTTGTCTCGTTTGGTATGTTTTATAGTCCAAGGCTCTCAATCTATCCCAGGTAGAATTCTAGAGGCTTTTCAGGTCTGCCAATTTACCTTGCGATCTAGCCCCTCCTGCTATTTCTCTGTCAAGTGCCAATATTTTACCCTCTAGCTCATCTAACTCCTGTGTTACCATCTTCCTAAGTCCCGTCTTCTGTCCCAGGCAATGCCCCCTGGCCACCACCTTCAGCGCCTACCATTCTACTAATGGAGAGCTAGCTGTTCCCTGGTTCTCTGTAAAATAATGCCTCCAGGCGGCCGAAAGAAGCTGGCGGAAACCATCATCCTCCAACAACACCGGGTCCAGCCTCCATAAAGGTATGGGTGTCCTCTCTGGGGAGGACGTGAATCGCAGTAGCAGGGGCTATGGTCCGACCGGGATCTACCCAGGTATTGAGCTCCTGACATCATGTTCGACAACACAGTAGAGCAGCGGAACATATCCAATCTAGTGTGTAAGTCATATAAATGTGTGTAATAAGAGTTTTCTCTGCGCTGCACATTTTGTATTTTGCATATGTCGAGCAATTCCCACTCAGCAGCCTAGCTCCTAAGCCCCTTTGCTGTAGTAGCAGCCAAGGTATCCCTTAGTAGAGGGCTTGATCTATCCCAACCCACATCCCGCACACAGTTGAAATCTCCTCCCACAATCAGATTGTCAGAAGATATGACCGCCAGCTTACATGATAAGAGGTCCAAAAAGGGAAGCTGGTCCCGGTTAGGGGCATATACACTACCCACCGTTATTTCCTTCCCATGTAACATGCCAGTAATGAGTACAAACCTTCCTTCTGCATCAATGAGCTTCTGGCTGAGGGAGAAAGGGAGACCTGGGCGGATCCATATCAGTGTTCCCCTCGCGAAGGCCGAATAAGCAGTCGCATATAATTGCCCTCGCCATCAGCGTCTAAGTCTAGTGACATCCATCTCAGAAAGGTGAGTCTCCTGTAGCAGTGCGATATGGGCGCCCCCTACGTTTAATGTAATTCAGGATACTGGAGCGTTTGGATGGTAAACACATGCCCCTGATATTCCACGTCAGAACTTTATAGTCCTCAGCCCTATCAATGTGTATGCCATCTATCTGTGTGACACATTCGCTCCGCCAACACCCCCCACCCCTCACGCATTGCAGACCATCTGGTGTAAAACAAGATCCCAACTGCGTAACTCCCCAACCCAAGAGCAGTCTGACAACTGTCAACTGCCCAAACTTAAAGTAATACTGCATTATAGTGACTTACAACACACATTCAAGGATTAAGGCTACTCGCACTGGTGCCTACAGGGGAGCATAGTCTACGACAGCTTAGTCAACAGTTACCAAATCAACATGACTTCTCAGCTTAATGGGCCGTTCCAGCCCTGGACCGGGGCACCATTCCAGAGGCCCACCCAGGAGTTCCCCAACATTGCAAAAAATAGAACAACAAAAAGAATGAGAAAATGACACTAATCACATGAGGTCATCAGCGGATCGAGAAGTCACCACAGGCATGGAACCGCTATCTGCTTGGGAGGTGTCAGTCTCAGAGTTCTCAGTTCCATATTTGGCCTCCGAGTCCTTTTCCAGTGAAGCTTCTCTGATACGCATCAGGGCCGACAGCTTTCAGGGCCTCCGCTCTCTCCATTGTTGTCTTGGAAGGGCTCGGTTTCGTCGTTTTCTACCGCCGCTGCCTCCTCCGCAGTCGTTTCTCTTGAGTGCATACTACCGGTCGGTGTCCGTTGCGTGGCTTAGGAGCACCCTCTGTTCTGTAGGCCTCAACCCACTCCCAGGCCGCCTTAGGGTCCTTGCAGAAATGAGTTTTCCCATCTAGCATTAGTTTAAGTCGAGCCGGACACATCAGTGCATATTGGATCCCCTCATCACGCAGCCCTCGTTTCACTTCCAGGAAGGAAGTGCGGTTTCTCCACATTTCCATTGTGTAGTCTGGAAACAAGGACACTTTATGGTTACCCACCATGTAGGGTCCATCAGTTCGAGTGTTTTTCAATAGCAGATCCCTGTACCGAAAGTGGAGCAATCGAGCCACCACAGCCCGAGGCGGCCGCCCCGGGCCGGTGGTCCAGCAGGCACCCGATGTGCACGTTCCAGCATGTAGAATTGTGACATCCCCTCCGGCGCTACTCCGTCTCGCAGCTATGCCTCCAGATAATGAACCATGTCGGGCCCCTCCACTCCTTTCGGCTGGCAGAGGACCCACACATTATTTCTTCGGTTGCGCCCTTCCGCCTCCTCAGCCTGCCGTTCTAGTACATTAACTCTGGAGGACAAGTCTCCTACTTGTGTAGTGAGGGCTTGTTCCGCCGGTGTAATTGTTTTCAGCGTCATTTCCATTTGTTTCACTCTGTCCGACAACTTTGCATGCTTGGCTCATAGCAGACCCAGGCCCACTGCAACCGTACTAATATCTCGATTCAAGGTCTCCTTAGTGTCGGCGATCGCTTCCAGGATCTTCGTGAACTGTTGTTGGAGTACTTCCGATTGGTCGCCTTTATCATCTGTCGGGACATGGCCAGGCGTACTCTCCTCCTGGTGCTGAGGGGGACAGACTTGTTTCCCTCTAGGTGGGCTCTTGTGGAGGGCCGAAGTCGTTGTTCTCCAGGGGGGTTCTGAAACACCCGCCAGTGTCTCAGGACGCCACCACTCAACTGTCCGGACCGTGCACTCCAGGGTCGGTATATTACAACCAGATAGAAGTTAACTATGCTCGGGCTGTGCCAAGGTGTGTCCAAAGTGCAAGCTGTAGCCACTGTCCCTTCCTAAAGGAGTAGCTCAGGAAAGCGTTGATTAGCCCCAAAGCGTCTGACGTGTTCATCCACTATGGAGCTTGCACGGGTTGTGGCAGCAGACTCTGCGGCGGCACTCTCAGACACAACTTCTTTACTCCCGTACCCTCGACAAGGCACTATGCGACTTCCAAGCCCCACCACAAATCCACGCAATAGAATCAGTGATCAGGGAGGCTCATCTACCCATAAGGATCTCCACGCATCCATCAGGGCTGTCCACACTGACGAGGCAAAGTGCTTCACAGCAGAGGTCGATCAGTAACAGGCAATCTCCGGCGCATCTGATTGTGGACCAGACTCGGCTGGTGGTGCAGCCGGGCACACCCCTCCCTATGTTGTGGCAGTCCAACCCTTGGTGTTGCAGGGGGAGGAAAGGGAAGACAGCTTCTCTGTGGTATAACCAAGTGGCTCCGCACCTCGTCTCCGTCACCACTCACCGCCCAGGGCCTCTATGATTGTGGGGGTATCAGGGAGGTTCGCCGCATGTGGTATTCTTCCCCCACCTGCAGTGTGCCATTGTACATTTGTGCTCGTCCATCTGCTAGTCACCCAGTCCTCCGGGCACGGTGCCCCCAATCCAGGTCCCAGTCCCAAAGACGCGCCTACACTGCAGACCAGCGCTCCCACACTGCTCAGGGCGTAGCCCTCCGAGCGCCCTCCACTCACCGCATCAATATAAAAGGCCACCCTCACCGATGCCTCAGCGTGTAGCTGCCCTAGCTGCGTGTAAGCGGTGCAGCACTCTCTGAGTGCATACATATGAGGCCAGTGGGCCCCCGGGTAAGCCTGCCAAACTCTGCAGTAGGCTGGTGCACCCAAATTGAGTTTGAGCCTCGCAGACACACTCCCGCAGCAAGTCAGCGTGCCAGGTTCTCCTTAGATCAATCAAATATAACAACAAGGGATGGAGAGGAAATGGATTCGTTCTCCATTTACAGATATAAATTAAACACAGAGATCCTCTACAAGATTACATAGGTGTGGTCCCTACAGTGGTGGGGAGAACATAGTGTTCTTTAAATACCCCTCACACACCAAAAGGACCCTTGGTGTAATGCTTCATCATTGGGCCTTCGCACCCCTCTACGGGATGCTGCGAGCTGCTAACCTGTAACTATGCAGGAGGACTTATTTATATGCATGTGTGGTGTGTGTGAAGTATTGTATATAAAGGTGAGTGGTCGGTTCTAAGAAGAGATAAAGTGATGTTAAAAAGTACCTGGCACGTGAGGTTAACCAAAATTTTTAATGAGCCTCCATGCTGGTACTGTTAAAAAAAGTGATTGTGAGGTCTTTTTTTTTTTGTAACTCTTTTTATTGACAATAAATGAAAACATAAACAAACAAGGCGATAGAAGGCAATACAGTTGGATACGTGTTCAAGGGGGGAAGGAAAGCGCATTACAATTTAATACAAATCATCAGTGCAGAAACAGGGGGGGGGGAACAGAATCATATGGTATTTTGTATTTTAATGTACAACACCTCGTGTGTGCGTCGTTGACATGTTTCGAAGCTAGGCTTCTTCTTCAGGACAGGGTGCACAAATCCCGACCTTACTCACGTCTTACACAAAACTGTTTAACATTTACAGAAAAGTGATATTTAAGCTAAAAAAGGCTAAAGTGTGCCTACTTCTCTATTAAAAGGTATCTGCGTTGAGACCTTGCTGCCAAATCGCTGTTTGGCACCATGAGTCTCCAGACGGTGGGGTAGTTGTGCTAATATACACCGGCCTCGAGGGAATTCTTGCGCCTAACTTCACACACTTAATCTTCGGAGCCGCGAGTGGGTGAAGATCGCAAGATTCAGATATTGGATTTCCCGTTTAGAGATATCTGATGTTAGTTATTCCCCATTTACTATCAGAAAGAGCCTTGATATAGCTGGCCAGTTATTGTTGTGTGCATTGCGGTATTATCAGAATATCATTGATGTAGCAGCCCTAAACATAGTATTGTTACTGAAGTTTCTGAAATTTCTCATTGACAAGCCAGTATTTTTCAGTTTCTCCCATGGTGATACAGGCATACCGAGGCGCGACTTTGGCACTCATTACGATCCCTTGTTGTTGGCGATATGTTTTGGTTGAAAACATAGAAATTGTTAGGCAGAATTCCACCATTTCTAGAATCATCTTGTTTCTTTCTGTAAAGTGCACCGATCTTGTGGATAGGTATACAAGCTCACAACGTCTGCCGCTGCTAGTACATTGTTTGGGTGCGAATCTATGTAGTTGAGTGTTTGTAAAACATCTCTTGTATTCCTGATATAGGAGGGTAAATCATAATAAAGGGTTGTAGTTCAGTCAATCAATTAGGGAATTGTGAAGCGTGCTACTTACCCGTAGGGGTCTCAAGGCATTGGAGGGGGGTTGCAGCTCTGGTCAGATAAAGAGCCAGGTCTTGAGAGTCTTCCTGACGATTTGAAGACTAGAGGTGCTGCTGATGTTGATCAGATACTCGTTCCAGGTCCTTGCCACCCTGTAAGGGAGGGCTATTCTTCCCATTCAGGCTCTGCAGATGTGCTGGGCGAGGACAAGGTCAGCGTATCGTAGATTTCTCATGGGTACATGAAAGGAGATTCTTTCGTTGAGATATTGGGGTCCGGTGTTGTGGAGGCATTTCTAGGTGTGGGTGAGTATCTTGAAGGTTACTCTCTTCTCGACTGGAAGCCAGTGGAGGTCTCGCAGGTTTTGGGCGATGTGTTGAGGGATGCCGAGGACGAGTCTTGCTGCCGTGTTCTGTATGGTCTGGAGCTTGTGGAGCAGAGATTTGATGATCCTGGCGTAGAGGGCATTTCAGTAGTGCAGTCTGCTGGTTATGAGTGGCTGGGTGACGGTATTTCTTGATTCGGGGGATCCATTTGAAGGTCTTGTGCAGGGTGCTGAACCAGGTGGAGGCGATGGTGTTGATCTGTCTGGTCCTGGTGGGGGAGTAGTCGAAAATAATTCTGAGGTTCTGGGATGGTCCGTTGGGGTGGGGGGGAGCTGCTGAGGGTGGTGGGCCACCAGGTGTTGTCCCATGCAGCGGGGTAGGGTCAGAGAATGAGGACTCCTGTCTTCTCAGATTTAAGCTTCTGGCAGCTGCTGCTCATCCTGGATGCGACTTCCTTCATTCCTTCCTGGAAGCAGAGTCTGGTGGTGAGGGGGTCCTTAGTGAGGGAAAGGATGAGCTGGGTGTCGTCGGCTTTGGATACTATGCTAAGTCCATGCTGTCTGGCGGTGGCGATGGCGGTGAGGGGAGCCATGTAGATGTTGAATAGAGTGGGGCTGAGCAATGATCATTAGGGTACTCCACAATGCATCTCTGTGGGTTCGGAGAGGAAGGGTGGGATTCTGATTCTTTGGATTCCTGTGGTTAGGCAGTTGTGGAGCCAGTCGAGGGTAGTGTGAGGAAGTGCCCTCTTTCTGCACGGTTTCCCCCACTTTTTTGCTGAATTGCTGATGTGCTTTGACTGAATGTGCTCATGGCTCCTGCTAATCAGCTACCCAGAGCATATGTTCTTTCCTTAAAACTGCATTGAAGCCTAAACCCAATTGGCATCTCTGGCCACAGGTCAGCCCATGGTAAATGGTATAACAGGTACCCAGGGTACTGTGACCATAGTAGGCCTGTAAGGGTTGCAGCACTTATTGTGCCACCCTTAGAGGTCCTGTACCTTCACACTCACACCTTGCCTTTGCAGGCTGCATGTTTGGGTGCAGAACAAAGTGAAGTGTCGACATGGCACACATCCCTGTGTGCCATGCCTACAGCCCACTGGCCTAGGATAGGTCAGTCATCTCTCTAGCTGGGTGCAGTATACCAGTGGTGAGGGTACAGGTGCATGATGAGCCCTGTACCCCTACAGTGTCCAAGTCCATTCTTAGACATTGTAAGTGCAGTGCTGCCATTAAGAGTATATAGTGCTGGCAGTTTGTCATTACGAACTCCACAGCACCATAATGGCTACACTGAGAAGTTTGGTATCAAACTACTCAGTTCATTAAACTCACACTGATGCCAGTGTGGGATTTAATGAAAAATGCACACAGAGGGCCCCTTAGAGATGCCCCCTGAATACGAATCTACCACTATTGTCCAGGCTGAGTGGCTGCTTTTAGCTAACAGAATAAAATAATAGAGAGTAGCCCTTTCAACAAAGGGAACTGGGCAAACGCCAACAATAAATGAGTATTATTCCCTCTGTACAGTGATTCCTATCTTATGATTACTTACACACACTTACTCTGATTCAAATGCACTTAATCATAGGGACAGCAAAACGCTCTCTTAGTGCGCGTCAAAAAAGTTCAGAGTGTCACCACAAAGAGCACAATATAATAACAATTTCAAAAGCAAAAATTAATCAATAATTGGCCTAGACAATATTGTTCATCATTTGACTCCAATTTATTAAAACAATTTATCAAACTCCATTAAATTGCTAAAAAACATGGTTCACCATATGCAATGAAGCTTGTCAAATACATAAATTGCCTAACTTGCAATTCTTTTGAAGTTTTTATATTCATTCAATTGTCTGGCTGCCTAATCGCAGTTAAAATCAAAATAAAACAATATCTATTAAAAACATACAATACAAAAGCCAGAAACGTGCCTCCACCAGACATGTTTCTGGACCCCTGGGTAGAGAGCCTTCTGCTCTTGGGGGCCTGAAACAATGCACATCCTGGGACCAGGTGCCAAGCCTCCTCTCCCAGGATGGGCAGGGTTCACGAAGGGGAAACTTCAAAGGCTTGCCGCCTTAGTGAGCTTCCCCAGGAAACTTGCTGCTTTCAGCAACTGGTTCCGATTTGTTCTGAACCCCACTTTTGGCAGGAGAACCGGCGGGAAAACAAGTGAGGAAGAGAGGTGTGCCCACCGCTGCCAACTCCACCCCTCAGGTGGGGGAGGTGAAGCACAACTCTTAGTCCCCGCCAACTTGCAAATGGGGGGACTCAGCCAACCAGGGAAAGGCTTATGCCCGCCTCCCACTGGAGGGTGGCATAATACTGGGTGTATCCACCCCAGGAAAGGGACTCATTGGTCCCAACCTTTTACCTACCTGTAACGCCCCTAAATCTAGTATTTAGGGGCGACCCTGATCCTTGCTTCCCCAGACCAGAAGAAACAACAAGAAACGAAGAAAGACCCACCAGCCATGCCGAAGCTAACAAGAGGTCGACGCCCACTGACTTGGCCCCAGCCCTACCGGCCTGTCTCCACTTCGAACCTGCTTCTGCGAAATCCTGTTGTGTCCTGTAGCCAGCAACCTTGAAAACCCTGGAGGACCTGCCTGCCTTCAACCACAAAGGCTGTCTCCCGTGAACACCAGATTTGTTCATCTCCAACCTCTGGCTCCGGCCGGACGCTGCGAATCTGCACCCGCCGGTCACGGCCCGTGCTTGAGTGGGCAAACAGCAAGAGGAGGTCCCCCCAGTGTTCCTAACCCAAGGTCCGGCAACCCCTGACCTGCCTCCAGCCGACGCCTGCAGCCTAAATCCGGAAGATCCCCCCAACCACGACCAGGAGCTTTAAGATCCGACCCTAAAAGGCACCCCTGCACCCAATACCCATCGGCATTGGGTGGCCAAACCAACGGTGCCTAACCAACCCCCAAGTTACCTCTCAAAGTTGTGGTCGCTTCTAGAAGACCTTCATCCCCAAGCCTGCAGTGTCTTCGCAAACCGGAGGTTTCCCATTGCAAACAACAGGGCGTCCGGGTTGAAACAGCACCCTGCACCCAGCCGACCTAGTGCTGCTGAGGGTGCACCTTTCGTACTACTTTGTTTCTCCATTTGCCCTGAGCTAAAATCTAGGAGGTTTGCTTCCACAACCAAGTGGCCTGCCTGTCAGCAGCTACCAATCGGAGGTCCCCTATCCCCCACAGGATAACATTGGCCCTTTGCACTCTGCACCCGGCCACCCTAGTGCCGCTGAGGGTGTAACAAGAGTGCATCCCTGACCCTGAGGGACCACTGTGTCTACCTGGAGAAGTGTGGCTCACTGGTTAGAGGAGGCAGACCTGGAAGCAGAGGTCAACCCGGGACCAGGATTCAATTCCTGGCTCGGCGGGGTCTTGAGTCCTAAAATGTCCATGGACTCGACAATTCTCGCTCCGGTGCCTACTGGATTCACGGGTTCACACTCTGCGACTCTGGGAAATAGCTTGCTTAATCTCCACAACGGCCCCTCGTGGCGGGATGCCTGGCTTTCACCTTGCGGATACCCTACCGGGGTTATCTCACAGGGGAATACCAGGACGGGTTCCCTAAGCAAGCGCTTAGAAACCGTTCGGTGATTTGCGCTATATAAATTCCTGTACATTTACATTTACATTTACCCCCAGAACCTCCACTCCCATTACCAAATAATTACTTTAAAACTGATAACACTATTTTTCTCCATAGAATAACATTGACTATTTTTCTTGGAAAAGTTTTTAAGTGTGGAGTTTGAAAACCTAAAGAAATTCTTTAAAATTGTACTATTTAACAAAAACGGTTTTACTTACCTGTTTGCAGGAAATGCCCCAGAGTAGTATCCAAGTATACTACTCTGAGTAAGAAAAGTAATCCAAAAAGTAACTTACCTGGTATTTTACTGAAAAGCCTATTTAAGTCTATGTACTGTATTTACAAAGCATTGCATTTCTCTGCAACAATACTGTAAGTCAAAACAAAGTGCATATACCATTACGATCCATACTGTATTACAACTGTATATTTACTGTAAAGTACGTATCACTTGCCTGTGCCAGGCTTGCTTGGTTCTAGGAAATAAAATAACTAAAAGAATATTTTTATACAAAAACAGTTGGTCTGAAGTTCAGTCTTTGAGTGTGTGAATTCATTTGCTGACTGTGTACAATAAATGCTTAACACTGTCCTCTGATACTGCCTTAGTGCTCGACCACACTGCCTCAAATAAAGATTACGGTTCTATCTACTTTTACCTGTGCCTACCTTTTGGGTCCCACTGGACTCTGAACACTATACCTCACTTCTGTATAGTATATACAGAGCCAGCTTCCTACATTGGTGGATCAGCGGTGGGATATACAACTTTGCATTTGTTGGACAACTTGGTTACCACCTGATCACACAATAGAACTCTTAAATTGTCTTTAGAATTCTGATTTTTCAAATTTACATTTTTTCAAAATTACTAAACGTCTTGCTAGGGCCTTGCTTAAGTTCCTGCAGAATTTTAGAAAAATAAAACATCACTTTAGCTAGGGTTAGAGGGGTTAGAAATCTTTTTAACAATGTCTCAAAATAAGAACCTAGCGGTTAGTGAAAATAACCACAATGCCATATAGAACCGGGTTGGTGAGCTTGACCTCACCCCTTACCGTCACTTGTATTTCAAGGAGGTAAGGTCCCTATGCAAAATTAATAACATAACCATGGGGTTCCATCCCCCCAAACAAAAGCTCCAGGAGCTGTTGGCTGGGTATGCTAAGGACAACCCATCTGAAAATGGTGAAGACCAATCGGATGAGGAAGGGGATGACCAGTTAGGTCAACCCCCTCCATTTCATAGGGAGAAAAGGGCCCAAGTGCCCTTGACTCTTCTCCAAGAATAAACCCCTCAGTACCTAGATCCCATTGAGGACAGCCTCAAGGAGGAGGACGGCCTTTTAGCAAGGTTGACCAAAAGACTGGACCTAGACACCAGGTTGTTGGCTCTAGAAAGAGCGAGAACAGAGATGGACCTAGCACCCATCAATGGTGGCAGCAATTTACTTAATAAGGATAAAGAGCAATCTTATGCTCCTAAAATCCCCAAAGGGTTTGTCCCTAAATATGAAGAGAGTGGTGAAATCACAAAATGGTTCAAAGCCTTTGAGAGGGCTTATGAAATGAGAAAAGTGAAGAAGTCACATTGGGGGCACTCCTTTGGGAACTGTCCCTTAATAACTGCAGAGACAGACTCCTGACCCTTTCTGGGGCAGATGCTGGGTCTTATGACCTTATGAAGAGAACTCTGATTGAGGCATTTGGACTCACAGCTGAGGAATATAGAATTCGATTCAGGGGGGCCCATAAAACTCAAGACTGGATTGACTTTGTAGACTACTCAGTTGAAACACCGGATGGTTGGTTAACTGGACACAATGTGCATGAGTTCCATGGACTTTACAATCTGTTTATGAAAGAACATATTTTGAGTGATTGGACTAAGGAAAAGCCACATTAGCATTTGGTAGACCTGGGTCTAATTTCTCCCCAAGAATTGGGGGAAAAAGGCAGACCATTGGGTCAGAACAAGGGTGACAAAAACAACCACTGGGTGTGACCAAAAGAAAGGGGTTACAAACCCTCTCCATGGGAACAGTGGTGAGAATCCCCAAGAAAAAAAGCCTGAGTCTTCAAAAGGGCCCCGAAAAACCTGCTCAGGGGGGTGGCTGCCAAACCCCTTCCCAATCTACTAATAAGTTCAGGGGAAATAACTTTGATCCTTTAGAGGCCTGGTGTAACAACTGTAGAAAGTTGGGAGTCTTAACTGGGGATGCTACTTGTCCTAACAAGAACCCCCCTAGTCCTAGTACAGCTACTCCTGGTGTAGCAAGTCTCCAGATGGGATCAACAGTGTCCCAAGAGCAAATCGGGTTGCACACTGAAGCAGTTATAGTTTCAGAAGGGGAAGTTGAATTTGCCACTGTAGCTGTGTGGCCACCCAACTTAAAGAAGTATTTACAATAACCTTGGATTAATGGAACTAGGATAGAAGTCCTGAGTGATAACGGTGCCAGTGTCACTATGGTGAGAGATACACTGGTTTCCCCTTAACAATACTCAACAGGGGAAACTTACCCAGTCACCGATGCTGACCATGCAATAGTTATGGTGTCATTAGACTGGGGGTAGGGGGGTTACTGGCCTGAAAAGGGTAGTGTCCCTTCAAAGCTACCAGCTGCAGTTCTGCATGGCAAGGACCTGGAAACCTCAGAATGGGCAGAGGTTGAACTGAAAACCCATGCAGCAATGCTAGATATCTCTGAGATGGTGTGTTTAAAAGCAAGAGCACTAAGCAGAAAACAGGGTGAAAAAGAAGTGTTAAAGCCTGAAAGTATGGCTCAACCTTTCAAGAGGAAAAGTAAGTAGACTGAGAAACCAGCTTCTGTACAGCAAAAGAATCAGGACCACTCTCCCCAGGGAGAGGGCTTGGACACCCCAGAGGGAACTGAGCCCATGGAGCTTGACCCTTACCAGGTTGAACTCTTAGGCCCAAGGGGACCCTCTAGGTAGGAGCTGTGCCTTGGACAGCTGGACTGTCCAACTCTTGAAAGACTCAGGCGGCAAGTTGCTGCACAGGAAAAGGGAGATGTCAGTGGTACCCACAGAGTTTATTGGGAAGAGGAACTACTGTGCAAAGACCCCCAACCCTGGAGCCGCTAGGAGAGTGGTAGTGCCTCAGAAGTACAGAGAGTTCCTCCTAACGTTCGCTCATGACATCCCTCTATCCGGGCCAAACCAAAAGCTGGGAAAGGCTAGTTAATCACATTTACTGGCCCCAGATGTCTTAGAAGGTGAAGGAGTTTGTCCGCTCCTGTGTCACCTGTCAAGCCAGTGGCAAGACAGGTAACCACCCAAAGCCCCCCTTATTTCCACTACCAGTGGCTGGGGTTCCCTTTGAAAGGGTAAGTGTGGACGTAATGGGTCCACTTGAACCTCCCATAGCATCAAGAAACAAATCCATTCTAGTGTAGTGGATCATGCCACTAGGTATCCCGAGGCAATTCCCCTTAGGACTAATACAGCTCCTGCAGTAGCCAAGGCCCTCATTGGTGTCTTCACCAGGGTAGGGTTTCCAAAAGGTGGTGGTTTCAGACAGAGGGTCAAACTTCATATCTGCTTACCTAAAACATATGTGGAAAAAGTGTGGAGTGCAGTACAAGTTTACTACACCCTATCACACACAAACCAATGGCCTTGTTGAGAGATTCAACAAGACCTTGAAAGGCATGATTATGGGGCTCCCTGAAAAACTCAAAAGGAGGTGAGATGTCCTCTTATGTTGCCTGCTTTTTGCCTACAGAGATGTGCCTCAGAAGGGAGTACGGTTTTCCCCCTTTGAACTTCTGTTTGGCCATCCTGTCAGGGTACCATTCTGTCTTGTAAAAGAGGGTTGGGAGAAGCCTCTCCAAGAACAAAATAAGATATTGTGGACTTTGTGCTTGACCTAAGGCCCAGAATGGCTGAGAACATGGAAAAAGCAGCCATACATCTTGAGGCCAACCAGGACCTTCAGAATCACTGGTATGGCCAAAAAGCTACACTGGTAGAATTTCAACCTGGGCAGAAAGTGTGGGTTTTGGAGCCAGTGGCACCAAGGGCTCGCCGGGACAAATGGAGTAGCCCTTACCCTATCCTAGAAAAGAAGAGTAAGGTCACCTACTTGGTTGACTTAGGCACAAGCAGGACACCCAAAAGGGTTATATCCATGTGAACCGCCTTAAGGCCTTCCTTAACAGGGCTGACATCACCTTGCTGATGGCTACTGATGAGGATTAGGAGACAGAGAGTGAACCTCTCCCTGACCTCCTCTCATAAAGCCCAAAAGATGGGTCAGTGGATGGAGTTCTCTTTTCAGACATCCTTTCTGCCCAACAACAGAATGATTGCAAGCAAGTCTTGCAGCAGTATGCAAAGCTCTTTTCCTTGATCTCGTGTCAGACAAACTGGTGTACTCATGATGTGGACACTGGTGACAATTAACCTATCAAAAACAAAATCTATCAACAGTCAAGTCAAGGAAAGCATCAGAGCTAAAGTCCGCAAGATGCCGGAGTTAGTGGTTATTGAACCCTCTGAGAGCTCCTGGGCTAGCCCAGTAGTTCTGGTCCCCAAACCTCATCCATAGGGTGGAGAGGAAGAAATGAGGTTCTGAGTGGACTACAGAGGGCTCAACTCTCACCAAGACAGATGCTCACCATATCCCAAGAGCAGATGAGCTGATAGATAATTTGAGTGCAGCCACATTTCTAAGTACCTTTGACTTAACTGCACGGTACTGGCTAACTGGCATGGCCCCAGGAGCAAAAGAAATGACAGCATTCTCCACATCTGATGGGCATGATCAGTTCACTGTTATGCCCTTTGGTTTAAAGAATGCCCCTTCCACCTTCCAGAGGTTGGTGAAGTCCTTGCTGGTTTGGAGTCCTTTAGTACAGCTTATCTATATGATATTGTGGTCTTTAGTTCCACCTGGCAGGATCACCTGATCCACCTTGCCAAGGTTTTAAAAGCTGTGCAAACTGCAGGCCTAATTATCAAGGCACCCAAATGCCAAATAGGGCAGGGAACTGTGGTGTACCTGGGCCACCTTGTTGGTAGAGGCCAGGTACAACCCTTACAGCCTAAGATCCAGGCCATCCTGGACTGGGCTTCTCCAACAACCCAGACCAAAGTCAGGGCATTCCTTGGCTTGTTTGGGTACTACAGGAGGTTTGTGAAGGAATATGGGTCCATTGTGGCTCCCCTTACAGAACTTACCTCCAAGAAGATGCCCAAGAAGGTAGAAAGACAGGTAGTTGTCAAAAGGCTTTTGACACCCTGAAAGGGGCTATATGCTTAGCACCAATTCTCAAATCTCCAGACTATGCCAAGCAGTTCATTGTGCAGACTGATGCCTCTGAGCTAAGGATAGGAGCGGTTCTATCCCAGACCAATGATGGAATCCAAGAGCAGACAGGCTTATCTCAGAGGCAGTGTGTAAAGCATTTGTGAACACATACAGTAATCCAGTGACAACACTACAAATGGACACCACACAGGTTGTATATTTATAAAAAATAAGTATCTTGTATATAGAGTTACCACAAGACCATAAACGACAAAAGTAATCCACAATACTATTAGAAATTAAGAGTTCTTGTTAAAAATGCTTAAATAAGAGTTCTGCGCGAGTCGGTAGCCCTGTCTGGCTACAGCGATGATAAACATAACACAGAGTCTAACAATTCCAGCGGACGGCGTCGATATGGGCCCACTCAAGGGTAGACAGACTCAGTCACAGTACCTTTACTTGATGCGGCAGGCTCAGGCATGCGAGCCGGGTTCGGCGTTTGTCGTGTTTCAGAAAAGAAAGCATTGCAGGACTCTTTGTCCCTGGATGCAGTGCTGGCAGTGGCAGCCTGTTGGCAGAGTCGGTGGGTCCAAGGCGTACGTTGCAGGGTGAGACGGTGCTTCGTTGCGGCACTTGCAGCTTGCGGTGTGACGCCAGAGCCGGAGTTCGGGAGCTGGCTTCAATCAGTCCGGAAAGCTTTAAGAGTTGGGCGGTGCGACGCGAAGTGTGCGAGCTGTGCCCAACTCCTATGCGTTCACAGGACTTGAAGTCAGCAGCAGTGACCGTGTCGGTCAGACCAGTACGAGTTGGTGTAGAGGCTTTGCACGACGCAGTGTCCATAGGTTTTGGTGCAGGCAGCAGCTCGGTGACGGCGTCAGGACGGAGTCGGTGAGCTCAGAGCTTACGTTGAAAGATGCGGACGTTGTTCGATGCGGTGCCTACCGCACACCGAGTCGGTCACAGCTCCCTGCCTCTGTAGCCACTGAAACGGCGTTTCCAGCAGCAATCCACAAAGGCTGGTGAAGTCTACCGGTCCTGAGACTACGGTCAGGGGGCAAGATCTTTTCCAAGCCCTTGGAGATCCTTCACAAGTCGAATAAAGTGCACACAAAGTCCTTTCTCCTTTCTTTGGCAGTCAGGCAACCACTGCAGGCCAATCCCCCAAGCAGCACTTCAGCTTAAGGATAGTCTCTCCTCAGTTTCTTCAGGTTCCTCTCCTCAGCAAAGATTTCTTCTTGTAGTCCAAAAGATATCTAATTTCTTGGGATCAGGATCCCAATATTTATACCCCAAAATCCCCTGTCCTCTGAGGGCAGAGGGGACATTGCCTAGTCCAAACCAGTTCTGGAGCACTCTGTTTACATGACTTCTTCTTTCCTTTCACAGTGCAGAGCAGAAACATCAGACACCCCACAGGAGGTGGAGTCAGCATTGTGGAGGGAAGTGTAGTGACCGTGTTTTTGGCTCTATTTCTGAGAGATGGTGACTTTAAGCTTGCTACCATCCTGAATCTCTATTCTTGCCTTGTGTTGATCCTTTTCAGGCCTTTTTCCAGACCTAGAAGCATAAACTAGAGGATAGCTGCTTAATATGATGATAGATCCCTTATTCTTGACTCTAATCCATCTATTGCCTATTGGCTTTGACATAATTATGTGTCCTTTCATCATCCTACCTATAGTAGAGGGTGGATCCTGTAGTCCTGACTTTATATTATGGTTTGTGTAGGTACTCTGATAGAGCTAAGTGTTATTTCATCCTTTTCAGGCCTACAAGGCCCAGAGCTAGAGAGACTCCATTTTGCTTTCTGTCCCTGCAGACTGAGATGCTTGCAGGGTAAAGGTGATGTTTTAGTTATGAGGTGTTGTTCGCCCTTTGTAAAATGGAGAGAACCGGCCAGAGCTGAATCTAATCAAGAAGTGTCCCTGGGCTCAAGTCTCTAGACGAAACAAGCAGCTGGTCACTGTGGGGGCGTCTAGAGCAAGGAGCCTGGTACATGGATCTGGTGGGAGGAGGCTACTGGCTGGAACTTTCCATGAGGAGAGAGCATTCCATATTAGCGAAGTGCAGAAGAGGAGGAGTGTCAGTTTGTCAGTTTGTCAGTTAGTCGATGCTTGGAACAGAGAGAAGTCAGTCAGTGAGTTGGAACCAGAGAGAGAAGTCAGAAGCAGTTGTGAGCAGATGGTGTTTTGAACAGAGAGAAGTGAGATGATGTTGGAACTGAAGGAAGCAGTCAGAAGCAGTTACTTATCAGGAGGAGTTGTGATCAGCTGGAGTCTGAAGTGATGCCTTTTGGAAGAGACTGAAGTTATATCGTGGATTAGTCTGTGGGAGCAGCTGGAGTGAATTGGACATTGGAGCTGAGATAATCAGACAGAGTGAAGAAGCTAGTGGAGCGAACGGTTATCAGAGCGGGAGAAACTATTAGACTGAAGCTGGAAGGTGAAGAAAGTTCGTGGGGGAGAGGAATCCAGTGCAGAGTGATCAGCACAGATGCATGTCCAAGAGTGCAGGGGAGAATCTGAGACGAGCTAAGGCACAGACGAGAGAGGAACCCAGATGACAGCTAGAGCAAGGCTTCATACTAATCAGGTGATATCTATCCTGTCATATTAGTTTGCTTTACATTTAAACATTAACCTTGTCCCTACTGTATTTCTTTCATCGGTGTGCAGTATAATCCATTCCCTCTTTAGCTATTTACAGTCCCTGTCAATTACATGTGGATGTGTTATAGTAATAAAGCTTTACAGAGACCCCGCAGATCTGTGTATGTGTCTATTCCCCTTTTACTTTTTAGGCTATGTGTTATAGTGCAGTATTATATTGTTATTTTTAATAAAGGAACCCCAGTTCTTAATGAACCAGTGTATATATCTTGTATTTATACATTAAAGGTAACCTTTTCTTCTAGTCAGGTACTATCATATGAACAGATGCTACCCCTGATCAGGTAAATGGTAACTGAATAATGAGGGAGAGAGGAGCCCTTGAAATAGAGAATAAGTTGTACACTGTGTAATTCGGCCATTCCATAATATTGTAGTATTGTACCTTTAGTGGATGGTGAGAGAAACTTCCCAACAGAGAGAGACAGAGCTGAAGGTATTCATAGGAAAGTGATCGTCGTGGTAAGGCGGCGTTAATGAGAACACCAGGGGGGACACTGGTGTGTATACCCACAGGATTGTGGCTTGGAGATCATAGAGAGCATCAGGGGGGATACTGATGTGTATACCCACAGGATTGTGGCTTGGAGATTATAGAGAACACCAGGGGGGACACTGGTGTGGATACCCACAAGATTGTGGCTTGCGAGAGCACTGGTTGAAGTCAGTGTGTAATGGTAAGTAATCAGAACTGACCCAGGGTAGATTAGTCTGGGCCCATGTGGTCGCGAGACTATATTGTATGAGTGTTGTGTAGGGCATGGACGTCCTTAGTAATCAGTGAGTATTCCTAGTAATCCCCATAGATTTAGTGGTGCTTTTGATGATATGAGCTTGTATATTGCTAGTTCCCCATCCTCAGGTAGGTACCCAGGTGCCTGGATAGATGGGTCCTGAGGAGGGAGGTGGTTGCGTTTCGGCTGGGTTGGTGGTGTCTTGGTGAGCTGATCCTATCTGGTCCGAAAATCCGGTCGTTACAGGAAGGCACAGACCTGGTGCACTTTGTTGACATGATTCCTTCTCTCCTTTCACAGTGCAGGGCAGAGACATCAGACGCACCACAGGAGGTGGAGCCAGCATTGTGGAGGGAAGGCACAACTCTATTCAGGTCCCAGGTGCAACTCCTTATTTATTTGAAGGTTTTATATAAAGCGAACAAGACCCTTGCGGGTATCAGAGCTCTTTACTGGTCATATGTTGGAAACAAGTATAAGCATAGAAAAATACAATTATAGGTGATTCAGATATGAGGTGCTCAATAATACAAACTAGTCATTAAAATACGGTGTTCAATAATACAGACTAGTACTTAACATACAGTAATAAGTAAATAATTCACTTGAATTTAGCCCTGAGAATCGCTTTCACTTCTTTTTTGAAGGAGGCAGTGGAAGGGTTCAGTCTTGTTTCTCTAGGCAAAGCATTCCAGATCCTGGAGCGATTCCAAAGAAGGACCGGTTGTAAATTTTATTTTCCTGGCAAATCGAAGTAGTTTCAGTAGAAGATTCTTGGAGCTTTTGGAGGCTCTATTACCAGCAGAGAGTACCCGTTTCTGAGACAGATAGCTCGAGGAATTCTGGTGTAAGGACTTCCTCCATCCCATTTAGATGCAGATCTCTCTATTCACCACTGGGCTGACTCATTCTGTCTCTTGGAATCCCCCAGCCCATTCACTCAAACTCCAGACAAGGAATACACAACCTAGCAGAGGCAGGCCTGGATAGTCATACAAGAAAAGACCTACTTTCTAAAAGTGATATTTTCAAACACAGAATGTTAAAACCAACTTCACTAAAAATGTATTTTATCATTCTGAGTTCAGGCATACTAAACTCAAATGTCTACCATGTTCCGTGAGTCAGGTAGGATTATAAAATATAATAATCTAACTGCCTATTCTGGCCTATGGAGAACAGGTAGCTTGCAATAGTGAAAAATGAAAATGGCTGTAATTCACTATTAGGATATGCCACACACACCAGGGCATGTCCTACCTTATACTTACAATGCACCCTGCCCTTGGGCCTACCATAGGGGTGTCTGATATGAAGAAAAGGGAAGGTTTAGGGACTGGCAAATGGTTGCACATGCTCAGTCAACATGGCAATACCAGACTGCACACAGGCTCTGCAATGGTAGTCCTTAGACACATTTTACAAGGCTGCTTCTGTGGGTGGCACAACCAGTGCTGCAAGCCCACCATCAGCATTTGGTTTAAAAGCCATGGGCACTTACTGGTGCACTGTACTAGGGTCTGACAAGTAAACCAAATCAGCCAATCATGGAATCATGGATTAATACATTAATTTACAATAGAGAGCTTTTGCACTGTGGCACTGGTCATCATTGGCACAGTGCCCAAAGCATCTAACACCAGCAAAAACACATGAGGCAACAGCAACAAATGGAAGGGAGACCCACACCAATGGTGCAAGGTCTACCATGTAGCCCGGGCCTGTGTTCTTTCCCCAAAACTGCATTGACGCCAAAACCTAATTGGCATCTCTGGCCACAGGTAAGCCCCTGGTAAATGGTACCACAGGTACCTGGGGCACTGTGAGCAGAGACGAGCTGTAGCACTTATTGTGCCTCCCTTAAAGGTCATGCACCTTCTCAGTCACACCCTGCCTTTGCAGCCTGCATGTTTTGGTACAGAACAAAGTGAAGAGTCGACATGGCACACATCTCTGTGTGTGTATATACACACAGAACCCTTTTGTGCAAAGAGGAGTGAACAGGAGGCTACGTGGCGGTCAGGGTAAGCTGGCCTCCAATAAACAAGTATCACACAACAAGAAGCTACCCTGACTCAGTGTCTGATTCTTATTGAAGGATGAGGCACACTATACCTGTACTTTGAGTGGTGTGTGCCATGCCTACAACCCAATGCCCTGGCATAGATCAGTCACCCCTCTAGCTGGGTGCCCTATACCAGCAGTGAGAGCACAGGTGCATGTGCCCTGTACTCCTATTCTTAGACATTGTAAGTGCAGTGCTACCATTAAGAGTATATGGTGCTGTGAGTTTGCCATTATGAACTTCACAGCACCATAATGGCTACACTGAACACTGAGAAGTTTGAGATCAAACTTCCCTGCACATTAAACCCACACTGATGCCAGTGTAGGATTTAATGAAAAATGCACACAGAGTTATATTATGTACTCTTATATAGCGCTCGAATCACCCTGGGGCATCTCGGCGTTGCCTAGAGAAACAACACTGTTAACGGAGCTAAGCTGAGGTGGTAATTAGTACAGGAAGGCTTTTAGTTGTTTTCTGAAGGTTCCATACGATGGGATATCCCTCAGAGCTTTTGGCAGACTGTTCCAATATTTAGGGGCCAGATAGGAAAAGGCCATGCCACCTGTGCGTTTAAGACGAATGCGAGGTATGTGAAGCAACTGCAAGGAGCCAGATCTCAACAGACGTCCAGGAGTGTATTTATTCAGTTTCTTTTGTAGATATTGCAGGCCTCGGCCGTTTAATGCATTAAATGACAGACAGCACATTTTAAAGATAGATTTTTTTATCGGTAGCCAATGTAGGTCTTTTAACAAAGGCAGCGGCGGGGAGCCTGCAGGCATATTTAGGATCATTCTGGCGGCGGTATTTTGAATGACCTGTAGTTAATTTAGTAGTGTCACCCCCACTTTGGCCAATAAGGCGTTCCCGTAGTCCAAACAGCTGATCACCATCGCTTGGACCAACGTTATGCGATGGTCAGTTAGTATATACGGGAGGATTTTTTTGAGTAATCAAAGACTATAGTAGCAAGAACCTGTGGTGGCTGCTACGTGGTCCTGCATTGATAGTGATCGGTCAAGCTTTATGCCCAAATTCTTGACACTCTGCTTAGGGACTGGGGAACACCCAGCTGCGCAGGCCACCATTCACTGAACCATACTGCCGAGGCCTTTCCTAGTAACATGACTTCCGTTTTGCCCGGGTTCAGCCGGAGGCAGTTGTTTATCATCCAGTTAGATATTGCCAGTATACATTTGGCAAAACTGAGTTTATCAGATTCAGAGTTTGGGCCGATCTTAAACAGCAGCTGGGTATCGTCAGCGTAGGAGATAGTTTTGAAACCCAATGCTTCTACTGCCTTAGCCAATGGCGCCATATAAATGATAAAAAGGGTCGAGCTAAGGCAGGAGCCCTGAGGGACACCCTTGTCCAATGATATTTTCTGAGAGTGCACTTTAGAGGGGCCCACTGAAAACTCAACTACTACTAGTGTCCAGGCTGAGTAGTTGCGTTCAGCTGCCACCACCAGACATGTTTCTGGATCCCTGGGTCGAGAGCCTGCTGCTCTTTGGGGCCTGAAACAATGCACGTCCTAGGATGAGGTGCCAAGCCTCCACCCCAGGATGGCAGGGTTCACGAAGGGGAAGCTTCAAAGGCTTGCCACCTTTGTGAGCTTCCCGGGCCACTTGCTGCTTTCATCAACTGGTCCCCGCTGGTTCTGACCCCCACTTTGTGCGGGAGAACCTATGTGAAAAACAAGTGAGGAAGAAAGGTGTTCCCACCTCTGACAACTCTACCCCTCAGGTGGGGCAGGCGAAGTGAAGCACAACTCTCAGTCCCTGCCATCATGCAGTGGGGGGACTCAGCCAACCAGGGAAAGGCTTTTGCCCCCCTCCCACTGGAGGGTAGCATAATAGGGGGTGTACCCACCATTGGTCCCAACCTTTTTACCTACCGGTAACACCCCTAAATCTATTAATTTGGGGCAACCATGAACCTTAATTCATCAGACCAGAAGAAACTACAAGAAAAGAAGGACCAAACAGCCGTGCCGAAGCTAACAAGAGGAAGACGCCCACTGACTTGGCCCCAGCCCCCCTGGTCTGTCTCCACCCTGAACCTGCTCCTGCGAAATCCTGGTGTGTCCTGCAGCCAGCAACCTCAAAAACCCCAGAGGTCCTGCCTGCCTTCAACCACAAAGACTGTCTCCCGCGAACACCGGATTTGTTCATCTCCAACCTCTGGCTCCGGCTGGACACCACAAATCCGCCCCACTCTGTACCCACCGTCCATGGCCCGAGCTTGAGTGGGCAAACACCAAGAGGAGGTCTCCCTTACTATCCTAACCAGAGATCCAGCGACCCCTCAACTGCCTCAAGCCTCCAGCTGACACCCGAAGCCAATATCCGGAAGGTCCCCCCAACTGCGACCCTGAGCTGGTAAGAAGATCTGACCCTAAAAGGCACCACTGCACCTGACGGCCCACGGCTTTGAGTGGCCAAACCTACGGTGCCTAACCAACCCCCAACTTACCTCTCAAAGCATTGTCGCTCCCAGAAGACCTTCGTCATGCCATGGCAAACCAGAGGTTCCCCCTTGCAAACAACAGGGCTCCCAACGTCGAAACAGCACCCTGCACCCAGCGGCCCAACTCCTGCTAAGGGTGCACCTATGGTGCTACTTTGTTTCCCCATTTACCCTGAGCTAAAGGCTAGGAGCTTTACTCCCACAACCAAGTGGCCTGCTCATCAGCAGCCACCACCCGGAGGCTCCCTATCCCCCATTGGATAACATTGGGCATCAGCACTCTGCACCCGACCGTCCTGGTGCAGCTGAGGGTGTAACAAGAGTGCATCCCTGACCTGGAGGAACCCCTGAGTCTACCCCAAGAACCTCAACGCCCACTACCAAATACTTACCTTAAAACCGATAACACTATTTTCCTCCATAGGATAACATTGACTGTTTTTCTTGGAAAGGCTGCCAAGTGTGGAGTTTTAAAACCTAAAGAAATTCTTTAAAATTGTACTATTTAACAAAAACGATTTTACTTACCTGTTTGCAGGAAATGTCCAAGAGTAGTATCCAGGTATACTACTCTGAGTAAGAAAAGTAATCTAAAAAGGAACTTGCCTGGTATTTTACTGAAAAGCCCATTCAAGTCTATTGTACTGTATTTACAAAGCATTGCATTTCTCTGCAACAATACTGTAAGTCAAAACAAAGTGCATATACCATTACAACCCATACTATATTACAACTGTATATTCACTGAAAAGTACTATCACTTACCTGTGCCAGGCTTGCTTAGTTCTAGGAAATAAAATAACTAAAAGAATATTTTTATACAAAAACAGTTGGTCTGAAGGTGAGTCTTTGAGTGTGTGAATTTATTTGCTAACTGTGTACAATAAATGCTTAACACTGTCCTCTGATACTGCCTTACTGCTACAATAGAGATTAAGGTTCTACCTACTTTTACCTGTGCCTACCTTTCGAGTTCCACTGAACTCTGTGCACACTATACCTCACTTTGGCAAAGTATATACAGAGCCAGCTACCTACAGGTGGTTCATGGAGTCTGGCGGTGGGAGACTGTATCGACGGCTGCAGAGAGGTCGAGAAAGATCAGGGCTGCGGTGTGGCGTAGGTCAAGGAGGTTGCTGATGTCATCTGTGGCGGTAAGTAAGGCGATCTCTGT
Organism: Lissotriton vulgaris; assembly: GCF_964263255.1. Lineage (NCBI taxonomy): Eukaryota > Metazoa > Chordata > Amphibia > Caudata > Salamandridae > Lissotriton > Lissotriton vulgaris. Next base: position 289,726,571 of record NC_141695.1, read on the forward strand.
GCTGTGGTTACTGCGGAATCCGGATTGGGTGGGGTAGAGGATGGAGTTCTCTTCAATGAATTTCTTTAGTTGTCCGTTGATGATCTCAGTGACTCTGGCCACGAAAGGGAGGAGTGAGATGGATCGGTAGTTCTTGCGGTCCATCGGATCTGCTGAGGGCTTCTTGAGGAGGGGCTTCACTTCTGCGCGTTTCCGGTTGTTGGAGAATGTGCTGGCTTCAAAGTTGGCGTTGATTTTGCGTCATAGCTCAGGTGCAATGAACTCTCCTAATCTGGAGCAAACCAAATCAATTCCTGAGATGATCGGTCTTCTTTTGGGTGAAAAGCCAGTTTTATGTATTTTAGTGAGTGTATACATTGTTGCCAAAGTGGGATACTTCATATATAGAATTTTTTTTGTTTCCAATGTTATTGAACCTTTGTGGAACCATTTATCCAGAAGTTGTGATAGTCGGCTTTGTATTTCTAATTTTAAATCATTGTGTAGTTTAATATAACAGGTAAAATCTGCTACTTTTTAGTGGATTTCTTTAATGTAGTCATCTATATGAAGGACGACGTTCCCACTTTGTCCGTTTCATTGATTACAATTTCTATATTTTGTTGTAATTCTTTAATTGCTTTGTGTTATTCTTTAGTTATACTTCTGTTAGTATTTGATTTTAGAGAGATATTTATGTTACTCATTAACCATGTCATTCAGTACTGCAGTATAGAATAGATAAATGGGATTCCCTGGTGCAAGTATTAAAGTAGCAGTAGCGGTTGACTTAGGCGTACAATTTCTTTCGCTGGAATGCGAAGTGTCAATTCCTAGTTCTTCTGCTGTTGTACATCTATCCGATATGTCTTCCAATTCCAAAAGTTTTGTAAGTAAGTGTATATCCTCCAAGTCCTGTGCTAGTCACTGATTGTTGGTTGATACCCTAGGGTTTGTTTTTTAGTAGGTTTGTTTGCAAAGAAGGCTGAAGCTTAAGTTTACATATGAATTTGAAAAGATCAATGTTGGACTGTACTAAGACCCAATTTGCTGTGAGGCAAAATATATATAATTCTTTAAGTATCTTCATTTGATTTTATAACGGTGATGGATCAAGCCATGAGTCCCTTGCTCACTGCACCATCAGGATTCAAGCAAGCCGGGCCGACGACGGCTGAAATGCCAGAAACCGGTCCCCGGAAGCTTGTCTCCTTTCTGGTGAAGAATTGGCTTGGTAGTTTGGTCTGCCCTGTTCCCATGATACACTGGGCCAGGGACAGACTAATTTGCATATAGCCAGGTTCTGAGCTGGGATGGTGCAGTGAGCTAAATAACGGTGATGGATCAAGCCCTGATCTTTGGACTGGGTAAGAGTGGTCTGCTTAATTCAGACACTCTGTTCATCACCACCCCCTTTTCTGAATCGTTTTTGGCCACTATAGGTGTGGCAGGGTATACTCAGATATGAGTCCCATGCTCACTGCACCATCAGGATTCAAGCAAGCCGGGCCGACGACGGCTGAAATGCCAGAAACCGGTCCCCGGAAGCTTGTCTCCTTTCTGGTGAAGAATTGGCTTGGTAGTTTGGTCTGCCCTGTTCCCATGATACACTGGGCCAGGGACAGACTAATTTGCATATAGCCAGGTTCTGAGCTGGGATGGTGCAGTGAGCTAAATAACGGTGATGGATCAAGCCCTGATCTTTGGACTGGGTAAGAGTGGTCTGCTTAATTCAGACACTCTGTTCATCACCACCCCCTTTTCTGAATCGTTCATTTGATTTTCTGTCATAGAAATAGATAAGTTCACCACAAATTTTTCGCTGTTGTCTTTTTTTACTGGATTGTTCTTTCCTTCTGGCTCGTTTCTATACCCCTGAGGTCGAAGGTTCGTCTGTTTTTACATTTGGTGGTCTTCTCTCAGTATCTTGCGTATTTGTGTTACCTAATCATTCATCTCTGTACTTCATCACAAAATCTGCCCTTATTCTTTTTTGGGGTCTGATAAAGCTTCATTTGGAGACTCCAAATCCAATGTTGCAAGGGTTTCTGGAATGTCTGCTTGTTGGATGCTTCCTGGTTTGATGTTATCATATTTCTTAGCGAAGTGCAATCCCTCCCAAGTTTTAGTGATTTTGATCTTGTCTGAATTTTCAATTTTTCCGCTTTATGATATCGTCTTCATATTCTACGATTTTATTAAGAATCTCATAATTTAGTGTGCGTCATCTGTTATTTGCAGAATTGTTGTGTTTGTACTTCCTGAAGCCAGAATAGAACTCATCCTGCAAGTAGTTGTCTTTTACTAATTGGTCTAGGTGCAACACGAGACGGCTTTCAATTATTTTGACAAGAAATGGAGACTAGAGATGGACCGGTAGTTATCGGGTCGGTAGTTGGTTTCTTTAAAAGTGGCAGATATATGACCAATTTTCAGACTGTCAGGAAATATCCTCTTGCAAGGAGAGGTTAATGAGCTAAGCCCAGTGAGGTAAGAGAACATTACACCTCTTTAGTCAGGTATTCCAAAAGAGAGTCAAGGGAGTGGTTGGAGGGACTTAACTTGCAAGTGGTGTTAAAGCTCTCAAGCTGTGATAAATCACTGAAGGTATACCAGTAAGTGGGTGATTTCCTGATGAGGTAAATGGAGCCATAGTAGGGCTTTAAGGAACATGATGCTTACATGTTTTTGATCTTGCAGTCAAAGTAGCACCTCAATTCTTATCTGGTTTGGCTGTTGCCAAGGTTTCTTTGGCTTTTGTTGCAGCTCTGATAACCTCAAAATGTTTTTTGTGCAATTATCAATCTGAGACTTGAAAGACTCAAATTTTCTTCAAAGATGTGTTTTTGTATGGTCTTCTTGAGTAATGAAGGAATGGAATGAGAGACAAAAAGAAAACGTGCAATACATGTAAAACTGTTTCAGTTCAAGAATATATTTACGCTCACCAATTTTGCCTTGAGAACCCGATGAGCTTCTATTGACACACTTAATGTATTCCAGTGACATTGGTGTGCTGTGGACACTTGAACCAGTGAATAATGGAAATAGAGCCTTTGCACTGTTTCCCTTGAATTGAATTTGAATTTGTAAGATGCACAGCTACATGAAAGGGTTTCCCAGCGCCGGCCAGAAAGGATAGCAGAGAACTAGCAGAAGGGTTTCAAAATTGACAACCAAGTCTTCAAGTTTTTCCAGAATAGGTCATAGGTAGTTTCCTCACGTAGTGAGACCGGTAAAAAGTTTCACAAGGAAGGTCCTAAATAGGAGAAGAACCGGCAGCGCATGCGGGAGGGAGTGTTTGAATTTCGGGACCGAGAATCTCATCTGGTGGGTAGAGCGCAGAAGCCGCAAAGGTTGGTAATGCTATACTAGCTTTTGTAAGTATATAGGTGCCACTCCAGGTTTGATTTTGAACATGTAGCAGAGGGCTTTGAATTTTATACTGTTCCCCACCATCAGCCAATGAAGGCCACAAAGAAAGTTAGTTACTGATGAAGATTTTGGCACCTGCTTTCTGAACCATTTGAAGTCTTTGTATTAAACTTTTATTTGAGCCCAGGTACCGAGCATTGCTGTAATCCAGCCTAGAGGCAACAAGGGCATGTACCACCATTTTTATCTGTGCAGAAAGGGGAATCCTCCATAGAATCTTTTTCATCCATTTTAGAATAGTAAAGTAAATGGCAGAAATCCTAGTGACTTGCTGATTTATCGTAAGATGATTGTCAATGATTAAACCCAAGTACCAGACTTGGTGTACAGACAGGGGCATTGCACCCAATTCAGGGGGCCAATGATGATGGCCCCACAGATCATGCTTCCTCCCTAAAATCCTAACCTTAGTCTTTTCTCCGTTGAGTTTGAGCAAATTGTTTTGCATCCATGATGCAACTTTGCTCAGACATGACTGAAGAGCTCATGGGTCCGACCCCTTAACTGAGAAAAGGGCAAAAATGATCTGGGTGTTGTCAGCATAGGAAAAAAAGGGAGAGACCAGCCTCTTCCATTACATCAGCCAAAGGACAGACATATACATTAAATAGCAAAGGGCTCAGCACTGACCCTTGAGGGACTCCATAAGGGGGGGGTAGGAGATAGAGTTTGCAGATGCCGAGAAGACCTGAAAGGTTCGATCTGAGAGAAAGGATCCAAACCACTGTAATGCTACTCCAGCTTTGTCTGTCCCTTGCAAGGCTCTCAACAGTTTGGAGTGAAACATTGTGTTGAATGTGGTGCTGAGGTCGAATATGATAAGGGCCACAGTTTCCCCTTCATCCAAATTCAGTCTTATCATTTCTGTAAATCCGAGAAGAGTTGATTCAGTGGAGAAACCAGCTCAGAAACCTGATTGCAAGATATGGAGAACATTCTGGGATTCCACATATGTGGTCAACTGTCCATTTATATGCTTTGCCAGAATGTTGGAAAAGACTGGAAGCTGCGAAACGGACAGAAAAGACTGGAAGCAGCAAAATGGGACGGAAATTGGATGGCTTAGTAAGGTCGACATTGGCTTTCTTTAGGAGAGAGGACCATAGTATATTTCCATTTCCGAGGTACAACGCCCTCCAACAAGTAGGCGTTCAGGAGATCTCAATAAATATAGAGAGTATGGACATCTCCAGTTGTTTAATCACATGAAAGGAGAGTACATCACAAGGGGACCTCAAATACATGTTTGCCAATAAGTAGTCAAAAGTACTAGGTTTCAGGAGGGTCCAAGTTTCTAATCTATTAGAGGAGAGACTAATATCAAATGGCCTTTGTCCAGCAGCAGACTCCGGGGTGGAGTTGATGGCAGGCCCGCCCCCCAGAAGCGAAGATTGAGGGTGCTTACTGAGCAATGCAGAGTGGATTTGTTCGACTTTATCATTAAGATACAGTTCAAGTTCTACACACTGTGTGCCCATGAGAGCAAGGGGAGTAGACTGAGTATCTGCGCCAGATCATTCTTTTACCGCCTTAAAAATATTTTTGAGTAATTTTGGGACTGAGATTTTATGTGTAAAGAACTCAGCACGAGTTACTTTGCAGAGGATGTGGTATTCCTTAAGGGCTTTTTTTATAAGCCACTTTGTCTTCTTCATGATAATGTTCCTCCATGTTCTTTCAAGGAATTTACATTTAGATTTCTCAGTCCTCAACTCCATTGAAAACTAAGGAGCAGTGGTCTTGTAGCGTGCTTGCTAGACAGAGGGAAGTAGTCATCTACTGCTTGAGTAATCCAATTATGAAATAAACCTAAGTCGGTGACTGTAAACTGTTCTGCCGCTAATTTGCTGTCTAATAACAGTTTATTTAGAGCCGAAACATCCAGATTTGCCCAGTTTCTTCTTTTTTTGCTTGGCAACCAGGCCGGTTGCTGGCGGGGAAGAAGCTACTTTCAATTGGAAAGATACAGCAAAGTGATCGGACAAGCGCAGAGCTGCAGCTAAGATCAGGAAGATTAGAAATAATTGGATCTAACAAATGACCCACAATATGGGTTGGACCTGAATTGCATAGATGAATGTTCATAGCTTCTAGATCACAAATGAGACACCAACTCTTAGTACAATTAGAATCGTCTAAGTGGAAGTTCAGATCACTCAGAATGGTGAAATTAGCGATCTTCAGGATGTCAGGAGTTGCTTGATCTGCAAAGAAAGTGCCCAGGGTGGGATACATCGAACTGCCAGAGAAAGTGAAATTGGGCGTGAGTGCCATTTTAAATAACAGGGCTTCACAGTCGGTGACAAGGAAGTCATCAGTTTTACATGTAAGGGAGCTTATATGAATAATGGCTATGCCGCACCCCAACTTCAACTTCCAGTCTTTCTGTATGATCGAGTAATTAGATGGAAGTGCTGCCACCACATCAGGTCCTGAGCTTTCCTGTAACCAGGTTTCAGTTAAAAAGTCAGCATCTGGTTGATTATTCATCAGGAAATCAAAGAAATCGTTTTGTTAGGGAGTGGCAGTTAATGCTGTAAAAATGTATAATCTGTATAGGAAGGAAAGGTGCCTATTGGGGACGCCCTTTTAGGTGAACTTGCCTGGTCGGGTTGTCCAGCTTCATCACCAGTGTGCCTAGCCCTAGTATAAAAGTTTTTGTTGAGAATGGACTCAGCAGGAAAAAAACAACAATGCCGGCAGTAGGTGTGGAAGTCATCAGCTTTTAAAATATTACATTTGGGGGAAAAGGCCTGGCGTAACTCGGACAGTTGTTTACTAGTATAGAATAATATACAAACCTTATTTGGTCCAGGGGTTATGGCCGCTGGTAGTGGATGGGGTCAGAAGGGCTTGACTTTGGCACGCCGTCGGCGCGTCCTCTCCCGGGCCATTAAATAGGGCTAAAGGCTGACTTGGCGAAAAAACCACTAGAATGCCAACCGAATCGTCAGGCACACAGAAATGGCCTCACCGAGGACCAGAGCCTCATGAATAAAGTGCAGTAGTCAGAGGCACATTGAATCAGAAGCACATCAAACTCATTTCATTTATGGAACAAATCTGTTTTAGTAGACATTGGATAGATGACTCATGTGATACACAGCCTTCTGCCTACAACCACAAGGGCCGGCGGCTACCAACAGTGCTATCGAAGTCATACCAGAGGCTCTGTAGTTGGGCCAGCATCCCGGAGGAAGACGTCAAGTTGAATCAAGGCTATGTCCGCTATGTCGCCTGTATCGTCAGAATCAGTGTGGCCCAAAATAAGAGCCAATTAGAGATGAAAACAACAAAAAGAAGAAAAAGGAAAACCCCTCCCATAACAAGAAGCCAAAGAAAAAGGAAAAGAAAGGGTACTCCGCATCCAGGTGACAGGGGGAGGTATCGAGTGCAGGACCTGAAAAGGTTTGGGGCAGGTGACCTCCCGGAGATCATTCGACAGCAAGGCGATGAAAGGCTCCCAGAGTTCAGAGTGTTTATCGCTCTTCTGAGTCTGAATTAGGGAGAGCCGTTCCATTGCCAAGGTCATCTACAGCCATTGTAACCATGTAGAGTGTTCTGGTACCATTGAGGTGCCCCAGTGTAGTAGGATCGCCTGGCGTGCAGCCAAGAGTGCCAATGCCATTTGTCTGCTGCGCAATGACCGAAGAGGAGAGTGGATTGGAGAGCCCTAATAGGGTATAAGCTGGGAAGCGAGGAATCTCTGTATCAAATGCCGCATCAATATCATTGAGAACCAAATCCTAAAATCGCTCTAGTTGCGGGCAGTGCCAGAGGAGGTGCGCTACTGAGCCCACAACCACGCCAGCATTCCTCAGTGTGATTTTTGTTCCATTGGTGAATCCTAGCGGGGGTGAGATACCAATAGGCCGTGACTTTAAATGCTGATTCCGTCCCAGCTGTATTATATGCTGTGTGGTGTGTTCTATAATTTATGTTATCCCATTCCTTGTTTGTGAGAGCCTTGCCCAATTCTGCCTCCCACCTAAGTTGTCCGCGAGTGCGAGTCCCTCTCTGACCTGGAGTGAGGTGCAAGTAAAGTTCCGTTATGAGGTGTTTATCATCTTCTTTCTTTGCTACCCATTGTTCGAAAGGAGTAAGCTTGCGTGAGGCCTGCGAAAGGCACGCTCTAGAGGTAGCTCAGTGTCGCAATTGTAAATAACAGTATTCATCGGAGCCGGGAAGGTCAAGATCAGAGCGCACCCGGCTAAGCGGAATGATGCCCTGAAGATCGAAAAGGTGGCCCAATCTCTTAAAGCCTGCTTCTCTCCACCTCTGTGCGACCGCAGATTTCACACCAGGAGGAAAGTCTTGGTTATCTACTAGGGGCGTCATAGGGGAGGGAAATGTTGTGAGGTCTTTCGTGATTGCTACTTTATCCCACACCTTCAGGGTGGCCGCAGTAACCGGGGATGTATAAAGGTTGCTTCTTTATCCCACACCTTCAGGGTGGCCACAGTAACCAGGGATGTATAAAGGTCCGAGAGCGGAGGCAACGGGGAAGCCAAAGTTCTCACCAGATGTTCGTGCCAGCTACCGCTTGGTCCAGGAAGTTCCAGTGCTTCTCCAACATTGGGCGGTTTCATTCTAGCACATAGCGCAGATGTGCCGCCTGCGTATATCTATGAATAAGAGGTAACTGTACCCCTTCCTCGTCCCTGGAGCGCAAGAGTTGCACCAAGGAAAGGCGCGCCTTCTTCTTGCCCCAGATGAAATGATTTAAAGCCAGCTGTAGAGTCCGCACCGTACCAGGTGGCGGGGTTAATGGGAGGGTCTGGAATAAGTGCAAAATACGAGGCAAACGCGTCATCTTGGCCGCTGCAATGCGACCGAACCAAGATAGTGTGGGTTTAGCCCACCCTTCTAGGGCTTTTCGTGTCTGTGCCACTAGCGCCGTGTAGTTCACTTCCAACATGCGTGGAATCGAGGGAGTCAGGAGGATGCCCAGATACGGGACAGGATCATTTGACCAGTGCAAAGGGAGAGATCGTTGGAGTGCCTTCATCTGTGCCTGTGGTAGGGACAGGTACTTAACCTTTGAGCCCTTGAATATCTGGATGGTCTCGGATCTTCTGAGCAAGAAGTTCCATGTAGAGGGCGAATAAAAGGGGTGAAAGGGGACACCCTTGCCTGGTGCCCCGGACAATGATAAAAGGAGCTAAGGAGACCCCATTAACCCGGACGAACGCCCAAGGGGACTGATAAATGCACTGTATCCAAGTGATAAAACGGGGACCGAACCTGAAGCTACGGAGGACGTCAAACCGGTATGGCCAGCACACCCTGTCAAACGCCTTCTCTGCGTCGATCGAGAAGAGCACTACGCTGGCCTTAGAGCGATGAACACTGTTGAGGAGATGCAGGAGGCGCTTGGAGTTCTCTTCCTTGCCGAAACTGAATGAATCCTTCTTGGTCGGGGTCTATAAGGCCAGCCATGAGGGGATTCAACCGCGCAGCAAGTATGCCAGTAAACAATTTCGCATCTATGTTGAGCAGTGAAATCAGACAGTATGAGCCGCATTGGCTCTGGTCTTTATTAGGTTTAAGGAGCACAGAGATTGCTGCCTCTCCCATCGAGTCAGTCATCGCCCCACTATCTTGAAAGGAATTGAAGAGACGTGTGAGGAGGGGGGGCCAGTGCAGAACGTTTGTAAAAAAGAGCTGGGTACCCGTCAGGGCCAGGTGATTTGTCTAATGTCAGTCTTGCAATAGCGAGATAACCTCTTCCAGTCTGATAGGTTTTTTGCGAGGGTCTGCTTCTGCCTTCGGAAGGCGGGTGAATTGGCTTGCCGTTAGATAATCCCGGGCATCAGATATATTCTGATGATCAGGGCTGTAAAGGGGGTGATAAAACCAGCGACATTTCTCGACAATCTGGGAATCCAGATGAAGTTCCTCTCCCAAAGAGCTTTTGAGGAATGGGATGGCCCCTGCAACCACCCTGGTGAGTAGCTTCTGTGCTAGCACCTTGCAGCATTTGTCCCCTCCCAAGTAAAACTTACGCTGTATGCGAATTAAGGCATATTCGGCCCTGTCTAGGTCGAGGCGTTTAAGAAGAGTTTGTTTCTTCTCCATCGCGCCACACCCGAGCAGCCCCGGTGCGTTTGTGGATCGCTTCTAATTCTGTCACCTCCTGCTCAAGAGCTACATGGACCTCCTTCCGTCTACGTGTCTTGGCCGACGAGATGGCCATGAACGTGCCACGTAGAACCGCTTTGAGTGCATCCCATCCCATACCATGGCCAGGGAGGTCTTGTTGTTGTCATTAAGCGATAAATATTCCTCGATTTTGGAGCGCGCCTCCTCGACACCTAGGTGGATTGTAGGAGACCCACTCGGAGCCGCCAACGTACAGGTGCATTTCCAATTCCTTCAGGCCGTAGAGAGAGGGATACATGTGCATGATCCAAAAGGGAGCGTACATCTATTGATGCATCTTGAACCCTGGGGAGGTGTGCGTCAGATACCAGTAGCAAATTTAGTCGCGCATATGTTTTATGTGCTGCCGAGTAGTATGTGTAGTCGCGCATGTTGGCATTTTGCAGGCGCCAGACATCATGGATGCCATTCTCCGCTAGCCAATGTTTCCCCTCGGAAGAAAGAGCTCCTATCTGTGTGTAGCGCTGCCCTGACCTGTCCCAGTCGTTATCCATCACCATATTAAAGTCTCCACCTATCACTAGCGCAGATTCTGGCAACGCCAACCCTTCCATCAAATGCCTCCTGCTGTGAATTGGGAGCATATATTTTGAGTAGGCTGAAGACCGTCGAGCCCCATTGAATCCTAAGAGCTAAAACCCTCCCCTTGGACTTATAGAAGGTAGATAAGACTTTGCCCTCAAATTTGGCTCCCAGTAAAATGGCCATTCCATTCTTTTTCGCCACACCAGAGGATCAGAATAGGCACAGGAAGCAGCGGGAACCCATACGTGGTGTGTCTTTGGCAAGCAAATGGGTCTCCTGGAGCATACAAATATCACCCTCAGACTGCTCAAGAAGGGAGAGAATTTCATTGCGTTTCACGGGGTGATTTATGCCTCGGACATTGAGGCTGACAATTTTCAGGGCTCTAGGCATAGGCAACGGCTAAGAACATGATGGCTGAGCAGAGGGGTATCGGACGCGCACTGCATAAGAAGCGGACTGGTGTATGCGAGAGCACGTGCGGTTGCTACAAATGATACGGAAAGCCCCCAAAATAAAAACAAACCCGAAAGCAAGAAAGGATAAAGAGAAAGAAAAAGCACGCAAACATGAACAGTACATAACTTTACGGCCCAAGAGGGCACAGTCCCAAAATAGTGTCATTGTGTGGTGACGTAGAAGAAGACCAAATGTCACTTGGCCAAGGCTTGAGACAATGAAGAGGGACAAGAGATGAAAGTTTGTCTGGTGGAGAATGTACACAGAAGATGGAGCCGTGCTAAAGAATCTCCGAACTCTGTATCAAGCAGCTTAAGAGCTGCAAGAGGGAGTCCAGGGAGTCTGAAAGGGTGGACCACTTAGGGGCTCCTCCGGCTCCGTCACAGTACTCCCATTCCCCTGGTATAAGTGAGGGTGACTCACAGTGTGCATGGGTGATCATGGGACTGCTAGAGTGTTGAGAGGACTGCGTCACGCTCCTTCGCCATCTCTTCTGGGCCTGGTTTGGTGGCGGCCAAAGGTTTGCCGACTGTTTGCGAACGAGGGAGCGTTTTCTTGTCCGGCTTTGACGGACTGTTCCTTGGCATTAGATTTGTGTGTCAGCAGCAATTCCTAAGAGGTCCAGAGCTTCGGTGAGAAAGCGTATCTGCCGCAACTTCCCTTGATGCTTAAAGATGATCCAAAAGGGGTGGCCCCAAGAGTACGGTATTCCCTTTTCCCAAAGGTGGGATGTAACGACTCGGAATTCTCTCCGTTTGGCTAAAGTCGATGATGCCAGGACTTGAAAGAGGGCTGGAGTGTGCCTTCTAAAGTGGATCGGTTGGGCTACTCTCGCCAGGCGATGGATCTGTTCTTTCAACTGAAAGTCATGCACACAGACAAGCACATCGGGAGGGGAGGCCTTTCCGCCTCTGGGGAGGCACACACGATGGCCGCGATCCATCTGGATCTTTTGCAGACAGTCGTCACCCAGGATTTTCTGGAATAGGGACAGGACGTAGTCTCGCAAGTCTTTGCCTTCTGCCTTCCAGGGCACTGCACGGATGCGTATGTTGTGTTCGACTTTTCGTAGGCAGTATTATTTGTGCTGTTTAAAATGTCTGTGTTCCCAGAGCATGTTCTACTGCCAGGGATTTATTAGTGTGAGGGGCTAAATATAGTAGGATAACACTCATAATAAGCATTTGAAATGCAAAAGATCTTGCATTTGCAAAAGTTTGGGCTATTGGCATTGTAAATGAGAATGTCTTTTATGTATTTTGAAAACCAGCAATCGGTGCGTAAAAACGCACTTTGTACTTATAGACCTTGCTTACAAGAAGTAAGGCTGGTAGTAAAAGAGAAGCAGCTATTGCCAGCCTTGCTTCTCGTGGGCAACAACTATGAGTTGTAGTTTAGTTCCTATATTCCCAATAGGCTCTGCGCATTGGAATAATATATCCTATAGATTTGAGGTAGGACTGAGGTCTACCAGGTCTCTATCGAATATACTAGACTTAATTGTGGGTGCCAGCTAGCTCAGAGATCACTTGAAACTTTCTTGAATACACAAGAAGGGATTAGTGTTTGATAACCGCATAAACATGACAACTTTGTTTCCCAAGAATAAGAAATGTATCTCTAGAGTCGCGGAAACAATAGATAGTTATTTCACTTAGTCAATCGTGCATGCTTCGTTTCACCAGAGGTGCAGAGAAATAGAGAGACAGGCGTTTTCAATAAAAGTATTTATTGAACAGTCTTCTTTCTCATGCAGAGGAAATGAACTGCTACAATCGTAATACTGGTTGCAAAATACATTGCGTACAGTACGAAGAGCATTTTAAAATAATACTGTAAAAGCATGATATGGTTTCTAAGCCATAAAATATATAGAATACATACATTAATAAATAAAGACTAAAAGTACTCAACTGGTGCTTCTAAAATACGCCCACCCCGGTGTACCTAACCTAGGTCTAGTACGAGGGAAGAAGTAAGTGAGGTGTAGCTTAGTTTCAGTATTCTTTGCCAAGAATCTATCCAAGAATTCTCTAAGTGTCTAATCAGCTCCGTTCCTTGGTTTAGAATGAAGGAGGTCTGGTAACTCTCTCTCAGGACTAGATTTCCCAACAACCCGCACGGGTAGTTTGGAAACACTGGAGCTGGATTTATCGGCAAGAGAAAAGACAGAGTCTCTCTCAGTGCGTCTGCTGGAGGGTCGGCTTCCTTCGGCACTTGCTGTGGCGAGATGCGTCGTGCAAGTAGATAGTCTAACTGCTCCAAACCACCGTGTGTTTGCCTGGGCAAGTGTGGGCATATTAATACCTTAAAGGTGCAGAGATTGACGTAAGGTTGGACATAATAATGTAATCAAAGACTCAGTCTTTGAAAACTCCATGAGTTCTTGGATAAACCAATAGTCAAGCAGGTGGAAGTCCCTGACTGCTGAAGGCTGGTTTTTCCAAGAAATCGTTGTGGATTTTCGGAACTAGTGGAAGTAGCCATGCCGTATTTGGAATGCATAGGTTAAGATTTCTATGCCTATATAAGGATAGCGTGATTTATACCTATATATGGGCATGAATCTGGAAAATTACACAATGGTCCTAAAACGCTACACAACACGCACTCCACTTTAATATGTTCAACATTACTAAATTATAAGCATCTAAACATATCTAAAGAATGTGTTTACAATCCCACCCAAAATACATATAATGCACTTGAAATGGCTGTACACTAAAAAAAAATGGTATGTCTATAGTACGCATTTAAGAATAGAGTCTTCAAAACATGAATTATGATGCTAGCATTGCTAACTGAATGAATCATGTAATGACATTTATGAAATGGCTCTGAGTTACAGAAGAAAAGGTCAAGACCATGTTATAGCAGAATATATAAACTGTTTTGGTTTTAAAGACAAAGTTAATTATTGTCTCTAGGAAGTGTTTCGAAAAGAATTTCTTGTCCTCTAAGAATAGTTCTATTTTAAGCAGATTGTTTTGTGCCAAAAAGGTTCAATGTTTTTGGAAAAAAGTAAAATCGTAGAGAAACAAAATATAGAGTTCCAAAGTTAGGAGCTTTGTTTTGAAAAGCAAAAGGTCGAATTCAGAGTTCATGGAACGCTGTGTGCAGATTTCTAAAGTTATTCTCGGTGTCAAGAGAAAACATCAAATCGTCTAGGCTGGAAAAGAAATCGTCTACCACATGGGTGAAAGTGGAACAACTTCAGTAAGTAGATCAATTGTGCACAGATGAGAAGCATCGCAATCAGCGTCAGACGCGTTAGCAATGTTCAAAGCAGATGGTACCTGTGTGCCTGTTGATCCACGTATCTCACCTCCAGTTGGATTTGCCGGTGAGATCTCAATGAATGCCGTCATCAGGATGGGTAGCCGTTGGGGGCAACACAACACGTGACCCAGTAATGCGCCAGCATCCGTTGGCAGTGCTGATGAAAGTGTGAGACAAACGTCCAACACGCATTCCTCTCCACAAAGCAGGCATCGTAGAACAGGTAAGATGCAATCTTGCCAGATTGGTCTGAACGAGAGAAACCATGTGGTATTTGGATCTCTTAAACAAACCAAGCCAAGAATCTGTGTAAATCTGTCACGCTACCGCATGGCTAGGAGACCATGCTCCATGGTAGTCTGGGTATCGTCGTGACTGGACTTGCCATATCGGAGGAGAAGAAACAAAAATAGAATTCCTGCGACGAGTCCCAAAATGAGAGGCAGGCCGCCGAACACAGTGTGCACGAAATTTAGAAAAATGCCTAGGACTGCTTCAAACGGTTCTAACAGTCCTGATAAAACAGCTTTAAATACATGTACAATACCACTGGTATCAGACATGTTTAAGATACGACCTTCTGCTAAATGTATTGGACAGTTTGTTGATAATAGGGCATGTATCTCCGCAGAAGTCCTTGCGACTTGCAGATCATACATTTCTCTGGACGAGGTCAGTGGCACAGTTTTTTGCAAAAGAATGGCTTTCATTCTGCTTAAAGTATCAATTCGTATAGAAGAGATATTCAGTGAAGGCCATAACGCTGACTCGCCGACTCCCTGTCTGTCTTGCTTTTTGGAAACAATACTTGCATACAACAAGTGACCCTGGCTGACACATTAACCAGATAGGCTTTTCCTGGCAACCTGCCACAATAGCTGTGATCATTCAACATTATGTAGCTACCATTGGATAGCTGCCTAAAAACTGGATCTATCACTGCTGCTGGTGAACCGTGCAGGTGGCAAGAAAGGCTATTTGAAGAACCCTTACAGGCTCAGTGTAAGTTAATACCTTGATATAAAAGTGTACAGCTTAGCGAGTTCTTACAATTTTTTCCACTAAGTGGAAATGCCTCCTTTCCCCCACTCCAACATTTGTGTGTTTATGGTAAATTCCAGTTTGACTTAATGTATTCTTTACCCAACCTTTCATAAGGCCCTCAGGTATGTGTTTTAAGCAATACTGAAACTAGAAATTCGTCATTGGTATTGTGATGGTGCCATGTATTATCCACTCCACGACTGGTTTCTCAGAAACAGTTAATGGTAATCTTTCCAGTTTTTCTATGCTCAGCATCGTATAGTCTGCTCCTCTTTGTGCCAAAGAGATTTGTTTATCTGTAAGGTTAAATACAGTAAACAATGACGTTCTGTTGATTAGACTCCATGGCACGTAGCCTGAACGGAGATTTTGTAACGTCCAGCCTAGCAGCATTATAGAACGTAATTGAGAATGGCCATGTTGTAACATTAGCAAGTCCTGCTCTATTATGTCAATGGCAGATGATACAATGCTGTCCAAAGAATACATTTTGGAGGACAGAGTCGTTAACCCATTGTCCATTACACAGAGAGCTTTCTCTAAATGAATACGATCAATTTCTCGTATTCTTTCTGCAGTTTCCATTTGCGTGACTTTCCATGCTTCAGTGTAAGCAGCGTATATACCGGCGAATATGAAACGTTTTTGACATAGTTTACGAGGTCCAAGTAGGAAGTCTTGCGAATCAACGCCTTCTTTAAGTAAAGTTACGTGTTGTCTAATTTCTGGAAGTGTGGATTTCTGTAGCCACGGCATAGTTTTCCTACACTGTATGCTGTCACTATCCCTGGATGTTGTCTCTGGGAATATCTTGGATCTGGCCTATTCACTGTGAACCCTTGTGTTTTGTTCAGGAATCTATCTTGACAGTTATTCGTGTCTGTGGTCCAGATTAACTATTTTTTCTAATCAGGATTAGTTCTGTTCTGTCGTAAAATCTGTTTTACGTCTACCTCCTCATCTGCAGTGCCATTACTGTCAGGTGTGGCTTTAGGTATTGATGGTTTGTTTAAATCTTTTTTCTTACCTAAGCCAAGACATGATGTTTGTTGAACAGTGTCATTTAAAAACATTATTTGTTCTGGGATAATGCAGGCTCTTAACAAGGCTTCTAAACCCTGCACCTACCAGTCTTTTGTGCCCCAGACAGTTTTTGTCTCAATTTTGTCTTTCCAAAAGGTAAAACCTAATGTAGACAGCTGAGCATAAAAGTTTGCAGAGTAAATTTGTATTGGTCAGCATATGTTTCATTCCTGTCTTATTCACATTTTTTAAATAAAACTTTTCTGGATTTGTGACATTAAAACCTGAGAAGTATGGAAACTTTTCATAAAATGTTTTTGAGCTGCCTTTTGGCAGTGTTGGGCAATGTTCCCATTGATTGTAAGTAAAAACATTTCTAGGGTTTGCAGATTTGTGCAAGTAATGGTGACCATAATGATTAAAACAATGCATTTGTTCATATTCTGATGAACCTTCTAAGAATTCATATTTTGTGAATTTAGCTAACATTTCTAAATCTGTCATCATATTATTAACAGTTTCAAAGTCCCAATCATCAGAGAAAGTGCTGGCTGAAACAAAGTCACTCAAAGAAACCTGAAATTGGTGTAGAATCTTTAACAGTTCCACCGGGCCATAAATGTAATAATCAGTTGTGTCCCATGCTATACCACCAGATATAGGAACAGCTGTGATGTTCACTGATGACAGGTCTCTTCGTTCACGAAGAGATGATTTGTGAGGTTTCAGGAGCAAGTTGATGTTCTTACTTGCTGTGTCCATTGTACTGTATTTTCCATCTATCATTTTTTCCCAAACTTAAAACAAGAATGAGCCAAAGTAGGAAAAAAAGTAAACCTAACACAGCCTAAAATTCAACCCATAGTGAAACCAGATATGTATTTTCAAGTTGATTAAAGAGTTCTGTTATCTTTTCTTTAAACGTTTTATTTGTTGGCATAGTTTCAGGCTCACTGGGATCCTCAGAAAATGTATCAAAGTTAATGAAATAGCCAGAGGCAGTTCTGTCAGTTATCAGAATTGCATCAGGATTGTTTGGAATCGCTGGAGATTTTTCTTCCTTAGTCTTATCAGTATAGTCAGAGGCTATATCATTAGCTTTGTTGCATAGTCCTTCTTTTCTTACTGCCGATGTATCAAAGGTGATAAGTCTTTCAGTTTGAACCTCTTGGATTGTAGCAAGATTTGGTCTTCTACTACATCTTGGGAGTTCACTGGCCCTACTACTTATTATCGGCCACATGATGTGGTTTGACCAGGTCGATGGACATAACTCTGTTCTCCTTTTACTAGCAAGGGGCTGTAGTACCACTGATCTTGTTCCATGGATAGGAAAGACAGGTACTGCTTTTCTGTAAGAAGGCCCAGATTCCTTCTTCACTGCGATCTTTTCCCTGACTAGGTCGCCAATCTTTGGAATCCAGCCAGGTCTTGCTGGGACTGGTGGTTTTTCTTCAGTGGTCGTTTGCTTCTGTATTGTGTTACTCAGACTTCTTGTTTCATTTAAGTCCTGTAAAACAGCAAAACGATTTTTGATATCAAAGGGGTTTTGTTCTACCACTGAAGTTTGACAATCGAGGTCTTCGATAATTATTCTAGTGCCAAAGAGCATTTCATATGGAGTGATTCCACCCAGAGAATTTCTTGGCAGATTATTAAGACTACGTTGGACACTTATTAGATGTTTGACCCACCCGTCACCCAAACCTAAAACCCTAGCTGTTATAGATTGCTTTATGTCGCGGTTTTTTCTTTCTACTACCGCATTTCCCTCAGAATGGAATGGACTCGAGTACCGCAATGCAACGCCCAAACTGGCCATGGCCTCCTTGTAAGCTCAAGAGCCAAACACAGGACCCTGGTCAGAGTGTAGCGTGCCGATTGCGAATGTGCCGATAAAGACTCGCAAATCTTTTTTAACAATTCGGGCGTCAGCCGAGTGCTGAGGCCACTTCCAAATGAATCTTGTCCTAATAGTTGTGGGACCGCATTCTTCCATTGTGATGTTTGCGTGTAGAAAGTCTAATGCTGTCTAACAATGGTGTTTGAACTGGGCTGGCTACACTGTAGTCAGGTATCTGGTGGTCTTCAAAGCTAAGATATCCGTAACAGACATCGCAATTAATCCCGAATTTGTAAATTTGGATGCTCATTCCCTGCCACCAGTACATCTCTTCTAATTCTATTAGAGATTTTAAGATCCCTTGATGAGTCAGACCCTCTCCCATATGTGCTTCGTAAACCAAAGCACCTCTCCGGTTCCTGTTTGGTATTACTCTGTTCCCCACTCCAGAGATTCAAGCAAAAGAAACGGAGTTTGCATCAATTATGTATGTATACGTGAGTGGGTAGTTTAGAGGTAATGCTGCATAGCTACCTTTCATTGAGGCTTTGACTGCTAGCAATGTTTCACCATCTATTTCTGTTTTTGAATCAGTGATTGTAGCTACGGAAGCCGTTTGCACAGCTGCCTTCGCGGCTTCATCAGCCAATGAATTCCCTGCAACGTGAACGCCATCACGCTGATGACTCAGTGTATGAATCACGTGAGTCTTTTGTAGTTCTTTCCGTAATAGAACTACTTGTTCCCAAAGCGTTTTGTGCTTAATTGTGCCAACTTTTGTGTTTTTGAAACCATTTTGAACCCAGCTCTGCAAGTGTTTGTTGTAAGATTGAACGCAAAAATACGAATCGCACACTATGAGTGTGGGGAATTCCCGATCTGTATTTTCAAACGCCATCTTGAAAGCCTGAAGTTCAGCTCGCTGAGCTGTACAGTCTCCGAGTGATTGAGTTTTAGTGACCATAGGTCGAAATTTACCTTCGCGCCAGCGACCTTTAACAATCGCGCACGCAGCACTATAGGCTTGTTTGCCCCCAATTGCGGGCTGTGCTGATCCGTCTGTATAAATTATACAACCGTAATGTTCTAGAGGCAGAATCTCGGTCGGCAGAGGACATTCGTGGGCTTTTGCAGAAATTCTTGTGTTTTCAAGTAGGGGTCAAAAATGTATTCAACGTCTGTTGCAGCAAGATAATTAACCCATTGTATCCATCTTGGATGTAAAGCTTTAGTATTTGGAATGCTCGCTTTTGTCACTGCCTCTAGGGCAGGTACAGGTGTAACGATCACTATGCGTTTACCCTGCGCGAGAGCTCTCTTTTGCTACTACAGTTTGAACCACTGTAAGAATTTTTTCCATAGAAGTGAATTTCATTTCAGCTTGTGTGTACAAGTGTGATTCGTATGCTATTGGTACCTTTTCACCTTCATTAAAGGTTAGGTATGTGAATCCGCATCTCCCTGGGATGATTCGGATTACAAGATTTCGCACAGTTGTCGCATGTCTGTAACTGTGTTTTTGCTAACAGGTCTGTTTGCACTGAACACAAAATTTCTGTTTGTTTCTGAGTCCAATTAGTTGATTTGAAATCAGGTTTGATTAGTTCGTGGAGGTTTAACCCTTTCTGCGTAATTTAGAACATAAGTTCTTCCAAAATTCAGGAAACCTAGAATTGACTAAGTTTTTCAGCATTTTTGGAGGTTGGAGCAGTGCACATTTCTCTAGAAAATTAGCTGCCAGGCTTTTGCCTTCACTTGAAAGTTCGTACCCTAAAAATATGACGTTGAGGTGGACAATTCGTGATTTCTTAAAATTGAATTTGTACCCTTCATAAGCCAACCCAAGTACTATGGTGTTCATTCTTTTCAAGTGCACGTCCAAGTCATCGTCTGTAAGATAGATGTCATCAACATAAGATAATGCCTCATCATCATATGTTTGTAGTAACTCTGTTACTCTCACTGAAAATAACCCTGGACTATTCTTGAATCCCCGGGGGAGACAGCAAAATTGTCGCTGTGTCCCCATAATTGAGAAAGCGGTCAAGTTCCTGCTTTCTGGTGCAATGTTTTGACAATGTTTTGACAGAAAAAAACGTTAGAAATATCGAATGTGGTTTTATATTTTTTGCGCACGATGTTATTCATCAGTTCTGCACTGTGTGCATTTTGTACTGCAAAAGTTTTGCAACAAGAGTTTAAGTGTCTGTAGTCAAAACAAGACTATATGTATTGTCTGGTTTGGAGACAGGAAACAAAGGATTGTTCATAGAAAAGATGCATGTTTCAATCACTCCTTGGTATTCAAGTTGATCTCCCTGACCTGTTATTTAGCTTCTTGCTTAACTGGATACTGCCTTTGTGCAGTAGGTTGATTTTTTAACTGGAATTTATTGTGATGAGAGTCCACATTTTTGTATAATGCTGGAGCCTGGGCTACTGCCCTTTTTCTGGCATAGGTATATTTTTTATAAATTGGAATATGATTTGAGAAGGCTGGCATAATTATCTCTTCGCCATGTGGGCACTCCCTGACAAATTCAGGTGGACAGTCTTGTTCAGCTAGAAGAATGTCATAACCCTTAGATAGCTTCTTCCAAAAGAGTGCCTTTATTTTTCTAGGTATGTCCCCCCCTCCATCCGGTTGATTTTTTAACTGGAATTTATTGTGATGAGAGTCCTCATCCCATCCTACATGATTTTTGTATAATGCTGGAGCCTGGGCTACTGCCCTTTTTCTGGCATAGGTATATTTTTTATAAATTGGAATATGATTTGAGAAGGCTGGCATAATTATCTCTTCGCCATGTGGGCACTCCCTGACAAATTCAGGTGGACAGTCTTGTTCAGCTAGAAGAATGTCATAACCCTTAGATAGCTTCTTCCAAAAGAGTGCCTTTATTTTTCTAGGTATGTCCCCCCTCCATCCGGAGTGTTACTTCATATAACGTATGTGGTACAGTAATCCTGTTATCGGCAGTTTCAATTTGAATGCATTCATTCAAGTCCACTGTCTCCAGATGATCCTTCAGGATCTTGCGAGCTATTGTGACCTCTGCTGCACTGTCTAGCATTGTCTGGGCCCACTCCCCGTTCTTGAGTTGTGTCCTCAATATCCTCTGCATGTCTGATCTTTACACTTGCTACCTTCTTCTTGGTAATTTAGTTTTTTATTTTTTGGAACTTGCTGTTCGTCTTTGGACTTCGCACGTTCTTCCTTTTGTTCTGATCATCCTCTTCTTTCGGATTTCTGTGAGGAAGTCTGAAAGGTACGAGAGGAACGTGTATCAGTATCTTTGTATCTATCAGGTTTTCTCAAATTATCCCTATTCCGGAGTTTATACCTCTTTTAGAGGGCTCCTGTTGAGGAGACCGTCCTCTGGACAGAGAACGCTTCTCTTTAGGAAGTGTCTGTTTAGTGTTTTCCCACTTCTTTTTAGTGGTAATGAGATTATTTTTAATTAAAAAAAATGTCAGGATTTTCTGTTTGTTGGGGTTTTAATGGTTTCCCACCCAAACTATCTCTACCTAGTTCTTCATATGGTTTTTCAATAATTCTTGCAAGTTCATATGGTTGCTCGGTTATATCTGTTTCTTTTAGTGTTTGGCGGATTGCCACTGATGCTGCTTCACCTTTGATGTTAGCTAATAGTATAGCTGAGACCTGTTTGAAATCTTTTAGTAACTTCATACCAAGATTTAAGGGCGGTTCTGGTCCGTATTTATTTTGAATCTGTCTTAGGACGTCTGGTATTACCGCCATAGACGGAACACCATGTGTTTTCATGTAGATTGAAGCAAAGACTACCCCAAGTGTCACAGTCCTCCATGTGTGGTGCAATCCCTATTAATTGTCAAAATTCTGTGTTTCTCATGAGGTGTACTATCAGGGAATACTGCCTCTATTTGAGTAATTTTTTGAGTTACCCAGAACGGAATTTGTTCCCTTTTTGTGGGCAATTTACCAATGACTGATTGTATAGTCTGTCGTGTGATTTTGTTTGTGTTCCCCTGGTGAGGGGTGTGCTGCGGAATCCTTACGTTGGTTGGACTGTTAAAGTCCACATGACATATTGAACCAATTGTCTTTGTATTTTTATTAACTGTTTTAGCTGAGCTAACAGTTCTATGTTCAATGTCAGGATGTGGTGTATAGCTGGCTAGTACAAGCCATGTAGCTCCTGGTCTACCTAGTGGACCAAGCCTGGTAATGTGATTTTGATGTTGTAGGGCGCCTTTAAACCAGAGCTGATGCTCTTGTTAAGTTAATGGAATTTCAATGTCCTCGTAAGGAACGTATTCTACTGGAGGTTCCTCTACTGTGCAGTAGTGGAACTCATGTGTTACTGCATTTGCTGCAGGAAACTGAATCCATGAATAGAATACCTCTGTCTGCCGATATTCATGTGCCTCTATAACAAATATTACTTTACCACCTCTTGATGATACTCTACTATTTATAAGCTTTATAGTGATTGTTTTCCTTATATTTACCGGGATGAGTATAGCATCCGGGTCATTCTGTTGGAGACCTGTGTTGTCTAAAACTGCCTAAGCTGCTGCAGCTCTCTCCCTTTCGTCGTCACTCTCCGTCATTTTGTTGACCGAAAGTTTGCAGACAAGTTTCAAGGAAACAAAGATAAGGTGCACAATATTTTTGGAACACTGTATCCTTCAACGTTGAACAAACCAAAAGCTAATACATAGGATTTTTCATCCTACTCAGTTTACGGCGGATATTATATCCTTTTACCCACTCCAGACGTCTATTGGAGTTTTTACGGGAAAAAAGGGGGTCTGTGTGAAAAGCATGACTGAGTTACTCTAGTATCTAGCGTTAAATTATCGCCTTACCAAACGCTGGGCGCCATGTAGTGTAGTTCCTGAATGTCTGACAAAATATCGAAATCAAAAATATCGAAATACAAAAATATCGGAACAAAAATATCGAAGTCAAAAATATAGGAATCCTATCCCTAACAAGGTAAGTACAAAAATATCGAAAAATTAATATTGTAGTACAAAAATATCGAAATTAAAAATATCGTTTTTTTAAATGTATTAATAATAATGTAAAAATAATTATAAAATACATATAATGTTACAAATATTAAATAAAAATATTAAAACATAATTAAAAAATTAAAAGTAATACATATACATTTAAAATAAATTAAAAACTTAATAATTTAATGTAATTTTATATTTTTTAATTTCATTTAATTGATTTAATTTAAATTTATTTTATTTTTACCCTGTACGACTGTACCCCAAAAACCCAAAACTGACCCTGAACCCTAAAAATACCCCTTTACCCAAAAACCCAAAACTGACCCTGAACCCTAAAAATACCCCTTTACCCAAAAACTGAAAACTGACCCTGAACCCTAAAAATACCCCTTTACCCAAAAACTGAAAACTGACCCTGAACCCTAAAAATACCCCTTTACCCAAAAACTGAAAACTGACCCTGAACCCTAAAAATACCCCTTTACCCAAAAACTGAAAACTGACCCTGAACCCTAAAAATACCCCTTTACCCAAAAACTGAAAACTGACCCTGAACCCAAAAAATACCCCTTTACCCAAAAACTGAAAACTGACCCTGAACCCTAAAAATACCCCTTTACCCAAGAACTGAAAACTGACCCTGAACCCTAAAAATACCCCTTTACCCAAGAACTGAAAACTGACCCATAACCCTAAAAATACCCCTTTACCCAAAAACTGAAAACTGACCCTGAACCCTAAAAAAACTCCTTTACCCAAAATTAATTATTATTATTTAATTACCAATTAATTATTAATTAACAATAACAATAAAGTAAATATATTAGCACATTAGCTGTAATTAATTAAATTTAATAATTAATATTATTTTTTCCCAATTAATTAATTAAGAATAACAAAAATGTATATATATAAAAAAATTACTCTAATAATGTAAGTAACTAATTAATATTAATTAATTACCAACTAATTAATAATTAAAAATATGTACAAAATTATATTAATTAATTAACTAATTAATATTAATTAATTACCAATTAATTATTAATTAAAAATATTTACAAACATATATTAATTAATTAATTATTATTAAATTACTTCCCACCCTATTCCCCTATAAACCTATAACCCGCTACAGAACATATTTATCAATTAATCAATTAATTAAAATTAATTAAAAATTCATTCTCAATTAATTAATTAATAATTCCTACTAATTAATAATTAATTTAACATAATTAAATTACTTCCCACCCTATTCCCCTATAAACCCACAACCCGCTACAGTACTAAAAGACAATATTTAATTAAATTACATTAAAAATAAATAATAAAACATAATAAATACAATATAATATACACAAAATGTATTTAAAAATTGATATTAGTAACATCGAAATTATTTATTTCGATATTATTGACATCGATATTTAAAACTTCGATATTACTAATATCATACTAATATCGATATTAAGACTGTCGATATTACTTACCTTCTATATTATGTCCCATCGATATTTAAACTTCGATATAATTGTATATCGAAATTTAAAACTCGATATTTTGTCTGTGTACCGTAGTTCCTATATTCCCAATAGGCTCTGCGCATTGGAATAATATATCCTATAGATTTGACGTAGGACTGAGGTCAACTAGGTCTCTATTGAATATACTAGACTTAATTGTGGGTGCCAGCTAGCTCAGAGATCACTAGAAACTTTCTTGAATACACAAGAAGGGATTAGTTTCTGATAACCGCATAAACATGACAACTTTGTTTCCCAAGAATAAGAAATGTATCTCTAGAATCGCGGAAACAATAGATGGTAACTTCACTCAGTCAATCATGCATGCTTCGTTTCACCAGAGGTACAGAGAAATAGAGAGACGGGCGTTTTCAATAAAAGTTTTTATTGAACAGTCTTCTTTCTCATGCAGCGGAAATGAACTGCTACAATGGTAATACTGGTTGCAAAGTACAATGCGTACAGTACGAAGAGTATTATAAAATAATACTGTAAAAGCATGATATGGTTTCTAAGCCATAAAATACATAGAATACATACATTAATAAATAAAGACTAAGGGCCAGATGTAGGAGCCTTAATACCGGTCGTAAACGGCCGATTTCGGCCGTTTCCGACCGGTATTTGGCTTTTGAGATGTAGGGGGCATCTGATTTACAGACTCGGTAAATTTACCAATTCGGTAAATATACAGAATCGGTAAAATACCGAATCGGTAAATTTACCGATTCTGTAAATCAATATGTAGGTGGCACTTCACATAGTGCCACAGGCCCTTTAGGAGTCGGTATTTACCACCCAATCCTATTGGGTGGTAAAATACCAGATTCAGGTGTGCATGCACCTCTGTGCATGCACACCTGTGCCATGTGACACACAGACATGCCCTTAGGGCATATATGTGTGCCACATGTCACACAAGCCTGTACTTGGGGTGCTAGAGGGTGTCAAAGTGACACCCCCTGCACCCTTGCAGGATTCGGTATTTACCGATTCGGTAAATACCGAATCGGTATTTCCCATTGATTCCTATGGGGTTCAAGGCCCATAGGAATCAATGGGCAATACCGATTCGGTAATTGTGTTTTAAAAATTACCTACATCTGCCTCCTTCTAATTTACCGATTCATAAATACCGAATCGGTAAAATTCGGTATTTATGAATCGGTAAATTAGATTTACCTACATCTAGCCCTAAAAGTACTCAACTGGTGCTTCTAAAATACGCCTACCCCGGTGTACCTAACCTAGGTCTAGTATGAGGGAAGAAGTAAGAAGTATTCTTTGCAAAGAATCTATCCAAGAATTCTCTACGGGTCTAATCAGCTCCTTACCTTGGTTTAGAATGAAGGAGGTCTGGTATCTCTCTCTCAGGACTCGATTTTCCAACAACCCACAAGGGTAGGTTGGAAACATTGGAGCTGGATTTCTCAGCAAGAGAAAAGACAGCGTCTCTCTCAGTGCGTCTGCTGGAGGGTCGGCGTCCTTCGGCACTTGCTGTGGCAAGATGCGTCGAGCAAGTAGATAGTCGAACTGCTCCAAACCACTGTGTGTTTGCCTGGGCAAGTGTGGGCATATTTATACCTTAAAGATCCCGAGATTGACTTAAGGTTGGACATAATAAAGTCATCAAAGACTAAGTTCTTTGAAAACTCCATGAGTTCTTGGATAAATCAATATTCAAGCAGGGGGAAGTCCCTGACTACTGGAGGCAGGTTTTTCCAAGAAATCGTTGTGGATTTTCGGAACGAGTGGAAGTAGCCATGCCGTATTTGGACTGCATAGGCTAAGTCTAAATATGGTTAAGATTCCTATGCCAATATAAGGATAGGGTGATTTATACCTATATATGGGCATGAATCGGGAAAATTACACTAGGGTCCTAAAACACTACACAACAGAGTATAAAGTGCGTGTTTACACACCTCTTGCAGGTTTTCAAAACACAAACATAAGGCATTGTCATTTACAATGCCTTTAGCTCAAACTCTCTCAAACGCAAGACCTATAGGATTGCAAATGCTTGTTCCATTTTATCTGTAGAGCAAATCTCAGCTGCAAAACTCCCCAGTAATCACTGCTTCACAGGCTGTATCCAAAAAGAAAGATAATTCTTTGTCTGAACAAGACAAAGAGCACTCATAATCTGTTTTATGGGGGTACATGCTGCTCATTGTTACTCTAGACAGAAAATGCAGACCTGGCCTGGAATTCAATTCAGCTTACCACATAAAATGTACCAAGCCTTACCTGTGAGGATTTCAGGATATGTTTAGGTTAATCACCATTCTGTGATCCTGTCTTGGCATCAAAACCACTTCACTTTTAAACATATATGTCCCCTCCTGTAAACCATCCATTCTTGTACCCTGTCCCATCACTCAACTCCTCCTTCACCTGCCCCATACCCACTCCTCCCATCTATCCCTATTCTCAACAATCCCCATCGTGAGTCCTGTGTCCTTTCCTGCCAGCTGTACACTACACCTCCCATCTGTCACAAATCTCCTTTCACCTCCTGTCAACCATCTGCTACATCACACCCTTTTCATCTGTTTGGCCATTCCCCTGGTTGCCCTTTGGGCTTATGCCTTGAATTCACAACCCTTTCCCATTTGATTCCATCTTCACCCTCTTTACAATGTCAACTCATTACTTCGCTTATCTAGAATCTGCTTTTACGGAGACCCATCTCAGGTACATTCTATTAACAGTTCTCCTAACATCTAACCAGTGCCACTCTTTCCTTGTCCACTTCTGGCAATCAAACTGCCACGTTCTGCCACTTTTTCAATCCAATACCCTCCAATCTCACCCTCTTTCAAAAACCATATACTCAAACTATCCTTACCCAACTTCTTCTGTCATATTTGCCTCTCACTATCTATTTTTTCACATTGTCATACTCATTAGGCTGCTCCAGCGGCCAGCTCCCTTCTGAGATCAGAAAAATGACGAAGGTAAATACTCTTATAAATTTCTTGTAATCAGCAGGTCAAAATCTCAGTTTTCCATGCATCTGAGATTAGAAAATGAAGTATGATGAAAGAGTGTAACAGTAACAACTGTCATTTACAACTTTTACAACTTTTAAAACATAAAAAATATTGTATGAAAAAAAGCTATCACCTGCTTCCTCATCCCCACCCAAAGTCTTCGGTTACTTTCACCCACTTTCTCTGTCCGCCATCATCACCCAGAGTAATCAAATGTTACTCATTTATGGCTCTTACATCACATAATACTTCTGGGACCTAACTTACAAAATGGTTTAATAGTTGCAAATCCTCAGATTCGGGAAATCTGAGCGTTTGTAATCGCTAAAACACTTTTTGTCGATTACTAAATCAAAGTAACAATCATCTAAAAATGTTTTTCGATTTAATAAGTGGGCAGTGGTGGGCCGAACTAGCAGAATTTAAATACACAGAGGTATTGTACTGTAATTGCATTTATATAGCGCCTACTACCCCTGACGAGGCATTGAAGCACTTTTTCGGCGAGTAGCATGCTACTCCGGAACCCATACAGGATTAGTGTTGAATTAGTATAGTGAAATCTGAAAGTAATTTGAAAGATGGATAGGTTAGTCAGTTATTTGGATTCAGAAGGATAGAAGAGGGTAAGAGGTTTGCATTTATTTAGCGCTTGCTACCCCTGTTAGGGGGTTGAAGTGCTATTTTAGCGAGTAGCATGCTACTCTAGAACTCATAAAGGATTAGTGTTGAGTTAGTAATTTGTGTGCTGGATATGTTTTTCAGTTATTTGGATAGAGAAGGGTAGCTGAGGGATAGAAGAGGGGAAAAGGTTTGCATTTATGTAGTGCTTGCTAACCCTGATGAGGTGTTAAAGCGCCTTTTCGGCGAGTAGCAGGCTAATCTGGAACCCATAAAGGATTAGTGGTGAATTAGTATAGTGAAATATGAATTTGAGAAATGGACATGTTAGTCTGTTATTTTGATTGAAAAGGATAGTGGAACATAAATAACCTGTGAGATCTCACAAAGTTTCTGCAATGGACGTAAATAGACATGTACTGCCATTTAGTGCAGGTAACACACTCCTAGTTCAAAAACAATAGAACAAACGGTACCACACAGTGCACCAGAGGGTGCAGCTGCTCAAGTTGATTTTACTGCTGTTTGAGTCAATTTTCTTTTCAATCAGCAGCCTTCAGATTGCAAACGGTTGCAACTGCCTGAGACCACCCGTGTTAGGAAATTGTCACCGCATGTACCCCTAGCGACTGGAAATCACGTTGGTGGACACCAATTTACCGTTCCGGAGCCACGTGAGAATAAAATCCCACCACGCTGCGATTGGTGGAAGTTGACCAGACTCTGTTACACCAGTAACACTGAGTCCCCAAAATGACACTAATTATGCCAGTGAGACAGAATATTTCACCAACCCCTATAAATGGGTTAGGTAAACATTAACAAATCACTATTTGGTGATTTACTATCTCTGGAATGTAATTGCTCGGAGGGGATGGTTTATTTTACCTACTTGTAGTATAGAAGGAGTTTGTTGATTACCAGCTTCCACTCCCGGTCAGGCCTGAAATGACAAAAGCGTGCATTTAGTTTATGAAGGCCATAGAAAGCTTCTCTTTCCAGGGCAGCTCCATGCTGGGCTGGGGGCAAAGTCATCAGGGCTGCAATGTTTTTTTTTTTTTTTTTTTTTTTTTGGTGTAAAACTTTTATTGACATTCATCATCCACGTAACAGCAGTACATTTACATAGTAATCATGGCAGGAGATAAGCAGAAACATCACGTACTTCTACACAGCTATTCAGCCGACAACCTTCCGGTCCGGCAGCACAGGATGAAGATGATATGGCAGACCGTCAGGATGTAATTATCGGAGCCATGAAGTTTTACTTTTAAAGTTCATTTTTGTTTTGTTCCTTTTATGAAAAATAAAAAACCAAACCAAACGTAGTGGCTCAATAGTAGTGTATGGACACAAAGCAATATAAAAAGAGATGCTAGTAGAACACGCCGACCCCCAACCCCAGGCCAACCCCCATCACCCCCCAGCACAGCGTGAGCTGAATCCCCAATGACAAGAGTACATTTCTAATCCTACCCCTCAGGGACCCACAGGTTAATCAATCATTTCCTCCTCATCATCTGAGTCCTCGTCTTCATCCTCCTGCAGCGGGTCACACAGGTCCCCTCTGTACCTATTCCAAGCCTCCCATACCCTATTCCACCTCTTTGGGTTCGCTCTGAGTTTATAGACAGTTCTTTCAGTCAACATCAATTTGTCCATGTTTTTACACCACAGCGCCAAAGTAGGTAGCTCCGCCACCCCCCATCTCTGCGCCACATCACGCTTCGCCACCATTGTGCCAATTGTAACCCATTGCTGTTGTCTGAGTGTAAGATCAGTGCCCTCCCATATATTTAGGAGACAAAGGCGCGGCGCGGGTGTGAGGGAGGTATCAAGGGCCTGTGAGATCGTGCGCATGACCTGCTGCCAATATCTGGCGATGAGAGGGCAGCCCCATAGTGTGTGTAACAGTGTGCCATCCTCCCCACATTCCCTAAGACAACGGGGGGAGTCAGCCCTGTGCATTTTGTGTAGTGTGGTCCTTGTATAATACGTTCTGTGTAGTATTTTTAACTGTACGAGCCTGAACCTGGCCGATACCCCAGCCTCTCTCGGAGACGCCATAGCAGCATTCCAATCCGTCTCATCCATAGCACCCAACTCATCCTCCCATTTTTCTCACAGTTTCTGTAGGGGGTCTGGGAGATTATTTAGCAGTTTACGATATGTGAGCGAGGTGGCCCTTGTCTGCATGAAATCCGTAAGGAGCCGGTCTTCCAGGGGTGAGGACTCTGGGACTGTAGTTCCTGGTTCCAACACCGCCAGGAGAGCGTGCCTGATTTGGATATATCTGTAAGTTTCTGTGGGGCCCAGGGCATACTGTTGTTGAAGTTGCTCGAACGGAATCACCCCTGTGGACGACCAGAGATCTCCCACCGTAGAGATACCTATATTATCCCATTGGGTGAACCCTTTACTGGTCCTGAGGCAGCCCAGTTTCTTGGCATCCCAAAGCGGGGTAAGCTTCGTGATAATTCCCTTCCACTGTAGCTTGGTGAGCGCCCTGTACCATAAGGTGACTGTGTGTCTAGTAGGGCCAATCAGGTCCTTGAGGAGACATGGGTTATAGAGGGGGGCTAAAAGACTTTGTGTTCCCAGTTGGGCCCTGTCCGCCAGGTATGCCGGGTCATTGTGTGATGCATGGATCCACTGGTTGAGTACTTTGAGTTGGGATGCCCAGTAGTACAGCTGCACATTCGGTAGGGCAATCCCACCATTATACCAACCGCGGTTAAGTTTGAGGTGAGCTATTCTCGGGGGACGCTCACCCCATAGCAGGGTGGTGACAACTGCGGTGATTCTCTGGAAGTAGGAGGGCGGGATCACAACTGGAGTATTTTCGAAGATGTAAAGGAGGCGCGGGAGCGCCATCATTTTAAACAGGGCAGCCTAGGAGTGTGAGCGGCAGGGACGACCAATGTCTCACGTCTGCCTTCAGACGGAGGAGGGGGGGCGCCAAGTTCCGGTCGTTGAAGACGGCCGTATCGCTAGTGACATGGATGCCCAAATACTTGAAGGAGATATCGGTCAACACTAAGGGACAGTGTTCGGGGAGAACTGGCCAGGGGCCCTTCAAAACATAAAGGACCGATTTCGTCCAGTTGATCGTGTAGCCAGAGGCCGCACCGTGTTTGTCGCATAGTGCCAATAGAATCGGAACACTCGATTCGGGGGCTGACACGTAGACCAACATATCATCAGCATACAATGATACTCTATCTTCCCAGGTCTCCGTCCATCTGATGCCCTTCAGCAGTGGTGACTTTCTGAGAACTATCGCGAGGGGCTCAAGGACCAATGCGAACAATAACGGGGATAAGGGGCAGCCTTGGTGAGTCCCACGCGCTAAAGAGATCGCTCTTGAGATATGGCCATTGGCCGCCACGTGGGCTATTGGGCCTGTGTAAAGTAGTCGGACCCATGATAAAAACTTCGGTCCGAAGCCCATCCGATGCAGAACTGCGAACAGGTACTGCCACTCTACCATGTCAAAGGCCATCCTGGCGTCCAGCGACAAGATGGCCGCCGGCTCCATCAGGGAATGTGCTCGTGCCAACGCGCCGTGCACTCTACGGAGATTTAACGCTGTACTCCTGTGCGGCATAAAGCCAGACTGATCTGGGTGGATCAGCTGGGAGAGGTGCGGAGTCAGTCTATTCGCAATCATCTTCGCTAGGATCTTTGCCTCTGCATTGATGAGCGAGATCGGGCGATAGGATGTACAGCATTCTGGAGGTTTATCAGGTTTTGGGATAGCAACTATTGTCGCCAAGCGCTGGTCTAAGGGCAGCGTTCCGGTCTCACGGCAGTTCTCAAACATGGCCAATAATGGTGGGCCTAGTGTGTCTGACATCGTTTGGAACCATTCGATTGGTATCCCATTGGGGCCCAGTGCTCTGCCCGTGTGCAGTGCACCCATCGCCATACGGAGTTCCTCCACCGTAAGGTCCGCTTCCAACTCAGTCTGTGCTTCCGGCGTTAACACCTCCACTTCCACATCTTGAAGCGCCAGTTCTGCCGTTTCTGCCGTGACCACCACCTCTGGGGTGTACACCCCTTGGAAGTGGTCCGCCAGGAGGTCGACGATCTTGGGAGGGTGTGTGTGATACGTCCCTACTTGGTCCCGCAACTGCAGAATGTGCCTGCCTCCTTCCCGTTTCTTGTCCAACCAAGCCAGCAATTTGTTGGCTTTGTCGCCCACATCATACACTCTGCACGCTGTCGATTCTATACGCTCCAACACCCTTCGGCGGAGAAGGTCATCATGTTTTTGCTGGCAGAGAGTCAGCGCGTGTCGAGTGGTCTCTGACGGTGTGGTCATATGAGTCACATTAGCCTGTTCCAACTGCAGTTCCAGTTCTACCAATTCTTGTTTTTGTTTACGTTTATGATCGGTTATGGTCGCAATGGCCTGGCCCCTCAGTACTGTCTTGTATGCTTCCCAGAGAATCGTCGGTGAGGACACCGACCCGGAGTTCTCCTGGAAATAATGTTTAGTGGCAGTTTTGAGGGATTTTCGGATTGGAGGAATTTTAAGATAACCAGGGTAAATGGGATAGAGTCGTTTGCGAGCCGTAGCCGAACAGGACAGTGTAGCGATCAAGGGAGAATGGTCTGATATACCCCGCGGCACAATCTGTACCTTGTCAAAAGTGAGTTTGCCACCCCCCAGTGTGAGAAAATAGTCAATTCGTGACAGGCAATCATGGGTGGAAGAGTAGTATGAATAGTGGCGATCAGTAGGGTGAAGTTGTCTCCAAATGTCTACCAGACCCTGTGCCTCCAAGAAATCCCTGAATTTCGTTGGGCCAGTGGGGGGGGAGCGAGCCGGGAACCTGTCCATGTCAGTATCAGCCAATGCATTGAAGTCTCCGCCCACCAACAGATCCCCTTCCGGGAGTTTCAAGAGAAATTTACCCAGGTCCGGAAGTGCCGATGAATGTAGCGCTGGTGGGATGTACGCAGACACCACGTTAAAGGGCACGCCCTCCCATTGCCCACACACCGCGCGAAGCGGCCATGTTTGTCCGCTTTCGTGGAGTGATGTATGAAGCGTGACGTCCTCTTCACCCAGATACCCGTCCCCCAGGACCCCGAAGTAAAGTCTGAGTGCATTACCATACGGAATCCTCTCCTATCCAGGGCTTTGGTGGCAACCCCCACCAAATGCGTTTCCTGAAGGAGGGCGATATCACAATTCAGCCGTTTAATACATTGTAAGACCAGCCCTCTCTTTACTTTATCCCCTAACCCCCGAACATTCCAGGACAACACCTGTAGTGGTGGTACAGCCCCTACCCCAGTGTCATGCGTTACTACAGTAGGTTGTGAGAGATCCGCCATTTTGTGATCGAGTGTGCAGTTGGGTATCCCAGAGGGTGGGACGGAGCCATTTCAAGTAGAGCATTCCCCATCCCTGTGCAACTGAGCATGTGTTTGCGCCATTTCAGTGGAGAAGTGTGGCTCACTGGTTAGAGCAGGCAGACCCTGAAGCAGAGGTCAGACCCGGGACCAGGGTTCGATTCCCGACGCGGCAGGGTGTTGAGCTCAAATGTCCACGGACTCGATAATTCTCGCTTCGGTGCCTGACCTAATCATGGGTTCACACTCTGCAACTCTGGGCATTAAGCTTGCTTAATCTCCACAACGGCCCCCCGCGGCGGGATGCCTGGCTTTCACCTTGGGGATGCCCTGTAGGGGCTATCTCACAGGGAAAAACCAGGACGGGTTCCCAAGGCAAGCGCGGAGATACCCCTTCGGGGGTCGATTCTGGCGCTATATAAGAAATATAATAATAATAATAAGAAATATAATAATAATAATAATAATAATTTGAGGATCAGAGGCAATATACCCGGTGTCAGGAATACGGTCATACGTGACTACTAGCATGTTCAAAATGAGGAATAGAGCTGAACAGTTCAAACTAACCAACCAACACAACCCCCCCATACCCAACATCCCCACCCACCCTGCTTCCCTGCTACACGGACTCCAAACTGCCCGCCACCCCAATTTAGCAGAGTGCTTAAACCCACCCCAAAGAAAACACACAGTTACTTGCTCGTTGGGGGTGAGGAGCACTCCGGAATTAGCGACCCCTCGTACCCTCCACGGAGGCCCTCGGCCCAGTGTCCTTGGCGGTTCCAACCACAGTCCCAAACATCAATGTCACGTACATGTGTTCAAGGGTCCACCTCCAGACTTAGATTAGCCTCATCTCGCACCGGTGAGCTTCTGCCACTGTTCGAACCTTCGGCCCCGGCAGCGTTGCGGTCAGAGTGAGGCGAGCCGTTCTTAGTCTGTCCAGGGCGGCGGGAGTGAGAGGCAGGACGCCAGCCGTCCAGCCATTCTCGTGCAGTGCCAGGGTCATCAAAAAACCATGTCCTGTTCTCCGCCACCACCCGAAGCCTGGCTGGGAAGATCATGGAATAAGGGATTTCACGTTTCCTAAGTTCCTTTTTAACATCCAAGAATGTTTTTCGCCGCCTGGCCACCTCCGCCGTGTAGTCCGGGAAAAATGCCACCGTTGAGTTGAGGATTTTCACCGGTGGCGAGACACGTGCCACCTGTAGGATGACGTCCCGGTCGCGGTAGTTGAACAGTCTTGCTAGGATTGGCCGCAGCGCGGCCCCTGGTTTCGGTTGACCTCCCGGGACCCTGTGGGCTCGCTCCACGGAAAAGAAGGTCGACAGGCCTTTAGGTTGAAGATGAGTTTTGATGAGCTCCTCCACGTATAAATCCGTAGCCCTTACGCCTTCAGTCTCCGGAACGCCAAGAATGCGCACATTGTTCCGCCTGGAACGGCCCTCCTGGTCGTCGAGCTTGTCTTTAAGGAGCTTGTTTTCCGCCATGACCGCTTCCATGGCCGTCTGCAGTTCCGAAACATCCTCCACCAACGATTTTGTGACAAGCTCTAGAGAGCCTACCTTTTCGGCCATCTTGTGAAAGTCCGCACGGATAAGGGTGATTTCGGTCGAGATAGAGCCCACCGTCGTCTGGACCTGCATAAGAGCCTTCATAACATCATCCAGCGTCGCCTTCTTCGTTCCCCCAGGCTCTCCTGGTTTTACGGGGGGATTCCTCCCATCCGCCGGAGGGGAAGCGGTTCTATCGTTTGTGAAGCGGTCGATACGAGTCTGGGTTGTGCCGCCTTTCACACCTTTCCCGGCCATCGTTCGGTCGCGGAGGGAATACAGTTCGTCGGTCCGGTGGGGTATCAGGAGAATGCGCAGTAACGATGCGGACCTCAGTTCAAGATGGAGGGGGCTTCCGTTACAAAGAGAGAGACGCCTTGATGGTCCCCGCAGGGCAGACTGTTGGGCAAAGTTCGGATGGTAGTCTTGATAAAGTACGGCCACCCTTCCAATGAACCTCTGCTGGATACAGCGAGCCGAGTGAAACTGAGCAGGGCCATCTCTGGGTGTGGTCCTCCTGCACCGACCACTTCCTGTCTGTAGTAGCCGAGCAGGCTGCACTTCCGGTCGGTCTCAGTTCTCACTTGAGGGCCCGGAGGTGGGCCTGTGCTCCGGCTGGTTCAGCATTCGACGATAACTCCGCCGTCCAATGCACGATTTTCGTCCGGGAACCTGCTGCCAGTCCCGCCCGGTCTCGGGCGTTCGGTGATACCGTTGGAGGTAACAAATAGTCACGGATTGTCGTGCGGATAGATGGAGAGGTCGCTTCCCCGCCGGAGCTAGTCCTCTATGCTGCCGCCATGTTCGGCCGCCAGCCACGCCCCCAGGGCTGCAATGTTAGTTGTACATCCCTGCATATTATAGGAAAACCGCAGATTAAAAGTGATCACCAGCAAAAACCACATTCAAGTAATGCGCCATATTTAAATGATTGTAAAGTTTCTTAATTTAGAGAAACTCCAAACTAAACTAGCCTAAGTCACACCGGGTCTGCTCATGAAATGCCCCACGTGGGCTAAGGGCAGAAAAGTGGCCTGAATCTCTCTCACCCGCATGCCCATGGTGTGAGGTGGCACCATGGCAGCTCCTCTTGGTCGTAGACTAGAGCCTAGGATAGTGTGTGTGTCGTGAGAGGGCTTTGTGAGCTATTGCTAGGGAGGCTTGCCAGATCTCAACAGTTCATGCGAAAGCAAAGTGTCAACACCCTGCTGGCACAAAAGAAACATGCTTCATTGCGCAGATCATTTATTTAATTGGTACCAAATACCGTACAGATGTTACATCCATATTTACACATGTTACCTGTTAGTATTGACTAGGCGTGGCTGGTAGCCAAGCCTAGCAAACACAAAATGTGGGCAAAGGCCATTCTCTGCCTCATACCTTAACCCTTGTACCCAGTGGGCACCTATATTCTGCCGGCATCAGGCATATGCCAAGGTCCTCGTCCATGTCCTTTTCCCAGTAATCGGCACAGCATGCAGCCATTTTCTGTAGCCACCTCACACAGGGCTGCCTACACCAACAGCTCTATCCCCTGGCCATGCCCTATAGCTGTGCCTAGTTGGCACTAGGTACATGCTATGATCTACAATCACAGCCTGTACCCAGAACCCCAGCCTCAAGTAGCTGATTGGCATATCCTTTTGCTATGTTCTACATGTTCCTAGCACAGCACGTAGCCTCTGCCTCACCATGTACCTACACCCCGAGACCCAAAAGTCCCCTTGTGAATCAGGGCATGTCATGGGACCTATGGCCACACCCTCTTTGCGCTGCTACTGCTCAGAGCCTACTGAGAATGCTTTTTGATCATGAATCAACCATTGCATGCCAAACATTTATAAAGCGTGAGAAATCACCCGTATAGGTCTCAAGGTGCTGGAGCTGTTGGCTGCCGCATGGAGGTTTGATCATTCAAACATCCATGTCTTTAGTTCTATTCTGATTTGCTGGAGCAACAGTGTGGTCCTGAGGGACAGGGAACAGTTGTTCCAGGCCGTGGCTGCCAGGTGTGAAAAGGAGCATCCTCCTGTTGGCTCAGCGGATCCGTGGGGTGTCTGCGAGGAAGAGGGAAACTAATCGAAGGTGCCTGGTCGGTTGGTGGAAGGTCAGACGTTTGTTGATGTATGCTGGTCCTTCGTTGTGTTAGGCCTCATTGGCGTGGGTCAGCATCTTGAACTGGCATCTCTTCTGATTTTGGTATCTCGTTTAGTTTCTTGAGATGGGGTGTGATGTGAGTCCTTCTAGGGAGGTCGAGTATGAGTCTTGCCACTGAGTTCAGGGGAGTAACAGGCCCCGCAGCCACCGTGTTGCGGGGGGGGGCACGCTACAGGGGCCCACAGCGTTCGCGCAGCACCTAGCACTACACACAGCCATCTGGGATGTGAGTTACATAACTTATGTAACGCTTTCCGTCATTAATTAAATGATGCACGGCCGCGCAGTCCTCATAAATAGGGCGGAGCTGGTCATTGTCATGAGCATGCCGCTTTGCGCAATTATAAGTGCTCATGAGGTGCAATGGCTCAGAGAGATCGTGAGGTCATAATTTAATTACTGCTAGCCCCAGGCTTACTTTGCCCAGTCTTCTGCCGCCAACTCGAGCCTGCCACTGAAGTTGCAGTCCAAGCCTCAGATGAGTCTGTCAGAGGAGTCTCCGAGGGTGGGGTGGGCAGCATACCGGACATGCAAGTCACATGCATCATGGGGCCAGGCGTTGAACGTAATATAGGTCCCGCAGCCCCATGTTCCAGCCTCCAGGGTCCCCATCAGTGCTGTAATTGTAGCTCGCATGTGTGCACCAGTTGCCTCATAACAGTCCTGACCTCATAAATTAAATGGTGCGCTTCTCACCCTCTCAATGGTGAAGATGGGTTGCCCCTCTCCTCTCGCCTGTTTACCAGCCCAGCATCATCGTCTTTGTCTGTAGCACATTCCGATGACCAAGTTATAGATAGAGCCACACAACTATAGGGAAAGCAATTACATGTTAGGTTAAGTTATTTATGTTTATATACTGCATTCTATGGAAAATATGGCCCACAGCCCAAATGTCATGTCTGTGCTTTGTTAGATGTAAGCAAAATATTCTATTTAATGTGTTGTGTTGTGTTGGAAAGTTGTGTGTGTTCCATGCCATGTGTTCCATGCCATTGAAAAGGGATCTTCGGGCCACATTGCAGCCAGCTGTATAGTATATCTACACTATGTGGGGTGTATGCAAGGTCTGTCCAGTGTGTTCTGTTCAGTGCTTGCGTAGGTTTTATACTACTTACAATGCTCTTGGGAGTTGCATGCCATCTAGCTATATGGTATTTCTGAGCTCTGTGCTATACAAGCTCTACCCAGTTTGCACTATTACATGTCTGTGTCTGATGTACATTATTGAATAGTGTTGTTGGGTGCTACAGTGCACGACAACAGTCAGCTGTACACTCTATCTCAGATGCACAGTCAACATACCTTCTTTGAACTGGTTACAGTGGCTTAGTTTTTTTCTGGTTTCAGTTCCCCCATAAGCTTCCACTCTGCCTAGTCCTTGCATTTGAAATTTACATTTACTGTTGTAGTGTGAGAATGCATTTCATGATAAGGAATATAAAGTAGGGTTGCCTAAAGAAAAATGTTGGGTATGTGTTGTTTAAAGAGCCTGGAAAGACCCCGTCTTGGCACTAAATAGGATTATAAATAAAACACTATGTATTCATTTGTAATGTGACTTTTCTGTCTTTGTTCCCTTTAATTATCAGTCATGGATCTCATCATTCAGTCCGCTCTAGAACACAATAAAAAGTGCTTTCTGTTTATATTTACTGTTCGAAGTATGCACAGATAAGGGCTGAAAATACGGCTTAAGGTGACTGCTTATTTTTGTTCCGTCTGAGACATCAAAATAATGAGCTGGCAACCCTAATCATAAGACTGGAAGTTTGTTGCAGGAACAGCACATTATTTAATTCCTACATCCTCGATCCCTGAATAATAGCAATAGTTTAAATTGTATATAAAAACCTAAGACGCCGTCAATAACATGCTAAGTTACTTCAGGTGTCTGCGAATGCACTCTGCATTAAGACAACTCACTCCTCATTCTCGCCCTCACTTTTACGCTTACCCTGCACACCCAGCAATCACAATGCACTCACTGATCACTATGCACTCACACCATTCACATGCTCACCCTGCACTCAGTGATCACTCCGCACTCAACTCACAATGCACTTGCGCTGTTCACCCTGTACCTCACCCTGCAGTCACATAACTTGCACTGTTCACCCTGTACCTCACATGAGTACACTACTCACCCTCCACTCATGTCCCCCTCACTGCTCAATCTTCAATCTTACTCAAACAAGCCCATCACTAACCATGCATTCTCTTTCGTCCCATTCTGCACTTACATCCACACCCAAATTCATATGGTCACCTCACTCACCCTGCAGTCACTCCTCTTACCCTACTATCACACTGTCAAATCGCTCACCGTGCACTCACATGGGCATTCCTGCCACCCACAAATGGCATAGGGTCTATGTGCCTGCTACAAAGAACGTGTATCATGCAGATCACTGA
This sequence comes from Lissotriton vulgaris, assembly GCF_964263255.1. Taxonomy (NCBI): domain Eukaryota; kingdom Metazoa; phylum Chordata; class Amphibia; order Caudata; family Salamandridae; genus Lissotriton; species Lissotriton vulgaris. Next base: position 289,765,968 of record NC_141695.1, read on the forward strand.
ACTGAATGTGAGTAAACTATGAGTAGCACTATAAAAAACAAAATGTTTGTCAGAAAAGTACTGTAGAGAGAGGAGGTGCATTGTTGGTTAGTGGTAGTGAGGGAATTCATGGCAAAGGATGAAATGGGGGAGGGGTGGCAAAAAAAGACTATTGCACCGTGTGCGACCAGTGCTAGGGCCAGCCTTGGCTGGGAGTGGTAGCCCCCCACAACCCCCAAGTTTGGGTCTAGCTGCGCTCCTGGTTTCAATCCCTTAGCCTACTCCTTTCGGTCTTGCTTCTCTGATTTGTTATATGAGGCTTAGGTTTGTAATGGCCACTGGGGAAGCAAGGAGCAAAGCCGATTTGTGAATGGGCAGAGGTGTGCCACCCCCAGTGCATCCCCCATTTGATCTCCATAGTATAGATATGTGTCCATCTCTGGACATTACATGGTACTTCCGCGTTTTGAACCATGAGTGAAAGCTCACGGAGTTGAATATGGACTTTGATTTGTTTTTAAGCATACTGCTATGCTAGTACAGAATTGTCAATCCTTTTGAAAATAACAAGTTGCTCGAGTCAAAAATGTATATTTTTTCTAGACAACAGTGTGTATAAAGTGAGGGCACATAAGTCTCTTATCCTCTCAGTATTGATGTTAATTATTCACGAAATGTGCTATATTCATCTACATTTTTGAAGATCAGGGCTTCATCTTCACAATAACCTCTCTGTGGAAAAAGGATGTTTCATCACTCTGCATAACAAACCCCTTAATATAGTTTTCTTTACTCCCTTCTAAAATTCTATTGGATTCATTGACAAAAGTGAAAGAAATATAATCGGAATCGTACTTTTTCCTTTAAAAACTAGCCATGTTATCAATATCATCTCCAGCTTTACTCTTTCTCTGAACATCCTAAAACACTTCAATATAGACATGCTCAGATGAAGAACTTTTATATGGGAAATGAGTGCATTGGAAAAAAACATGTTTAAACACGATACGGTCAGCTATGCCACCTTGCTGAACCGTCTACGCAACATCGGAGTAACAGGCGATACACTGAGGTGGCTTGACTCCTTCCTGACCAACAGATCTTTTCAGATCTTTGACGGGGAAATAGTGTCAGCCAGCAAATCACTGAGCTGTGGGGTTCCGCAGGGCTCTTCTTTAAGCCCTGCGTTGTTGAACATATATATGAAACCACTGGCTGGGGTCGTCGAACCGCACGGTATTAAGATCATATCGTATGCCGACGATACCCAGCTAGTGGTTTCTCTGGCTCAAGAGGGCAACAGGCAAACCTCGGAAGGCCTGATGAAATGTCTAGAGGATGTCAAGGAGTGGATGACAATCTCCTCCCTAAAACTCAATGGAGATAAAACTGAGCTCATGCTCCTGGGCCCAGTATCACCAGTGCCACTCATCTCCCTATGGCCTCCCTGCCTGGGCACCCCTCCTACCCCTAAGGAAAGTGTAAAAAGCCTGGGAATATGGCTGGACAAAAATCTCTTTTTCACCACTCAGGCCACTAAGCTATCTGCCACATGTTTCGGCCTACTCAGAACACTGAGGAAAGTTCTACCCCTTCTGCCAATGGAAGCCAAACAAGTGGCAGTACAAGGCCTGATTCAGTCCCGGCTAGATTCTAATAACGCCCTCTACGTGGGAGCCCCTGAGATGACCTTACGAAAGTTGCAGGTGGTACAGAATTGTGCAGCCCGTACCTTGCTACAGATCCCACACACTCAGTCAGCCAGATCCGGATTAAAAAGTTTGCATTGGCTGCCGGTGAGGCAGAGAGTGGCATTCAAGGCATTATGCATTGCCCACCGGGCCTTCTGGAAGACAGGCACAGCAATCAATGACAACTTAGTCACCCGCTACCACCCAAGCAGAAATCTTCGTTCCACGGAGGCTTTCTTGGCTGTGGTACCCAAAGTTAGGAGAGCTAGGACCGGAGGCAGGATGCTCTCCCTGAACGCCTCGAAGTTGTGGAACTCACTTCCTTTACAACTCCGGTCCAATTCGAACCTGCTCTCCTTCCGCAAACAATTGAAGACCCTTCTGTTTGCAAGGTCCACCGAATCCTAACTTCTTCTGCACTACCCAGCTCTGTCTACATACTCAGCGCTTGGACGCCCATGGGGCAGCAATCGCGCTATACAAATCAATATACAATACAATACATATTTTAAAAGCAAACTTATAACTAGCTACATTTGTTAGAAATCATGAGCAGCTTTTGATGCTTCTTACTAAAATGTACATGACTTTGGTTTTCCAATTTGCGATCCAACGTGAGGGGCTGCTGGACATCTTTTCAAATTATTTAGGTGTGGGGGTTTTGGTGCCACTTTGCCTGCAGGACTGCCTCTGGCCACGCTGTTACTTGCATTTACGGGCCCACCATTTTGTGATGGGCTGCTATCATCCCTCACACTTCCTTTCACGTACAGTAAATTCTCAGCTCCTGTTCCATGCCAGGGCCCAGGCCTGGTTCTGCCACTTGTCACGTGTGCAGAGTCATATCCTTGGGATCGCCTCTTGCCAGGGCCTCCTTTACTTTCCCCAGGTCACAATTGCTAGCTCGGAAGCTGACATTACTGGATGGGAGATTGTTGCATCCATTAAAGGCAGATGCCATCCAGAGACGTTTCAAGGCATGGGCAAAGTGGGCCCTGGCCCAGGGCCCCAGACTTCCAGGGGGCCACCTGATAAAACCAGCTCTGTTCTGCAGAGTCCTGCCCTGATGGCATTAAATGATTCTTAAACAGATTGTTTTAAATTCCACTTACCTTTGATTTTTTTCAATATTGGTGATATGTGTGTCTATTACATACATTTTGTAGAGGAATGTTGTGTTTAATGCAACATCTATAAAATTGTTTCTTTTGGACCAAATCAAGACCTCACACACACACATATATGAGAAAAGGGAACGTGTCACAGAGATTATTTGCAGTAATATTAGGGTGCAGCTGCTGTAACAACATGGAAAACACACATCACTATCCCTGAATATTACATGGAAACACATTTAGAATTTGTACGAGTGTGTCTGTGACACTTTCTGTGACCCTTGACAGTCGCTAGTGTGTGGCATGCAGATAATTCACCAGTCTATTTCTCTTGAATTTCACAGGATACTTGTGTACTTCTCATGTATATTGTCAGTCGAGTCTATGGAATTGCAGGTTTGGGTTTGTCTTTCAAAGTTTCAAGTTATTGTCCATTAATGTTAATTCTAATTCAGACCCTTCATAGTGCTTTGTTCAGCCAGAGGCAGTTCCTGAGACAATAGGATCACTCATTGGCATTGTTCTGATTGCTGCCTCAGTTACATAATCTGCTTTTGACAATATTGTTACAAATGGCGTAGCTTATATGTTAAGAGTGTTTCCCATTTTCTCATTAGAACTTTGAGCAAGACATTAAAAGTTGGAGATTTCAAATCAAAATATACCCGATTTTTGGGCGGTGGGGCAAAGTGGTAGGTGGTGGGCCGGGCCTCTGGGGGGGCCCCCCTCCATGTGCTTTGCAGGGGGCCCCCTCAAGTTTTGTTATGCCACTGAGTGCGCTGGACAAACTCGTGCTTAAGAGTGTGTATGCCTCAGTGTTGCGTGCTAAGAGACGGGCAGCCTTACATCGTGTGGAAGTTGAGGCATATCCGACACGCGTCTATATGTAAATCCGTTCACTGCTTATAGTTTTTACACAAGTGCATAACCTTTCTTTGGTACATGACAAGGGTGTTCCTAACAGTAAGTCTAAGGTTCTGCTATTCTTCATTAAGGTCTTTTGAATACTTTTACTCCTAACTTCTTTCACATCAGCGTGACAAAATCATTTATGACGATGATATAATGTTGTTAAATAGGTGAGATGCAGAGTTCCATAAGTCTACTGTAGTTAATACCCCATCCATTCATATTCTAACTTCTGTGACTTACGTGGAGAAGTGATCCTTTTGATTGTGGCGTGAGTGACTGGGGTATTGTAGGCGTTGAGTATTGATGGGTTTGTCAGCAGGCAATCTGTTTTTTCAGGACTGTGAGACTGGGTTGTTCTGCGTGGTCGGGGCAGGAAATAGGGCCAGGGGATGGTGTGGGGGGGGGGGGGGGGGAGCTTCAGTTCTAGTTACAAGTGAATCGACTTTTACGATTTTGCCGGAAAGTAGTTTGAGCTCTGATTTTAGTGTTCATACCTTGCGTGACGTTGTTTATAGCACCTGATAGTGCAAAGAAAATGACTGAACTCTGCCCAGGACAGAAGCAACTGTTGTGGAGCAGACTTTGAAGATGGCCAGAGAAAGTGAATAATGTATCTCTATGAACTTGCAAGATAGGTGAATGAGTGTCAGTGTGTGATGTCTCAGCTGTGTCATAGGGCGTAAGGGATAGAACAGGGATTATCCGTATAATGCGGGAAATGTGTAAAGTTAGTTGAAGATTAAGGTTTCTTGGGTGTAAAATTAATGGAGAAGAGAGTAAGGAGAGTAGGGCTAATAAGCAGTGTAGAAAAGAACATTTCTGGAACTCTATGGATGAAGGTGGTGGAGAGTTAGTAAGGTTCACAGTCTGATGAATGAAAAACAGGCTGGAGGATTAGGTTGGTTAGTAAAAAGAGGGATGGAAACAGGACTGAAATGAGTATAGGGATGTCATGTATCATGAAAAGAGATAGAGTAGGAGATTCAAGTTGTGAGGTAACTAGTGTATGGCCAGCATTGGGAAAAGGTAGGGTTGTTGGAGTTAACTTTTTCTGGCCTCAGAGGATAAACATAGTGAGTAGCAGCTTAGTTCAGCAAGGGGAAAGGAAGTATTAATAAGTCGCATATTCACATGGATTGGAGCCTGAGAGGGGAGAGCTGTGCCGTGACTCTTTGCACCCCTGGGGGACTGCAATTCCTGTCACCCACTGCTGACAATGCGCATTTAAGCGCGACACTGACCCGTGGTACGGGTCACGCCGGGCTAAGTCAGGTCAAGGGCAGGCCCGTCCACGCCAGGAAGAGGCTGGGCTGGGCCACCCCCTAACAGCTGGTATTTTGGCTTTTCACTGAGATGGCAAAGCGGAAAATGAAAACTACATAACCAGGTGGCGAAATTATAAATACACTGGACTCTTTCCTATTGAAGGCCGCTGATGTGCTCTCTAAAGAAATCGAGCTGAAGGAGAGGTGTCTCTCGCTGGAGGAGGTAAGATCTGTCACGGTCTTAAATGATAGTGTAGTGCCTACTACTCCTGTCCCCCCTGAAACTGTTATAGATCATGAGACTGAAGGCAGTCCAGTGATGCAACCCCTGGGCAAAAGGAAACGAGGAAGGGTTAAAAACCCAGTTATACCCAAGACTGACAAAACTATAAAATCCGGTTACACTCACAGACACCCACTCGTCTACTGCGCTGAATGCAGTTTCACCTCCTGCTGTTGATGTCCTATGGGAAGAATTGGAACAAACTCTTTCAACACTTCTCCAACCGCTTATTGGCAGGCTGTCCAAAACAGAGTATACCTTGACCTTGCTTTGTAATGCTGCCACTGCTCCTGGCTTGGGAGGGGTGAATGAGCTTGGGAAGCCCCAACCTGAACTACCATCTGCCTGTTTGGACTGTCCTTCTGCTCTTAGTCCGTTGCCCTAGGTGCCTGCATTAATACAGTTTGATTGGAATGTGGCAGACCTGTTTAGTGAGAGAACCTATAATTCTATGCTTGGGGGCGCACAAAGGGAACTCCTCATCGGTTCCCTAGCCTTTAAAATCCTGCCCCATTATCATCTTAGCCAAAACCCCAGAACTAAAACTCGACCAACAGGAATCCACTAAATAGTTAATGCATAAAGCTATACACTGGCTCTTTAAATTTTCAAAGGGCAGCTTTAACTTGTACCAATATCTCATTATGGCTAGAAGAGTGAGTTGGGTGGGACCCGCGCCAAAAGTCATAGGAGGGGATGTATAGTCATGGAATGTCTGACATATTATCGAAAAACACAATATCGTACTACACTAATATCGGAACAAAAATATCGACTACACTATTATCGACTTCCTATACTTAACTATATACATACAAATATATCGGATAATTAATATCGATATACAAAAACATTGTTTTCATTTATATCGACTACTTTGATATCGGTATACATAAATATCGATCTCTTAAAAATACATACACATGAAATAAAATATCGACAATAATATCGTGAACAATAATATCGTATTTTCCGATATATCGACAGTTTATATACATATATTTGCACTTTTATTTTACATATTATTATTTTATTTGCAATTAAATACACACTACTTATTTAAACATTTTTTTTCTTATGAAAAATTCTATATTATCTATTATATAACCTACACATTGAAAATTATTGTCTGCAAATTTTATAATTAAATAAATTATTTTCTTTTCCCTTCTTTTACTACATAATACTCACAACTGAAATTCAAAAATACTAACTAACCAATCGACACACAGTTTTTTTTCACCAACCAATAGCAAACTAAGTACTAATTACACTCCTCTATATAAACAATTAAACCCAAAACACAAACCACTTGCTAAAAGTCACGGAAGGAGATACATCTTGTGGAAAATAGGAAAAATTGATGTACATAAGCAGCGTTCATTTGCCCTCTCCCGTCCCCCTCCCTGTAGGCACCACGTATACCCTGAAATATTGACCGTATCACTCCGCCAGTAAAAGCCCGTGCCCATATGTACATGATAGCCATTTTAGGCACCTTGGCCTCTTGCCCACTCATTAGAATCACTGGCTTCCCTCCTGCGCGCATTTGAGCACCCCCCTCCCACTCTCACATGCATAGACCATGAAACCCAGCACTCTGCGCGACCCTGCTATGAAAGGCAACCCTCCTGCTTGACCCAGGCACCCCCCCCATTTCCCTCTTGAAGAAGCATCCTTCGCCTCAGCTGACATAGCCCCCCAGCTGTATCTGACTGCCCCTGTTCTCTCATGTACGGGTCATAAGACCTCTCTCTCTCTGTGCGACTCTGACCCTGCGCGCACCCTGACCCCCTCCTTCTCCCTCACATGGACAAGTCATAAACCTTCCTCCTCTGCAAGACCCTGTCCTTGGGAGTCACGGCCGCGCCTGACCAACAACTCCTTTCCTTTCATGAATAACCCCTCTGTTAGCAAACCCTCCCTCCGCGATGGACTGTCCACACATGTCCGAGGCCATCGCCTAAGCCGGGAGACACTGTTTACTGCCCTTTATTGTATGGAGTCACTCCTCTTCAAAGGACCCACTATTGATCCTGGCCTCCCCACCCCCTGGGCTACGATCAGGCGCACACATCCTAATAATCAGCGGGACATTCTGCTGCGTCATTGCCCCCTCTCTTATCAGCAGGTCAAGGGTCCCTATTGTGAACACATGTGGGGTAGGATTGACACGAGGATTATGGGGTTGTCTTTTCTTTGTTTCACAATGCTGTGACTGTAATGCCAAGTGTTTTGTAAAGTATAAAAGACAGAGTCTCAGCTCACTTGTTAGAGCACCTCCCGATGGCACCTTGTTTCGTGTCTGATATGACAGGCTCTCCTCATGAGAATTAAACTCTGTTCTTGATTCCTGCTTCCAGCGCCCGTCTCTTTATTTTGGTAATTATTCAGAATGGGAACTAAGAGGCGTCTTGCGCCAGCGGCCTGGGCATCGATGGTAATATGGGCTCCTGTTCCACAATTGGCGTCCCAACGCGGGGTCCATCAGTGACATAAGGTCCAGTAAGAGAGATCCAGACGATGAGGTGAACATCTAAATGATCGGAGTATACCTGCCTTGAGAGGGCCCTCGTCCGGCTGCCGATTGAATGAACTTCACCTATTCTGAACGGACCTCTCTTGAGTGACCTACTGTCCTGACTGGAATCCCACAGGACTGCTGCGGTAAAATCATGGAGTAAGAGAACGATCGGGCGCTGGAAGGAGGAAGGCGAAGAACTGCCCACGCGGTCCGGTCCGGGTAAGGTCGCATAAATGCGACAAATTGTGAAATGATTGTTTGTTGGATAATACTAGTATTACGCTTTGTTGAAACCTCTGGAGATTCACCGTCTGCAAACGGAGAAAACAACAGGCTCTCCCTTTGCAAGCAGTGAAGGATAGGTAACGCAGACTTTTGTCCCCGTTGTAATCCGTCGTGCCTATCTTCCTCCCCCACTGTTTCCCGAACTGTCGTTCGTGGATTATTGTCTGGAGATTCTTTGTCTGCAAACAGGGAAGAACAAGGTCTCTCTTTGCAGGTAGAGAAAGAGTAGGTAACGATAACTTTTCGTGCCCACTTATTCTCCCCACTGATTGTTTGATTGACCGAACATTGATTGTTCGGTATTGGTTCGTTTGAGGTATTCACCGCCGCCAAACAACGGAGAATAGAAATATTCTGCCTAGTCTTTGCCCGCCGTGATAAGATAGGTAATGCAGACTTTTGTCCCCGTTGTAATCCGTCATGCCTATCTTCTCCCCACTGGTTGGTAGCCTGTTTAGCCCGGACCGCTTATTAGAGATGAACCATCCAGCTCCACTGGAGGGCACACCTAATAAGGACATGTTCATTAAGTGTGGACTAGTCGCTATAGCTTATAATAGGTTATGGCATAAAAATACAAGAAAAAGAGTTGAGCGAAATCAGTAGGCCACTGATGAGTTATCAACTTCGCTAAAAATAAAATAAAAAACGTTAGAAATAACCCGCAATAAGAAACATAAAAATGGCGAGGGAAGACAAGCTTGACACCAAGGCAGCCACGAGGTAGCTAGGTTCCGTTGCCTATTCCTGCCCCAAAACATGTCTGCCTCATTGCCCACCACGCCCAAATAACGGTCACATGAAATAGAAACAATTTAATAGGTACCTACCCCCATTCCGGAAGCTCCCGAAGTGCAGCGGGTCCGCGGTTACGCCCAGCCGGAAGGCGAGGCCTCGAGGCATGCGGGGCTCGCCTGGCCGCGGTCAGTAGGAGATGCTGTTGGGCAGGCGGCCCAAAGAATGATAAGGACCTCTCCATCTCTCCTCTTCTGCTGCCCTGCAGGCCACGGGGGGGGGGCTGTCTTGCCTCAGCCTCCGACCACCCCCCCCCCCTCTCACTCTCGCCTGATCCGGTCCGCAAAGAAGGCCGAAGCCGAGGCGAGGATGGCGGCATTTCTTTGAGCTATAATGGCTGCAACTACACCCAACGCCTGACAGTTGCAGGTAGTCCCGCCACATGTCGGCGCCTGGACAATTACAGGTAGTCCCGCCACATGTCAAAAAGGGGGGGGATGTCTTGCCTCAGCCACCGACCCCCCCCCCCATCTTCATCGCCTGACACGGCCTTACCGAAACGCTGGAGCCGGAGAACGGCGCGGTGTCGCTGGAAGGGGGAGGCGGCGCGAACGAGCCTCCCCCACCTCCCTCCAGGTGGAGGCTTCCAGCGACACCCCAATGCTCTTACTTAAAGAGGGTCAACATCAAAAAGCGGTCTTTTGCCCAGGACGGGCACACGCCCCATGCCTTCTCTCCTCAACCTTGAAGATTCTATGAGAGCCGGGGGGCACCCCGATCCCTCCGCATGGGCGCCCCCGCCCCCCCTCACTGGGAACCGCGACATCGGTGCACTCCTGCCGGCGCCAGCCCTGGTTTGGAAATGGCTAAAATGCAGCCACAGCACAGACTTGTTCAGTTCCGGTGGAACACCAGAATGACCCGGTAGGAAAATTGTTGCCGCCCTCCTCACTCTTTGACTGTTGTTAGACTGTTACCACATGATTCAAAACCTTTTGAACTACCAACGGAAGGTTCTGGTCCAACCACGAGTCATTGGAGACATTCTGACTGTGCTGGAACTCGCCTGACCCCACCCAAAATGGCGCCGATACACGAAATGAAAATTTCGAACTCTCTGTACACCCGGATTGCTCGAATTTTGATGCTCTGAGATACGTGTGCATTTTTTGGAAAATGAAAGTTGATAAGATGGATAGTGGTTATGTGCCTAGAGAAGAAAAGCAATACAGATATTGATCATGTGTTTGGACAATGAACTGACTTAGGGTGGGTACTGATTATGATTTGGAAAATGAATTGGTGTAATTTAGGTAATGAATGAGCATTGGATAATGAATTTATGAATTAATTAAAAATGAATTACTGACATGCATCATGCTTGCTCTGTAGGGAAGTTTAATACGATTTTATTGCACTGCTGCACTTTATGCAATGAACTGCCACCAACTTCGTTCTTCTTATGTACAGTTTCAATCTGCTCCTTGGCCGGTCCACTGGGTTGTAGGCCTGTATTTATACATCAACACTTTTTATTAAAAGTATTTTGACAAAGAAAGCATAGTTGTAGCGGTTGCATTAATGAATTTTGGATGTTTTTCTACTATGAGCGAAGAATAAGTATGATGAAAGCTGAAGGTTAAAAAAGGACCAGATATTTAGCAGCCACATTATGTGTCACAGGCAGCCGGAAAAGTGTTTTAGACGCCCTTAAAACGACACCACAGAAATACCACCTGACCGCCACCCTTGCACCCAACAAAAGGGGTTGCGACCAAGTAACTCATGTAGATACGCAGATCGTCAATGATTATCTATCTGACATTACTGGTCCCTTTGGGCTTAAACGCCGAGATGGTAAAGAAATGCAGCACGTGGAGATAGGTCGAGTATGTGGTAGGTAAAAACATTTTCGGACTACTGCATGCTGATGTGCTTTGAATGCTGCCCCCCACCCCTTCTTTCTCCTCCCTTCTGCAGGTCACGACAGAACGTCGACTGAAGTGTGGGAGAGCGATGGTCGAACCACCGACGAAAAGGGAAGGAGGGAATATGTGCATAGTCCTTATGACGATAAGTTTTCAAAAAGACGTAGACTTAAACATGACTGTTCCTCCTTAGAACATAGCGACTGGGAGGATGGACTGACATAGAAATTGGACGGGTACTGTATGACGAAAATTGACTAGAAATAACACGTTAGATAATGTAACTAGACATTTAACTAGGTAGGGAAAGGACAAAGAAAAATGTATGGGTAAGGGTTACCACGGCACCACCCGTCTAGGACGTTAGAAATGCTGCTGATGTTCAAAATGCACTGCCCCCTTTCTCACACTCTTATAGATATAGCCAAGCTGTCCGACTGTTCTCCCGATCAATACTTGCCGTTGCCTCAGCCTGGAGAACTTCCCACCACAGGAAGGAACTGAAAAATGGTTTAAGATCCAACCATGGGTAAATAGCGCGACCAGGTTAATTTCTGATCGACCAACCGAGGTGTAAGTATTGGCAATTGAGAGCACTCGCAGAGATAACAAGCGAGAAGGAAAAGGAGGGAAGGGTAGAAAGAGCTAAGCACGTAGATAAATAGGATAGAAAAGATACGTAGGATATAAAATAGATTTTGTTGGCCAACTGTTGTTTTGTGTTTTGTCGTGAATGTCTTATATATATGTAATACATGTACTGTCTTCCTCTGTCTGAGTTCGTGTGTATGTGCTGTAGGGGTTTATGTTCTCCCTTTGTTTGCGTCTCTCCGTTACCTGACCCCCTGCTGTTCTGTGTTGTGAACGCACTAAATGACCTATTTTTGTACACATCTCTCTGTCTTTCTCTATCTCTATCCCACCTTTTTTCCTCTCTATATCTCTCTCCCTTTCTCTCTCTCTCTCTCTCTCTCTCTCTCTCTCTCTCTCTCTCTACATGTCATACGTGTACCAAATGGCTCGTTTAGATTGCGGACGACTCTCACTCTCTGAGAGTCTCCCTATTTCCTCTTCCTTTTTATGGTAAAACCGTGCCTCACTGGCACCAGCCTGATTGGATACTTATTGAACGCGAAGGTGTTCAGCGAAATTGACCGAAACTAAAATGATTGTATATCGCCATATTACTACCTCTCCTTTCTGCAAAATGAATGAACTCGAATTGGCTGAGAAGGAAAGGACAGGTAAGACGACTAAGGTCCCCCAAATCTGGCCATTTATAGGGGAACTGTATGTCAATGGCACCTCATTTCTGTTCTTCAGAGACGAACGCCAACGTCTAGATTGACCCCCAAACGCCCAGATTGCCCCACCCCCCTTTTTGCACCCAAGCGCGAGCGCCCGAAGCATCCCCGCCCCATTTGATAGACCCCAGCTGCTGTCCCGGATATAAACATGATGACCATGAGTAACTGTCGTCCCTCGAGAAACCCCTGTTTTACCTGACTCTCGATGATAGCGCCCCCGCCCTGTTTGAAAAGGTTAGCCAGCCTTGAAGGGAAATGTTCCGAAATGTTGAATATGATGAAATGCACAGTTGATGGGAATCTTGTTTGTCCTCACTTGAGTTATAAATAGGACGATGAGTAAACTCGGCATGAACTCAGTAGGAATGCCGACATATGCACTGCTTGGTAATAGACCTCTGACTGTGACCGATGAGCGTATCTCCCAAATGCGTAGGATTAAGGGAGGAACTCACATGCATAAATGTCTTCGTCTGCCAGTTCTCTAAAAGCTTGTTTTGTACCTATTCAAAGATTCACGACCACCGAAGGAGAAGGGTCGGATGTGACGTACAGCCTGGCTGCAGATCTTGAGACACGTGTGACCTCGACCAAAGGTGGAGCTGCAGAGCAACAAGATGCGGGACGAGACAGCAATTTCAAACGTGGAAAATGAAACTTGACGGGCTGCCCTGAAGCCCTCCGTCTGCTAACCCACGTGTGCCTGGAGTCTCCGTCCCCCTTCTTTGGGCCCGATTGATGGGCCTGCCTGCTTGTTATCCTTTGCTCCCTTGGTCTCTTTTGTGTGTCCCAGGAACTCTGACCCAACTCCTCCTCTCTCCTATCGACTGTTTGAACAACACACACCCTCTTTTCCATGTGACTTCACGCCAAAAGGAAGAACGGCATTCAGGTGGGAATAGGGTGTTGCCACGGAAATATAGGTGCCGAGCATAAGGCGCCGCTAAACGGATTGTTTAGGGAACAGGACTGTGGTCTAACAGCAGAGGACTGACCGCACCCTGCAACGCGTAAGGATAGAACCGAGCTGGACCTATAGCTCCACCGCCGGTGCTCAACAGCGCCAACGAAAGGACACGGACTAGAGCCTACCAGTGATGGCTCACTGCTAAAAGACACTGTGACGAAGAGACTTTGTATATTGAACTGATTCCGCCCTCAACTGCTTGGTCAAAATGTTCATTGGTCACATTTTTAAGTCAGAAACATTTATGCTATGTAGTGCTTTTGAAATGATAGGAACTCGACAAATGCAATTTCCTATGTGCTGCATTCTGCCCATCACATCAACTGTTCATGATTTTTGTGCAATATGTTAGTATTGACAAATGCTATTTCATCAACCACATGTTTATATGTACGCCCCTTAACTAGGAGGGATAGGAAAATGAACTTTGTTGTTTATATATACCCCCATCAATTAGAAAAATGAACTCTGTTATGTAAAAAGGGGCGACTGTGGAAAATAGAAAAATTGATGTACATAAGCAGCGTTCATTTGCCCTCTCCCGTCCCCCTCCCTGTAGGCACCACGTATACCCTGAAATATTGACCGTATCACTCCGCCAGTAAAAGCCCGTGCCCATATGTACATGATAGCCATTTTAGGCACCTTGGCCTCTTGCCCACTCATTAGAATCACTGGCTTCCCTCCTGCGCGCATTTGAGCACCCCCCTCCCACTCTCACATGCATAGACCATGAAACCCAGCACTCTGCGCGACCCTGCTATGAAAGGCAACCCTCCTGCTTGACCCAGGCACCCCCCCCATTTCCCTCTTGAAGAAGCATCCTTCGCCTCAGCTGACATAGCCCCCCAGCTGTATCTGACTGCCCCTGTTCTCTCATGTACGGGTCATAAGACCTCTCTCTCTCTGTGCGACTCTGACCCTGCGCGCACCCTGACCCCCTCCTTCTCCCTCACATGGACAAGTCATAAACCTTCCTCCTCTGCAAGACCCTGTCCTTGGGAGTCACGGCCGCGCCTGACCAACACCTCCTTTCCTTTCATGAATAACCCCTCTGTTAGCAAACCCTCCCTCCGCGATGGACTGTCCACACATGTCCGAGGCCATCGCCTAAGCCGGGAGACACTGTTTACTGCCCTTTATTGTATGGAGTCACTCCTCTTCAAAGGACCCACTATTGATCCTGGCCTCCCCACCCCCTGGGCTACGATCAGGCGCACACATCCTAATAATCAGCGGGACATTCTGCTGCGTCATTGCCCCCTCTCTTATCAGCAGGTCAAGGGTCCCTATTGTGAACACATGTGGGGTAGGATTGACACGAGGATTATGGGGTTGTCTTTTCTTTGTTTCACAATGCTGTGACTGTAATGCCAAGTGTTTTGTAAAGTATAAAAGACAGAGTCTCAGCTCACTTGTTAGAGCACCTCCCGATGGCACCTTGTTTCGTGTCTGATATGACAGGCTCTCCTCATGAGAATTAAACTCTGTTCTTGATTCCTGCTTCCAGCGCCCGTCTCTTTATTTTGGTAATTATTCAGAATGGGAACTAAGAGGCGTCTTGCGCCAGCGGCCTGGGCATCGATGGTAATATTGGCTCCTGTTCCACAATCTCTGGATTTGAATTTAATTTTTTTGAATTTAAAAACATTTCTATAGCGCGCTTATACCATGCGGTTTCATGGCGCTTTTAGATTGCGAGGAGACAGCAGGAGCAGAGGAAATTTTAGACCGCGAAGGCTCGGGAAAAGAGTAGAGTTTTGAGGCTTTTCCGAAACTCTGTGTAAGAGGGCGTCGTGCGGAGTTCCACAGGGAGGGAGTTCCAAAATACAGGGGCGAGAGTCGCGAATTTTGTTCCGCCAGCCTTTTTCTTTTTGAATTGGGGTACAGTTAGGAGTGCCAAGTGGGTAGAGCGGAGCTCTCTGCCCCGGATGTAAGGCTTAATAGCAGAGCAAATGAACTCCGGAGCGGTGCCCGATTTGGCCTGAAAAGTGAGGCAGCCGAGCTTAAACATGGCTCGCTCTTTCACCGGCAGCCAGTGAAGTGCCTGCAATAGAGGGGTGGCATGATGGAATTTGGGCAGGCCGTGGATCAGGCGGGCAGCCTGGTTCTGCACTAGTTGCAGACGGTGAATGGCATAAGCAGGTGCGCCATTGTAGATGATGTTACCATAGTCTAGGCGCGAAAGCACCATTGCCATCACTATAACCTTTAGAGCAGGGAGGGAAAAGAAGCGGGAAATCTTCCTAATAGTTCTAAGGGAGAAAAAACAAGAAGAGACAACAGAACTCACCTGTGAGTGGACAGAAAGTGAGGAGTTAAGAAAGATTCCTAGAGTTTTGACTTTGGGAACAGGGAGAGGGGGGACACCAAGTGAGAGGGGCCAGTGGGAGGGGGACCAAGGACTGCAACCACCTCCGGTCAAGACTAATTCCGTCTTGTCCGGATTAAGTTTGAGGTGGTTGCAGTTCATCCAATCCTGGATGAACAGCATAACAGATTGGACGTTCTGAAAAGATGAGGGGGAATGAGAAAGGTTGAAAATTAGCTGGAGGTCATCGGCGTAATTAAACACCGTGACCTCAAGCTGCTGCAACATAAAAATGAGGGGGAAGATGTATAAATTAAACAGAAGAGGGGAAAGGGAAGAGCCTTGGGGGACCCCGCACACAACCTTACGAGAGGCAGCGGTGAAGCCAGTGAGATGGACCCCCTGAGCCCTGTCACTCAGGAAGGACTCAAGCCAGGCGAAGGCTAGGCCCTCTATGCCCGCCGCCCTGACACGGGTGAGAAGGATAGAATGGTCCACCGTGTCAAAAGCGGCTGGACAGATCTAAAAGAATGAGGGCCTGCGGGAGGTTGATGTCAATACCCTCGCGTAGGCTGTCCATCACTGAGATCACTACCTTTTCCGTGGAGTGGAGGGGGCGAAAGCCCGCCTGCCGGGAAGAGAGGCAGTGGTTGGTTTCCACGTGGGTACTCAGGGTGCTGGTTACGTGAGTTTCCAAGACTTTGCCCAAGTAAGGTAGGAGGGAGATGGGACGGTAGTTGGAAGGGGATGAGGGGTCAGCACCGGCCTTTTTTAGAATAGGGATGACCGCTGCGAATTTGTGAGGGGTGGGAACCACTCCCTTACTGAGTGAATCATTCAGAAGGGTGAGGGGCGGGGAGGGACATGCTAGGAAGATTTCTCTCAGGATATGAGCAGGGGCAAAGTCCAGGGGGGAACCTGACTTCACCCTTTGAAGCAGAGGGAAGAGCGTTGCTTTGGTCAAGGGGGGAATGGAGGTTAGTTTGGCGATGGCGACAGGGGGGAGGGGTTGATAAATGTGGGGGATGGGAGAGGAATATTAGCCTTAATCTTTGCGACCTTATCGACGAAATAGTCGTTGAGCGAGTCGCAAAGAGGTTGGGAAGGGGGGATCGAGGCCGTGGCTCTGTTGGATGAGGCGAGCTCGTACACCGTAGCGAAGATTTCTCTGGATTGTGACTCCGCTGACATTATCCTGTTAGAATAGAACAAGGTCTTAGCCTCCAAGATGCCTTGCTTATATTCCTTGAGTACAGAGAGATAAGTGATTTTATGGGCGGGGCAGTATGCTCTTCTCCATGCTCGCTCCGCTCTGAGCGCGGCCAACTTCTTCTCCTTGAGGTCAGGAGTGAACCAACGGTTAGCGGCATGGGCTCGCTTAACCGTGATCCGCCTCAAGGGGGCAAAGTCGTCGCCTGCTTGGGTCAACCAGTTGTTAATGGTGGCCAGTTGGACAGGGGCGGCGAGGCCGACAAGATCAGGGCTGGAGTTAGCCAGAGAAGAGCAGAGAGATGGCATGTCCACTTTGCCCCATTTTCTAACCCAGGTGTTCTTGGGGAGGGGAGGCTTGATGGCTGGGGCTAAGGCAAGGGAAAAGGAAATTAAAAAGTGGTCAGACCAAGAGCAAGGGGAAATAATAGGGGGAGTGATGGGGATGTTCAGGGTCCAGACCTGATCGAGCGGATGGCCATGAGCATGAGTAGGACTATGGATGTGAGGGGTAAAGTTGAGACTAAGCATAAGGTCAGTAAACTCTTTAGAGAGGGGACTTTCGGCAGGGTCGTTAGGCCAGAAGTTCAGGTCGCCTAAGACTAACACTGACGAGTTATTCACTACCAGTGTTGCCAGAATGTCTTGGAGGCTGGAAACAAAAGTGGGAGTAGGGTAGGGAGGGCGGTAAATAAGAACAGAAGTTAAGGGAGCCAAATGAGAGCAAGAACGGATTATCAAATAGTCAACTTCAGAAATGGGAGGAGAGGGGAGGACTTGAAAATGGAGATCAGTGCGGGCTATCAAGGCCACTCCACCACCTCGTCTGCCCTCTGGTCGGTCTGCTCGGATAGCAGAATAAGGGGGAGGTAGCGCAGCTAGGACATTGGGCAGGGAGTCGGCCTTGAACCAGGTTTCCATTAAAAACAGGAGATCTGGTTCGTGAGTGTCGATAAAATCGAAGAGCTCATACTGATGGCTGACAGCCGAACGGGTGTTTAGAAGCGCGGCCGTGGTGTTGAAGGCCGAAGTGCGGGGAACAGGAGAACTGGGGGGGCAGGTTGGACAGAGCGGGCGCGGGGGACACACCTAAACTGGCGGTAGGAGGAGTGGAGGGTGGGCAGGAGAGTAAGCCTAGATGTGTCAGTAGCTCGGAGACAGGCGGACTGATGGAGCCAGGAGTCCAGTATGAGAGGAGAAGGGGGGAGGAATACGTCAGCAGAGGAGCATAAGGAGGTGCCCCTTGCCCCTGCCTTCCACGGACGGGCGCAGACGGGCTGGACTCTGGCGTGACTCCGGCGTTTCTACGGCGCGCCCGCTGCGCTCGTCCGCTGCGCTGACGCATGGGGGAACGTTTAAGTGGAGGAGCAGCGTGGGTGGAGTGGCGTGGGTGGGGTTGGGCGATCCAGCCCGACCCAAGATGGCGGCCACTGCCGCTGGGAGCCTAAGATGTTACCAGCTGCCAGCCAGCCCCGTGTAGCCCCTAGGAAGCAAGGTAGGGAGTTAAAATACCTGTGGATTTTCAGTGCAGGTTAAACACAGTGAAATCACAGTCTAACACAAAATAAAGCGTGTCACCGCTCGTGATCAGCGTGACAGCGCGAAAAGATTAAAAAGCAAAACGCGATCCTCAGCTCCTGCTAGCAAGCCCACTGCCACCGGGCTGCTTCGCTATCGCTGGGAGAGCGTCAGAAGTGCTCCTAAATGGAGGAGCAGAGTGGATGAATTGCAGCACACCAACAAGAACATCAAGATTATCAACATATAATCAAAACTTTCAAGTAAGTAACTCAAATAAACACTAAGTAAATAACTGCTACTATATTACTTACCTGCTAAATACCCTGTGCTCCTTTTCTGTTACTACTACAGAACATGCTAATAATAAATAACAGATTACTGATTTCTAAAAACACACAACTACTAGAAATGTTATAATTATCTCTATATGACATTAATGTTGTAAGCTTTCTAAAAATAATTTTCTTATATGTATATCCTAACTCTTTTATTTCTCTCCTAATGCTACAGATAATTCTACTACTTACTACAATACTACTAACGTATTAAAGAAATATACAAAGATCAAAGTAAGTATCGTTTAACACTACATTAACTGTGACAATCCCTACAATTCTGCACATGTAGTAATTATTTATACATACAAATGTTTGTATAGATACTACCATTAGAGAAAATTCTACAAAGAAACAACTGCGAACAAGATCCTAAAACTAAAGATACTAATGACTAAGTAAGTAAATTGTAACTTTGAATTTAATTGTAAAATGTGCTAAACACAAACAATTACATTTATAACACATATTTACTTTTTTTCTCCAGATTCTACTACTGAAAACTACACTACAAATGAACAGAGAACATTATTCCTATTTCTATATTAAATATTACTAAGTAAGTATTTGTAAACAGAAATCAATGTGGTAAAAACAACAAACATTAGCACTTGTTCTAATTAGTTGCTATTATCTATTTTTTTACACAGCTAACACTACAGAAAAATATACTGAAAACATTCAGATCTCCAATTTCGGAATACCAAAAATACAACTCACTAAGTAAGTATATTAAAGTACATAATTAACTGCTAAGTTGTTGAAAACCTACAAACATGGTGAGTTTTCTAACACATATGTACCTATTCTTTTTTAAATAACACTACTATATACTCTCCACAAAAAGAAGATACAACTATACTGGAAAACCCTACCTAAAACAAAAATAAGTAAGTATCTTGACAATGTAAAAAAAAATCCTACACTCATTAGTATCCACTTTTGTAGTAGAAATTAGCAGTGACATTCTAAATATACACAACATTTTGTAATAATATTGTCATTTTATGTTTTTCCTAACAGCTCAAACAACATCAGAAAACACTATCCAGAACAAAATAATAAAGCATATCAAAAGATTTCACTGATTTCTAAAACACGTAAGTATATACATTACTAATAATCACTTACTTAGAATTATAAGCACATTTTCCTTGACATTAACTATTATATATATGTTTTCTAGATATACAAACAACAAAATGACAGAAGGAGCAGAATTTGTAACCAGCCAGAAAGGAAAGCTATTACTGTGCTACATGGGTTACACTTATACACAAGAAAAGCAATATGGCATGAAAGTTAATTGGAAATGTTGTAAATATTATTCTAACAAGTGTTATGGAAGAGCAACAACAAGAGAAGCTACTGTACTGTATACTAGGGAACATAATCATCCACCAAATGCACGGACTAAAAACACTACTACTACTACCACACCAGCTCCCAGAACATATCATGATATTAATTTAAATGCCAACCAAATTATAACTTTAAACAAGCAACCATTTATAATTTAAGACAATGAAAACAATGACAAAAGACTTATTATTTTTGGAACCAATATGAACCTAGTAAAACTTCAGCAAAGCCAATATTGGATGATGGATGGGACTTTTAACATCTGTCCCAAACCATTTTTTCAATTATACACTGTACATGGCCTCTACCAAAACTGCAACATACCACTACTATATGCACTACTACCAAACAAAAATAGTTCCACATATATGGAATTATTAAATATAATTAAACAAAAAACAAATGATTATTCTCCAGAAAAAATAATTCTAGATTTTGAGCAAGCAATGCTTTCAACCATCCTAAAAATCCACCCCCATACCTGCATTCAAGGCTGCTACTATCATTTAAACCAGTGTTTATGGAGACATCTACAAAAAACTACCTCAAGTGGAGAATATGCAACTAACTCATCTAACTCATAGCACTGGCTTATGTTCCAGAAACAGACGTAGCAGAACACTACAACATTCTTATAGACAGCCCCTTCTATAAACAAAATGAAGCTAAGTTGAGTCCATTTTTGGACTACTTTAAAGACACCTGGGTAGGCAGACTCCATAGATCTGGCCACAGAAGAAACCCAAAATTCCTAATACCCTGGTGGAACGTTTACAGAAGCACCCTAAATGGTGAATCTAAAACTAACAACGCAGTAGAAGGTTGGCACAATGCCTTTATACAATCAACTGGCAGAACAAAACCAACTCTAGAACATTTTATTAAGTGCCTACAGATAGAACAAAGCTACCAGGAATTCAGAATGGACCAATCCATAACTGAACTAGTCCCTAAAACATCTAAACAAAATAAGCAAATGCACAAATACCTAGAAGAGCAAGTGAAAATATACCCTAGTACAAAAGGCATAGAACACTTAAACATAATTGCCAAAACCCTACTCTGAATAAATAACAACACCAAAGCAATCCCTAAAACTATCACCTAAATATGCATAATAACATTTCAATCTTGATGTTTAAAAGTATTTAATGTATGCAACATATATACTTATTAATCACATATATGCACACATTAAATAAAATTAAAAACTATTAAACAATGCAATATTAATAATCACATTACCCACCCACAAAAGATCAAACATAAATGACTTACTAATCATGTTTGAAATCCAATAACGTCCTTCTCCACCAAAGTAATCCAGGTAGAGCAAATGTAACCCAAAATAAAATGCAAAAATACAACTGTACCAAAAAAAGCAAATCCATGGTGTGAAGACCATCGAATAACCATAAAAAACCCGAAAAATAGCAAAAAGTTAAAAAAACGCTCCAGGAAAACCGAAAACTTAAAAGAAGAGTTTGCAAAGCAGTGGTGAATAAAACCAACAAAAACACTTCCTTTAAAAAAAAAAAAACGGACTTCCGATATGGCGAACACCTATAACAAAAACATAAAAAACAGACATTCCCACCCACATTAACCAACACATAAATAACTACTACCATTAGTAAAAGCATTATTTTCCTACTGCATAAACTTAAAACATAGATATAGTGACTCTGTAAACAATCCTATGACAAAGTAAAACTACGTGTATCTACCACACGGAAATAATCGTTTTAAAAATCTAAAACACTACTTACTCACATATAAGAACATTTATAAAGCGTGAGAAATCACCCGTATAGGTCTCAAGGTGCTGGAGCTGTTGGCTGCCGCATGGAGGTTTGATCATTCAAACATCCATGTCTTTAGTTCTATTCTGATTTGCTGGAGCGACAGTGTGGTCCTGAGGGACAGGGAACAGTTGTTCCAGGCCGTGGCTGCCAGGTGTGAAAAGGAGCATCCTCCTGTTGGCTCAGCGGATCCGTGGGGTGTCTGCGAGGAAGAGGGAAGCTAATCGAAGGTGCCTGGTCGGTTGGTGGAAGGTCAGACGTTTGTTGATGTATGCTGGTCCTTCGTTGTGTTAGGCCTCATTGGCGTGGGTCAGCATCTTGAACTGGCATCTCTTCTGATTTTGGTATCTAGTTTAGTTTCTTGAGATGGGGTGTGATGTGAGTCCTTCTAGGGAGGTCGAGTATGAGTCTTGTCACTGAGTTCAGGGGAGTAACAGGCCCCGCAGCCACCGTGTTGCGGGGGGGGGCACGCTACAGGGGCCCACAGCGTTCGCGCAGCACCTAGCACTACACACATCCATCTGGGATGTGAGTTACATAACTTATGTAACGCTTTCCGTCATTAATTAAATGATGCATGGCCGCGCAGTCCTCATAAATAGGGCGGAGCTGGTCATTGTCATGAGCATGCCGCTTTGCGCAATTATAAGTGCTCATGAGGTGCAATGGCTCAGAGAGATCGTGAGGCCATAATTTAATTACTGCTAGCCCCAGGCTTACTTTGCCCAGTCTTCTGCCGCCAACTCGAGCCTGCCACTGAAGTTGCAGTCCAAGCCTCAGATGAGTCTGTCAGAGGAGTCTCCGAGGGTGGGGTGGGCAGCATACCGGACATGCAAGTCACATGCATCATGGGGCCAGGCGTTGAACGTAATATAGGTCCCGCAGCCCCATGTTCCAGCCTCCAGGGTCCCCATCAGCGCTGTAATTGTAGCTCGCATGTGTGCACCAGTTGCCTCATAACAGTCCTGACCTCATAAATTAAATGGTGCGCTTCTCACCCTCTCAATGGTGAAGATGGGTTGCCCCTCTCCTCTCGCCTGTTTACCAGCCCAGCATCATCGTCTTTGTCTGTAGCACATTCCGATGACCAAGTTATAGATAGAGCCACACAACTATAGGGAAAGCAATTACATGTTAGGTTAAGTTATTTATGTTTATATACTGCATTCTATGGAAAATATGGCCCACAGCCCAAATGTCATGTCTGTGCTTTGTTAGATGTAAGCAAAATATTCTATTTAATGTGTTGTGTTGTGTTGGAAAGTTGTGTGTGTTCCATGCCATGTGTTCCATGCCATTGAAAAGGGATCTTCGGGCCACATTGCAGCCAGCTGTATAGTATGTCTACACTATGTGGGGTGTATGCAAGGTCTGTCCAGTGTGTTCTGTTCAGTGCTTGCGTAGGTTTTATACTACTTACAATGCTCTTGGGAGTTGCATGCCATCTAGCTATATGGTATTTCTGAGCTCTGTGCTATACAAGCTCTACCCAGTTTGCACTATTACATGTCTGCGTCTGATGTACATTATTGAATAGTGTTGTTGGGTGCTACAGTGCACGACAACAGTCAGCTGTACACTCTATCTCAGATGCACAGTCAACATACCTTCTTTGAACTGGTTACAGTGGCTTAGTTTTTTTCTGGTTTCAGTTCCCCCATAAGCTTCCACTCTGCCTAGTCCTTGCATTTGAAATTTACATTTACTGTTGTAGTGTGAGAATGCATTTCATGATAAGGAATATAAAGTAGGGTTGCCTAAAGAAAAAAGAAAAATGTTGGGTATGTGTTGTTTAAAGAGCCTGGAAAGACCCGTCTTGGCACTAAATAGGATTATAAATAAAACACTATGTATTCATTTGTAATGTGACTTTTCTGTCTTTGTTCCCTTTAATTATCAGTCATGGATCTCATCATTCAGTCCGCTCTAGAACACAATAAAAAGTGCTTTCTGTTTATATTTACTGTTCGAAGTATGCACAGATAAGGGCTGAAAATACGGCTTAAGGTGACTGCTTATTTTTGTCCCGTCTGAGACATCAAAATAATGAGCTGGCAACCCTAATCATAAGACTGGAAGTTTGTTGCAGGATCAGCACATTATTTAATTCCTACATCCTCGATCCCTGAATAATAGCAATAGTTTAACTTGTATATAAAAACCTAAGACGCCGTCAATAACATGCTAAGTTACTTCAGGTGTCTGCGAATGCACTCTGCATTAAGACAACTCACTCCTCATTCTCGCCCTCACTTTTACGCTTACCCTGCACACCCAGCAATCACAATGCACTCACTGATCACTATGCACTCACACCATTCACATGCTCACCCTGCACTCAGTGATCACTCCGCACTCAACTCACAATGCACTTGCGCTGTTCACCCTGTACCTCACCCTGCAGTCACATAACTTGCGCTGTTCACCCTGTACCTCACCCTGCAGTCACATGAGTACACTACTCACCCTCCACTCATGTCCCCCTCACTGCTCAATCTTCAATCTTACTCAAACAAGCCCATCACTAACCATGCATTCTCTTTCGTCCCATTCTGCACTTACATCCACACCCAAATTCATATGGTCACCTCACTCACCCTGCAGTCACTCCTCTTACCCTACTGTCACACTGTCAAATCGCTCACCGTGCACTCACATGGGCATTCCTGCCACCCACAAATGGCAGAGGGTCTATGTGCCTGCTACAAAGAACGTGTATCATGCAGATCACTGAACTGAATGTGAGTAAACTATGAGTAGCACTATAAAAAACAAAATGTTTGTCAGAAAAGTACTGTAGAGAGAGGAGGTGCATTGTTGGTTAGTGGTAGTGAGGGAATTCATGGCAAAGGATGAAATGGGGGAGGGGTGGCAAAAAAAGACTATTGCACCGTGTGCGACCAGTGCTAGGGCCAGCCTTGGCTGGGAGTGGTAGCCCCCCACAACCCCCAAGTTTGGGTCTAGCTGCGCTCCTGGTTTCAACCCCTTAGCCTACTCCTTTCGTTCTTGCTTCTCTGATTTGTTATATGAGGCTTAGGTTTGTAATGGCCACTGGGGAAGCAAGGAGCAAAGCCGATTTGTGAATGGGCAGAGGTGTGCCACCCCCAGTGCATCACCCATTTGATCTCCGTAGTATAGATATGTGTCCATCTCTGGACATTACATGGTACTTCCGCGTTTTGAACCATGAGTGAAAGCTCACGGAGTTGAATATGGACTTTGATTTGTTTTTAAGCATACTGCTATGCTAGTACAGAATTGTCAATCCTTTTGAAAATAACAAGTTGCTCGAGTCAAAAATGTATATTTTTTCTAGACAACAGTGTGTATAAAGTGAGGGCACATAAGTCTCTTATCCTCTCAGTATTGATGTTAATTATTCACGAAATGTGCTATATTCATCTACATTTTTGAAGATCAGGGCTTCATCTTCACAATAACCTCTCTGTGGAAAAAGGATGTTTCATCACTCTGCATAACAAACCCCTTAATATAGTTTTCTTTACTCCCTTCTAAAATTCTATTGGATTCATTGACAAAAGTGAAAGAAATATAATCGGAATCGTACTTTTTCCTTTAAAAACTAGCCATGTTATCAATATCATCTCCAGCTTTACTCTTTCTCTGAACATCCTAAAACACTTCAATATAGACATGCTCAGATGAAGAACTTTTATATGGGAAATGAGTGCATTGGAAAAAAACATGTTTAAACACGATACGGTCAGCTATGCCACCTTGCTGAACCGTCTACGCAACATCGGAGTAACAGGCGATGCACTGAGGTGGCTTGACTCCTTCCTGACCAACAGATCTTTTCAGATCTTTGACGGGGAAATAGTGTCAGCCAGCAAATCACTGAGCTGTGGGGTTCCGCAGGGCTCTTCTTTAAGCCCTGCGTTGTTGAACATATATATGAAACCACTGGCTGGGGTCGTCGAACCGCACGGTATTAAGATCATATCGTATGCCGACGATACCCAGCTCATGCTCCTGGGCCCAGTATCACCAGTGCCACTCATCTCCCTATGGCCTCCCTGCCTGGGCACCCCTCCTACCACTAAGGAAAGTGTAAAAAGCCTGGGAGTATGGCTGGACAAAAGTCTCTCTTTCACCACTCAGGCCACTAAGCTATCTGCCACATGTTTCGGCCTACTCAGAACACTGAGGAAAGTTCTACCCCTTCTGCCAATGGAAGCCAAACAAGTGGCAGTACAAGGCCTGATTCAGTCCCGGCTAGATTCTAATAACGCCCTCTACGTGGGAGCCCCTGAGATGACCTTACGAAAGTTGCAGGTGGTACAGAATTGTGCAGCCCGTACCTTGCTACAGATCCCACGCACTCAGTCAGCCAGATCCGGATTAAAAAGTTTGCATTGGCTGCCGGTGAGGCAGAGAGTGGCATTCAAGGCATTATGCATTGCCCACCGGGCCTTCTGGAAGACAGGCCCAGCAATCAATGACAACTTAGTCACCCGCTACCACCCAAGCAGAAATCTTCGTTCCACGGAGGCTTTCTTGGCTGTGGTACCCAAAGTTAGGAGAGCTAGGACCGGAGGCAGGATGCTCTCCCCGAACGCCTTGAAGTTGTGGAACTCACTTCCTTTACAACTCCGGTCCAATTCGAACCTGCTCTCCTTCCGCAAACAATTGAAGACCCTTCTGTTTGCAAGGTCCACCGAATCCTAACTTCTTCTGCACTACCCAGCTCTGTCTACATACTCAGCGCTTGGACGCCCATGGGGCAGCAATCGCGCTATACAAATCAATATACAATACAATACATATTTTAAAAGCAAACTTATAACTAGCTACATTTGTTAGAAATCATGAGCAGCTTTTGATGCTTCTTACTAAAATGTACATGACTTTGGTTTTCCAATTTGCGATCCAACGTGAGGGGCTGCTGGACATCTTTTCAAATTATTTAGGTGTGGGGGTTTTGGTGCCACTTTGCCTGCAGGACTGCCTCTGGCCACGCTGCTACTTTCATTTACGGGCCCACCATTTTGTGATGGGCTGCTATCATCCCTCACACTTCCTTTCACGTACAGTAAATTCTCAGCTCCTGTTCCATGCCAGGGCCCAGGCCTGGTTCTGCCACTTGTCACGTGTGCAGAGTCATATCCTTGGGATCGCCTCTTGCCAGGGCCTCCTTTACTTTCCCCAGGTCACAATTGCTAGCTCGGAAGCTGACATTACTGGATGGGAGATTGTTGCATCCATTAAAGGCAGATGCCATCCAGAGACGTTTCAAGGCATGGGCAAAGTGGGCCCTGGCCCAGGGCCCCAGACTTCCAGGGGGCCACCTGATAAAACCAGCTCTGTTCTGCAGAGTCCTGCCCTGATGGCATTAAATGATTCTTAAACAGATTGTTTTAAATTCCACTTACCTTTGATTTTTTTCAATATTGGTGATATGTGTGTCTATTACATACATTTTGTAGAGGAATGTTGTGTTTAATGCAACATCTATAAAATTGTTTCTTTTGGACCAAATCAAGACCTCACACACACACATATATGAGAAAAGGGAACGTGTCACAGAGATTATTTGCAGTAATATTAGGGTGCAGCTGCTGTAACAACATTGAAAACACACATCACTATCCCTGAATATTACATGGAAACACATTTAGAATTTGTACGAGTGTGTCTGTGACACTTTCTGTGACCCTTGACAGTCGCTAGTGTGTGGCATGCAGATAATTCACCAGTCTATTTCTCTTGAATTTCACAGGATACTTGTGTACTTCTCATGTATATTGTCAGTCGAGTCTATGGAATTGCAGGTTTGGGTTTGTCTTTCAAAGTTTCAAGTTATTGTCCATTAATGTTAATTCTAATTCAGACCCTTCATAGTGCTTTGTTCAGCCAGAGGCAGTTCCTGAGACAATAGGATCACTCATTGGCATTGTTCTGATTGCTGCCTCAGTTACATAATCTGCTTTTGACAATATTGTTACAAATGGCGTAGCTTATATGTTAAGAGTGTTTCCCATTTTCTCATTAGAACTTTGAGCAAGACAAGATAGAGGCATTTCATTAAAAGTTGGAGATTTCAAATCAAAATATACCCGATTTTTGGGCGGTGGGGCAAAGTGGTAGGTGGTGGGCCGGGCCTCTGGGGGGGCCCCCCTCCATGTGCTTTGCAGGGGGCCCCCTCAAGTTTTGTTATGCCACTGAGTGCGCTGGACAAACTCGCGCTTAAGAGTGTGTATGCCTCAGTGTTGCATGCTAAGAGACGGGCAGCCTTACATCGTGTGGAAGTTGAGGCATATCCGACACGCGTCTATATGTAAATCCGTTCACTGCTTATAGTTTTTACACAAGTGCATAACCTTTCTTTGGTACATGACAAGGGTGTTCCTAACAGTAAGTCTAAGGTTCTGCTATTCTTCATTAAGGTCTTTTGAATACTTTTACTCCTAACTTCTTTCACATCAGCGTGACAAAATCATTTATGACGATGATATAATGTTGTTAAATAGGTGAGATGCAGAGTTCCATAAGTCTACTGTAGTTAATACCCCATCCATTCATATTCTAACTTCTGTGACTTACGTGGAGAAGTGATCCTTTTGATTGTGGCGTGAGTGACTGGGGTATTGTAGGCGTTGAGTATTGATGGGTTTGTCAGCAGGCAATCTGTTTTTTCAGGACTGTGAGACTGGGTTGTTCTGCGTGGTCGGGGCAGGAAATAGGGCCTGGGGATGGTGTTGGGGGGGGGGAGCTTCAGTTCTAG
This sequence comes from Lissotriton vulgaris, assembly GCF_964263255.1. NCBI lineage: Eukaryota > Metazoa > Chordata > Amphibia > Caudata > Salamandridae > Lissotriton > Lissotriton vulgaris. The sequence goes on from NC_141695.1 coordinate 289,794,244, forward strand.
TTACAAGTGAATCGACTTTTACGATTTTGCCGGAAAGTAGTTTGAGCTCTGATTTTAGTGTTCATACCTTGCGTGACGTTGTTTATAGCACCTGATAGTGCAAAGAAAATGACTGAACTCTGCCCAGGACAGAAGCAACTGTTGTGGAGCAGACTTTGAAGATGGCCAGAGAAAGTGAATAATGTATCTCTATGAACTTGCAAGATAGGTGAATGAGTGTCAGTGTGTGATGTCTCAGCTGTGTCATAGGGCGTAAGGGATAGAACAGGGATTGTCCGTATAATGCGGGAAATGTGTAAAGTTAGTTGAAGAATAAGGTTTCTTGGGTGTAAAATTAATGGAGAAGAGAGTAAGGAGAGTAGGGCTAATAAGCAGTGTAGAAAAGAACATTTCTGGAACTCTATGGATGAAGGTGGTGGAGAGTTCGTAAGGTTCACAGTCTGATGAATGAAAAACAGGCTGGAGGATTAGGTTGGTTAGTAAAAAGAGGGATGGAAACAGGACTGGAATGAGTATAGGGATGTCATGTATCATGAAAAGAGATAGAGTAGGAGATTCAAGTTGTGAGGTAACTAGTGTATGGCCAGCATTGGGAAAAGGTAGGGTTGTTGGAGTTAACTTTTTCTGGCCTCAGAGGATAAACATAGTGAGTAGCAGCTTAGTTCAGCAAGGGGAAAGGAAGTATTAATAAGTCGCATATTCACATGGATTGGAGCTGTGCCGTGACTCTTTGCACCCCTGGGGGACTGCAATTCCTGTCACCCACTGCTGACAATGCGCATTTAAGCGCGACACTGACCCGTGGTACGGGTCACGCCGAGCTAAGTCAGGTCAAGGGCAGGCCCGTCCACGCCAGGAAGAGGCTGGGCTGGGCCACCCCCTAACAGCTGGTATTTTGGCTTTTCACTGAGATGGCAAAGCGGAAAATGAAAACTACATAACCAGGTGGCGAAATTATAAATACACTGGACTCTTTCCTATTGAAGGCCGCTGATGTGCTCTCTAAAGAAATCGAGCTGACGGAGCGGTGTCTCTCGCTGGAGGAGGTAAGATCTGTCACGGTCTTAAATGATAGTGTAGTGCCTACTACTCCTGTCCCCCCTGAAACTGTTATAGATCATGAGACTGAAGGCAGTCCAGTGATGCAACCCCTGGGCAAAAGGAAACGAGGAAGGGTTAAAAACCCAGTTATACCCAAGACTGACAAAACTATAAAATCCGGTTACACTCACAGACACCCACTCGTCTACTGCTCTGAATGCAGTTTCACCTCCTGCTGTTGATGTCCAATGGGAAGAATTGGAACAAACTCTTTCAACACTTCTCCAACCGCTTATTGGCAGGCTGTCCAAAACAGAGTATACCTTGACCTTGCTTTGTAATGCTGCCACTGCTCCTGGCTTGGGAGGGGTGAATGAGCTTGGGAAGCCCCAACCTGAACTACCATCTGCCTGTTTGGACTGTCCTTCTGCTCTTAGTCCGTTGCCCTAGGTGCCTGCATTAATACAGTTTGATTGGAATGTGGCAGACCTGTTTAGTGAGAGAACCTATAATTCTATGCTTGGGGGCGCACAAAGGGAACTCCTCATCGGTTCCCTAGCCTTTAAAATCCTGCCCCATTATCATCTTAGCCAAAACCCCAGAACTAAAACTCGACCAACAGGAATCCACTAAATAGTTAATGCATAAAGCTTTACACTGGCTCTTTAAATTTTCAAAGGGCAGCTTTAACTTGTACCAATATCTCATTATTGCTAGAAGAGTGAGTTGGGTGGGACCCGCCCCAAAAGTCATAGGAGGGGATGTATAGTCATGGAATGTCTGACATATTATCGAAAAACACAATATCGTACTACACTAATATCGGAACAAAAATATCGACTACACTATTATCGACTTCCTATACTTAACTATATACATACAAATATATCGGATAATTAATATCGATATACAAAAACATTGTTTTCATTTATATCGACTACTTTGATATCGGTATACATAAATATCGATCTCTTAAAAATACATTCACATGAAATAAAATATCGACATCAATAATATCGTGAACAATAATATCGTATTTTCCGATATATCGACAGTTTATATACATATATTTGCACTTTTATTTTACATATTATTATTTTATTTGCAATTAAATACACACTACTTATTTAAACATTTTTTTTTCTTATAAAAATTCTATATTATCTATTATATAACCTACACATTGAAAATTATTGTCTGCAAATTTTATAATTAAATAAATTATTTTCTTTTCCCTTCTTTTACTACATAATACTCACAACTGAAATTCAAAAATACTAACTAACCAATCGACACACAGTTTTTTTTCACCAACCAATAGCAAACTAAGTACTAATGACACTCCTCTATATAAACAATTAAACCCCAAACACAAACCACTTGCTAAAAGTCATGGAAGGAGATACATCTCTGGATTTGAATTTAATTTTTTTGAATTTAAAAACATTTCTATAGCGCGCTTATACCATGCGGTTTCATGGCGCTTTTAGATTGCGAGGAGACAGCAGGAGCAGAGGAAATTTTAGACCGCGAAGGCTCGGGAAAAGAGTAGAGTTTTGAGGCTTTTCCGAAACTCTGTGTAAGAGGGCGTCGTGCGGAGTTCCACAGGGAGGGAGTTCCAAAATACAGGGGCGAGAGTCGCGAATTTTGTTCCGCCAGCCTTTTTCTTTTTGAATTGGGGTACAGTTAGGAGTGCCAAGTGGGTAGAGCGGAGCTCTCTGCCCGGGATGTAAGGCTTAATAGCAGAGCAAATGAACTCCGGAGCGGTGCCCGATTTGGCCTGAAAAGTGAGGCAGCCGAGCTTAAACATGGCTCGCTCTTTCACCGGCAGCCAGTGAAGTGCCTGCAATAGAGGGGTGGCATGATGGAATTTGGGCAGGCCGTGGATCAGGCGGGCAGCCTGGTTCTGCACTAGTTGCAGACGGTGAATGGCATAAGCAGGTGCGCCATTGTAGATGATGTGGGAAATCTTCCTAATAGTTCTAAGGGAGAAAAAACAAGACGAGACAACAGAACTCACCTGTGAGTGGACAGAAAGTGAGGGGTTAAGAAAGATTCCTAGAGTTTTGACTTTGGGAACAGGGAGAGGGGGGACACCAAGTGAGAGGGGCCAGTGGGAGGGGGACCAAGGACTGCAACCACCTCCGGTCAAGACTAATTCCATCTTGTCCGGATTAAGTTTGAGGTGGTTGCAGTTCATCCAATCCTGGATGAACAGCATAACAGATTGGACGTTCTGAAAAGATGAGGGGGAATGAGAAAGGTTGAAAATTAGCTGGAGGTCATCGGCGTAATTAAACACCGTGACCTCAAGCTGCTGCAACATAAAAATGAGGGGGAAGATGTATAAATTAAACAGAAGAGGGGAAAGGGAAGAGCCTTGGGGGACCCCGCACACAACCTTACGAGAGGCAGCGGTGAAGCCAGTGAGATGGACCGCCTGAGCCCTGTCACTCAGGAAGGACTCAAGCCAGGCGAAGGCTAGGCCCTCTATGCCCGCCGCCCTGACACGGGTGAGAAGGATAGAATGGTCCACCGTGTCAAAAGCGGCGGACAGATCTAAAAGAATGAGGGCCTGCGGGAGGTTGATGTCAATACTCTCGCGTAGGCTGTCCATCACTGAGATCACTACCTTTTCCGTGGAGTGGAGGGGGCGAAAGCCCGCCTGCCGGGAAGAGAGGCAGTGGTTGGTTTCCACGTGGGTACTCAGGGTGCTGGTTACGTGAGTTTCCAAGACTTTGCCCAAGTAAGGTAGGAGGGAGATGGGACGGTAGTTGGAAGGGGATGAGGGGTCAGCACCGGCCTTTTTTAGAATAGGGATGACCGCTGCAAATTTGTGAGGGTTGGGAACCACTCCCTTACTGACTGAATCATTCAGAAGGGTGAGGGGCGGGGAGGGACATGCTAGGAAGATTTCTCTCAGGATATGAGCAGGGGCAAAGTCCAGGGGGAAACCTGACTTCACCCTTTGAAGCAGAGGGAAGAGCGTGGCTTTGGTCAAGGGGGGAATGGAGGTTAGTTTGGCGATGGCGACAGGGGGGAGGGGTTGATAAATGTGGGGGATGGGAGAGGAATATTAGCCTTAATCTTTGCGACCTTATCGACGAAATAGTCGTTGAGCGAGTCGCAAAGAGGTTGGGAAGGGGGGATCGAGGCCGTGGCTCTGTTGGATGAGGCGAGCTTGTGCACCGTAGCGAAGATTTCTCTGGATTGTGACTCCGCTGACATTATCCTGTTAGAATAGAACAAGGTCTTAGCCTCCAAGATGCCTTGCTTATATTCCTTGAGTACAGAGAGATAAGTGATTGTATGGGCGGGGCAGTATGCTCTTCTCCATGCTCGCTCCGCCCGGAGCGCGGCCAACTTCTTCTCCTTGAGGTCAGGAGTGAACCAACGGTTAGCGGCATGGGCTCGCTTAACCGTGATCCGCCTCAAGGGGGCAAAGTCGTCGCCTGCTTGGGTCAACCAGTTGTTAATGGTGGCCAGTTGGACAGGGGCGGCGAGGCCGACTAGATCAGGGCTGGAGTTGGCCAGAGAAGAGCAGAGAGATGGCATGTCCACTTTGCCCCATTTTCTAACCCAGGTGTTCTTGAGGAGGGGAGGCTTGATGGCTGGGGCTAAGGCAAGGGAAAAGGAAATTAAAAAGTGGTCAGACCAAGAGCAAGGGGAAATAATAGGGGGAGTGATGGGGATGTTCAGGGTCCAGACCTGATCGAGCGGATGGCCACGAGCATGAGTAGGACTATGGATGTGAGGGGTAAAGTTGAGACTAAGCATAAGGTCAGTAAACTCTTTAGAGAGGGGACTTTCGGCAGGGTCGTTAGGCCAGAAGTTCAGGTCGCCTAAGACTAACACTGACAAGTTATTCACTACCAGTGTTGCCAGAATGTCTTGGAGGCTGGAAACAAAAGTGGGAGTAGGGTGGGGAGGGCGGTAAATAAGAACAGAAGTTAAGGGAGCCAAATGAGAGCAAGAACGGATTATCAAATAGTCAACTTCAGAAATGGGAGGAGAGGGGAGGACTTGAAAATGGAGATCAGTGCGGGCTATCAAGGCCACTCCACCACCTCGTCTGCCCTCTGGTCGGTCTGCTCGGATGGCAGAATAAGGGGGAGGTAGCGCAGCTAGGACATTGGGCAGGGAGTCGGCCTTGAACCAGGTTTCCGTTAAAAACAGGAGATCTGGTTCGTGAGTGTCGATAAAATCGAAGAGCTCATACTGATGGCTGACAGCCGAACGGGTGTTTAGAAACGCCGCCGTGGTGTTGAAGGCCGAAGTGCGGGGAACAGGAGAACTGGGGGGGGCAGGTTGGACAGAGCGGGCGCGGGGGACACACCTAAACTGGCGGTAGGAGGAGTGGAGGGTGGGCAGGAGAGTAAGCCTAGATGTGTCAGTAGCTCGGAGACAGGCGGACTGATGGAGCCAGGAGTCCAGTATGAGAGGAGAAGGGGGGAGGAATACGTCAGCAGAGGAGCATAAGGAGGTGCCCCTTGCCCCGGCCTGCCGCGGACGGGCGCAGACGGGCTGGACTCTGGCGTGACTCCGGCGCGTCTATGGCGCGCCCGCTGCGCTCGTCCGCTGCGCTGACGCATGGGGGAACGTTTAAGTGGAGGAGCAGCGTGGGGGGAGTGGCGTGGGTGGGGTTGGGCGATCCAGCCCGACCCAAGATGGCGGCCACTGCCGCTGGGAGCCTAAGATGTTACCAGCTGCCTGCCAGCCAGCCCCGTGTAGCTCCTAGGAAGCAAGGTAGGGAGTTAAAATACCTGTGGATTTTCAGTGCAGGTTAAACACAGTGAAATCACAGTCTAACACAAAATAAAGCGTGTCACCGCTCGTGATCAGCGTGACAGCGCGAAAAGATTAAAAAGCAAAACGCGATCCTCAGCTCCTGCTAGCAAGCCCACTGCCACCGGGCTGCTTCGCTATCGCTGGGAGAGCGTCAGATGTGCTCCTAAATGGAGGAGCAGAGTGGATGAATTGCAGCACACCAACAAGAACATCAAGATTATCAACATATAATCAAAACTTTCAAGTAAGTAACTCAAATAAACACTAAGTAAATAACTGCTACTATATTACTTACCTGCTAAATACCCTGTGCTCCTTTTCTGTTACTACTACAGAACATGCTAATAATAAATAACAGATTACTGATTTCTAAAAACACACAACTACTAGAAATGTTATAATTATCTCTATATGACATTAATGTTGTAAGCTTTCTAAAAATAATTTTCTTATGTGTATATCCTAACTCTTTTATTTCTCTCCTAATGCTACAGATAATTCTACTACTTACTACAATACTACTAACGTATTAAAGAAATATACAAAGATCAAAGTAAGTATCGTTTAACACTACATTAACTGTGACAATCCCTACAATTCTGCACATGTAGTAATTATTTATACATACAAATGTTTTTATAGATACTACCATTAGAGAAAATTCTACAAAGAAACAACTGCGAACAAGATCCTAAAACTAAAGATACTAATGACTAAGTAAGTAAATTGTAACTTTGAATTTAATTGTAAAATGTGCTAAACACAAACAATTACATTTATAACACATATTTACTTTTTTTCTCCAGATTCTACTACTGAAAACTACACTACAAATGAACAGAGAACATTATTCCTATTTCTATATTAAATATTACTAAGTAAGTATTTGTAAACAGAAATCAATGTGGTAAAAACAACAAACATTAGCACTTGTTCTAATTAGTTGCTATTATCTATTTTTTTTACACAACTAACACTACAGAAAAATATACTGAAAACATTCAGATCTCCAATTTCGGAATACCAAAAATACAACTCACTAAGTAAGTATATTAAAGAACATAATTAACTGCTAAGTTGTTGAAAACCTACAAACATGGTGAGTTTTCTAACACATATGTACCTATTTTTTTTAGATAACACTACTATATACTCTCCACAAAAAGAAGATACAACTATACTGGAAAACCCTACCTAAAACAAAAATAAGTAAGTATCTTGACAATGTAAAAAGAAATCCTACACTCATTAGTATCCACTTTTGTAGTAGAAATTAGCAGTGACATTCTAAATATACACAACATTTTGTAATAATATTGTCATTTTATGTTTTTCCTAACAGCTCAAACAACATCAGAAAACACTATCCAGAACAAAAGAATAAAGCATATCAAAAGATTTCACTGATTTCTAAAACACGTAAGTATATACATTACTAATAATCACTTACTTAGAATTATAAACACATTTTCCTTGACATTAACTATTATATATATGTTTTCTAGATATACAAACAACAAAATGACAGAAGGAGCAGAATTTGTAACCAGCCAGAAAGGAAAGCTATTACTGTGCTACATGGGTTACACTTATACACAAGAAAAGCAATATGGCATGAAAGTTAATTGGAAATGTTGTAAATATTATTCTAACAAGTGTTATGGAAGAGCAACAACAAGAGAAGCTACTGTACTGTATACTAGGGAACATAATCATCCACCAAATGTTACTGAAATTGAAGTTAGAACAGCATTGGAAAATATAATAGAGGCAAGCACAGGTTCCCAAAAACAAACCAACGTCATATTAAAAGAAGCAATTCCTAAAATCCCTAAAACTGCCACAACACAAATGCCAAATATTCTTTCACTAAAAAGAACTATAGCACGAACTAAAAACACTACTACTACTACCACACCAGCTCCCAGAACATATCATGATATTAATTTAAATGCCAACCAAATTATAACTTTAAACAAGCAACCATTTATAATTTAAGACAATGAAAACAATGACAAAAGACTTATTATTTTTGGAACCAATATGAATCTAGTAAAACTTCAGCAAAGCCAATATTGGATGATGGATGGGACTTTTAACATCTGTCCCAAACCATTTTTCCAATTATACACTGTACATGGCCTCTACCAAAACTGCAACATACCACTACTATATGCACTACTACCAAACAAAAATAGTTCCACATATATGGAATTATTAAATATAATTAAACAAAAAACAAATGATTATTCTCCAGAAAAAATAATTCTAGATTTTGAGCAAGCAATGCTTTTAACCATCCTAAAAATCCACCCCCATACCTGCAGTCAAGGCTGCTACTATCATTTAAACCAGTGTCTATGGAGACATCTACAAAAAACTACCTCAAGTGGAGAATATGCAACTAACTCATCTAACTCATAGCACTGGCTTATGTTCCAGAAACAGACGTAGCAGAACACTACAACATTCTTATAGACAGCCCCTTCTATAAACAAAATGAAGCTAAGTTGAGTCCATTTTTGGACTACTTTGAAGACACCTGGGTAGGCAGACTCCATAGATCTGGCCACAGAAGAAACCCAAAATTCCTAATACCCTGGTGGAACGTTTACAGAAGCACCCTAAATGGTGAATCTAAAACTAACAACACAGTAGAAGGTTGGCACAATGCCTTTATACAATCAACTGGCAGAACAAAACCAACTCTAGAACATTTTATTAAGTGCCTACAGATAGAACAAAGCTACCAGGAATTCAGAATGGACCAATCCATAACTGAACTAGTCCCTAAAACATCTAAACAAAATAAGCAAATGCACAAATACCTAGAAGAGCAAGTGAAAATATACCCTAGTACAAAAGGCATAGAATACTTAAACATAATTGCCAAAACCCTACTCTGAATAAATAACAACACCAAAGCAATCCCTAAAACTATCCCCTAAATATGCATAATAACATTTCAATCTTGATGTTTAAAAGTATTTAATGTATGCAACATATATACTTATTAATCACATATATGCACACATTAAATAAAATTAAAAACTATTAAACAATGCAATATTAATAATCACATTACCCACCCACAAAAGATCAAACATAAATGACTTACTAATCATGTTTGAAATCCAATAACGTCCTTCTCCACCAAAGTAATCCAGGTAGAGCAAATGTAACCCAAAATAAAATGCAAAAATACAACTGTACCAAAAGAAGCAAATCCATGGTGTGAAGACCATCGAATAACCATAAAAAACCCGAAAAATAGCAAAAAGTTAAAAAAACGCTCCAGGAAAACCGAAAACTTAAAAGAAGAGTTTGCAAAGCAGTGGTGAATAAAACCAACAAAAACACTTCCTTTAAAAAAAAAAAAACAGACTTCCGATATGGCGAACACCTATAACAAAAACATAAAAAACAGACATTCCCACCCACATTAACCAACACATAAATAACTACTACCATTAGTAAAAGCATTATTTTCCTACTGCATAAACTTAAAACATAGATATAGTGACTCTGTAAACAATCCTATGACAAAGTAAAACTACGTGTATCTACCACACGGAAATAATCGTTTTAAAAACTCTAAAACACTACTCACTCACATATAAGAACACTAAATAGCAGCAGACTACTCTCAAACGTACATTAAAATACACATAAAACATATAAAACAAACCTTACCTGAAGCGACGTGAAGTCTCTCCCAACCGCGAGCTGCTCTTCATCCAAATGACCCAAAACGACCTAACCCGGTTACAAAATAAAGAACCCAAAAGTAATAAAATAGTCCAAAGTAAGAAATATCATATAAATTCTTTCTTAAATTACCAGAATTCATAAAAAAATAGCTAATATTTTCTATAAAATGTTATTTTTTTCTTAGTATAAAATTATGTACAAATATGTATACAAACTGTAGAAATAAATATTATGAAAGAAATAATATTTATTACAACAATTTATAGAAATGTAAAAAAAGGTGACACAATGTTTGAATGTACTAATTATGTTTGCAAAAAATATCCCTTTTTCTGAGAAACTTAGATGTAAAAAATTAATTTTTTAAAAATTAGTAATAATATTAATAATATATTTTTTTTTAATTTACTATATAATATGTAATACTATAAAGAAACGATATTACATATTAAATATAACCATATTATACTTTCTTCTTCTTCTGTTAATGTTATTGTAATTTTTTTGCTAATTATTAGCACAAATATAAATGTTTCATAAATGTGAATTAATTATTATTTAAATTGTTATTTCTGCTAAAGATACAAAACCTAATAAATATTTTTTTTTCAAAGATGTTTAACATTTTCTATTTTGTTATTACTATAATCTCACAATAATATAATTGGCAAAATCCAATTAGGTACTGGATACAAATAACATGTAACTTACTATTCCCACTCCAATCTATATAAAATTAAAATAAGTGCTGGACACTAATTTATTAAAAATAATTATTCCAACTCCAGTCTAATTGATATAGAAATAGTTGCTAAACACTTAAAAAAATATGACTTACTATTCCTACTCCAGTCTACATAAAATTGAATGAATGAATAAAATATTTAATAAAGCGCACGATGGCCGAGCGGCTTCCTGGCGCTGGGGACCTGATCAGAACTCAACAGAGGGGACCCAGGGAGATTTAAGAGGGGAATGCCTGAGAGAAAAGAAAGGTTTTAAGAGCTTTGCGGAAGTGAGTGTAGATGGGAATGGAGCGGATGGAAAGAGGAAGGCTGTTCCAGAACTGGGGGGCCAGGACTGAGAATCGAGTGCCCCCTGTTCTGGATTTACGGAAGCGAGGGATATGAAGAAGAGAAAGAGAAGAGGAGCGAAGAGTGCGGACAGGGACATGAGAAGAAACAAGACAGGTGATGAACAGGGGCGCAGAGCATGAATGAGCCCGAAAAGCTAGACAGGCCAGTTTGAAAAAGGATCTGAAGCGAACAGGGAGCCAGTGAAGTGATTTGAGAACTGGAGTGATGTGAGAAGATTTAGGGAAGGAAAGGATGAGACGAGCAGCTTGATTTTGGATGGCCTGTAGACGGCGGGATTCGTAAGCAGGTATGCCCACGTACAGGCTATTCCCATAGTCAAGGCGGGAGATGACAAGGGTCATGACTATGGATTTAAGTGCATCGGTAGAAAAAAAGCGTGAAATTTTCCGAATTAAACGAAGAGAAAGGAAACAAAAAGACACCACGGAGCTGATCTGACTGTGCATTGATAGGTCATGACTGACCTTAATCCCAAGAGTGCGGACAGAGAAAGCAGGCACCGGGGGAGGGCCAAAAGAAAGGGGCCAGTGTGCAGGGGACCAAGGATTGGAAGGCCCACCAGTGAGAACAAGTTCCGTCTTATCTGGATTGAGCTTCAGATGGTTGGCGCTCATCCAGTCAGAAATGAAAATTAAAGTGGAACAGAACTTGGAAAGGGAATCAGGAGTAGAAGAAAGATCAAAGACGAGCTGGAGGTCATCTGCGTAGTTGTACACAGAGACCCCCAGCTCAAGAAGAGAGGTGATGAGGGGATGAATATAGAGATTGAAAAGAAGAGGGGAAAGAGAAGAGCCTTAGACAAGTGACTGAGCGGGGTGGAGCAGAAAAGCCGGGGAGATGAACTGCCTGGGACCTGTCCCGAAGGAAGGACGCCAGCCAGGAAAAGGCCGCACCCCGAATGCCCGCTGCGCTGACACGGTCGAGAAGGATGGAATGATCAACCGTGTCAAACGCAGCGGACAGATTGAGGAGGACCAAGGCTTGGGGGAGATTAGAGTCGGCTTTCCCCTTGAGCTCGTCCAAGACTGCGAGGACCACCATCTCCGTGGAGTGGCCCGGGCGGAATCCTGCTTGATGGGATGCAAGAAGGCCACTCTCCTCTATATAAGTGGAGAGGCAGGAAGTGACATGGGCTTCAAGGATCTTGCCGAGGTAGGGAAGAAGAGAAATGGGTCGGAAATTGGAAGGAAGGGAAGGGTCTAGACCGTTTTTTTTTAGAATAGGAAGGACTACAGCGGATTTGAGGGAAGAAGGGACAGATCCAAGAGCCAAAGAGGAGTTGAGGAGAGCAAGAGGGGGGGGCAGGACAGTTGGTGAAAAGAGTTTTGAGAATGCGTGTTGGCGCGCAATCCACGGGAGAGCCAGACTTGATTTTGACCAGAAGTTTTAAAAATGAATCGGTAGAAATAGGAGGGAAAAGAGCGAAGGAGAAAGAGGGACAGATGGAGGGACAAGTAGGACAAAGTTGAGGTACTGTGGGAATGTTGGCTTTGATCTTCACGATCTTGTCGATAAAAAAGTCATTTAGAGAAGAGCAGAGGGACTGTGAGGGAACCAGGCTAGGAGTGGAGCGATCAGAGGTGGCAAGATTATGGACCAGAGAGAAGATTTCACTGGGTTTGTTGGCCGCGAGAGCTACTCTCTCAGTAAAGTAAGCGGTTTTGGCCACTAGGATCGCTTTTTTATATTCAGTAAGGAGTGATTTGTATTTGGCGCGCAAGGAAGAGCAATAGTTCCTTCTCCAGTGGCGTTCCGACCGCCTAAGGTCGAGTTTAAGTGTTTTAAGTTCTGGAGAGAACCATTTGTGCGCGTCGTGAGAACGAACCGCCTTGATCTTTCGGAGCGGAGCGACTAGATCGCACGAAGAGGAAAGCCATGTGCCAATGGCGTTGACCTGGGAGTCAAGGGGAAGATCGGTGAGGTTAGGAACAGAGGAAGCCAAAGTGAGCGAGAGGGAATCAAGATCGGTCCGATTCCAATTGCGGGCTAAGATGTTTTTCGGAAGGGGGGGCTTGTCGACCGCTCCCAGATGGATGGAGAAGGAAATGAAAAAATGATCCGACCAAACGCATGGGGATGTGAGAGGAGATGAGACAATGGGGCGTGAGGACCAGGTTTGATCCAAAGTATGACCATGGACGTGAGTAGGGACTGAGACGTGAGGTGTGAAGTTTAAACATTGGAGAGTACCAGAAAAATCTTTCGAGGGGAGGTCTTCCCTAGGGTCGCCCGGCCAATAATTAAAATCGCCGAGCAGAAGGACAGAGGAATTGTTGACCACAAGAGTGGCCATAAGGTCCTGAAGGGAGGCTACAAAGGAAGGCATAGATTGAGGGGGACGATACACAAGGACGACAGTGAGGGGGGCAGAGAGATTGAGAGAGCGGGCAACAAGGTAGTCTACATTGGATATGAGGGGGTGATTAAGAAGTTGGAATTTGAGGGTCGACCGAATGATCATCGCCACCCCTCCCCCCGCCCTGCCGTCCGGACGGTCAGCCCGGAGGGCATAATGGGTGTCAGGAAGAATGACTAAGAGGTCGTGAAGGGAGTCGGCAGAAAACCAAGTTTCAGTCAGAAAGAGGAAATCAGGGGAATCAGTAGTGAGAAGGTTGAAGAGAGCTGTCTGGTGTTTGACAGCAGAGCGGGTGTTAAGCATTAAAGCAGAGGCTATAGTAGGGGCGGGGATGGAAAGGGAACAAGGAACAAGGAAAGGATCAGCAGCGGGTGGAGTGGGACTAGAAGGAGCCGGAGGCAGGTGAGGAGGGGGAGAGACAAGAATACCAAGTGTGTCAAGGAGTCGCAGGAGGGAGGGTGAAGGGGGGGAATCAGCGGTAAGAGCCATAAGTTGAGCTAGGGTGTACGCCAAGGAAGGGGCAGAGTGCATGGCCGTGGTCCCAGCCCGTCGCGGACGGGCGCAGACGGGCTTAACTTAGGCGCAACTTCGGCGCGCCTTCGTCGCGCCCGCTGCGCTCGTCCGCTGCGCGGCCGGGACTGGGCAACCATGATATGGGGACACATGGGGAGGAGGATCAGGGGGCGTGGCAAGGGGGAAGGGGCCAAAGAACAGCTGCGCCGAGCCCAGACCCGCCCAAGATGGTGGAGCCGCCCGTCCCACTCCAAGAGTCAGGCGAGGAGGGGGCGATCAGCGGAGGTGGTCTGGGTCGCGTGCAGGGGCAGCCAGGAAGGACTGGAGCGCTAGGTCCAAAGCGCTGAAGAGCTGAGCAGGTAGGCGGGTAAAAACTATCCCAAAGAAATGTCACAGTGATTTAAAAGCAGCGTTGCTCCCGGAGACGCCTTGGGAATTCTGGGGTGGAGCAGGATAGGCGCGCACACAGCTGATCGCCTTAAGAGCTTGTCGAGGGGGGAGGGGCCAAAGAACAGCTGCGCCGAGCCCAGACCCGCCCAAGATGGTGGAGCCGCCCGTCCCACTCCAAGAGTCAGGCGAGGAGGGGGCGATCAGCGGAGGCGGTCTGGGTCGCGTGCAGGGGCAGCCAGGAAGGAATGGAGCGCTAGGTCCAAAGCGCTGAAGAGCTGAGCAGGTAGGCGGGTAAAAACTATCCCAAAGAAATGTCAAAGTGATTTAAAAGCAGCGTTGCTCCCGGAGACGCCTCGGGAGTTCTGGGGTGGAGCAGGATAGGCGCGCACACAGCTGATCGCCTTAAGAGCTTGTCGAGGGGGGAGGGGCCAAAGAACAGCTGCGCCGAGCCCAGACCCGCCCAAGATGGTGGAGCCGCCCGTCCCACTCCAAGAGTCAGGCGAGGAGGGGGCGATCAGCGGAGGCGGTCTGGGTCGCGTGCAGGGGCAGTCAGGAAGGACTGGAGCGCTAGGTCCAAAGCGCTGAAGAGCTGAGCAGGTAGGCGGGTAAAAACTATCCCAAAGAAATGTCACAGTGATTTAAAAGCAGCGTTGCTCCCGGAGACGCCTCGGGAGTTCTGGGGTGGAGCAGGATAGGCGCGCACACAGCTGATCGCCTTAAGAGCTTTTCGAGGGGGGAGGGGCCAAAGAACAGCTGCGCCGAGCCCAGACCCGCCCAAGATGGTGGAGCCGCCCGTCCCACTCCAAGAGTCAGGCGAGGAGGGGGCGATCAGCGGAGGCGGTCTGGGTCGCGTGCAGGGGCAGCCAGGAAGGACTGGAGCGCTAGGTCCAAAGCGCTGAAGAGCTGAGCAGGTAGGCGGGTAAAAACTATCCCAAAGAAATGTCACAGTGATTTAAAAGCAGCGTTGCTCCCGGAGACGCCTCGGGAGGTCTGGGGTGGAGCAGGATAGGCGCGCACACAGCTGATCGCCTTAAGAGCTTGTCGAGGGGGGAGGGGCCAAAGAACAGCTGCGCCGAGCCCAGACCCGCCCAAGATGGTGGAGCCGCCCGTCCCACTCCAAGAGTCAGGCGAGGAGGGGGCGATCAGCGGAGGCGGTCTGGGTCGCGTGCAGGGGCAGCCAGGAAGGAATGGAGCGCTAGGTCCAAAGCGCTGAAGAGCTGAGCAGGTAGGCGGGTAAAAACTATCCCAAAGAAATGTCAAAGTGATTTAAAAGCAGCGTTGCTCCCGGAGACGCCTTGGGAGTTCTGGGGTGGAGCAGGATAGGCGCGCACACAGCTGATCGCCTTAAGAGCTTGTCGAGGGGGGAGGGGCCAAAGAACAGCTGCGCCGAGCCCAGACCCGCCCAAGATGGTGGAGCCGCCCGTCCCACTCCAAGAGTCAGGCGAGGAGGGGGCGATCAGCGGAGGCGGTCTGGGTCGCGTGCAGGGGCAGTCAGGAAGGACTGGAGCGCTAGGTCCAAAGCGCTGAAGAGCTGAGCAGGTAGGCGGGTAAAAACTATCCCAAAGAAATGTCACAGTGATTTAAAAGCAGCGTTGCTCCCGGAGACGCCTCAGGAGTTCTGGGGTGGAGCAGGATAGGCGCGCACACAGCTGATCGCCTTAAGAGCTTGTCGAGGGGGGAGGGGCCAAAGAACAGCTGCGCCGAGCCCAGACCCGCCCAAGATGGTGGAGCCGCCCGTCCCACTCCAAGAGTCAGGCGAGGAGGGGGCGATCAGCGGAGGCGGTCTGGGTCGCGTGCAGGGGCAGCCAGGAAGGACTGGAGCGCTAGGCCCAAAGCGCTGAAGAGCTGAGCAGGTAGGCGGGTAAAAACTATCCCAAAGAAATGTCACTGTGATTTAAAAGCAGCGTTGCTCCCGGAGACGCCTCGGGAGTTCTGGGGTGGAGCAGGATAGGCGCGCACACAGCTGATCGCCTTAAGAGCTTGTCGAGGGGGGAGGGGCCAAAGAACAGCTGCGCCGAGCCCAGACCCGCCCAAGATGGTGGAGCCGCCCGTCCCACTCCAAGAGTCAGGCGAGGAGGGGGCGATCAGCGGAGGCGGTCTGGGTCGCGTGCAGGGGCAGCCAGGAAGGAATGGAGCGCTAGGTCCAAAGCGCTGAAGAGCTGAGCAGGTATGCGCGTAAAAACTATCCCAAAGAAATGTCAAAGTGATTTAAAAGCAGTGTTGCTCCCGGAGACGCCTCGGGAGTTCTGGGGTGGAGCAGGATAGGCGCGCACACAGCTGATCGCCTTAAGAGCTTGTCGAGGGGGGAGGGGCCAAAGAACAGCTGCGCCGAGCCCAGACCCGCCCAAGATGGTGGAGCCGCCCGTCCCACTCCAAGAGTCAGGCGAGGAGGGGGCGATCAGCGGAGGCGGTCTGGGTCGCGTGCAGGGGCAGTCAGGAAGGACTGGAGCGCTAGGTCCAAAGCGCTGAAGAGCTGAGCAGGTAGGCGGGTAAAAACTATCCCAAAGAAATGTCACAGTGATTTAAAAGCAGCGTTGCTCCCGGAGACGCCTCGGGAGTTCTGGGGTGGAGCGCACACAGCTGATCGCCTTAAGAGCTTGTCGAGGGGGGAGGGGCCAAAGAACAGCTGCGCCGAGCCCAGACCCGCCCAAGATGGTGGAGCCGCCCGTCCCACTCCAAGAGTCAGGCGAGGAGGGGGCGATCAGCGGAGGCGGTCTGGGTCGCGTGCAGGGGCAGCCAGGAAGGACTGGAGCGCTAGGTCCAAAGCGCTGAAGAGCTGAGCAGGTAGGCGGGTGAAAACTATCCCAAAGAAATGTCACAGTGATTTAAAAGCAGCGTTGCTCCCGGAGACGCCTCGGGAGTTCTGGGGTGGAGCAGGATGTTGGTGCTGGACACTAATTAAATAATATTACTATTCCAACTGTAATCTACATAAAATTGAAGTAGGTGCTGTACAGTAATTAAATATTAATTACTATTCCAACTCCAGTCTACATAGTATTGAAGTAGGTGCTGGACACTAATTAAATAATAATTACTATTTCAACTCCAGTCTACATAAAATTGAAGTAGGTGCTGGACACTAATTAAATAATAATTACTAATCCAACTCCAGTCTACATAAAATTCAAGTAGGTGCTGGACACTAATAAAATATTAATTACTATTCCAACTCCAATCTACATTAAATTGAAGTAGGTGCTGGACACTAATTAAATAATAATTACTATTCCTACTCCAGTCTACATTAAATTGAAGTAGGTGCTGGACACTAATTAAATAATATTTACTATTCCAACTCCAATCTACATTAAATTGAAGTAGGTGCTGGACACTAATTAAATAATATTTACTATTCCTACTCCAATGTACATTAAATTGAAGTAGTTGCTGGACACTAATTAAATAATAATTACTATCCCAACTCCAATCTACATTAAATTGAAGTAGGTGCTGGACACTAATTAAATAATAATTACTATTCCAACTCCAATCTACATTAAATTGAAGTAGGTGCTGGGCACTAATTAAATAATATTTAATATTCCTACTCTAATCTACATTAAATTGAAGTAGGTGCTGGACACTAATTAATTAATAATTACTATTCCAACTCCAGTTTACATAAAATTGAAGTAGTTGCTGGACACTAATTAAATAATAATTACTATTCCAACTCCAATCTACATTAAATTGAAATAGGTGCTGGACACTAATAAAATATAATTTACTATTCCCACTCCAGTCTACATTAAATTGAAGTAGGTGCTGGACACTAATTAAATAATAATTACTATTCCAACTCCAGTCTACATTATATTGAAGTAGGTGCTGGACACTAATTAAATAATAATTACTATTCCAACTCCAATCTACAATAAATTGAAGTAGATGTTGGACACTAAATAATTAATAATTACTATTCCATCTCCAATTTACATAAAATTGAAGTAGGTGCTGGACACTAATTAAATAATAATTACTAATCCAACTCCAGTCTACATAAAATTCAGGTAGGTGCTGGACACTAATAAAATATTAATTACTATTCCAACTCCAGTCTACATTAAATTGAAGTAGGTGCTGGACACTAATTAAATAATAATTACTATTCCTACTCCAGTCTACATTAAATTGAAGTAGGTGCTGGACACTAATTAAATAATAATTACTATTCCAACTCCAATCTACATTAAATTGAAGTAGGTGCTGGACACTAATTAAATAATATTTACTATTCCTACTCCAGTCTACATTAAATTGAAGTAGGTGCTGGACAATAATTATATAATATTTACTATTCCTACTCCAATGTACATTAAATTGAAGTAGGTGCTGGACACTAATTAAATAATAATTACTATTCCAACTCCAATCTACATTAAATTGAAGTAGGTGCTGGACACTAATTAAATAATAATTACTATTCCAACTCCAATCTACATTACATTGAAGTAGGTGCTGGACACTAATTAATTAATAATTACTATTCCAACTCCAATTTACATAAAATTGAAGTAGTTGCTGGACACTAATTAAATAATAATTACTATTCCAACTCCAGTCTACATTAAATTGAAGTATGTGCTGGACACTAATTAAATAATAATTACTATTCCAACTCCAGTGTACATTAAATTGAAGTAGGTGCTGGACACTAATTAAATAATAATGACTATTTCAACTCCAGTCTACATAAAATTGAAGTAAGTGCTGGACACTAATTAAATAATAATTACTATTCCAACTCCAGTCTACATTAAATTGAAGTAGGTGCTGGACACTAATTAAATAATAATTACTATTCCAACTCCAGTCTACATTAAATTGAAGTAGGTGCTGGACACTAATTAAATAATATTTACTATTCCTACTCCAGTCTACATTAAATTGAAGTAGGTGCTGGACAATAATTATATAATATTTACTATTCCTACTCCAATGTACATTAATTTGAAGTAGGTGCTGGACACTAATTAAATATTATTTACTATTCCAACTCTAATCTACATTAAATTGAAGTAGGTGCTGGACACTAATTAAATAATAATTACTATTCCAACTCCAATCTACATTACATTGAAGTGGGTGCTGGACACTAATTAATTAATAATTACTATTCCAACTCCAATTTACATAAAATTGAAGTAGTTGCTGGACACTAATTAAATAATAATTACTATTCCAACTCCAGTCTACATTAAATTGAAGTATGTGCTGGACACTATTTAAATAATAATTACTATTCCAACTCCAGTGTACATTAAATTGAAGTAGGTGCTGGACACTAATTAAATAATAATGACTATTCCAACTCCAGCCTACATAAAATTGAAGTAAGTGCTGGACACTAATTAAATAATAATTACTATTCCAACTCCAGTCTACATTAAATTGAAGTATGTGCTGGACACTAATTAAATAATAATTACTATTCCAACTCCAATCTACATTAAATTGAAATAGGTGCTGGACACTAATAAAATATAATTTACTATTCCCACTCCAGTCTACATTAAATTGAAGTAGGTGCTGGACACTAATTAAATAATAATTACTATTCCAACTCCAATCTACAATAAATTGAAGTAGATGTTGGACACTAAATAATTAATAATTACTATTCCATCTCCAATTTACATAAAATTGAAGTAGGTGCTGGACACTAATTAAATAATAATTACTATTCCAACTCCAGTCTACATAAAATTGAAGTAGGTGCTGGACACTAATTAAATAATAATTACTAATCCAACTCCAGTCTACATAAAATTCAGGTAGGCGCTGGACACTAATAAAATATTAATTACTATTCCAACTCCAGTCTACATTAAATTGAAGTAGGTGCTGGACACTAATTAAATAATAATTACTATTCCTACTCCAGTCTACATTAAATTGAAGTAGGTGCTGGACACTAATTAAATAATAATTACTATTCCAACTCCAATCTACATTAAATTGAAGTAGGTGCTGGACACTAATTAAATAATAATTACTATTCCAACTCCAATCTACATTAAATTGAAGTAGGTGCTGGACACTAATAAATATTATTTACTATTCCTACTCTTGTCTACATTAAATTGAAGTAGGTGCTGGACAATAATTATATAATATTTACTATCCCTACTCCAATGTACATTAAATTGAAGTAGGTGCTGGACACTAATTAAATAATAATTACTATTCCAACTCCAATCTACATTAAATTGAAGTAGGTGCTGGACACTAATTAAATAATAATTACTATTCCAACTCCAATCTACATTACATTGAAGTAGGTGCTGGACACTAATTAATTAATAATTACTATTCCAACTCCAATTTACATAAAATTGAAGTAGTTGCTGGACACTAATTAAATAATAATTACTATTCCAACTCCAGTCTACATTAAATTGAAGTATGTGCTGGACACTAATTAAATAATAATTACTATTCCAACTCCAGTGTACTATAAATTGAAGTAGGTGCTGGACACTAATTAAATAATAATGACTTTTCCAACTCCAGTCTACATAAAATTGAAGTAAGTGCTGGACACTAATTAAATAATAATTACTATTCCAACTCCAGTCTACATTAAATTGAAGTAGGTGCTGGACACTAATTAAATAATAATTACTATTCCAACTCCAGTCTACATTAAATTGAAGTAGGTGCTGGACACTAATTAAATAATAATTACTATTCCAACTCCAATCTACATTAAATTAAAGTAGGTGCTGGACACTAATTAAATAATAATTCCTATTCCAACTCCAGTCTACATAAAATTTAAGTAGGTGCTGGACACTAATTTAATAATAATTACTATTCCAACTCCAATCTACATTAAATTGAAATTTTTTAATATTATATTTTCATTACTAATAAATCTTTAAACATGATGTAAATAAATTAAAACCTTTTTTTTATTTTTATTTTTTTAAATCTACACTCTTCTCCCCTATAAACCCAATAACCCACTCCTAATGATAGTTATGTAATCTTATGCTATATTATTAATAAAAATATTAAATATTAATTTTTGTGTATAATTAATTAAATAAGATTAAATGTTAATTTATAAACAACATTTAAAAAAAAAAATTATAAATAATTTTTTAATATATTTTATTAAAAAATTTAAAAAACACTCCCACCTTATCCCCTATAAACCCAATTACCAACTCCTAATTATTTTTATGTCATATTATTAAAGATGATTTTTTTATAATATTATTTTTAAAAAAAAATGATTAATCAATAAATATTAATATTTATAATTTTATTAAAAATAATTAAAAAATATATTTAATATTTTTTTTTATTACATATATTTTAAAACACTCCCCACCCTTATCCCCTATAAACCCAATAACCCGCTTCTAAAACTAGATATGTATTTTTATTAAATATTTTATTAAAATATTTTATATAAATATGTATTAAATTTTTTTTATTAATATATTTTTATTACATATATTTTAAAACACTCCCCACCCTTATCCCCTATAAACCCAATAACCCACTCCTAAAACTAGATATGTATTTTTAATAAATATTTTATAAATGATATTTATTTTTAATTTTTTTTTTACAATTTTTTGATATTACTTTTTATAAATCTCATAACATTTTTTTACAACGTAATTATTATTTTTTTCCTATAAAACAATATTTTTTATAGTCGATATTTTGTCTCTCGATATTCTTGCTTTCGATATTTAATTATACTTACTTATTACGATATTTTTGTATTCGATATTTTTATATTTCTATATTATCTACCTTCGATATTAAATCTTCGATATTATGTCTTGTCGATATTATTTTTTCGATATTATGTCTGATTACCATAGTCATCAACTTCAATAAACAGCGACTAGTGGGCGATTTGCTGAGATTACTGCCAAATACTCCATCCTTTGACACTGAGATTTGTGCCCTCCCGTTTCTTCATCAACCTCCAAGGTCATCCCTAACTGCACAGCCTAAGGCAAAAGGTCCTCATTTCTGTTGCTCCCTACCCAATACTTATTCCCCCCAAATAAGTGCTGCTGTACCCCTTAGTAATAGATTTGCTTTACGGGGAGATATGGATGCGTGCGATTGACTTGGTAAGCCACTTGCAATTTTCTGCAAAGAAAATGATAAGGTTCCCTTACGTCTCTCCATATTTCGTGAAAATTTGCATATAGAATACAATATGGTCCCCTCACGCCAGGCCTTAGACCAAGTGGGAAGTAAACTGGAATTTGCAAAAGTCATCTCATGGAACATAGCAGGATTTAATAGAAAAAAAGTAACTTTGATTGGTTGACTCTTGTAACCCAATATGATATATTACGCTTTCAGGAAACTGACCAGGTTAATTTAGCAGGGTATCTATCTTTCCACACACACGCAATACTTTCCAGTGCTGGCCGCTCAAGAGGAGGAATAGTAACACTAGTGGCCAATGCACTTAGAATAAAGGGAATTACATTTCTAAATACATCATATTACCATATCCTTCTCTGTGAGGCCTATAAAGGACTGAACTAGATCCATATTAACTTCTAAATTAACTTTAAAGGTAATCAGGCAATGATTTTGGAACGTCTGGAAACACATTGCCCATCTGGTGGAAGCATACAACAAATCTAGTGACATAGTCTGGGTGGGCGATTTTAATGCCCGTAGTTGTAATAGGGTTAGCTCAACTGTATGCCGGCTGATTGATGATCATGGGGGATCCCCATCCTCATTTTTGCACCAATGATTATGGAAACACTGTCAATAGGCTATTAATAGCCAACAGTCTTGAGATAATAAACCCATATGACATTTTAGCTGGCCAATTAGATTTTACATTTTCAACTTGTTCCTATTACTCAACCCTTGACTACATCTTGGTCCCAGAAACCATTAAATCATACTTTTCTCATATTAAGACACATTTTACCGCCTTTAGTGACCATGCCGCAATCGCCTTTCACATGTCATTTGGACAAAGGCAGTAGTCACCTGACAGCTTATTACCAAAGCCTTTTATTGCAAGAAAAAATTGGGTGGTTTTGAGATGGGGAGAAAGTGGATACTGTGAAGTTCATTGGGCGAATTGTTGGCAGAATGACACAGGAGATTACAACTTGCCTAGAACAAAATACAATTCATAATGATATAGCAGCGGCCTTTGCGCAAGTGCTATTGGAAATGAATGATAAACTGCTCTGCTCTATCTCCAATGGGAATAACGCAGAAGTGTGCTGCTTTGATGGAGCTGTGTGCAAAAGCGCTTAAAAATCTCCATGCTGCTTTGAGGTCAAAACTAGAGATTAAAACTTAGTGAAGTCATTACGACAGGTATATAAAAAAGCTAGGCTAGCCAGACTAAACTTGCTGAAGGAGGAGGCGTGGGAGAAGCTACAAAGAGCAACAGCACTAAATAGTAACAGATGTCTGGAGCATAATTAATGCCCCTTTTTTAAGAGAGGAGAAAGATTTCACTAGATACTCATGTGTATGAGGATGCATGGGTAGCACATTTTGAAGGACTCTGGGGAAATGGGAGAGGTAAATGATCCACCTGTAGCCCTGTCACCTTTTAGTACCAGAGACTGTATATCTTTGGCGGCTTAGCTTCGGAGCTCCGACAGTCGTCCACCGGAACCGGCGACTTTCTCCGTTTACACCGGACCTTCGGAAGCGCTGATGATAAATATCGTCGCCGGAACGTGAGGTGAGCGGAAATATCTGAGCTGCTCTCCTCTGTTCTGGCGATATGCGCTGTTCTCACCAGTGACGCGCTTCACCACTCGGCGGCCGCCATTTTCCTTCATACTTCAGCAGACCTTCCAGTCACCGAGCGCCGCTTTCATGCCTCAGCGTGCGTAACACGGATGTTTCACGCATTTGGCGATATGTTTAAGCGAATCCCCTTTTGCAGCAATCCTCACAACATATGACTTTTATTTAGTGGTTCTTGCGCAGAAATACCGCTATTTTCTCTCAGCTTCTCTCAGCACTATCCCTCATGCCTCAAGCATTTCTCCTCACAAGTTGGCAGCACGCTACTCTATATGGAGCCTCTTAAACCTTTCAAGCTGCATTAATTGTTTCTTTCTGCATTTCAAGGACAGGTGGTGATAATTATATTCCCACAGCACTATGTCTAGTTCTATCTGAGGAAAGGATATCTGTTTTGTAATTGGCATTTGGTCGCTTCTCATCACTCCTCGTTGCAGCATACATACGCTTCTTATAATTTCTCTTCATGGAGCGTACCTCCTGCTGCCTATTTATAACAGATCTCTCTCACTAATTTTGTGGAGTCTTTGCTCTTCCTTCTCTTGCCATTTATGGGGAAGCTCCGCACCCTTAAACTTACTGCATCCAAAACCAAACCACAAGTTTCTTCAGACTCTGATTCCACGGCACCTACTATGGAGGAACCTACTCCCCTCAAACCAAACGCCGCTCACGGCGCAATTCCTAAAACTACTCCACCCAGTAAACTTTTACAACCTGGTTCAACGAAGCGTTTGAAAAAAGACCCTCCATCTCCAGGCTCTTCATCACAATCTGCTTCAATGGATCTTATTCTGGAGGAACTTCGTGCACTCAAACCCTTCATGGCCGAAACCACTAAAACCTTACAATTTCTCCATGACAAGTGGTCTACGTTGGAATCAAGGGTTCTTTTGGTGGAACAATCTACAGAAACTCTTCATGCCTCATGTGCAAAAATCTCGCTCTTAGAAAAAGATGTCTCTCTCCTGAAGCGACAGGCGGAGGAGTTGGAAAATCGCAACCGGAGGAACAACCTACGTCTTTATAATCTTCCGGAACTTACAGAGGGATCCAATCCAACAGCTTTCTTTCAAACCTTTCTACCAAAAATCTTGGACCTTCCTCCTTCCACCTCTCTAAATATCCAGCGTGCGCACAGACTTGGCCCGAAAGTTTCCAGTAAACCTCGCGGAGTCATCATGCTGTTCCTTCAGTACACTGATCTCCTCCAAGTACTTTCGGCAGTAAAGGCTAAAAAACAAGTTATGTGGGAGGGCCGCAGGCTATACCTTTCTCAAGATGTTGCTAAGGTCACAGCCGACCGTCGGAAGCAGTTCCAGGATTTGAGACCACGTTTAAGAGCCCTTGGCGCCAGATATGGACTACTACATCCTTGCCTCTTCAAGGTGACCTACAAAGAAAGAACAACTACATTTGAAGATCCACTCGTCCTTGAAGAGTTCCTGCGTCGCCATGAAACTGAAAACATGGACACTGCAAGACCCGTCTAATCATTTTGTTTTGTTTTGTCTGTTTTTGCCATGTTTTCTCATTTGTCTGCTTATACGTTTCCCTACCATTTTCTTTTTTGTTTCTGATCCCTGTATATGACTGAGTGCCCTCCACCCCTGTATATCTTACCTCCTTTGTATAATTATTCTCGTGCTACTTTTTATTGCTTCTACCATGTGTATTTCTAATGTTCTCTTCTACTTTTTTACCTTCTTACAGATCCTCTCCCTGTGTTTCTTCATCCCGGTGTATCCGTACTTCCCTCCATTTCGTTCCTTCGCTGGTTCCTCAGGTGTTCGACGATGTGAGTCTCCGTTGTTGATGTCGTCCTCTTCTGGCGTCGTCATCCCTCAGTTCCTTTTGACCTCTTTTTATCTGTTATGATATTACTACTTTCTACATGCTTTGTTCTCTATTTTCTACTGTTCTCTTTCTCTATCCCTTTATTCAACTCTTTCTCTTCTATCACTTTACTATACTTTCTTTATTCTCTTTTGATCTCTTTCTCTTACACTTCTTGTTTCTTACATTCTTATTACTATTATCTTTCTTTTCCTATTCACTTTTCAATATATCTTCTTTCATACCATTCTACTGAAGTTACAAATTCCGAGTAGTTACTTGGAATGTTAAGGGGTTAAATAACCCCATTAAACGTCAACGTGTCCTAACCCACTTGACACGGCTCAAAGCTGATGTAGCTCTCCTCCAAGAATCCCACCTTTCAGACAAGGAGGCTAGCAAACTTAAACGTTGCTGGGTGGGACATGTTTTTCATTCTCCTGCTTTGGGTAAGAAAAATGGCACTGTTATTTTATGTCATAAAAAGTTAAATGTTTCAGTTGTATCCCATGAAAATGATGACAATGGTCGTTGGGTTATTACTAACCTTCTTATTGATAAAATTCCTATCGTTATCTTCAATGTTTATGCTCCTACAGGTATTGATAAATTATTTTGGCCTGCTATTTCTGACAAATTAGTTACAATTAATGAGAAATATGTTATTTTTGGTGGTGATTGCAATCAAGTTCTGGACCCCTTTCTTGACAGGAATTCCAAGGTTAAGTTTATTCCCTCTAAGATGCATTCCCAGTTTATTGCTTCTATTCGAGATTATGCTCTAGTGGACATTTGGAGACTATGTAACCCTGACCTTCAAGAGTACACGTTCTATTCCCCCACCCATCACTCCCAATCCCGTATTGATTACCTTTTCCTTAGCAAACCCCTAGCACAATTAGCCACTCATTCAGACATTGGTTCCATTTTAATCTCAGATCATGCTCCCGTTTTTGTTGATATTGACCTTATTCCCTTCTCTCCTCATTCAGGACGTTGGAGATTTAATAACTCTTTACTCATAGACCCCATATTCTCCACTAAATTTACAGCTTTTACCTCTGAATTCTTTACACTAAATCATCTCCCTGGGTCTTTCTTTGTTACGGTGTGGGATTCCTTCAAAGCAGCTGCTAGAGGTTTTATCATCGATTTTGTTTCTCATAAGAAAAAACAATCAATCACCAAATCAACTCAACTTTTAGATAAAATAAAGAAACTTGAATACACTTATTATAACTCTTCCTCTGATTCCTCACTTCGCGAACTTATTTCAGCCAAAATTGAGTTTAATAAGTTTACCACTAATGCGGCATCAAACTCTCTCCTTAAATGTAATTCCCGCTATTACGGAGGACAAAACAAAATGGGCAAACTACTAGCTAATTACCTTAAAATACGCAAAGAAAAAACAAAGATTGAATCTTTACAAGGTCCAACCGGTATTTCCTTCTTCAAAGATAAGGATATATTAGCTCAATTTGTCTCTTTCTACCAAACTCTATACACTCCTGAATCTATCCCTGATCCTGATGATCTTCTTGCTTATTTTCGTGATATTCCTTCCCCGCAATCTTCACATGTTGATTTTCAAGCGCTAAATCTAGATATTTCCCCCTCTGAAATCTCTCATGCCGTCTCAATCCTACGTAAAGGTAAAGCCCCAGGACCAGACGGTTTCACCATTGAATTCTATAATCATTTTTCTTCCCTTCTCCTCCCTAAACTTTTCCTGTTATTTCAGTCATTTGTTGATTCTGGTTCCTCTCGGGGGACTTTCCAAGAAGCATTAATCTGTTTAATACCCAAACCAGACAAAGATCATACTCTATGTAAAAACTATCGCCCTATCTCCCTGGTCAATACAGATTATAAAATTTTTGCCAAAATTATAGCTCTTAGATTAGATCCTCTATTACCAGAACTTATCGGTCCGGAACAATCTGGATTCGTTAAAGGTCGTTTGTCATCAGATAATTCTCGTGTTTTCTTTAACATTTTGAGTAGAGCCTCTTCTCTTACTTCCCCATTAGCTGCCATTTCTCTCGATGCCGAGAAGGCTTTTGATAGAATTGGCTGGGATTTTATGTTCCAAGCTCTTCGTTGGTTCGGTTTCCCACCTAAATTCATTTCCCTTATCTCTTTACTTTATTCTAGTCCCCATGCCTCCATTTTTGCTAACGGCATCACTTCTGATTATTTTCCCCTCCAAAGAGGAGTTCGTCAAGGATGCCCTCTATCCCCCCTTTTGTTTATTCTGGCTTTAGAACCCTTTTTAACCAAAATTAGACGCGACGAGAATATTTCCGGTTTTCAATATGGTCCCCAACAACAACAAGTTAAATTATCGGTCTACGCTGACGATATTTTATTTTACTGCTCAGACCCTCAAACAACTCTTCCTTCCTTCCTAAACCAAGTCTCCGCTTTTTCTAATGTATCTGGCTATAGACTTAACACAGACAAATGTGAAATACTACCCCTGAATCCCTTATGTCTAAAACATCTATTTGACACCTCTGGATTCTCCTGGCAACCCTCTAAGATTAAATACCTAGGTGTTTGGTTCGCCCCTCGTATCTCTGACACCCTCAAATTTAACTTCGAATCCCTTTCTAATAAGCTT
The DNA here is from genome assembly GCF_964263255.1 of Lissotriton vulgaris. NCBI lineage: Eukaryota > Metazoa > Chordata > Amphibia > Caudata > Salamandridae > Lissotriton > Lissotriton vulgaris. The sequence continues at coordinate 289,822,379 of NC_141695.1, forward strand.
ACTTCTTCCATCAATCGTTGGAACCCTCTCTTTCTTTCCTGGTGGGGTCGCCTGGATTCCATAAAAATGATGCTAGCTCCTTTGGTCCTATACACTATTTCTATGATTCCCATTCGCATCCCCAATCACCATTTCAAATCAATAGATTCTATTTTATTGAAGTTTTTATGGAAAGACAAAAAATCCAGAATAGCCCTCTCTGCTTTAAAGAAGGACAAATCTTTGGGTGGAGTCAAATTTCCCAATTTTAAATCATATCATACTGCTTTCTCCTTAAAACAAGCCTTATGTTGGCTTTCTTCGGATCTTCCGTATTATCCTCCGCTTTGGTTGACACTAGAATCATCTTTCCTTCACCCTTATGAATTCAATGAAGTTCTTTCCTTCTCCTCTGACGTCACCTCTCTTTGATCTCCCATCATTTCTCATACACGTTCTCTTCTTCAACCATATTTGATATCCACTTACCCTTCTGTATCTTCTACTTCTACCCAACCTATTTGGCATAATAAACTTATTAAAATTCATAATCGTTCAATCTATTGGAAATCCTGGCATTCCCGTGGTTTAAAATGGGTTTCTCAACTTGTCTCTGACTCTTGCCCTCTCCCTTTCCACTTACTCCAAACCCAATTTTCGTTACCTTCCTCTTCTCGCAAACAATACCTATCTCTGCTTCCCTCCCTTACCCAATATCTCTCCTCTCTCCCTGCCACCAACACTATTCCTATACTTCACCTTTCCATCTCAAATGCTCTTGACCAATCCCCATCTGCATCTTTTCTTTATAAATCCCTTCAAACATCTGTTGAACGCACTAAATCCAAAGTTGAGTTGGCGTGGGAGGATGATTTGTCTCAAAATTGGCCCCCTATTCTTTGGGATAAAGTTTGGTCTAAAATTCAAAGTACATCTAGAGCTGCCAATACTACCCAAACCTTATTTTTTATCTATAATCGTACATTATACACTCCCACAATTTTGTCTTCTTTCTCTCCAGACACTTCTCCCACTTGTTGGTCCTGTCCCTGCCCTTTGGCTGATTTGAAACATATGCTCTTTGAATGCCCTCCCATTCTCCATTTCTGGCATTTAGTTTGGTCTCAAATACAAAAACTTTTTAAACTCACTCTCTCCTTTTCTGTCCTTCATGTTTTCCTAGGCTCCCTTTCCCCTGACCTTTCTGGACCCCACTATAAACACAAACTACTTGATCTCCTGATAGCCATTGCTTTCCATCACATTACATCACATTGGAAACAGGCTAAGGATGTTTCTTTCTCTGCATGGTGGAATGCAGTTTGTTTTAATCACCGTCTAGACACCAATTTTGTTTCCCCTATTTCCCTAGCAATTAAACGCGACCTTCTATGGCTTCCCCTCACCGAGTATTTATCTAGAATTGCCAGACCATCTCCCACTTCTCCACCACGTACTGTTGAAGTTCAAAAACCACCGTGAACTGTTTTATCTTAGTATATGTAAATTTATTAATGCATCCTAATTTTCTTTTTCTTTTTCTTTTTTATCACTTCTATGATGTATGATTCTCATGTTTTTCCCCCATCCCTCAATATTTCTGCAATTTTAAATTCCATTGTTTTTGTTTCACATTTTTTCCTTGATCAATATTATTCTGATGTAAGAGAGTTTTCTTGTTTTTATAACTTCGGATTGTTTCTTCATGAACTGTCTTTTCTTCTTTATGCCTTAATAAACTTCAAACTTAAAAAAAAAAAACTTATCCAACAGATCTAAGGCACCTGGACCGGACGGGATCCCTATTGATTTCTTTTTCGATTACTAGGATTTTTGGGCCCCATTACCTACAAATGTTTTTAACACTATAGTCCAAACAGGTGTTTTGGCATCCTGGAAAAAGACGTTTATAATACCAATTTATATTTAAAAAAAAGTGATAAGGCAAGGCCGAAAAATTACAGGCCTATCCGCCCGATTCATCAAAGAAAATAGCGCTCGCAAAGGGCCAGATTCTGAGAATCTGTCCCTTTGCGAGAGCGATTTTTGCATTTGGGATTCAGCATCCCAATTGCATCGCAATTTTGTGAGGAATGACATTTAAGGAATCTCTATTTGAGATTCCTTAAATGCAATTCAACATCCAATTTAATTTTGCAAATTCGCAATTTCTTGCCGCAATTTACCGCGAGGTCAGACCTCGTGGTAAATTGCGAAAACTCAGAAAAATGCATTTAAATGCATTTTTCTGAGTTGTATGTTACACACACACATGTCCTTTGGACATGTGTGTGTGCAACACATGTGTAAAATTTCATTTGAGGGGTGCTACAGGGTGTCCTTTGGACACCCCTGGCACCCTTCAAATCGCTATCTTATTTGCGATTAGCAAATTGCTAATCGCAAATAAGGAATACTCCCCATTCATTCCTATGGGCCTTTTGGCCCATAGGAATGAATGGCGAGTTATTCCTTATTTGCGATTAGTAATTTGCTAATCGCAAATAAGGAATATGTAGGAATCGCATTTCTCCTTAATAGCGATGAATCGCTATTAGGGCCTCGCAAAACGGGAGTATGATGAATCAGGCTGTATATCTCTATTAGACATCACAGCTAAATTAATGGGGCGGTTACTTTTAAATAGACTGGAGGAGTGGGCTCTCGAAAGGAATCTAATAATTCCTAGCAAATATGGCTTTAGAAAAGGAAAGGGGACTGTTGATCAATGCCTTAATTTAAATTTGACAATTGCAAAGTATACGGCAGCTAAAAATGGGCATCTTTATATGGCATTTATGGACCTTTCGGCCGCATTTGATTGCGCGGTCCACTCTAAGTTATGGGTATTAATAGAGGCCAGGGGAATAGAGATCCAGATAATTAACTTTATTCATAAGATGTACTCCGACGCTGCAGCTTGTGTCCGTTATGGGAAAAGGGGAGAATGCACATGACACTTTATTACCTGTGGCGTGAGGCAGGGGTGTGTTTTTGCCCCCTTTTTATTTGCATTATATACCAATGCCATTGAATCTGCTTTGGTAGGGTCTACTAAAGATGTCCCTCCTATTAAATCATCTCCTGTCCCAATACTCCTCTATACAGATGATGCAGTGCTGCTGCCGCAGAGACTCAGAGGAGTATGTAAAATTCATGAATAATCTGGTCTGAAGATAAACCAATCCAAGTCTTTTGTACTTGTGGACAGCCCAAGACCACAGAAACAACCCGGAATGTCTATCGAAGGGTGAGTCCTTGAGGTTGTGGATTCATTTAATTACTATGGGATTATGTTTGATAAGAAAAACACCTGGCAAAATATGGTAACTAATAGAGGAATTATAATGGAAAAACGTATTGGAGGGCTTTTTAGATTTGTAAAAAAACTCGGATCAAAGCCAAAAGAAACAATAAAAAAGATTTATTAGACAAAATCCTTATCTGTCGCCTCCTATGGAGAAGCTGTCTGGAGTTTATCAGACATATCAAAATTGCAGTGTATAGAGGATGGCTTTTTAAAAAGATTGATATGTGTCTCACAATCTTGTTCATCTTATAACTGCCTCTCTGAACTGAATGTTCCTTATATTACAGATAAGATTTATATTGCACTAATCCTTCTGTGGCATTCAGTCTGGAGAAAAGAAACCCTAATCCTAACTAGAGACATCCTGAAGGATTGTTTGAATTTAGATGGTATAGGCAAAATAAAATTGCTTAAATATATTTAGACTAACCTACAGGCAATCAGCTTATCTAACTTATATGAGGATCCAAAGTTATGTATGACAATATCTAAAAAAGAACTGAAGGTCCATTTATTAGATTATTTTGGTAAAAAGAGATATGAACTTAACTGCAATTTGAGCACAGTGAGACAATACCATATAGCCCCTGGGATAAATAATACACCAACCTCCTATCTGACATTTGTTACGAACCTCCAACACAGATATGTACTGTTGAGATTTTGGTTCAAATATATTCCCCTTATGTTAGACTATCCATCTTAAATGTATTCCGTTGATGCCCTCCCTTTTTTGTCAATGCGATACGCAATCTCCTCAGAATGACTTGCATGCTGTATTCTTCTGCAAGTTGTATACTAACGAAAGAAATAGATATATTTTTCCGCTTATGCGTAAATTAAATTTTAGACAATGTCGCCCAGCCCTCTATTACCTCCCAGTTATTACCAGATCCTTTGGTATTTTTTTGTTTAGCTTCGTTTTAGTTATCTGCTTTAAAGAAAAGGTGACTAATTCCCTAGTCTGACCACCATAATGCAAAAAAATAAAAGGGACAATCCGATTTAATCCTGTTTATATATGTATGAGTAATTGATTTTTAGACTGAGATTGTTTTATATTTTTAACTGCTTTTTATACACTAACAGATGTTTCTTCTTAACCTGTAATGTTTTCTAATATTGCTGAATGTATGTCTGTAGAATACTTTTTATGCCGTTATTGTATCGGCGAAATAAAGTTATTTTGTCTGACTGACTTACTGACTGAGTATTAATAACTCCAAGGATGCTTGAATCAAGAATTTTACATTGTATTAAATTGAAATAGAGAAGTTTGCCTTGATAGGTGGTGAGGTAACAGTGGAAAGTCTTTGACCACAGTGTGTCTGAGTGCAGTCGACATTGAATGTTTTTAAAGGTATGTATCCAGCTGGAGATGTTCTCAGAGAACCTCAGGAGATTTTTTTTTTTCGGCCTGTTTCTTGCGCCCTGGTAATAGCCTATGAACAGTATTTCAGGGTGATCATGTACGATTTGTTTAAAAGTTTGTCGCATTCTTAGGTGAGTTTGGGAAGTAAATTATTTCATAAGAGGTGGCTCAGGATTTAAGATTCATGAAAGAGGACAGTCGCATTTTGCACACGAAGATGGGAACAACTAAATCCATATCTGCAGTCATCACTGAGCTTTGTTTCAGTACTTTCACTTCCAGGCCTCTTCCCACTGATGGGATAGCAATTGCATAGATTGTTTATGGCTTTTGCCATACATTAGCCCACTATGTGGAGGCCTGTTAAATATTGTACGTTTTTCTTTGCCTCCACAAACAACACCACAGAAGAAACAAAGATCCCAGTTTCTCTTTCAACCATTTAACCTTGTGATCGTAAGGCACCATTTTTGTTGTTTTGCAAGCTATATGTAAAGCTGGTGGGCAATGTGACCGAATAAAGATTTCAACTTTCAATTCTATGCTTTGTCATGGTCCTCTGATGTGCTTACCTTTTATGTCCTCTGTTACATAGTGATACCAAAGGGGATGACGGACGGAGCGTTTGAGAAAATCAAATACTCACCCACAGTCAACTGATCTGGGTGTAAACAATCATCATTCTTTAGCTCACTCTACCACACCAGTTCAGACATGGCCATATGCAAATCAGTCTGACCATGTGCCTCATGGGAACAGTCCAGCCCGAACTGCCAAGCCATTTCTTCCCTGGACCGGAAACAAGCATCCTGGGACCGGTTTCGGGTTCAAAACCCTCATCAACCAGGCTATCTTGAGTGAGCAAGGGATCCAGGTGTGGACATACCCTACCAACTTAGGGCGAACAAAGTGTTACATACTGGCATCACCTGGGAAACATCCGACACCATTTTTGCACTTTCCCCAGGAATACGTTTTAGATTTTGAGCAAGGACGACAAGGATGCTTACCTAAAAAAACGCACTTGTGGCCTGACTCTACTGCAAGCATCTGCTCTCTCAAAACAAAATGAGTAGAAAAGATAACAAATGGAATGACACACTAGGAATAAGGAAGAGAGAAACCAAGGACAGACTTAAGGAGATAGTGAAAATGGAAATTAGAGAGACTCCCCATATTACTCGCAGCAGGAAGGAGAGCACCTTCCCGGAAGAGGGTGCAATGCTGAAGGACTTCTCAGAACCAGACAATGCTGGGTATTTGACATTTGGAGAAAAGAAAGGAGTCTGGACTTCAGGTGCGGCATCAGGCAGAGAAGTAAGATGTCTTACTGGAGACCAGCAACAGTGCAATTGAGAACATGAACCCGTACTTGCCTCCACCAAAGGCTCCCATCACGGTTCCAGGGAGGACTGTGGCTAACCCGGTGGGTGTTGGAGAAGGAATTCACAAGCATGTTGGTAGCTTGATCAAAGAGGAAAAAAGGGAAAACCAATTAAATAGAATGCAGCAGCTCAATTGAGATTTAAATTAAACCTGATTCATGGAACGTTCTCATTCAAAGACACAGCATAATTCTGAGGAAGCACCTAATTCTACCCGCACTGCGCTTGGGAAAAGGAATGAAGCCTTTAACAGTGAAAAACAAGTGTACATGACAAAGAGAAAATGAGCCATGACTGCCTATATGAAAGTGGAAGGTCAGTTGTTGGAAAAGAACAGGGGGGGGCAGGAGAATTCTCCTCTCTTCTAGACTACTACTAACCTGTTCTTATTGTTTCTATTCTGATGGATACATCTACCTGTGGATTCCTCACCCTTCGAATATCACAGTCTCTCTTCTTGAATGTCAGGAGTCTATTCCTGAACATTTCTGAGAACATTTCCCACAGAGTAGCACTCCACAGCTACCTGTGGACCTGTCTGCTAAGACAGGCTGTCTCAAAAGCAAAGAACAACTTGGTGAAAAATATCATCCTCAAAGAATTTTGGGACAATCCCTTTGGGGATTTGCTCCCTATATTTTATTTTACTGCCACCAGAGATAGGTCCTAAGCCCATCTCATCTCTTTCTTTTTCTGTGGCCAGGAGTTTAGCCTCTGTCCTCTTGGCCAGTTTCTGAAGAGCTGCATCTTCAGTGTCTCCCTTCTCCTGAACACTGCTGGGGTCACTTCTAGTGGTGTTGACATCTGAGGGGGTAGTGATGGATTATATATCTTCCTCTCTCTCTTGGGATCCATCATCGCCTGCCCCATTGGGGGAAGTTTTACTTGCCAGGCTCTTGTCATTCTCCGCCAGCAACTGCTGCAGATGGGATTTTGTGGGTTTAGGACCCATGGCAAATTTCCATGACTTGCACAGCTCTTTGAGTTGAGGAACTCTCATATGTGCATAGGGGGCCGGGTTGAGCTCCTGGGACGACCCTGGGTTCTCAGAAATGGTGTTTAAAGTAGTTGGGAACTTATTAGGAACTTACAAAAATGCTAAGGACTGCTAAAGACCTAACGACTTAACATACTTTTAATTTCTAAACAATGGGGGACTTAACCAAGGCCCTAACACACTAATTTAAAGTAATTTTAGAAAAAATAGATAATTGTAAAAAATATCTGAGCTAAAGACAATTTTAGATTTCCTCTTGTTAAATTACTTATTAATCAGGAGGTACAACAAATGTCAAGTCTTGTACCCCACTGCTGCACCACCAATGTAGGAAGCTGGCTCTTTATGTGATGTACCAATAATTGATCATATCATGTAAAGAGTCCACAGATTCCCTCTGATGTGTACAGGCCTCAATGTAAACCCAAAGTGCTCTATTTGTGAGCAGCCTTAGGCCGTAGACAGAGGAGTGTAAGACATTTGTTATGCACATAGTGAGGTTCTGTATTTCGCAACTTTGTTCGTGTTTGTCTGCCATTTTGCGACTGGCCTCCATTTTGTGTTGCCCTCACTCAGGCAGCACCGCCAGCCAGGTATTTTCTCAGTCATTTGCCTGCATTCACATACTAAGTAACCTTTTCGCCTCTATTTACAGGTCTAGTGTCAGGGTCTGACTGAACACAACAATCCATGTCTTATTAACTAATACCCGTCCAGACTATCTGTAGGTTCGCACCATTCTTTCCTGAGGCTATCTTATCTGCTGTCCTTCGCCATTTCCTTTATGGACTCTCTGATTCCACAACTGTCCTTAAGCATACAAATGTGTTTCCTCACCTGCAAGGTGGATTGTGTGGGTTCATTTGCGAATGGCTAAAGGGGTTGGGTAACAAATACAGCCGACAACCAAGTTTGTTTGAAGTTACGTAATACTTTGCTTTCCGAACCCTTCGCATTTGTCTGATTTGTATGTCTTGGGATTGTTCATTGTGTATCTAAAATGTAAATAAACCCGTGTGCCACGGAGTTCGAGAGCAGTCTCCTTTGAACATACTTTCTGTACTTCAGGTACAACTGTACTGGCGGCAGCTAAAAAAATACTATCTTCTACGCCAACGGAGTGTCCGGTGTCTCTGTTCGACCAGGCAGGAGATCTCGAAGATTTAGGCGTACCCTGCGCCGCGGGGCCTTTATTCCGCCCGGTTCTTCAATTGGCGCCCAACGTGGGGCGGCTTCAGTTGGAGCAGGTTCAGCCTGAGGATTGTGAGGAGCCCCGCAACAAATTCCGGAGGATGCGCACCACACAATTGGCCCCTGCATGTCATAAGTGGACCGAAGGTCTTTACAGCGCGGCTTCCCCCTTTTTGCTGACGGCTGCTGATGACTGCTGCCCTGACTGCCGCCCTGCCTTCGTCCTTTCGGTGATAATTGCTATTGCGAGACGGTAGACGGACCTCCAGTGGTGTAAGAAGACACTTAGTTAAGTATTTGGTGGGTCGCTCCCACAAATTTGTTTTTTTTCTGTTTTGGGTTTCTATTCGGCTACTGCAGTGGCCGAAGCCAAGGGGTAAGTACGTTCGTACAGCGTTATTGACATTAATCCCTTGATGATTGATAAGAGACCAGTGAAATAACGATGCCTGGTTTCAGTAAGTTTAAACGTTGGTGTTGTTGTTCTTGTGAAAGGGATTCCCAGCTGGAGGACTCTTGTCCGATCCCTCCGGTTGGAACTCCCACCTATGAGTTATATTCGAAACATGGTATCGGCCCCATTACTTTTAATATGACATGGATCCAATATACTAAAAAGGATGGTGTTCTGTAGTGGCCACAGAATGGTAGTTTTGATACCGATATATTAAATAATTTAGAAGCAAGTCTATTTAAAAGAAAGGCCCGGCCGGCAATGTGTGACTCTTTCCACCTCTGGCGAAAAGAAGCCAAACAGAGAGAAATAAAGCAAGCAAAAAGAGATAGGAAAATGCAAGGTATGACGATTACGCAGGCTGCCCAACAGTTTATAAATAATGAGTCCGATTGTGCGATGGAGATAATGGAAAGACAACATCGTATGGCGATAGATAGGTGTTATCTGGCGTTGCCTATTTCCCCTCCAGAGAAGAGTAGGGATCCTGAGGAAGATTCTTTAATGGCCCACTTATGAGTTTGCCTCCACCCTATGCACAAGGTGCTACTGCACCCCCGTTAGCACCTCCCGCTCAGCCAGTGGCCATTCAGTTGCTGATTGCCCAGCCACCTGCACAACCGAGCATTGCTGCTTTGCCTGTTCCTATTTCCCCACATTTGCCCTTTCCTGTAATTCAGCCCCCACCTCCCTCGTCAACTTCTTTGCCTCTGCAATCTACTACGCGTCCGCCGGTATCGCCTTCCGCTTCCCTTATGTCACTTGTTCTTTTTAGTGATACCCCGACTACGCATAAGCGACTGGTAGACGCTGTCTCAGGTTTCTTTTCTCCTTTACTTGGAAATATGTCTCCGGCTCTTTCTCGACGGCAATCCCGTCGGCAAATTCCGCTTTCAGAGGAGAAAACGGTGTTGGGTTTTCTCGCTCGCAGATGGATTAAGGAAGGTGCAGTATATAGTGCACGAGATATTATGAATTCTTTCCGCCAATGGACCGAGCCTACCCAGAGATATGTTTTCAATGTTATGTGTGACACTCTGGTTAAGGGATGGGAGGATATGGAGTTGAATACAGTTCCCCCGGATTTGTTGAGAGTTCAGGCTGATTTTGACAAAGGTCTTATAGTAGGTCCAAATGTCGAGGAGGCTATAAATGCGCTTGTTGCTTTTAGAACGATGTTCTCTTCCTTGACTCTTCCAGAATGTGATCCTATTGTCGGTCAGGTAAAGCACTATCCGATGCGTGAAGTCTCTCCAGTATGGAGAGACGCAGTAGCTGGCGCCCATCCCGTACCAGCCCACTTTCAGCGTGTATGGGTTCATGTCCCATGGAAAAGGTCTGAAGTTTTGGCTCTTAAACAGACTCTGCCGGACCCTCGCAAAAACCCTACAGGTTACTATAAAGAATTGTCCCAGACGGTTGAGGCTTGTATTATGAACCTAGCCAATATCGATATGTTATTTGGGAACGTAGTCCCACAATCCTTATGGGCTCGGATTCGTAGAGAGGACCATGCAGCAGAATTAGGTGGTGATTGGGCTGCTATACGCGCCGCAGAAGCAACGCAAGTGGGCGGAGCGAAGCCCGATGTTCTGATTACGGAACTCCCTGGTAGAATCATTACTCTAATGAAGACAATGATGCCCGCAGTACAAGTAAATTGGGATAAGCTGGCTGCGTGTAAGCAAAAGATAGACAAGAGCGTCTCAGATTTCTTTACTCGTTTCGAGGAAACATTTATTGATCAAAGCGGACAGGACATGATTACTGAGGGTGGCCAACGTGTGTTTGTGGACAAGCTTGTATTTAACTTACTTCCCGAGTTATCCAACAAATTGAAAAGCTCTGAGAGTTCATGGGCTGTTTCCTCTCCTGCCCAAATATTAGCCACTGCACAATATTATGAGAATAGGGATAAGGAGGAGAAAGATAAACAAGAGAAGAAGAATAGAGATCTGAAAACTAAGGTCCTTTTACAACAGGCTTATCCTCCACGTTTTGCTCAGCGTCAGTTCCTCCAGCCTCTGCAATTTCAGAAGGTATTTTAAAAACCTGAGTCTTTTGTTCCACGACCTTTGTTGGGTCCTAACCAGTGTGCTTATTGTAAAGAGGATGGCCATTTTAAGAATAGTTACCCAGTTCTGTTACAGCGTAGTAATGGGATGTCTGTTCCACGGGGTCGCGGTGGTTTTCTGTCACCATCCAGGGCTAGAGGAAGAGGTGTGTTCCCTCAAAAACAGCGTTCTTTCCCGCCTCAGAATGCTACGAATTATTTCGATCAACAGAAAGCTCAGTCTGCACAATACTACACTGATGATTGTTATGCTGACAATGGGAATGAAGATTTCCACACTGAATAGGACAGCCATAGACAAAGTGAGGGAGTTGTATCGATTCCAGTAGACCAGAATGGGCCTTATGTTATTGTCAATACTATGGGTGTCTCAGAACCATTTCCTTTGGATACTGGTGCGACAAGAAGTTCTATCATTCATTCTAAACTCCCTGGGGCACCTTTGTCTGGCTCAATGAATACATCTGTAGGATTTTCTGGCGCCCCTGTCTGTAATCCGGTCTCTTGCCCACTGCCTATTACAATTGGTCCGTATAACTTAAAGGCTCCACTTATTTTGACAGCCAGTTGTGGTGAGAACTTATTGGTTTTGGATTTATTGAAAAGGTTGTATGCAACATTACATTGTTCTCCTTCTGGTGTGCATCTCACACTAGGAAGGAAATTGACTTCTTCAATGTACTTATCCCAAGACCAATTTCCACCTGAGTTGCTTTCTCTCCCTGAAAAGCTCTGGGCTACAGGCCCAAATGATGTGGGCCATCTTGAGATTCCACCTTATGTTGTCACACTCAAGCCCAATGTCAAATTGCCACGTATTCCCCAATACAAAATATCTAGTGATGGTGAGAAAGCGCTTTTGGCTATTATTCATGATTTGGTTCAGAAGGGTGTGGTTGAGGAAACGAGAGGAAATGTATGCAATAGTCCGGTATTGCCGATTCCTAAAAGAACAGATCCTTCCCAGCCCCCTGTTTGTAGATTTGTGATTGACCTACGCGAAGTCAACAAAATTGTTGTCCCACAGTTTCCTGTCGTCCCGGATATCACAGCCCTGCTGACAATGATACCTGCTTTGGCAGCTTGGTTCTCTGTGATTGATTTGGAGAATGCTTTCCTCAGCATTCCCATCGCTGAGGAGAGAAGGGATATTTTTGGCTTCTCTTTAGGAGGTCGAAGTTTCCGATTTAAAAGAGCACCACAAGGTTATTGTAAGAGTCCCTCCATTTACAGTCAGGCTCTTAAATCCTAGCTTGATACTTTCCCTTTACCTTCAGGTGCTACCCTTATTCAATATGTGGACGATTTATTGGTGGCTGCTGATTCAGAGGATGTTTGTAAGAACATGACTGTTACACTGCCACACCATTTGTCTGATCTCAATCATAAGGTGTCACCCTCCAAGTTGCAGTTTGCCTGCCAAGAGGTTACCTACCTAGGTCATCTCTTGTTGAAGGAGGGAAGGCGTTTGACCCCAGATCGTATTCAAGCTATTGCACAAGTGCCTGTGCCAACTACACAGAGAGAAGTGCGTGCCTTCTTGGGCATTACCTCTTATTGCAGACAGTGGATCCCCAATTTTTCCTTATTAGCTAAACCTTTGCTAGCACTTACATTGAAGGATACCCCTCATCCGATTCCTTGAACTGAGGAGTGCCAGAAGAGTTTCGCTGACTTATGTACTACTTTATGCTCTGCTCCTGTGTTGGGTACCCCAGATTATAGTAAGCCTTTTAGGCTCTATGTCCATGAGAGAGAGGGTTGTGCATTGTCAGTTTTGACCCAACAGTTTGGAGATAAACAGAGGCCATGTGCCTATTTTTCAGCCACCTTAGACCCAGTAGCTAAAGCATTACCTAGCTGCCTCAGAGCTACAGCAGCGGCAGCAATCTCTATTCGCCAGTCCGCTGGAATAGTATTGGATAAAACACTTACTGTTATGGTACCACATGCGGTGGACACTTTGTTAAACAGAACTAAAACACAACACCTCATGAGTGCTCGTTTATCTGGATATGAGCTAACGCTCTTGGCAAGCCTTGTACATATTAAACGATGTAACACTTTAAACCCAGCCACATTGTTACCCCTCCCAGATGAGAAAAATGCTCAGGAGCAGCATGATTGTTTTCTCCGCACAGAGGAGGAAACAAAAGGCAGGATTGATCTGAAGGATACTCCACTTAAGGATCCGGATGGGATCCTATGGGTAGATGGTTCCTGTTTCAAACTCCCTAATGGGTAAACAACTTCAGCCTATGCTGTTACTACCCTGCATACGATTGTTGAAACAGCACGGATTAGACATAATTCAGCCTAGGCAGCTGAGTTAATAGCCTTGACCAGAGCATGTGTGTTGTCAAGAGGGAAAAGAGTGAATGTCTATACAGATAGCCAATACGCCTTTGGCGTGGCTCATAGTTTTGGCCGTTTGTGGAGGGAGAGAGGATTTCTTACATCTCATGGAACGAAAATACAGCATGGTCAATTGGTGACTGATCTTCTTGAGTCACTTGCTTTGCCTACACAGATAGCAATCATAAAGTGTAGCGGACACAAGAAGGTCACGGATGATGTTGGTTGTGGGAATGCTTTTGCTGATGAGGTAGCAAAAACTACAGCTAGAGATGCCACAAGTCGCATGTATGTTGCGGGCCCTGCAAATTGGGTCAGAGAAGCTGGAATGTGTGAGGACATGGTAGAGAGTGTGAGATCGATTCAAGGAGAGGCTACAGAGAAAGAATTGAGTAAATGGAAAGAAGGCATGGGAATGTTAGATGCAATGGGATGTTGGACAGAGTTATCAGAACACCAGCGTTGGCTGTTGCCAGACGCCTATGTGTTGCCTGTAGTTACTATGGCACATGGTCCAGCCCACATGAGTGCAAAGGGTATATGCAAGGTTTTGGCTCCGGTATGGCAGAATGAAGGTATTCCGAGGTGTGCGGAAAATGTGGTGAAACACTGCATTATTTGTCTAATGCATAACCCAGGAAAGGGAACCCCAACTCCAGCAGGTCATTTTGCTCCCTTGACATATCCTTTTGAAGTCTTGCAAATTGACTATATTCACATGGATCGGTGCAACAACCTCAAGTATGTCTTGGTGATTGTATGTGCTTTCTCCCGATGGATAGAGGCCTATCCTTTGAAGGATAACACTGCTTTATCAACTGCTAAAATTTTGCTTAAAGAGTTCTTCCCTAGATTCGGCCTGCCGCGAATTGTCTGGAGTGATAATGGGAGTGAATTCGTGGGCCAAATTATGCAAAAAGTGTGTGCTGGTCTTGGTATTAGACAGAAATTCCATGCGGCAAACCATTCCCAATCAGCGGGTTTGGCCGAGTGCAAAGATTCAGGCCAGCACAGGTCTCGCCTGGCCTGACGCTTTACCTTTAGCTCTCTTGTCTACCAGGACCACTGTGCATTCTCGAGTGGGACTTAGCCCCTACGAGGTGGTTTTCGGACGCCCAGCAAATATCTGGGGGGTCCCTCATCCAAAGAAGGATTCAGACATACCATACCCAATGTTGATTGATTACTTGCATGATTTGACTACTAAATTGAGTGTTCTTCGTCAACAGGTTCAAAGTGCTTTGCCAGAAGCCTCCACAGACCCAGGTTACTCGATCAAACCTGGGGATTGGGTCTGTGTGAAGAACTTTCAGAGAACCAAAAACCTGGAGCCCCGCTGGACAACCCCTCGCCTAGTACTCCTCGTCACACGCACGGCGGTGAAAGTCCAGGGGAAGAAAAACTGGGTTCACGGCGTGCACTGCAAAAAGGTGCCCTTGTCCTTCGACCAGTGGGTCCGCAGGGGCATAGGTGAGTCCGAAAGAGACAAGATTCCCCGTTTCGTACCTTTTAGTAGCGCCCGGTTGGATGGAACTCAGTCCGAGAAAGAAGATGATGATATTCTTTGGGGAGCTATACCACCACATCTTCGAATAGACACCACAAATCCAGAAACACTGTTTCAAGACCAGACTATATTGAATAAGAGACGCTACAACCTCAGGCCTAGAACTGCAAAGGACACTTGAATTCTTTTTATTCCTTTTTTTTTGGTTGAAATTTTTACGAGATTATTGATATGCCATCTGTCCCCGTTGCAGGGTCACGGTAGGAGTCTTGGACTGTACCCTGTTTTGGTGGCTAGGACCCGCAGGATTTGCAGTGTTATAAAAGCAAATGAATACAGCCAAGTGATTGAGGAAGATTGCCGTGAGCAACAACCTTTTTTAGAAAGGATGGATGGTACATCAAGTAGGGAAAATAGGAAGACAAAGATGAAGCAGAAATACTGTAAATTATTGCGTAGTCGATTTGGCTTTACTTTATGTATTTTGATGTTTTTATGTATTTTATTAACATTTGCGGGTTGGATTGTTCATCTTCTACAGCCAAAACCCCTTTCTGATTCTACTTCTTTGCTTTCTCGCCCCTTTGTTTCTCAACATCAGACACATGCCCTTCCCCCGCATGAGCAGATGAGAAGGATTGAATACCTGAATAACTCGTTCATTCAACTATTACACCAACACCAACTAGCTGTCAATATAACAGATTGTTGGGTATGTGGACTCATGCCTCATAGCAGGCACAAAGGCATGCCCTACCTAGTCCTTCCCTTCTCCTATGAAGGATCGGCCTGGGCATACTTGGCTATGTTCTCGGCCGCATACCATAATCGAATAAGATACCCTATTGGTTCGTTCCGGAGCAGAATGGATTTTAGCCATAGTAGCCTGATAAAGGGAATAGTATCAATGGCTAAAATTGTAGACAAGAAAACGATACCCATCGATGAGAAACGAGCATTTGAAGGTTGGAATGTGACTCACTATATCACTAGCATTAGTGATAAAACATAGCAGGGAACGTCTCCCCCAGTATGGACAGTACCCCATCACGGTAATTTTTGCCTTCAGATTAACAGCGAGAAGACTGATATACAACAGAATTGTTCACATACGTATGTTTTCACCTCGCAGAATTCCCCTCCATTGATTCCATCTCAGGGTACATCCTTTTTTTTTTCTGTGAAGACAGAGCCTATACATGGCTCCTGTCTGACTTCTCAGGAACATGCTATATAGCCTTCTTGCTTCCCCCTACATACACTGCCCCTTCAGATCATCACAGAAACAGATATGGTAGAGGGATAGTTGACGCCAAAGATACAGCGGGACAAGAAGGAGGTGATTTCCTTAAAGGATTTCTCCCTTTCTGGGTCCAATGGTCAAAAGTAGGCATATCAGGCAGCTGAACCGTGTGGTCGAGACCACCATTGATGTTACTATAGGTGCTTTAAGTAACATTACAGCAGAACTTCAGGCTGATCGTCTCATGACATTGCAGAACAGGATTGCACTAGATGTTATCCTAGCAGACCGAGGAGGGATCTGTAGATTGATTGGATCTAGCTGCTGCATTTACGTTCCTGATGACGGTCCAACAATATACCAGGCCATCTCAAAACTACATACCATCTCCGAGTCGATTCATCAGGACGAAGGAGCCTGGTCTTTGGTAGGATGGTTCTGGGGATTATTGTCTGTTTGGGGATGGAAGATACTAATTTTCCTTGGAGCGATATTAGCCATCCTATTCTCTTGTTGCCTGTGTATACAGTGTGGGCCCGCCATTTGTGGTCTACTTGCCACAATGTGTGTCCCAACATCTGTGTCCAAGAAGACAGAGAACATTAAGATGATGCTACAGCAACAGTTTGATGACCTTAGGGCCATTGAGGTCGACTCCGACTCAGACTAACATGAGTTTGGTGCTTTTGCCTGAGTAATGGCAAAAGGAGGGTCTGAGGTTCTGTATTTCGCTCCTTTGTTCGTGTTCATCTGCCATTTTGTGACTGGCCTCCATTTTGTGTTGCCCTCACTCAGGCAGCACAACCAGCCAGGTATTTTCTCAGTCATTTCCCTGCATTCACATACTAAGTAACCTTTTCGCCTCTATTTACAGGTCTAGTGTCAGGGTCTGACCGAACACAACAATCCATGTCTTATTAACTAATCCCCGTCCAGACTATCTGTAGGTTCGCACCATTCTTTCCTGAGGCTATCTTATCTGCTGTCCTTCGCCATTTCCTTTATGGACTCTCTGATTTCACAACTGTCCTTGTTAAGCATACACATGTGTTTCATCACCTGCAAGTTGGACTGTGTGGGTTCATTTGCGAATGGCTTAAGGGGTTGGGTAACAAATACAGCTGACAACCAAGTTTGTTTGAAGTTACGTAATACTTTGCTTTCTGAACCCTTCGCATTTGTCTGATTTGTATGTCTTTGGATTGTTCATTGTGTATCTAAAATGTATATAAACCGGTGTGCCACGGAGTTCGAGAGCAGTCTCCTTAGAAAGTACTTTCTGTACTTCACGGACAACTGTGCTGGCTGCAGCTAATAAAATACGATCTTCTACGCCAACGGAGTGTCCGGTGTCTCTGTTCGACCAGGCTGGAGAACTCGAAGATTTAGGCGTACCCTGCGCCGCCGGGCCTTTATTCCGCCCGGTTCTTCAATAGTTACTAATAAATTACACAGGACTCAAAAAGGACATCCACAATAATTTGATAAAAAATTAGCTTCTTTCTAGATTTATTGTAAGACCAAGGTGTACATTCAAATGTAAGTACGTTTTTCAATAAAACTACTTTTCTCTTTAAAAAGTGGACACTTGGTGCAATTTTTCAGTCCAGCAAAGTTAACAAAAATGCAGTTTTGAAGCTAAATACCCAACTTACAAATTCGCTCTTCAGGGGTTGTGGTCAACACCAGGCAAGGTTCAAGTTAGCACAAAGACAACATCACAATCGCCACAGGGTCAGCCGGGGGTGAAGAGGTCAAATTCGGAGTTGGGCACCCAATGATAACTAAAGGAGACTGGGGGTGATCGAAGATTCGCTGATCGCGTGTAAATAAAGCGGTGTCAGGGGCCAATCTCAGGTGATTAAGGTAAGCAAAGGGGAAGCCACAAGGCAGCACCAAACTTACACCATCAGCGATACAGGTGCGGCCAGGTGCAGAGTGCCAACACGGCGTTGTTTGCCCATTGCAAATGAATGGGGGAGATCGGTTTTGAAGAATGGTTGCAATCTCTGACCAGGAAGCTGGATGGCTAAAACCCACAGCTGCCCAGGTAAGTTCAGATGCTAGGGGATGGAGGGACACCACTGGTGAAGCTCCCCAAGGACCAGGGGCTTTTTTTGCATGGGTGTCCTTTCACGGTTCCTCAGGGCAGAGTTCTTGTTCTTTAAAGTAGGTTTCTTCTGGACAGGTCCACTGTCCACAGAAGATCGTGATCTTTATTGAAGATAGGCAGTCCTACCAGGGTTTTGGAGGATTCTGGGCCCTCTGGATGAGCCAACTTCTGTAGCAAGGGCTAGAGGCAGCAGATAGCCCGGTAGGGCTGTTGCAAGTCAGTCACTGGTCCTTTTTCTTTCTTGCTGATGCGGCTCTTTGGTGTCTGGGCTTCGTAGGTGATTAGGAATCTCATTTCAAGGTCTGGGGGCTCCACCTAAATACTAGATTTGGGGGTGGTTCAGGGAAGTGATAAGTAAGGGTCAATTGGTTCCTTCACTGGGGTGTCTACACTCTCCAATATGCCACCCTCCTGTGGGAGGAGGGAATAGTCCTAGCTCTGATTGGATACCTCCCACCATCTTCAAGATGGTGGGCACTGAAAAATGTGCTTCAGTTCCCCTCCATCAGCTGAGGGGTGGAGTTGGCGAAGGGGGGCACACCTTCTATTC